>NC_059346.1:54820000-56028333 GCF_019703515.2 Myxocyprinus asiaticus
TACTTTGAAAGACGAGTCATCTTTAGTCCATTTCAGGCAAAGTAACGGCGAGTGTAAGGGGAGTTCTTCATTTTCTGAGAAACACTGAACTCTGAGGCGGCGGTGGGGGTACCGGATGACAGATTCCTCATATAAAGATTAAGAGACTTGTGTCACTTCAGCATGCCACTGAGGGGTAAACTTTTGCCCAGATGGACACCCAATCCACCCAGCTGGTTCTTAGAAACCAGATTCACAGTGCTGTGTTAATTTTACTTCAGCTCAAAATGTTCTGTCCAAAAATGACAAGTATGGATCTTTGGTTTTACAGATCCCTACATTTCCCACTTAGTGCGTTTTGTGGTTTAGCTTAACTATCGCACCATCCTTGTACCATATTTGATGTTGAAACCAGCTCTGTTTGAGTCACACTATGGTGTTCTGCAGTCACAAAGATAAAAGACGTCTTTGCGCATGACTTTATTTACATGCGTTGGACGGGCATCTCCACAGAGACGGATGGCTAAGAGGGGAGGGGGACTGAGTTGCTTCTGAGTAACTCAGAGTGACCTGATAGCACTGGCATTGCAGTGCATGGATTGAATGACATCCAGAATTGACGATAGTGGAATTGTCAGAATGTTTCGCTTCAAGGTTCCACAATGTCCCCAAGACATATCTGACAGGGCCAAAAGGTACACAACAAAGTGTAATAGATTTTCTAAAGAAAATGTGGCCACGTTTACACAGCAGCAGAATACAGTTGTCAGACCTGTTTTGAGTGGTTAATACGGATGCGTTTACACACAGGATGGTTATTTACGATAGGGATGTCCCGATACCATTTATTTGTGACCAAGTAAGAGTGCAGATACTTTTTTTTGGGTACTCGGCGATACAGAGTCCGATGCCCGTTTTTTTTTTTTTTTCGGAACTGCATATCAACAGTTTATTTCAATATTATCATCGAAATGGTGTTTAAATAAATTTATGAAAACTTTAATAAATGAAAGTATAACAATTAATTTTCAACATAATATTGTATTATTTTTATGAAACTGTTTTATTCAGAACCTCACAGCACAATCTAAAATACATTGGAGTTATATTTTATCATAAAAAGTGCTGCACTACAGAGCATCACAGATGTAAGATATTGCTTAAATATAATACAATTACTATTGATTTATTATTTGTTGTAGCAGTAGTAGTATAACAATGAATATTAAATTTCTGTCATGCTTTAATTTAAATTGAGCTTTTATTTTGGAGGAGCTTTTATTTTGAAGTGTTTGTGTTATGACCAAGGAGCTCTGACATTATGACGAGCTTCCCACTCGGGAAAAGCCAGTTGCTGCGTGACTCAGTGATTATTTATCTGCAAAGGCTGCTATTTCATTAAATAAGTATGTACTCTGTTTATGCCTTGCGCTACCAAGTGTATGAGCCAAGAAGGATTAAAAGGTACGTGCAGCTGGCGTCACACAACACTGTCTCCACACATTCACAAGTGCTCACATTTGCAGTGCACCGCTCATGCAAACTATATATTTATATAAACAAATTGCAGCTTTTGCAGTAAAATAATCTCACTAGGACATAAACTGATTTTAATTTGTGTGCTGAATGTTTACCTAATGACATCTGTACGTCAGATGGTATCGGTTTTTGGTATCTGAGCCTTTTTACGAGTAAGAGTACCAGTACATGAGCGCAGTATCGGACCAGATACCGATACCAGTATATCCAATATCGGAAATTTACGAGTGTGACAACCGCATTCTATAACTAAACTGACAACCGAAATTTTTAAGATCTCACAATTGCATTCTCAGCAAACCTGTGCTGTGTGAACGGAACCATACTGGGCAACTAGTTGTATGTCACGTCATTTACTATGAAGGCCAGGCATGTCTCGTATTTAATCATGAGGGGTTTCGTTAACTCACAGAGATGGAGATATGAGTTGCATGTCATTCGAAGATCCAACCGCTGTCTTTCAGCGAAGCTGCTCGTCTTTGCGAGCCACACAACAAATGCTTTGCTCTTAACTCATTTAAAAGCATTCAAAGCCGCTGCCGGATAATCATGATCTGATGAATGAACTCGCGCCTCACTTGGACTTGTTTATTTAATTACACGGCATCAATTGATGCAGGTGTCATGGACGTCGCCGTCTTTGATATTTACGTTACTGTCTCTATGGCAACAGCTGTCAGAATACGGGCTTGACGTTGGTTGTTCGTTCATACAGACAGTATTCAAGCTGCTACTGTAAGCTGTTTTATGAACAGGACATTTAAAGACTCACACCTGTAAGTAAATGCGGTTGTCAATCTCAAATACTGACACTGTGAACATAGTCTGTAAGTGGTCCTTGCCTGTGCAAAACTCACCACCACGATGCAAGGGTGTTGTAGGTGGTTGCAATGTATTGCTTTGTGGTTGCTTAGGTATTCCAGTAATCTCAATATTACTTGGACTCAAGATGGCGCCGAGTATGGCTGCTGCGTTGCGAGCTCCGACACAACATGGCAGTGTTTGGTTGTTTTGTTCACAATTCTTATGTTTTTTGTCTTGGATGTTGTCTGCCTTATTGTCTACAACAGACAAACACTTTTGGACATTGGTTCAGCAATTTCACACCCTAAACCGGACTTCAAATTCCTCAATGCTGACCCGCTGTTTACAAACACGCCAGCGGAGCCCTTTGTCTGTGCTGCTCGGCCGCGGAAACGCAGGAGGAAAAGGGGAAACAGAGCCGGCGTTCTCATCGGAGTAAGACGCCGCGCAAATCGACCCCCGCTACCCACTATTCTACTGGCAAATGTTCAGTCTCTGGATAACAAGCTCTGCGAGCTGAAAGCACGTATCTCTTTCCAACGAGAGACGAGGGACTGCTGCATTATCTGCCTTACAGAAACTTGGATGTCTGTGGAGATTCCAGACTCGGCCATTGAACCCGCGGGGTTCTCTGTACACCGAGCGGACAGAGTGAAAGACCTCTCAGGTAAAAGCAGAGGTGGTGGTGTATGTTTTATGATCAACAAATCCTGGTTTGATCAGAGGAACATACATTCTATCAAGTCTTTCTGCTCTTCTGATCTGGAATTTCTCATACTTCTGTGTCGACCATTCTGGCTACCGAGGGAATTCACAGCGGTCATTATCACTGCTGTGTACATCCCGCCACAAGCTGACACAGACCGGGCACTCAAGGAACTGTATGGGTGTATACAGGAAACCGCGCACCCTGAGGCTGCATTCATTGTGACCGGGGACTTTAATAAAGCCAGTTTCAAATCAGTCGCACCAAAATACCACCAGCACATTAGTTTCAACACACAAGGGGACAGGGTTTTGGACCATTGCTACTCTCCCTTCTGGGATGGCTACAAATCCCTCTCCCGCCCACCATTTGGCAAATCGGACCACTCTTCCATTCTGCTTCTGCCCGCTTACAGGCAGAAACTGAAAAAGGAAGCACCCACCCTCAAAACGATCCAGTGTTGGTCGGACCAATCAGATTCTATGCTACAAGACTGTTTTGATCACACGGACTGGGAGATGTTCCGGTCCGCCTTTGATGATGACATCGAGGTTTACGCTGAAAGCATAATGAGTTTCATCAAAAAGTGCATGGAGAACGTAGTTCCGACCAGAACAATATGGATCTATCCGAACCAGAAGCCATGGATAAATAGCGATGTTCACGCGACACTAAATGTGCGGACCTCCGCTTTCAATTCCGGGAACGTGGAGGAGCATAAACAAGCCAGTTATGCCCTCCGAAAAAGACAGCAAAAAGGCAGTACAGGAACAAGATTGAAGGACAGTTTAACACCACCAACTCTAGAAGCATGTGGCAGGGAATTAACATCATCACAGACTTTAAAGGGAATAAAAACTCCGCCATGAGCACCCCTGCCTCTCTCCCGGATGTGCTAAATACTTTGTATGCTAGTTTTGAGGGAAATAACACCGCCCTCGCGGAGAGAGCTCTTGTGGCCGAAGCTACAGAGGTTAGTTCACTCTCTGTCTCTGTAGCGGATGTAACCCGATCCTTCCGACGGGTGAATATCTGCAAAGCCGCGAGCCCAGACGGCATTCCGGGCCGTGTCATCAGAGCGTGCGCGAACCAACTGGCTGGTGTTTTTACGGACATTTTCAACCTTTCCCTCTCTTTGTCTGTAGTCCCCACATGCTTTAAAACATCCACCATTGTGCCTGTTCCAAAGCAATCAAAAATAACTTGCTTAAATGACTGGCATCCTGTTGCTCTGACCCCCATCATCAGCAAATGCTTTGAGAGACTAATCAGATTACATCTGCTCTGTGCTGCCTCTCTCTTGACCCATTGCAGTTTGCTTACCGCAACAACCACTGATGATGCCATTGCATCCACAATACACACTGCTCTCTCCCACCTGGAAAAAAAGAACACTTATGTGAGAATGTTATTTGTAGACTACAGCTCAGCATTCAACACCATAGTGCCCTCCAAGCTAGATGAGAAACTCCAGGCTCTGGGCTTAAACAGCTCGCTGTGCAGCTGGATCCTGGACTTCCTGTCAAGCAGACGCCAGGTGGTTAGAATAGGCAGCAACATCTCCTCATCACTGACCCTCAACACTGGAGCCCCACAGGGCTGTGTTCTCAGCCCACTCTTGTATTCCTTGTACACACATGACTGTGTGGCAACACATAGCTCCAATGCCATCATTAAGTTTGCTGATGACACGACGGTGGTAGGTCTGATCACTGACAATGATGAAACAGCCTACAGAGAGGAGGTGCACACTCTGACACACTGGTGTCAGGAGCACAACCTCTCCCTCAATGTCAGTAAGACAAAGGAGCTTGTAGTGGACTTCAGAAGGAAAGACAGAGAACACAGTCCCATCACCATCAATGGAGAACCAGTGGAGAGAGTCAGCAGCTTCAAGTGCCTGGGTGTCCACATCACTGAGGAACTCACATGGTCCATCTACACTGAAGTCGGTGTGAAGAAGGCTCATCAGCGCCTCTTCTTCCTGAGACGGCTGAGGAAGTTTGGAATGAACCGCCACATCCACACACGGTTCTACACCTCCACTGTGGAGAGCATCCTGACTGGCTGCATCTCCGCCTGGTATGGCAATAGCACAGCCCACAACCGCAAAGCACTAGAAAGGGTGGTGCGAACTGCCAGACACATCATTGGAGGTGAGCTTCCCTCCCTCCAGGAAATATATACAAGGCGGTGTGTGAAAAAAGCTCAGAGGATCATCAGAGACTCCAGCCACCTGAGCCATGGGCTGTTCTCACTGCTACCATCAGGCAGGCAGTATCGCAGCATCAGGACCCGCACCGGCCAACTTCATGACAGCTTCTTCCCCCAAGCAATCAGACTTCTGAACTCTTGATCTTCCACGATCAAAATACATCAGCACTGCACTTTATTATTATTACTATTACTCTTATATCTCACATCGGACTGTCATAAATTATATTATTATTATATATATTCTCTCTTAAAAACTTACTATCAACCGACAGCCTGAATGTCAATACAGTACAATACAACCTAATGTACATTCTATATATACACTATATATACTTTTTTAATTTTATTGAATAATGTGTATCTATATTGTGCGTATTGTATACTGTACAGCGTATGTTATTTGTATATTGTGTTGTGTGTAATTATGTGTATATTAGACTTTAAATTGTGTTGTGTTAATTTGATGTTTTTGTAAATTGGTATATGTCTCATCACTGTCACGACTACTATATTGATCGTAACTGCACCCAAGAATTTCACACACCATTGCACTTGTGTATATGGCTGTGTGACAATAAATGTGATTTGATTTGATTTTAGTTTTTGTCAAAAACATTCTGCCCTAGTCTAAGGGATTTGTATTTATGGCTACAATCGTCTGGCAAAAATGGCAAATCCCATATTGTTAATGTAAGTCTGATTGCTTGAAGGTGTTATGTATAATATTTTTTACTGTACTAAATCATAAAATGACCATAATATGTCATTAGAGAATTAGGAAACATGCTAAGTTGAAATACTGGCTTCTCCGATAACAATGCTATAGCCAGTATATTCTACTTTGAAGTTTCCATTCCGGGCCGGAATTTCTGTTTATGTTTTGGCCTGTGTGATCCTGCCCACTGATTTGGACAAGTTTGCAGGTAAACAACACTGTGTGCTGCAGCCATGGAAGCCAGCAAACGAACTGGATCAGAGATAACAGAGTCCACCCGACCTAAAAAGCCTTGCCATCCGTCTAAAAACCACCATGACCAGAGGCGTAGTAAAACAAGGATAAATACTGGAGATGCCTTTGGAAGATGGAGACAGCTTAAAGCCCAGAAATCCTTTAAAACGGATGGTGAGTTGGCTAATTTGCGTGTCAACATTCTGGCAACCCGCATGAGCTTCGAGTCTGGGGCGGGGCAAACAACCCTCCAATATTTTGAATTTGGACTGCAGTACCCATTTCAAACACTTGTTGTCAATCTTACATATAGCACCTTTAAGTAAGAGCATACCTCTCCTCAACAAGTCACTTGACTTGAGGTATCACTCATATTCATAACAAACAGCGCAGGACGAGTTCCATGCCAAAGTTAAATTAAGGTTAAGGGAATTGAAAAATTAGCTAACAACTGGACAGTCCAGCAAGAAAAGACTGCTGTGCAATACTTGTTGTGATCTCACGCGATATTATCCTCTTGTGAAATGCTTGTCGAAACAATGAAAGTATCAATAGCTGAACCTTGGTGGGTAAACGCTAGAGTGCACAATGCTCTAAAAATCTCCTCATGAAACTCTGTTTCCTACTACTAGGCTTAATTTATCCAAGCTGTGCGACTGTGAGATCACGCAATCAACCGAGCCATGGAAACAATTAAAGTTGCATTCATAGTCAAGTCCAAGTGCTGTAAGACTTTACAGGTAAAGGGTAAACATTTGCCATGTTGGTGAGTGAAAAACTGTTTAGAATGCCTCACGTTTTATGAAAGGAAATTAAACACAGAAAAAATGCAGAGAGTGGCCCAGCTCAGATTCAAACAGCCAATAAGTGGGGCTGCAGATTCTGGTTGCCGTAGCAACACAGGGAAGAGGAAGAGGGAGTGCGCTGCAAGACTGAACAAGTGTAGCGCCTGAATGAGTGGCAGTCCGCTCGTTTATATCTTATAGAATGCAAGGAAAGGAACAGTATGGTTAAGAAGCGGAGCACTGCAGCTTGGCTTTTGTTGAACAATCTCTGCATGTCTGAACTGTAGACTAAGATACATACAGTGCTAGAAATAGCTTTCCCAGCAGTTAATTTTAGGGGTCTACTCATGTATCCAGCATTTCTACATCCTGATCAGTCCTTCTTTGAAATGTTCATTCATGTGTACCTCTAAGAGTACATCACGTTGCCTCAAGGGATCAATAATGGGCATTTATCTTTACAAAAGTCCTTAAAATCTGCATTTCAGGAACCAGTTTAACTGCTATCAATCATCAAGGTGGAGAAGTGAGCAGCTTTTCCTTTTGAGTCACCAGACTGCTCAGGTTTATGTGTATATTTGTATGGTTTGTGTTACATATACTGCATATACCATGTTAAATATACCTGCTTATACTACATATTGGCCAACCTGTGTATAACTAAAAAAAATAAAAAAAATAATATATTATATATATTAATTAACACCACCACACTTTGTTAATTCCTTAAGGGTATTCAGAGACATGGAGCCTTTCTAAATTAGGCCATATGTACTATAAATCATGCTAATGTAATACATTTTATAAATTAAAACATCAGTAACATGCTATGACAGTGCATTGCCCCCTATTGGTTAATAGTATAACAGCCCACATCAACAAAACAATAGTGTAAAATCAATATATATACACACACCTTAGCCAAATACATTTAAACTCAGTTTTTCACAATTCCTGACATTTAATTGTAGAAAACATTCCCTGTCTTAGATCAGTTAGGATCACTATTTTAAGAATGTGAAATGTCAGAATAATAGTAGAGAGAATTATTTCAGCTTTTATTTCTTTCATCACATTCCCAGTGGGTCAGAAGTTTACATACACTTTGTTAGTATTTGGTAGCATTGGCTTTAAATTGTTTAACTTGGGTCAAATGTTTCGGGTAGCCTTCCACAAACTTATCACAATAAGTTGCTGGAATTTCAGCCCATTCCTCCAGACAGAACTGGTGTAACTGAGTCAGGTTTGTAGGCCTCCTTGCTCGCACATGCTTTTTCAGTTCTGCCCTCAAATTTTTTTTGAATCCACAAATTGGATTGAGATCAGGGCTTTGTGATGGCCACTCCAGTACCTTGACTTTGTTGTCCTTAAGGCATTTTGCCAAAACTTTGGAGATATGCTTGGGGCCATTGTCCACTTGGAAGACGCATTTATGACCGAGCTTTAACTTCCTGACTGATGTCTTGAAATATTGCTTCAATATATCCACATAATTTTCCTTCCTCATGATGCCATCTATTTTGTGAAGAGCACCAGTCCCTCTTGAAGCAAAGCACCCCCACAACATGATGCTGCCACCCCCATGCTTCACGGTTGGGATGGTGTTCTTCGGCTTGCAAGCCTCACCCTTTTTCCTCCAAACATAACGATGGTCATTATGGCCAAAAAGTTATGGCCAATTTTTGTTTCATAAGACCAGAGGAAGTTTCTCCAAAAAGTAAGATCTTTGTCCCCATGTGCACTTGCAAACTGTAGTCTGGCTTTTTTATGGCAGTTTTGGAGCATTGGCTTCTTCCTTGCAGACCAGCCTTTCAGATTATATCGATATAGGACTCGTTTTACTGTGGATATAGATTCTTATCTACCTGTTTCCTCCAGCATCTTCACAAGGTCCTTTGCTGTTGTTCTGGGATTGATTTGAACTTTTTGCACCAAACTACGTTCATCTCTAGGAGACAGAATGCGTTTCCACTCTGAGCGGTATTATGGCTGTGTGGTCCCATGGTGTTTATACTTGCGTACTATTGTTTGTACAGATGAACGTGGTACATAAAGGCATTTGGAAATTGCTCCCAAGGATGAACCAGACTTGTGATGGTCCACAATATTTTTTTTCTGAGGTCTTGGCTGATTTCCCATGATGTCAACCAAAGAGGCACTATGTTTAAAGGTAGGCCTTAAAATACATCCACAGGTACACCTCCAATTAGCCAATAAGCCTATCAGAAGCTAATTGGCTAACTGCCTAAAGGCTTGACATAATTTTCTGGAATTTTCCAAGCTGCTTAAAGGCACAGTTAACTTAGTGAATGTAAACTAATGACCCAATGGAATTGTGATAGTCGATTAAAATTGAAACAATCTGTCTGTAAACAATTGTTGGAAAAATTACTTGTGTCATGCAGAAAGTAGATGTCCTAAACGACTTGCCAAAACTATAGATTGCTAATATGAAATTTGTGGAGTTGTTAAAAAATGAGTTTTAATGACTTCAACCTAAGTGTATGTAAATTTCTGACTTCAACTGTATGTATATATATATATATATATATATATATATATATATATATATATATATATACACACATATATATATCTGACAATATTTTATTATAGGCCTTAAAGACAGCATATCTGAAACAAACACATTCAGATCTCAATTAGGGTGACAATCAAGTGTTCCCAAAAGTCCCTGTGTGGCTGTATGTTGTCTTTTTTTTAATTTTTTTTATCACAATGTTTTAAGTTATGTAATTACGTTGTTAGTTTTATATGTAAATTAGCATTTAATATTTAATCAAAAATAGAACAAAATAAAATGCCAGCAGGGACTTTTAAATAACAGCTCAGTTTGAGGGGGCATGGGTAGCTCATTAGTAAAGACGCTGGCTACCACTCCTGGAGTTCGCTAGTTAGAATCCTAGGGCGTGCTGAGTGACTCCAGCCAGGTCTCCTAAGCAACCAAACTGGCCCGGTTGCTAGGGAGGGTAAAGTCACATGGGGTAACCTCCTCGTGATCGCTATAATGTGGTTAGTTCTCGGTGGGGCGCCTGGTGAGTTGAGCGTGGTTGCCGCAGTGGATGGCGTGAAGCCTTGGGTTGACGATCTCAGACGCGGAGGCAACTGGGATTCGTCCTCCGCCACCCGGACTGAATCACTACGCGACCACGAGGACTTAAAAGCACACTGGGAATTGGGCATTCCAAATTGGGAAAAAATAACGGCTCAGTTTGACACGCACGTCTCAATGTCGCACAAGCCAACGATGAAAAGGGGGATGGGGGTAATGACTAACTTTCAGCACATATTTCAATTCTGCTTTTTTCTGCCGCTCCACCTATTATAACGTGTTGCTAATCCACTCAGCAGACATGCTTGGCCTTCAGTACTATGAATATTTGCCAATTCAGCCCTGTGTCTCTGGGGCGATCAGTAATGAAGAGCACATGTACACCCTCACACGCACATCCAATAAAAACCAGCTGTTACCGTGGAACCATCACCACTGCACCCAACCCTCAATTGAAGCCCAATCTTTTCAGTTCTCGAGTTTGAGGTCTATTTTTTTTTTTTTTACAAGGTTTTCCATGTTACTGATGGTAACATTATAGGATTTCAATGCACTTTTGACCCAGAGGGCTTTAAGAGATATGATCTCTACTGACTGTTATGCAACCACAGCACTTTATCCAATTCAGGATGAACCACAATGAACTGTTTCGCAAAGCATTTGTAAATCACTTAAATTTGCTTGTGTGTAATACTACAAGGTGTGCACTAAGTTAAATCAATCATAATCAATGCGATATTTGACAGCATTTTTTCTTTCCCAAACAGGCTTTAAGACTGTACTTTTCTTGAATAAACAGAATAAGGATCTTAATTTCCATGGCAGCATCAAAATTAGTCTCCATTAAATAGAACCAAAAACAATGATATCCCTAATTATATAAATTAAAGGGATAGTTCAACCCAAAAATAAAAATTCTGTCATAATTTACACACCCTTATGTCCTCAAACTAGGGAATGCACCGATTCCACTTTTTCTCTACCGACTTTAATACAATTGACACGATTGTGATAGAGTTTTTTTCCATTAATTTTTGTAATAATATTATATAATATTTATGACAGTGCTGTCAGTCGATTAACATTTTTAAATCTCGATTAATCTCATAATTTTTGAAAGTGCTGAAATTTAACACTGTATATACTTCTTTTCTTGTCAAAATGAATTTATTTCCATCTTAGGAAAGAAAACAAAATATGTAACAATATAATACATTTAAGAAAATGAACCCGCATTTGGCGCTTGGCGGGTGTTAATTTTGGACCCTGTTCTGACAGCTCTAATTTAAAAATAATAATAACATACGATTTTTGTTATAAAAAAGTAATAGCCTATATTTCAATCAAAATTTCTTAACTTTAAACCGTCTGGACAGCTCCAGAAAACCCTTGAGGATTAGAATTTTCATTTTTGGGTGAAATATTGCTTTACTTAAAACCATTGTCATAAATAGCAAGACTTGTTTTTAATAAATATTTTACCAAAAAAAGACAATGCAAAATGCCAAACAATGGGTCTTATTCTTGTAACCAATGCAAATCATATCCCAACCCACTAATTAAATCTATTTTTCAAAACATTTTCCAGGTTTTGCACATTACCACCAGTAACATTATACGATTTAAATGCACTTTTGATCCAGAAGGCATTAATAGATATGATCTCTACTGAGTGTTATGAAACCACATAACTTGATCCAAAACAGCATGAGCTACAACAAGTTTTTCTTGCCTTGTCTGGGTTTTAGATAACATGGACAATTCAAACATTGCTACTGATGTAGAATGGCAGTTCAACGGCCATGCATGGCTGTTTGAATCAGTTCTGCACAAGCCATTAGCTAGAGCACTATTCTGCTGCCTACTGCAATTTGAACTAAAAGATGATTGTACGGATTTGTCATGATGCTAAATACATCCACTGGGCACAGACTGTTCAGGGCTAAGCCACAGGAACGTGCACCCATAACACCCACGGCCACAAACCAGTCCTGCCTCATCTATAACCACCATGAGCTAATGAGGGCAGTTACCCTGCATGAGAACGACATATGTCTTTACTGCAGAAAGAAACTGCCTTTACCACAAAAAAAAAAAAAAAAGATACAGTAATATTTTCAGATGGCTATACCTTGGTTATTTGATTTATAGATACACTACCAATGAAAAGTTAACCAATGAGTTGTTCCAAGATGCTTAAATGTTTGAAATGAGTTTTTTTAATAGATGATTGGATAGTGAAGAAAAAGTAAACAAGTAAAAATATAAAGCTAAAATATAAAGGCCAAAGTATATTTCAGTTTTCTGTGTGCTGGTATATCTCACGCACAGGGCGCATGACGCATATTTTGTCATCAGCACAGTACGTGCATTCTTTGCACGTGCATCATCAGTGCATACACCTGCCGTTGACTGCGCTAAAACAATATCACAAAGCAGTTGTAGTGCAAATAAGTCGAACGCGTCCATATGGACTCGCAGTCAAAAGAGTAGCATACATAACTACTTTGGAGAAGCGAAAACATAAAAAAGGCCAAAGTATACTTCGGATTGTATTTACACAGTCTAGATTTTCTAGACAGGTGGAAAGTCTACATCTTTGCATGTCGTCAGCACTCATGCCTGGCATTTGCAGTGCTAAAAGAAAGTCACAAAACAATTATAGTACGAATGTGTCGAACACATCCATATGGACTTGCGGTTAAAAGAGAATACTTTGGGGGGCCTGGGTAGCTAAGTGAGTATTGACACTGACTACCACCCCTAGAGTCGCGAGTTCGAATCCAGGGTGTGTTGAGTGAATCCAGCCAGGTTTCCTAAGCAATCAAATTGACCCAGTTGCTATGGAGGGTAGAGTCACATGGGGTAGCCTCCTCGTGGTTGTGATTAGTGGTTCTCGCTCTCAATGGGGTGTGTGGTAAATTGTGTGTGGATCGCGGAGAGTAGCATGAGCCTCCACATACTGCGAGTCTCAGCGGTGTCATGCTCAACGAGCCACGTGATAAGATGCGTGGATTGACGGTCTCAGAAGCGGAGGCAACTGAGACTTGTATACCACCCGGTAGTGGGAATTGGGCTTTCAAAATTGGGGAGAAAAGGGGATACATTTTTTTTTTTTTTTTTTTTTTTTAAATATATACTTGAAAGAGTATACTTTGAAAGGCTGGAGTGCTCGACCGTACACTAGATGGAATGGGCATAACTTAACTCCGATGACTTTACTATTATTCAAAAATGTATAAAAATAGCAGCCTAATGATAAAGGTTGAGTAGGGTTGTGCAGTTTATCGAAAAAAAAAACATTTGAAACGGTATGATATCATCTTGTTTCTAATTTTGGTACCATATTACAATATGCTGTCATTAGCAAAATGATATGAGATGTGACAAATTTGAGATGAAGTCAATGACAATTTGAAAATAAAATAAAAAACCTCTGGATATGGCCAAGTGTGATCATTAAATGGCAGAAGGATGAAATTTAATTAAACAATACACTTTCACATGTGCTGCATGCTACAGAATGAACAAGAGGTGCCGCTCTGCTCTGTCATATGATTCACACACACACACACACACACACACATATATACACACACATTCACACACACACACACACACCACTTAAATGAACTCCACCGGTGCAGCTTGGAGATTTCATCTCGAGAGTCGTGACGGAGTATACCAGCATTAATGGGAACCTTGATATAACTAACCCGTAAAATCAGGAAGAACTCAAAGGTCTGTCAAAATAAAAGTCCTGCTAACATGAAAGCTCTATTCAAATGGATGCGTGAAATTGAAGACAGAAAAATATAACTACTGTATAAAAATGTAATGCAAGCAGCCTTGTACCACAGGTAATCAGATTTCTTTTTTAAATTAATGTTTTCATTATTAATGTGAAGCTCTGTTGTGCAGCATTTTATTTTACCAAAAATAATATAATTTATTTAATTTTTTTTTATTAAATCTGCATGTATCAATTTGATTAAACACCATCTGATCAAAACATTTAATTAAAACTTTTAACATGGAATCCAGAAAAATTTAAAAGGAAAACACATCATTTGTATCTGTAAGACTTTATGCAGTTCATTTAATCGTCATTTTCTGTGTAATTAGGCTTTTTATTTGTTGATTATAGTATAGTATCGACACCGAGGTCCCAGGGCTGGTATCGTACCGAAGCCAAAATTTTGGTATCGGAGCAACCCTAAGGTTGAGTAGTCCAAACTTTTGATGGTAGTGTTCATTTGATGTATATACCATGAAACTGAACCACACTGTTTACCATATACACACATTGTGGTATTTACTTAGTACTCTATTTAACTAAAACAAACAATCTATGTTATTACCATGCTACATCATGGTACTAACTGATAACTATATTCATATACCAAAGTTATTTCAAAGAATGCCATGGTATTACCAAACGTTAAAAAAAAAATAATAAAAAAATACAAAATAAAATAAAAAAGGGAAATACAACAGTACTTTTTTGTAAATGTGAACAGAGGGGTTTCTTACACCTAGGTTAAGGGAAAGTGCACATTCTTTTCCGAAACCAAGCAACAACGCTCCACCAGAGAGCTACTACATGCAGCAGATGTTCTTTCAAGTGCTGAAGAGGCCCTGAAAAGGAGCAAGGCACATTTTCTCAAAGGCAAGCAATGCCTTCCCCCACCAGCTCACACACTTTCAGTTAACTGCAGAAGCTACTGCATCTCTCTCACAGTTTTAACATGAGCTCTCACCTAAAAGGACCCCTTTTTTCTCATGTGATACTAGGGCTGGGTGATATGGCCAAAAATATTATAACAATATTCTTTTTCATATCGTTCGATATCGATATTTATCACGATATACATTCACATTTGCAAAACAGTTTTAATTTCCAAGAATCCTAAACAGTCAAAATAGTCTATACAAAATTTCATTGGGGACCCAGACACAGCCAAAGCAGTGGTTTCTGAGGGATCTTCTACCAAAACATTTTATAGAGTTTATCAATCAAGTGCAGTTGGATATGAATGTTAAAAGATCATCTGTTCATTTTGAAGTATAATGACATCAAATACTTTTTTCATTCAAATTATTTTTATAATTCGTTACATTCAGATACCCAAGTATGGGGGCATAGAAGCCCCTGTGACTGAGGAATGATACTGTATGGGGATCAGGGGTATCCCCTGAGAGAAACTTTTGAAAGTGTAAAATATAAAAATGGTCCATTTCAGAATTTATTAAAGTGAGAAAGACTAGACTACAAACTAGCATTTTATTGTCTTTCCTTGTCATCCATGCCAGAGATGATGATATCTGATTAATTTCACAAAATAAGAACAGAAATCTATTTGTTTATTATTAAAGGCTCGCAACATGCTGATTAATAAAGCTATATTTCGAAGGAAAATATTTTATTGTCTAAAGGCGCTCTGGAACCACGTTCACTTATGCAGCACCTCATGTTTACTCACATGCGGGGAAAAGAGGCAACGCATGCAGAGCGGGACAGGGCATATATGAAGTGTGTTCGATGCTAGAGAAAAATATTCAAGAATACAGAACGCAGAAAGATCAGATCTGGTGTACACAGTACTGTTGTTTTGTCACGCTGCTCACTAGAGATGATAAGAGGGCGCAACAGTCGTCATGATGTCTTGCAATCCGGATGGAATCAATCCAGGGTCTGGACCCGGACCATGGTGACTGGAGTAGTGGTGACGTTTGCAATTTCATACAGTCTGAGGCTGTGTTTCCACTGACGCGGAAGAAATCCGCTCAAAGCTGCTCCCAATGCTAGGGAAAAGCTTGCTCCGCGCCACAGTCAATTCTACAATCCACCTCGCGAGCATGGCGCTCAGCTTCCATTGGAATTAATTGAAAGCGCTCGCTCACTTTCGCTCACTATGCACCAGTGGAAACGTACAATAAGAAAGCCGAACTGCTTGCGTTTTTAGCAACACGCACCTGGTTGTCTAGATGTAGAACACAGGCTAAATATCAAAAATTACTCAAAAGCTTATCATCGAGATTGTGGACTTTTTTTTTTAATCAAGATAAATATCGAGATCCTTTGATCACTTACAACTGTTTGACACCCTTTGTAGTTCATTTGTACTTCATTTCTGATCGCCTGCATTCTTGAAATAAATTTTCATGCATCACTTGAACTGCACAACTACAAGAGACCAGCATCTAACAGAGATTGAGATAGTAAAAAAAAACATTGCTTCTCTATAGATTAAATCGAAAAGAATGCAAAGACAGCATCACTTTTGCAAACTGGATGCCAAAAAATCTGCCAAATCTCATGAAGTTAGAGGAACGTAGGCCTTGTGTAGACTTAGCTTCTGTAACCAGCTTCTGTCCAATAATGCAAAAGCTCTGATTCACATCTATTTTAATCATCCATGAAAGCACAGGATCATAGAGATAACTCCAGAATACTGTAATGGGGAAATTTTTGTGACTTTACTGTAGTATTGTAATCTAAAGCATGCAAATGGGTAGCAGATGCATAAAGTGTCCATGGTTTAAATCAACATCGAGATTTTAGGTTAAAATGTATATGAAGAGAAAGCATATAATTAGGGTGATGTGACTGATCACTTCTAACTTTGCCTTCATAAATTCAATTTAAATGGTCTTTCAAATGAACTTTTTAAATATTCTATGTAGTCTCTTCTAAAATACTGTAATTATTACAAAATAATTATCAAAATGCTGTTCAATATAGTTTTAAAAGAAGTAAACAATGTCACACCACAGAACACATCAACTTCCTAAAAGGATTTGATGTCTGCCACCCAAATACTGCATTGTCTATCCCACTTTTTGTACAAGTTCCTCTTCTTTTGCTTGTTTTTCTGGCTAAACCCTTGAGTTTTTGTTTTAATGGGTAGCAAAGATCTGTGCATGCATTCTGCACAAGCAACCCAGACTAAGACGATACTCATGGTCAATCATTGTCAACCATCTAGCAATCGCAAAGTTACATGAGAAACATGTACCTTAAACATGTTGGGAAGTATCAAAACATGCCATTCTCTATGCAATAAAACAGAACAGTGGTTGTAGATAAAGAGGAACCCTAATGTTCATACAGAAGAAGTTAATCCCGTAAAAGATTTTGATTCAAGCAGATGCTTGGGCCTACAGTGTAGTAAAAACTACGTTCCAGTAGAAAGTGAGCATGGGCATTTTGTGTATTCAAGTAGACATTTTGTGTAGTCAACAACGACCGAGCACTTAAGGACTTGGGGAGGTCTTATAATTAGAGCCTGACTGATATGGGATTTTTGAGACCGAAAATTCACAGATTACCGATATGGAGGCCGATATATTTAATTTTTGAGCTAGAATGAAAACAGACCTTTTCTATGTGGATTTTTCACCGATTTGACTATGCAAAGGTACTCAGAAGGCTGCTTTCTTAAATCTTTTATCAAAGAATATTTGACATTATTATTATACACTGTCAACAAATTCTATAAATGAACACTGAGAAAATAAAGAATAAAAATACAATAAATAGCTTAATAAACAACAGTACTGTAAGTTTAGTATAAGTCAATTGCTGACCATTTAAATAAAGAATAAATAAAAATTAAACAAATAGCTAAATAAAAATCAGTACTGTTTAGTATCAGTCAAATGCTGACTATATTAATACTGCCGAGTCAAGATAAACAGCGGCAGCCATGTTACACCGTATTCTGCTATACAAGTTCAGGGGAAACTTTCAATGGTGGAAAACCAGACTTTTAAATATTACATTTTATAAATGCGATGACTGGAATTGTTCGGTTGAAGGGGGTACCAAACTGTGAATCCTGAACAAAACAGTTTGGTCAATACATGTTTACTCATTAGCTTCCACTCAGCTGACAAGCAATGAAAGTAGCTATGTGATTAGCTAGTTAGCTATAAGCTCAATGTCACGGAGAGTAAAAGACAGACGTTGTTTATTTTACTTTCCAGTATTGTCTCACCAACTAGGTAACAACATAGCGCGAAATTAACACTCAACAGACACAATCCACCACCGCACCATTGTCTGATGAGCTGCAAAAAGATGCTCTGATGTTTACCTTTCAATCTGCTACATTACTGACTGCACTGACAAACTATAGCTGGCTAACAGTAAACGGACAAGAGTGACATGGTTGTCAGGGACAAGGTTAATGTTATATGAGTTATATTGAAAAGGGAAAATGATGGGGTCATTGTTTAAGTTTCCAGTATGTATTTCACAAACTAGTTAACTTACCGAGACACAGCACAACTCCGCCCTGTCTGCAGAGCCACCCTCAGCTCAGCTCTGTAAACAATAGAGTCAGAGCGCTCTCTGCTGGACAAACTATGCTATGACACCAATTCAAGCATTGTTTTCTGCATTATAAGTTCTGAAAAAAAGTTTTCATATCGGCGCATATCGGTAAAAATATACGCAGATACCGATATATTGGTGAAAGGCTAATATTCACAGTAGCGCATCTTCGATTTTTGACAGTAATGAAAATGTGGCTGTGACGGATAGACATACAGTCGCTTCAATGGCATGCGCTGTATAAATCAATCAAAAAGCTCCTATAGATCAAATCTAATTTTCCACAACTAGACTTGCCACGATATCATAATTTTCACACCGGTGCGGTGATCACATTCAAACCGACTAACTATTACTGCTGGTTGGACGCTAAGTGGTACTATGGAGTAATTTTCATTAATAATTTTGTTTAAAAAAAACACAATAATGAAAGGCAGCTTGATTTCAAACTTTGAACTATTTGATTTATTTTAACTAAAATTTCAAATGAAACTGAAAAAAAAAAGTGCAATTAAAATGTGTGTTGTTCAACTTTTTGAAAGATGGTTTTTCAACAGCTGTGAAGGAAAACATCTCTTTGGCAACGAACCTACTTCACCCATGCATTTTCTCCATCATTTAATCACAGATGTAAAGGCTATATATCAAGTGACCCTGCAGAGTTGCGCTCACAATGAACTCTGTGGAAATAAAGCGAAATGAAATCAGAGCACCTCTTGAGCTGAGATGTCTGAGGTCATTTGCAGCATTCTCATAGATGCTGCTATTCTTGCAAAAACAAATTCAGAAGACTGAAACAAAGAAAGAGTGAGAACCCTTTACATACACGTGTTCCACAAAACCGCATGCTTCCGAACAAACAGCGCGTCAGACATGTGCATAGATGGCTTTTGTCATTTGTTCTTAAAAATAGAATAGTGCGTTTTCTTCAAGCACGTGTCTGTGTGTCTAACAGCATTTCTTTTGTCATTCCGAATCCGAGACGTCTTAAAGTTACCCACCATGCACATTATATTCGCTACCTGCAATTAAACGTCTACTGTCAGTGCGCATACTCTGTTGCCTGTGTAATTTGATATGTTGGTAAAGAACATCTGGCTTTCAATGCGTTATTTACATTCATTTATCATGTGTCGCAAACTCTTCATTAGGCAACTATTCTTTATTTAAGGATATTCTATTCGTTAGGCTATTGTATTGATATTGGAAGTTCCATTCATAATGTTTCCCCGGTATAAAATTTCACACCGGTGTTGTCCCTTGTACCGAGTAAAACCGGTAACACTGTACACTGTGGCAACCCTATCCACAACTCATGTTGTCAGGAGTTTGTCTATTGAAATTTCTTTGAAAGATATTTTTCAATGTTTCGTGAGCGGAATGATCCAAAAACACTTTAAACAACTGTACAACCCATTGAAGAGACTATGTCTATCCCTCAAAGCCTCATTGTCATTCCCGTTAAAAATCAAAGATGGCACTGCAGTGAATAAGGTCTATTGCTGTCTGATAAATTAGAATGCATGGTAACGCCGAAAATTATCCCGCAACCAATCACAAAATTAATTAGGCTTGTATAGTTAATGTATTTAGATCGGTATTAAATGTTTTGAAAAAAAGAAAAAAATTAGGCAATTGTGTTTTCATGATCGATAATTACGGTGACTTCTGAGTACTCAAGCCCTTCCCTTGTCGAAAGCTTCAGTAAGAAATAGTTAACAATAAAACGAGAGAGAAAGAGATGTGAGCACAAAGCTGGGCTGAGCACATACTGATCCTCTCACTCCAGAGGCCCAGAGAAAGGAGCACGCTAGTATTTTAAAAAAGGCTGGGAGCCGGAAGAGACTAGAATTCCACATCTGCCGTTCTCTGAAGCAAGCCCCTGCGGCTCAAAGAGTGAGAAGAAAGAGTATACTAGAGGCCCCATGTTAAACACTCCTCCTTGTTCTCCTTCAGGCCCGACCCCAGAAGAATTATCCAAAAATTCAAAGAGGCAGCTAGAGAAATGAGAGGAGGAGGAGAACAGTGTGGTGAAAGAGGAGAAGGAGGAGAGAGAGAAAGATCTGCAAGATCCTTCAGTGGCGGGTAATAAATCTCAAACACAGCGAGGCAATAAGAAGTGAAACCCTGGGCCCCCTCAGCACTACAGGCCTTTTACCCTCTGTTTCTTTCTCTCTTTCACACAGTGATTTCTGTACTACCGTTTAAGAGTATAGGCAGTAGTCTCAACCTTATGGACTAACTAATGCATAACAAATACAAAAACGGCAACTGCCTTTGAAAATCGCAAGCTCCAATTTGATTGGCTGGCTTTAAGCAGCTTCCGGGAGTGTGCAAAGCTGTTAGAACAGAACAGAAGTTCCCTAGTGCTACAATGACCACTTCCAAGCAACAGCTAAAATCGCTGCACTTGCAAAAACAGTCCGGTTTTTGCGAAGTCGGATTACAGACCAAGATATTGCAATTGTAGCTTGGCTTGGTCTAGCAAGTATACACGTTAATCGGACCACAATTGGCTGCGGCATTGTGGGCTAGGTCTGAAATAGAGTTTACGTGTGATGCGTATTTAACACTGCTCTGCTGAAATCCTCCCGTTCAAATATTCGATAAGCATTGTGTCATGTATACTTGAACAGATAGAAGACAATAACTCAATTTTGCACAAAAAAAACCTGCAGTAGCTTGATTATAATTGGGCATATAAATGTGCATAAAAGTGTGTCCAGAAAAAGCAACACAGTGTACCAGACCTCATGCTGATAGTCACAGAACTACTTAAAATGCCAGAAGACCTATTTTCTTCACTATTTTCGATCACTTTTATCCACCTCATAAAGCTGCTGTTCAATGGGCTAGTCTTAGCGACACATCATTTTCCTGTTTGCTGTTAGTGACATTTCTGTATGTTGCTCGAGACACTGGAAAGTACATTTTAACATATTTTTAGGCTACCGGTAATTTACAAAATATTTGAAAATACTTCCCAAAATGAGCTCATTTGGTTCCAGACATTCAGCAGAAATAACATTTTATTATGTCACACAATGACAACAATTGAATGTCTAATATTGAGACAGAGAGGCATTTCACTTCTCTCTGCACAGATTTTGTGCAAAACTTCACAATTAAAGGAATTCAAGAAAAGAAGGAAGCCATTTCAAATGAGGAAGAGAAACTAGGGATTTTCTAGCAGGCCTTAAGTAATCTCACCAAAAGTGTCCCAGTGTAAAACAGCTTTTCAGATTCCAGTGACTTTATCCCATACAGTTTAGTCTGCAAAAACCTTTGTAATTCTGTGTCAAACTATTTGTGTGTAATTTCTATTTGCACCAAACAGACTTAACCATTAAGTAACCATTTCCAAACAAGTTTCCCAAACACTCCTCCCATCTTACATTGTTCTGACATACAGGTAGTCTCGCACCAAACTCCACTGCTACAGAGCGATTCTTTCTCCAATATGTCCGTAGAGGGTTGTATTGGTTGACCTGAAACAATCAGATTGGAATTTCATTTGGTGCTGCTAGTGGCGCAGAAATTACACACTACAACTTTAATTGAATCGACGACACTTTGGTATGAGAGATGATATTTTATCTGGAGTTTCATGTGGTTTTCGTTCTGGGGTGGGGGAACAGGGTACAAGTCTTTGTACCAGGTGCGTGAGTTGCACAATTCCCAGAGCCCTGGCCGTCTTCCAGATCTCCTGTTTTATAATCAGCAAAACTGCACGTCTTAACCACTCTCCAAAGTAAACCTCTTCTCCCTTTCCTTAACATGGATGGAAATTCATGCAGCCATTCAGAAGTGAAAGAGAAAAATGGAGGCACTTGGCCACAGTTATGCTTCTTAACTGTCAAAGATTAAAAAAACAGAACAGGTTTCTCTGCCATCACACCGCAAGGGACAAGGAAGTGTCACACAGGTTTCTCACACAGCCTCTGAACTGCAATGATTTTTTTCAGCAACATATCTTGCTTAGGATCTACGTTCCATAAAAAATAATAAAAATAAAATAAAAAAACATCTTGGTTATTTGTCACCATGACAACTGTGTTTGTCTTACTGCATTCCAAATAGAAACCAACAGCATCAAACAGGAAGGAATAATGTATATCCTGGCTGGGCATTGAAAACTTGGGTGTCTTTAAAAGATTCCACTTAATGATTAAAAAGATTGTTTTAAAAAGGCTGTTGTCATGCTAAGTTCGATTTAAATTTTTGGTTCGAACCGTTCAGACCAACTTATCAAATGGACTCTTTGCTGCCGTGTACACAAGTTTGGAAAACCACTTTCACACCAACCAACCCGAACTTAACTCTGACAACAGATGCATTTGAGTCCACAAGCTCTAGTGAGAAAGCGACTTCAGAATCCGTTTTACATTTGCATTTGAGACCTAGCACCTCACATTACACTGCTAGAAAAAAACCTTTTAAAAGTATAAAATGACAGCTTCAACCAAAACTACACATCTCACACATTATCAAGAGAACTGGGGGAGATATTTAGGAAGCCACAGGGGGCTCTAAACGGTCATACTGTGGCTGTGCAAAACACGCAGAAATGCCAGACAATTACAAACTACTGTGTACAGGCCTTCATCCAAATCTGGGCTTTCTGCCATGTTTGCAATTACAAACCATAGCTCAGTGCAAACCTTAAACAGCCCTAAATATCAAGTGTGCTGCAACTATAAATCCCATCTCTTGATGAAATGGTGGTGTCAAATCTGGTCACTAGTTACGAAAATAACCAAAGTGGCAAGTGGTTATATCGAGAGAGGCACCTGGGTTTGAAGTTATCATGAATGGATCTAGTTAAGCTGAAAGATGATTTTTTTTTTTCAAATGATTCACCTTAACAACCAATGAAACCAAGCTAAAATGGTTGACTTTAATATTTAAACAGTAAAAAAAAAAAAAAAAAAACTATTTGTTTATCATCACTGGTTAAGATCAACACTGATGACCAAAAATTAATCTAAAGGTTAAGTATAAACAGCTTCTGGGGAACCAGTTTGAATTTAAGACAAAAAAAAAAAATGATTTAAAAGCTCTTTCGCGTCAGAACTGTGGTCTAGTTATTAGTGGTGCTCAAGCGGGCGACTTGTGTTTGAGTCCGACGTGCAAAATTTCTTGATGCCATTCTCACCATCACTTCCTGACCTCTCTCCACTGTCTGTGTAAATAAAAGTGTCAAAAATAATGTTTAGTGACTAAAATAAGTTCGCTCACCTTGCTCAGAATCCGAGTCTGCCCTGGTGGGCCCCGGGGCCACAGGTAGAGGCCTTGGGGGCCTCGGTTTGGGAGTTGGCGGAGAAATCTTTTTCTTGCCAATGAACTCCACGTACGTACCAGGAAAGTCCCCCTTTTCCTGAGTGGTTTCATTAAAGCCAGGCAACCATCCGATTTCATCCGGTCTCTCCTCCATACCATCTGTGTAGCCGACTGCAAGCAGTGCACCCTTATTGACTGTAAGAATGTCCCCTACATGCAAGTCGATATCCTCTTCCCTCTCTTTCTTGTAGTCATACAGTGCTCTGTACTGATATCCTTCAGCACTCATCTTGATGGGTCGTTTCAAACATTCAGTGATGATCAGCTCCTCGGAGGTTCTTTGAACCAATGTTTGGATGAGGGGCAAGAGTCAAAAGAGTGTTTTAATCCAAAGATTTAAGCCTTTATTATCATCTTCCACACTGAACAGTCTGTCTTGGCCAGTGGGTTATGTGAAACTAACAGTCAGACCAGTGGGTTATGTGAAACTAACAGTCAGACCGATGAGTTATGTGAAACTAACAGTCCATTGACTGAGTGCACCTTCGAGGTGCTGCCGACACACTCCTCCCATCTGTGTGAGGCCTGTTTCTGTGGATCTCAATGCAAGTAACTCGAACCTGCAACACAGAGAAGCCATTTTATACACACTACACAGGCAATCAGCTTCTATGGGGCAAACCCTAGCATTTATATTCTTGTTAGACATTATGTGCTCAAATAACAATAAACACAAGAATATGAAAATGGGCAAACACACTATACTATAATATATTATTCTGGGCAAGCAATAGGCTCCTATAACCAGAAATGGTTAAATGTGCTTAACTGTATAACAAATTATCTATGTGTTCAACTACTAAACTATAAAGAGACGGTAGCAAAAATGTAAGCATATTGCAATTGTTTATCTTTATTATGCAGCATAACGCTGTTTATAAAATGGTAAGCATCAAATGGGGATTGAAAAACTACAGTATGTGGCCGTAGAAAGCGTTGAAAAACACACAAGAAAAAGTAGACAAACACTGTTTGAACAACTGTGAAGAATAAAAGAGCAAATGGCGCAAAAGGAAACTCCAGAGAGACAAAATGCTGACTGAGCACTACATTCGGCTTACTGCAACCGATTTCGATTCCACTGTAAATCGTCGCAACGATAAAACCGGACTTTAAGAATTTAGCAGACCACATACACTGAACAAGTGTGGGGTAATTAATTCATAAAGCAATAAAATGTGACTTTAAAGTTTTAAAATGTATTTCTAAGCATTAAAACTAAACCCCAACAACAAATCGCACATACTTAATGCTGACATCGCTGGTCAGAGCATGACGTCACTGCGCATATGGCGTTAATCGAAGAGATTTATATTTTTAGATTTAAATTAATTCCACACGCACAGGCTTAGCATGTAGGCTAACATTAGCATTTACGTTTAAAGAATGATATTAAAAGTATGTATCGACCTATCTCGTATTTTATAAGCGAAAACAACACATTTGCGCAGTGGCGGTGGGATTAAATCGCTAGTGTGAATGTAAAGAAAGCGGAGAGCGCTACAATTGGATGCAGTCGGGACAAGCTGCACTGGAACAATCGACACAGCAAAGCGATCCTGCCAAATGCATGCCATAGTCGAAACATTATATCCCAAACGCATCCCGAATACATTGCATATTACATAAAACAATACTACTTACCGGGTTATGGAGAGTTCAGGGAGAGGTTCAATTGTATCTGCAAACTTTTTAAAAAAGTTGCAAGGGGTCCGTTCATGAAAAGCAGGCCCGAGAAAATCTTCCCTTCCCGTAACTCAAGCTCACGATAGCTCTCTAACAAATTCGCGCAGCTCTACTAATAAACAGCACTCCTCAAACGACGCATTTTCGGGGAAATCACATCCAGCAGTGGGGTAAATTTCAACCCGCTAATTTGGTTATTTTTACTACTTTCTAACTTAATGACTGATCTCGTTTCTCGTCAGTAATGCCAACTCCGCCCGAGTCACCGCACACTGAATTCTCAATGGCAGAATCGCCAGTACGCAAGCCACGCCCTCTGCGCTGCGTCACCGCCAGTCCCCCCTAAAGAACCCGCCCCCTCTACTATATTCTCACGTTCGCCCCGCCTCCTCTTGTTAAAGGGATAGTTCAACTAAAAATGAAAATTCTCATGATTTTCTCACCCTCGTGCCATACTAGATGTGTATGACCTTTTTTTCTTCTTCAGAACAGAAACTAAGGTTTTTTGAAAATATATATAAGTGCTGGGCAGGTACTGATTACAAATTACATGACAAAAAATGCAATCAGTAATATAATCTCATAATTACATTTTGGGATAATGTAATCCGATTACTTTTGGATTACTTTCAACCTAATTCTATTTTATGGCACATGCATTTGAGTAGGATAAATATGTATTTATCCATTCTTTGAACTATTGTGTACCCTGCGGGCAGGACCCTTAGAGATGGCATCCACTAGACTAGATCCGTCGAAGCAATTAAGTTTGATGTGTGAGCTGCACACCACTGATGAGGTAGTAAGAAATAATAAAAACATTTTTTTTTCTCCCCTTTTTCTCCCCAATTTGGAATGCCCAATCCCCAGTGTGCTCTAAGTCCTCGTGGTGGTGTAGTGACTCGCCACAATCCGGGTGGTGGAGGATGAATCTCAGTTGCCTCTGCGTCTGAGACATCAATCCGTGCATTTTATCACGTGGCTTGTTGAGCGCATTACCGCGGAGATGTAGCGTGTGTGGAGGCCCACACTATTCTCCACGGCATCCATGCATAACTCACCACGCGCCCCACCGAGAGCAAGAACCACATTATAGCGACCACGAGGAGGTTACCCCATGTGACTCTACCCTCCCTAGCAACTGGACCAATTTGGTTGCTTAGGTGACCTGGCTGGAGTCACTCAGCACGCCCTGGATTCGAACTTGCGACTCCAGGGGTGGTAGTCAGCATCTTCACTCGCTGAGCTACCCAGGCCCTGCGCACATAAATTTTTTTTTTAAACTTATCTAGTTCATTTTAAGTGCATAAAACAATAGAAACATTACATAAACAAACAGTAATGAACCTGAAATCAATAACAATGACATTGCTAGGCCAAAGCAAACAGCTCAAAACTCTTACATGCTTACTTTTAACCCTTACTACTTAGTAATAGTCCATTCCTCAGCTGAGGTGCATATCTTACTGTTGTAACGTAATATGAGCACATGCTCAGAATATTCATCTGTGAGACTATTGCTCTTCGAGGTAAGAATTAGAGGTCTGCAACCCGACCCGGGCCCGACGGGACCCGAGAACCTGACGGGTTTCGAGCCAGGTTCGGGTCAGTTTTTCATGTTGGACTTCGGGTTAGGGTCAAGTTTGGGTTTGTAATTAATGAAAAAATAAACAGGTCTACCGAACTTGTTTCGCGCACGTGCTCTCACTCACAGACATGCGTGAACGGACAAGTTAGGGGCCATTCACACCAAATGTGAATTTGCGCGCGTCTGTTCTGTTTTCCCATTGCTTTCCTATGTAAACTCATGCTGAACGAATGTCTTTGTTGCGCTGTGCCTCACTGTTTCTTCAGCGTCTCGCGCAGGACTGGCACTGTTTAAGCACCATGTAAAGTTAAAAATAACTTTTTTCAAAATCGCATGTTGAGACACCTGCGCTCTGTTTCATTTGTGCTGCGGCTAGATTGTTTTTAGCGCAGGTGTCACAAAGATTCAATGTTCTGTACAAGTTCAGGCTGTAAAGAGGGGACTGTTGCATTGTTCATATTATTCCAGATTGTTCTGCACCAAGTGAAGTTTCAGTGCATATACGGTAAGTCAATGCTTTTTTCCCCCTTCTGCTCTAGGGTACTATGTTTACTGTTTCATTACTGTTACGAATGTTGCCTATATGCTTACATAGAATACAGCCTGTTGCAACAGTACTTGCTAGGAGAAGAAATTATTAAGATAGGTAGCAATTTCGGGTTCGGTTTTATAATCTGACGGTATCGTTCGGGCCGGGTAGGGTCTCGGGTACGGGTCGTGTTCGGGTTTCATTTTAAGGCCTGTGCAGACCTCTAGTAAGAATATGATGATATTGATATGAAAATGATCAATAAATAATTAACAATTTACTGCTGTTGCCTTGTTAATATGTAATTATGTAATCTATAAAAAGTAACTAGTCCAATTACGAGTATTTTAAAATTAAATTTAATCCAATTACAAGTACTTGGTTTTTGTAATCTGATTACGTAATCCAGATTAAATGTAATATGTTACTACCCAGCACTGTATATATCTCAGCTCTGTAGGTCCATACAATGCAAGTGAATGGTGACCAAAACTTTGAAATTCCAAAAAGCACATAAAGGCAGCTTAAAAGTAATCCATATGACTCCAGTGGTTTAATCCACGTCTTCTTAAATTGGCATCTCACTAGCTGATTTTTCCAGTTATTTTCAGGAGTGAGCTTCATTAATATCACCAGCCAGTAGGTGAGAGATGGTGTGTGGATTAGCGTCTGCCAGCGGAAGGTCGTTAATCGCTCAAGTTTCGGGACTCCCTGCTGGGTTAATGGTTCCAGCAACAGGAAAAAAGTATCCAACATGTTAGGAAAAATCGTTCTGTTGCTGGTCAGGCTCTTGTGTTCTCCTCAAGTGACCAATGAGCTTTTTCTTTTACTGAAGAACTGACAAGACATCAAGCTGATCTGAATGGTTTCATCGAACTCAGTTGCATATCATCACAAACGCTGATTTTAATCTATAGTGCTTCTGTCACCAAGTGTTTTTCCTGTGTTTTTTCTACACTAAAAATGACTCGTGAAACCAGTGGAGGCACAACATTCTGTTTTTATTGAACACTATTTCTTTACTCTGAAAAGCTGCATATGGACATTCGCGTTCTACGGCAAGCCTCGAGGGGATAAATACACAATCACACACTTTCACAAAGTATGTTACTCCATAAATCACATCCTTAATCACTCTTTTACAATTGTTTATGCTCACGCGGCACTCCTGTTGTTATTTCGGCGAGCTCCACGTGACGGAATAGAGAAAGAGTTGCATTGAGTTGGTATGTGTGTCACCTCTCCACTATTTTGTATCGTCTGTCATACCTCTGACTGAAGAGAGCAAGATCTCAGCAAAACAGTCTGCATGTGTGACACCCTCCCCTAAAATCAAGTTGTTTGAAGTCTGCTAGTGTGATGCCACCTTTAAGCAATCTAATCGATTTTGGGTGGAACAGACCAAAATGTAACTATTTTTTCACTGTACATATTGCTGTTGCAGTCTCTAGGGACGATCATGATTTCAAGCTCGATTACACTTCCTAGTGCTTGATGCATGCGCAGAGCGCTAGATGGAACCAGAAGTGTAATCAAGCTTGAAATCATGAGCGCCAAGGAGACTGCAGATATCAAGGTTTATAGTGAAAATTGAGTTACATTTCTGTCTGTTCTGACCCAAAACTGACTGGATCGCCTCAGAAGACATGGATTAAACCACTGGAGTCTTATGGATTACTTTCATACTGCCTTTATGTGCTTTTTTTTATTTTTATTTAAATGTACCTACAGAGCTGAAATATTCTTCTAAAAATCTTTGTGTTCAGCAGAAGAAAGAAAGTTATACACATCTGGGATGGCATGAGGGTGAGTAAATGATGAGAGAATTTTCATTTTAGGTGACCTATCCCTTTAAAATGTCAAAAGGCTGGACTTGAATGGTTGCCACCAGTTCAGTAGTATCGGTCATACGAAACATCCATTGGCTACTAGTCTGTATATACAGGTGCATCTCAATAAATTAGAATGTCGTGGAAAAGTTCATTTATTTTAGTAATTCAACTCAAATTGTGAAACTCGTGTATTAAATAAATTCAATGCACACAGACTGAAGTAGTTTAAGTCTTTGGTTCTTTTAATTGTGATGATTTTGGCTCACATTTAACAAAAACCCACCAATTCACTATCTCAAAAAATTAGAATATGGTGACATGCCAATCAGCTAATCAACTCAAAACACCTGCAAAGGTTTCCTGAGCCTTCAAAATGGTCTCTCAATTTGGTTCACTAGGCTACACAATCATGGGGAAGACTGCTGATCTGACAGTTGTCCAGAAGACAATCATTGACACCCTTCACAAGGAGGGTAAGCCACAAACATACATTGCCAAAGAAGCTGGCTGTTCACAGAGTGCTGTATCCAAGCATGTTAACAGAAAGTTGAGTGGAAGGAAAAAGTGTGGAAGAAAAAGATGCACAACCAACCAAGAGAACCGCAGCCTTATGAGGATTGTCAAGCAAAATCGATTCAAGAATTTGGGTGAACTTCACAAGGAATGAAATGAGGCTGGGGACAAGGCATCAAGAGCCACCATACACAGATGTGTCAAGGAATTTGGCTACAGTTGTCGTATTCCTCTTGTTAAGCCACTCCTGAACCACAGACAATGTCAGAGGCGTCTTACCTGGGCTAAGGAAAAGAAGAACTGGACTGTTGCCCAGTGGTCCAAAGTCCTCTTTTCAGATGAGAGCAAGTTTTGTATTTCATTTGGAAACCAAGGTCCTAGAGTCTGGAGGAAGGGTGGAGAAGCTCATAGCCCAAGTTGCTTGAAGTCCAGTGTTAAGTTTCCACAGTCTGTGATGATTTGGGGTGCAATGTCATCTGCTGGTGTTGGTCCATTGTGTTTTTTGAAAACCAAAGTCACTGCACCCTTTTACCAAGACATTTTGGAGCACTTCATGCTTCCTTCTGCTGACCAGCTTTTTAAAGGTGCTGATTTCATTTTCCAGCAGGATTTGGCACCTGCCCACACTGCCAAAAGCACCAAAAGTTGGTTAAATGACCATGGTGTTGGTGTGCTTGACTGGCCAGCAAACTCACCAGACCTGAACCCCATAGAGAATCTATGGGGTATTGTCAAGAGGAAAATGAGAAACAAGAGACCAAAAAATGCAGATGAGCTGAAGGCCACTGTCAAAGAAACCTGGGCTTCCATACCACCTCAGCAGTGCCACAAACTGATCACCTCCATGCCACGCTGAATTGAGGCAGTAATTAAAGCAAAAGGAGCCCCTACCAAGTATTGCGTACATATACAGTAAATGAACATACTTTCCAGAAGGCCAGCAATTCACTAAAAATGTTTTTTTATTGGTCTTATGATGTATTCTAATTTTTTGAGATAGTGAATTGGTGGGTTTTTGTTAAATGTGAGCCAAAATCATCACAATTAAAAGAACCAAAGACTTAAACTACTTCAGTCTGTGTGCATTGAATTTATTTAATACACGAGTTTCACAATTTGAGTTGAATTACTGAAATAAATGAACTTTTCCACGACATTCTAATTTATTAAGATGCACCTGTAATTTCCACATGCATGGTGTTTCGAGGGCAGGATTTTAGCCGTGGTAACCATTAAAAATTGTATGAAGATAATAATAATACCATGGCACTTTGATATGTGTATAGATATGGTATATATGGGTAGATAGATACATCTACCCAAATACAGGTTCAATGGTACTAAATGATTACCGTATTCATATACCAAGTCCGAAGAAAACGTGATGTTACACGGCACTTTTTGTAAATGTAGTAAAAGCAATAAACCTACACTACATTTCCTTTGGTTTTGATTTTAATTGCATTTATTAAATTGTATTAAAACTACAATGGTATTATCATACTTTTTGCACATAATACGATGGCAACACCATGTTTTTTGTACATGTACAGTGATAATACCATGGTATTCTTTGAAGTATCTTTATCAGTCCCATAACTTTGGTACATTTTGATTTGTTTTATCAAAAAGGCCATTCCACACCAATAGCATTTTTAAATTGTTTATTATCCATACTTTTTTTTTAACATGTTTTCTGCATTTTTTTTTATTATTTATTTTTTTGCTGTCCGTGACATGCAAACAAAGATATGAGCCACATGCAACGTGTATTTGTCTCTCCGTCAACTCAACTCCCTGTTCCGTTTACCTAATTAAATCAAGCTGAATTTCTTCCACAGTCACCGTCTTTCTCAGTACTGGAACACTGAGGCTTCTTAGAACAGAGCAGAGAAAGTCCTCAGTGGATCACTGTGTAATATAGCAGTGATACTGCAAAAATAAAAAAGAAAGAAAAAAAATCAGAGGATCCCTTTGAATTAAACTGGGGCACATTCATTTTAATTTGGTCACATTTCCGTCATAAAATGCACAGTATTGCATTTCAAAGAACCGTAGAAACAATAAATTTAATTTTAATTAAAGTGCATTATTTTAATATACCATGCTGTATCTGTGAAGATGGATAAATGAAATGAGAGAAAAAAAAACTGATCTTATCACCTGATTTTGGCTTTATTCTGCAGCCTGACGCGCAGCTGGCAGCCATGCTTGCCCGGGCGGCTGCGTGTGTCGGGCTGGAGTGGAACCCCAACCACCGAACCCTCGCAGCTTGACGATTGGTTCCTGGGCCCGGAGCGCCGCTCACGGCCACGCCACGCCCCGCCCTGGTCCCTTTCTTTCCGGAGGTGCATGAGGAGCCCACGAGGTTGTGGCGGGCACCTTTCACTGGCCGGACCCGGTCTCTGAGCTCCTCCGCTACCCTTGATGGTGGGGCAGCCAAGGGGTACTTGCGATTCACCTGTGCCCGCAAAACGCCACCACCTGGCGGGGCTGCCTGAGACTCCCGTCCAGCGCCTGTAGGGTTACGTCATCTCTGGCGACTGAGGCCTGCGGTGCTGCTGGACAGGCCGCCTCTGCCCTGCACGCCATGGCTCTCCCTGCAAGTGCACCAAGCCAAGGTGCTAAGAGAACTGCACAAGGATAATTCTGACCCGGGATTGATGCAGGAGCTGCGCTCGGCGACCGAACTCGCTCTCCGGGCGACGAATGTCATGGCGCGGACTCTCGGGCAGGCGATGTCCACCCTGGTGGTCCAGGAGCGCCACCTATGGCTCAACATGGTCGAGATGTGGGAAGCTGACAAGGTACGGTTCCTTGACGCCCCCGTCTCCCAGGTCAGCCTGTTCGGCGACACCATTGAGGACTTCGGCCAGCAGTTCTCGCCGGTGAAACAGCAGATAGAGGCTATTCAGCACATCCTGCATCTGTGCAGTTCAAGACCTCGCACCTCGTCTGCTCGTCGCCAAGGGAGTCCTCCTGCCGCAACAACACCGGCTCCGCCACAGCGGTCCGCTTCACCTCGGTGAAGGGCGAGAACGCCGCTACCTTGCGTGCGGAGATCGGTGATCTTATCACCTGATTTTGGCTTTATTCTGATTTTTTTTCTTATAACAAGTACAATATGGGTTTATATAATATATATATATATATATATATATATATATATATATATATATATATATATATATATATATATAAAATAAAAAATAGAATGTTTAAAATATTTTTTTAGACTTTACTTGGGCTTTTTACTAGAAAAGTATTAGATTTGTTTCAAATGTTTCAAGCATGTTGCTTGTGTCAATCAAACCACCACAAAATCTAGAAAACCTCTTATTTAGTAATCAAATTCAAAGCAGGTGCCACTTCCTGTGTTCCATTATTCCCTCTCTGTCAGGGTTCATTATGGAGTACACAGGACTCATTTAGAATGGCCAATCCCAGGCACATGACTGTGAATGTGGGTGGCCTGATTATGGGGGAGGTTAACTCGGTGCGAGAAGACTACTGTCCAAGGGCTACTGAGAGTGCTCAAAGCATTCAGGTTATGAGAATGATTTTATTTTTTTTTATTTTTTTTTACCAAACTAATACTGTAAAAAGGACTGCAGCTGAAATTACAGTGGTATACGAATCTAAAGCAATAGTTTATTCACAGAATATACAGCAGGGAAAGAAAATGTGTAAACCTCAATGAATTATCTTCAATACTCCATAAATTTGCTCGTAAATGTGTACCTAAAGGTGCACTAAGTAACTTTTCCACTATAAAAAATTAAGAAATGATAAGGTGCCCACTTAGTACAGATTTCTGAATGGATCAATGACTATAACTATACTACTTTATACAATTTTCTTTAGAAAAAAAGTGTCTTCTAAATGAATAAATGTAACCAAACTTTACCAGACTTCAGTGGGGATGAAACATTTATCATTCTATTTATGATTCTGATTCTAGTTAAAGGGATAGCACCAAGTACATGACACATACTCAGTGATGATTGAGTGCTTCTCAATCAGAAGGCTGCAGCCATGTTAGGCTGGATATCTCGGCTGCCACGTAATCAAGCACCGTCGAAGGTTGTCTCAATTGTTAAGACCCTTGGAATACAGCCTTCATTTGCCCTATTTTGGAGGATTCATCGTCCTTCATGGCCTTCAATCATCCACATTCCCTTGCACATGTCCCAAATTATTTAAAAAAATGTCTGAAATGCGAGTCACATGACTGCGGAGGTGGAAACCTTTATGATGCAGCCATGTGCATTTTCTAGACAGTTTCATACTAGTGCTGAAAGCTGAGGAGGAGCCTAGCCCACAGTCTCAGAAGGACTGGTCTAGGAAGGACACAGCCTCACTTGGCTGCAGCCTTCCGATTGAGAAACACCCATTCAAATAGCACTCATTCTGTGAAATCTCATAAATAAAATCATGTCGGCTATGCAAAACTTTAGTCATTGTTGTGTTTGGGTTTGCTAGTGTAATTATTTCCTATGTACAATTATTATGTTTTATTTGTTTGGAGAGGCTTTTGGACACTTGGAGACGTTTTTGTATACTAGGATACATTTATTTTGTAATGCTATAATTTTGAATGCTTTGTCGCATCAACACAAAATCTTTCTCAGTTAAAATTTACATGATTGGGAACAAAACAAAAGCCACCTTATTTACACCCAGAGATATATAATGTCAAAACAGATCAATTAGAGAAAAGTAAATAAAAAAGAAATAAAATGTAAAAAGTTTTTCTAGTGATTTTTCAGTAGTTTCTTAGGCAAAGAATCTCAGATTCCCTATCTGTCACTCACTCGACATTGTGTCGATGTAGTGACACTAGGGGTCACTCTTGGGAGCCCCAAACACCTCTGATTTTGAAAAAAGGCCAATGGGAATTGGCGAGTGGAATTTGCATGCCACTCCCCCAGACAATCAGGTATAAAAGGAGCTTGCTCGCAACCACTCATTTAGATTTTCTCTTTGGAGCCGAGCGGTTGTGTTCAGCGAGCTGAATTACTCTGCCGATCCATTCACCTCGAAAAGCTGTTGGATTTACGGTGCATTACAGCGGCTTCTCCTCCTCTTGCACTGGTGAAGTGCAGAGAACGCCCCTGGGCGCTTCAGCAGCTAAAAGAGTATATTCTTCCTATTGAAAGAGTATATTTTCCCTTCTAAAAGAGTGGCATTAACGGAGAGCGTCTTTTTAAAGATGCCTCTCCGTTTGTGTGTATTTCCTGGTTGCGGTCGTTACCTCTCCGCTTCCGATGGCCACGATCGCGGTCTTACGTGCTTGGGCGCTGCCCACATGGAGACAGCGTTTGTGGACGGGTCATGTTCTCACTGCGAGAGCGTGACCATGGCAACGTTGCGGTCGCGGTTTTTCCTTCGTTAGAGGGAAAGACCACCCCAGCGGCTCCCCGCCTCGGTCCTTCTACCTACGGGTTTGAGGCCACGTCGGCTAGCACTGGGGGCGATTTGGGGACCCCAATGGGAGCCACTCCGCCGGGTAACTCCCTACGGACCTCCCATTCCCCAGTATGCTTGTTTGCCCCACTGGAACGAGTTCATGATCTCGTTTCGGCGCTTGCGAAGTGGATGAGCTCTCGATTGCAGTATCGGAGAGCGGGCTGTCCAGTCTGACGCTGAAGACTCGACTGGGCTCCCACCTTCAGGTGCGGTCGCCCAGTCGCAGCTTGACGCGCAGCTGGCAGCCATGCTTGCCCGGGCGGCTGCGTGTGTCGGGCTGGAGTGGAACCCTCCAACCCCCCCGAACCCTTGCAGCCTGACGATTGGTTCCTGGGCCCGGGGCGCCGCTCACGGCTGCGCCCCGCCCTGCTCCCTTTCTTCCCGGAGGTGCATGAGGAGCCCACGAGGTCATGGCAAGCACCTTTCACTGGCCAGACCCGGTCTCTGAGCTCCTCTGCTCTCACTACCCTCGATGGTGGGGCTGCCAGGGGGTACTCGGCAATTCCCCAGGTGGATAAGGTGGTTGTGGTGCACCTGTGCCTGCAAAACACCACCACCTGGCGGGGCTGCCTGAGACTCCCGTCCAGCGCCTGTAGGGTTACGTCGTCTGGCGACTGAGGCCTGCGGTGCCGCTGGACAGGCCGCCTCCGCCCTGCACGCCATTGCTCTCCCTGCACTAAGAGAACTGCACGAGGGTAGTTCTGACCCGGGATTGATGCAGGAGCTGTGCTCGGCAACCGAACTCGCTCTCCGGGTGACGAATGTCATGGCACGGACTCTCGGGTAGGCGATGTCCACCCTGGTGGTCCAGGAGCGCCACCTATGGCTCAACTTGGTCGAGATGTGGGAAGCTGACAAGGTACGGTTCCTTGATGCCCCCGTCTGCCAGGTCAGCCTGTTCGGCGACACCGTTGAGGACTTCACCCAGCAGTTCTCGGCGGTGAAACAGCAGACGGAGGCTATTCAGCACATTCTGCATTGGCGCGGTTCAAGACCTTGCACCTCGTCTGCATGTTGCCAAGGGCGTCCTCCTGCCGCAACAACACCGGCTCCGCCGCAGCCCGCCCCTGCAGTCCGCTTCACCTCGGTGAAGGGTGAGAACGTCGCTACCTTGCGTGCGGAGTTTGCTACCCTTCTACGGAAGGGTGCTATAGATCCTGTCCCTCCGGCCGAGATGAAGAAGGGGTTTTACAGCCCCTACTTCAATGTACCGAAGAAAGGCAGTGGGTTGCGGCCAATCTTGGACCTGCGAGTACTGAACCGGGCTTTGCACAGACTCCTGTTCAAGATGCGGATGCATTCTAGCAAGCGTCTAGCATCAAAATTGGTTCATGGTGGTAGCCCTGAAGGATGCGTACTTCCAGGTCTCGGTTTTACCTCGACACAGACCCTTCCTGCGGTTTGCTTTCAAGGGCTGGGCATACCAGTAGAAGGTCCTCCCCTTCGGCCTGTCCTTGTCCCTTCGCGTCTTCATGAAGGTCGCAGAGGCAGCCCTTGCCCCGCTAAGGGAAGTGGGTGTCCGCATCCTCAACTATCTCGACGACTGGCTAATCCTAGATCACTCTCGGGATGAGTTGTGTGTGCATAGGGACCTGGGCTTTGGGTCAACTGGGAAAAGAGCAAGCTCTCCTTGGTTCAGAGCATCTCTTTTCTCGGCTTGGAGTTGGACTCAGTCTCGATGATGGCACGCCTCACAAATGAGCGTGCATTCAGACGGAGGACAGTGGTCCACTGAAACTTTTTCAGAGGCTCCTTGGGCACATGGCATCCTCAGTGGTGGCCACACTGCTCAGGTTGATGCATATGAGACTTTACCTGAAACTCAGGTGCTTTACCTGAGGGTGAAGGTGTTTAACAGCCGGTTCAAACTTGCAGCAAATTGTCCATTGTTGGCAAAGTTTTGCTGCAGGTTCACCACTACCGGTGAAGAACTGCAAACTTCTGGCAAACATTTGCAGCCAAACATAAGCTATTTGCATGTGAAAATAATGAGTGGCACATTTGTGGGAAGTTTGCAGCTAGTTTGCAGGAATTCTAGATTTTTTGTAAGGGGATGCGTGCATTAGCAAACACCACTAATGATTCTGTCAAATAGATTGGTAGCGTGAATTTTATGTACCTTTAGATTTGCATAAAAACAGTTCTTCTTAAATCCAGTGCACAGCTAGAGAATATACTCATCTCATTTCGCATGAACATAAATTAGCCAAACTCATTGTGACATGAATATTCTGAGAAAGTAGACAAAGAGAGCACAGCTTTCTCCCTAATGTAAGTGTGCTGATGTTGGCTGCATTCCAGCAAATTGGCTGCAAGCTCTCAATTCAACATTGCAAATCCAGATGTACGGTTTGTCCAGAAACATCGTTCCACAGATAGAGGCTGTTCACAAATTGTGGAACAATTTGTCCTGGAACGCAGCTGCTTTGTTTGCGTTTCACCTACTCATGCTACAGTACTCTATTCTGAGAAATGAATTATGCAATCTTAGATGGCAAGTAGTTTACTTTAGTTCACAGGACTTGTGCAACAACATTTACATATTGTACCTGCATTTCAGAGCTTAACAGACAGACCTACAGGCAATATATTCAATTTAAGGTAATTATGTTGCCAACAACCCATTCACAGGTCTGAGCTTGAGGTTTATATAGACATATACATACACAGTATATACCGTTTTTCATCATACTCCAAAGCACTTCTAAGAATATAATTCCATTACTATGCTACACGGTAGTAAATGGTTAAGAAAAACATTGGTATTACAATGATACCATATCCAGATTACTATGATAATACCATTGTACTTTTTTAAGTGTAGCCAAATTCCTTTATGCACTGTTAACTACCATTTTCTTTTACATGTGTGCATCACTTTCTCTAAGCATATACAGGTGCATCTCAATAAATTAGAATGTCGTGGAAAAGTTCATTTATTTCAGTAATTCAACTCAAATTGTGAAACTCGTGTATTAAATAAATTCAGTGCACACAGACTGAAGTAGTTTAAGTCTTTGGTTCTTTTAATTGTGATGATTTTGGCTCACATTTAACAAAAACCCACCAATTCACTATCTCAAAAAAATTAGAATACATCATAAGACCAATAAAAAAAAAACATTTTTAGTGAATTGTTGGCATTCTGGAAAGTATGTTCATTTACTGTATATGTACTCAATACTTGGTAGGGGCTCCTTTTGCTTTAATTACTGCCTCAATTCGGCGTGGCATGGAGGTGATCAGTTTGTGGCACTGCTGAGGTGGTATGGAAGCCCAGGTTTCTTTGACAGTGGCCTTCAGCTCATCTGCATTTTTTGGTCTCTTGTTTCTCATTTTCCTCTTGACAATACCCCATAGATTCTCTATGGGGTTCAGGTCTGGTGAGTTTGCTGGCCAGTCAAGCACACCAACACCATGGTCATTTAACCAACTTTTGGTGCTTTTGGCAGTGTGGGCAGGTGCCAAATCCTGCTGGAAAATGAAATCAGCATCTTTAAAAAGCTGGTCAGCAGAAGGAAGCATGAAGTGCTCCAAAATGTCTTGGTAAAAGGGTGCAGTGACTTTGGTTTTCAAAAAACACAATGGACCAACACCAGCAGATGACATTGCACCCCAAATCATCACAGACTGTGGAAACTTAACACTGGACTTCAAGCAACTTGGGCTATGAGCTTATCCACCCTTCCTCCAGACTCTAGGACCTTGGTTTCCAAATGAAATACAAAACTTGCTCTCATCTGAAAAGAGGACTTTGGACCACTGGGCAACAGTCCAGTTCTTCTTCTCCTTAGCCCAGGTAAGACGCCTCTGATGTTGTCTGTGGTTCAGGAGTGGCTTAACAAGAGGAATACGACAACTGTAGCCAAATTCCTTGACACGTCTGTGTGTGGTGGCTCTTGATGCCTTGACCCCAGCCTCAGTCCATTCCTTGTGAAGTTCACCCAAATTCTTGAATCGATTTTGCTTGACAATCCTCATAAGGCTGTGGTTCTCTCGGTTGGTTGTGCATCTTTTTCTTCCACACTTTTTCCTTCCACTCAATTTTCTGTTAACATGCTTGGATACAGCACTCTGTGAACAGCCAGCTTCTTTGGCAATGAATGTTTGTGGCTTACCCTCCTTGTGAAGGGTGTCAATGATTGTCTTCTGGACAACTGTCAGATCAGCAGTCAGCACCATGATTGTGTAGCCTAGTGAACCAAACTGAGAGACCATTTTGAAGGCTCAGGAAACCTTTGCAGGTGTTTTGAGTTGATTAGCTGATTGGCATGTCACCATATTCTAATTTTTTGAGATAGTGAATTGGTGGGTTTTTGTTAAATGTGAGCCATAATCATCACAATTAAAAGAACAAAAGACTTAAACTACTTCAGTCTGTGTGCATTGAATTTATTTAATACACGAGTTTCACAATTTGAGTTGAATTACTGAAATAAATGAACTTTTCCACGACATTCTAATTTATTGAGATGCACCTGTATTTATAAGCTTTGAGCAATGACCCTACCTTGCCTTTGCTTTGTTTTTTGATATTCATTACATTTATAATTGCAGCTTAATCCTAAAAACTCCTCTTGTAAAATATCCTTTTACAAATGGACTTGACACACTCTCATATAGCCTACTGAACATGTGTGCTTTGTAAATCAACAACACATTACAGCCTCCACTGAAACATTCCCAAGTGCTTAAAGCAAGTTCAAACATGTCTTAGATACAAAAAAAGAACAAAAAAAGAAAACGAAAACCCTTATCTTGTTGCTAGCTGCACAACCAGGAGATCTGCACAGGTCTCTTTATTTCTCTTGAAAGCATGTTCTTTCATTAGCATTAGGGCTGCACAACATATTGAATTTATCAAAAAATAGCTAATTAAAATTTCGCGATATGCATATTGCAAGGACTTTCGATAAAGGAATGATTTTAATACAGTAACGTTCAAGACGATTCAGATATATGCAATTTGGAACAAAAGACAACTATGTTTGTGATCTCTGGGATAGATGGTCCTTTTTTATTTCAAAAAAGCTGAAACATCCGATGTTCTGCGCACCCCGATGACGCCATTTTAGGATTGTCGTATATCGCATTTTCCCTCTATATCATGCAGCACTAATCAGCATAGACATTAACCCTATTGTAATGTATTTTTCTTTAATGTATGATGCATTGTCACTTATTCGAAAGGCAATTGATTATAATTATGCTAACATTTCTAACTCTCAATTACTATCTATCTATCTGTCTGTCTGTCCGTCCATCCGTCCATCCATGCATCCACCCTCCTACCCATGTTTGGTTGCTTTACTTTTCAGTCAGATGGTCTCTTCCCGTCTAAAGCCGGGTTCACACTGATTCCCACGATTTTGCTATATGAGACAAATTTCTTCTCGATTGTAAATGATTTCCTTTGTCGTAAGGCAAAATTGGCAGTCGTTGATCGCTTAGTATGACATGCTCATCAAAGGCCGAGTAATTCATTTTGCGATTAATCTTTGCCTCCAACAATGTTCTGGCATTGTCAGAAATTTTGCATCACATTTGTGCAGTGTGACTGCTCCTAGACAGCCAGATGAGATAAAACATCCAGTAAATGCTGTCAATCTAAACGACTGGGACCAAAGTCTTGGCTACGATGTGTACCGCACAGTCTGACATTATGTCACATAGTGAGCCATGGCTTTTTCCCAGATCTCACTGGGATCATACTGTACAGCGTGACAAGCAACAATCGTAAATGACCGTAAAAAACATTCAGTTTACACCCTGCTTAAATGGGTTGTTCTCGGACGGAATAAGTTGCAATGAGGACCAGAATTCATGCTGCAAAATAAAGTCTGGCTATGCAAGGCTAGTCTAAAGGCTAAAGTGGCAACATGGAAAAATGAAGTATACTTTAGCCTTAAGTCTGCTTCAGTTGTGCGTTTGCTGCCATGTATCACACACAGTGCTCGTGACGTAAATTTTGACATAAATTGCTAAATTGTACAGCCAAATTTTTTATGTGCACATTGTCTGCTCATGTGCCTGGAATCGACTGCACTAAAGAGTATCAGAAAGCAGTCGAAGTGTGCATGTGTCGAACGCATCCGTACATGCTCATGGTCAGTGGAGTATACTTTGAAAGGCTAGTACACTCGACCATGCATGATGTATAACCACAGAAGGAAAAATGAAGCATAGCCTACAGCATAGATTTTGAAGTATTCAAAGTACACAAGGCCTATGCAACCTTCAAGGCTTTTAAAGCTACTTTAAACCTTCTTACAAGGCCCTCTCAATTTAGTGTAGTATCAACATGTATTATTATTAATACCTGTACATGACCACATAGGCGTGTACAGTAACATACTGTGTATGCATGTTTGACACTCAAATAATATACAGAATATACTGTGCACATTTGAAAAGATTTGGGAGAGAAGTGAGTGAACTGTCCCAAAACCTAACCAGTTCTGATTGCGATTGTTAGCTGGTCTTTTGTTCTTGCTTACAATGTCTAGATTAGATATGCTGAGGCTCCAAATCCGAGAGTGAGCATACCATAAAACTGAGGGGCCACCAAACCAGGAACCTCTGCAGTGAGGGCTTTTATCATGCTAATCAAATATGGATATCAAAGCAGAGGTCCTCACAGACCACCAACTGTCTCTTGGAGATGGAGATGGGAAGTGGGGCACCCACACACTTTGAAAAGAAAGCCGTGATGTTACCTCAAAGGAGCGAAGAAAGGTCCTACATCCCACAGACATGGTATAATTGTGTGATATAATTATCTGCTGAGTTCTCAGCATTTCATGTGATGCAAATAACTTCTTTAGTACCTTGCTCTGATTTCAAGACTGTATAACTCTGTACAATAGACAACATATTCTGCATCATATAACATATCCATCACCCTTATGCCGGCTTAAACTACTATGACTTTCTTCCTTCTGCAGAACACAAACAAAGATTTTTGATGGAGATAGGATGTGTTAATATTTTAGGGTTGTCCAAAGATTAAAATTTTGAATTGAATTATTTACATGACCTGCCGATTTACAGTATCAAAAAGATGAGTATCAAAATGCAAGTTAAATGTTTTCCCAAACAGATAAGGTTTTTATTATTAATGCTCTATCGAGTTTAAAATCAACAAAACCTACCTCCCTACCATAAACCATAAACCTAAACCTAACCAATATTGTCAGAAAAATGTGAGATGAAAAATGAAATTGTTGAAGCAACTGCCATTTGTTGGTGCTTCTATGACACCATAGTGCCCTCCAAGCTAGATGAGAAACTCCGGGCTCTGGGCTTAAACAGCTCGCTGTGCAGCTGGATCCTGGACTTCCTGTCAAGCAGACGCCAGGTGGTTAGAATAGGCAGCAACATCTCCTCATCACTGACCCTCAACACTGGAGCCCCACAGGGCTGTGTTCTCAGCCCACTACTGTATTCCCTGTACACACATGACTGTGTGGCAACACATAACTCCAATGCCATCATTAAGTTTGCTGATGACACGACGGTGGTAGGTCTGATCACTGACAATGATGAAACAGCCTACAGAGAGGAGGTGCACACTCTGACACACTGGTGTCAGGAGCACAACCTCTCCCTCAACGTCAGTAAGACAAAGGAGCTTGTGGTGGACTTCAGGAGAAAAGACAGAGAACACAGTCCAATCACCATCAATGGAGCACCAGTGGAGAGAGTCAGCAGCTTCAAGTTCCTGGGTGTCCACATCACTGAGGAACTCACATGGTCCGTCCACACTGAAGTCGTTGTGAAGAAGGCTCATCAGCGCCTTTTCTTCCTGAGACGGCTGAGGAAGTTTGGAATGAACCGCCACATCCTCACACGGTTCTACACCTGCACTGTGGAGAGCATCCTGACTGGCTGTATCTCCGCCTGGTACGGCAATAGCACTGCCCACAACCGCAAAGCACTGCAAAGGGTGGTGCGAACTGCCAAACACATCATCAGAGGTGAGCTTCCCTCCCTCCAGGAAATATATACAAGGCGGTGTGTGAAAAAAGCTCGGAGGATCATCAGAGACTCCAGCCACCCGAGCCATGGGCTGTTCTCACTGCTACCATCAGGTAGGCGGTATCGCAGCATCAGGACCCGCACCAGCCGACTCCATGATAGCTTCTTCCCCCAAGCAATCAGACTTCTGAACTCTTGATCTCCCACGATCAAAATACATCAGCCCTGCACTTTATTACTCTTTTATCTCACACCGGACTGTCATAAATTATATTACTGTCATTATATTATGTCTCTCTTAACAACTGACTATCAACCGACAGCCTGAATGTCAATACAGTACAATACTGTACATTCTATATATATACTTTTTTCATATATATTTTAATTTTTATTGAATAATGTGTATCTATATAGTATCTATATAGTAAAAAACAAAAAAACAAAAACAAAAACAGCATATTGTATACTGTACAGTGTATGTTATTATTTGTATATTGTTGAGTGTAATTGTGTATAACAGATGTTTAAATTGTGTTGTGTTAATTTGATGTTTTAAGTTGTGTAATTATGTATAACAGATGTTTAAATTGTGTTGTGTTAATTTGATGTTTTAAGTTGAGTGTAATTATGTATAACAGATGTTTAAATTGTGTTGTGTTAATTTGATGTTTTAAGTCGAGTTTAATTATGTATAACAGATGTTTAAATTGCGTTGTGTTAATTTGATGTTATTGTAAATTGGTATATGTCTCATCACTGTCACGACTGCTATGTTGATCGGAACTGCACCCAAGAATTTCACACACCATTGCACTTGTGTATATGGCTGTGTGACAATAAAGTGATTTGATTTGATTTGATTTGACACTTTCGGCTCAATTTTCAACTCTGGTGCTCCTCAAGCCAAGTGTTCACTACACGACTTGCAGTCGACGTCCTATGACTTACAGTCTGGTTTTTCGTCGTGCTGGTGCGAACACTTCAGGACTGTTGTGTATCAACTACACGACCATTTGTCCCCGACTGAGACCATGTGCACACCTGATATTAAGATGAGTTTTGGATGATCCGATCACAAATGTACAAGCGAGACATCACCGTAACACCTGGTCATCTCTTTTGACCACTTGTGTTCAGATTTTGAGGAGAGAGACTTTGATTTCATTAGGACATACATCAATCATTATGTCTGTGTTTTACTGAATGATAATAAAGAGCAAAAAAGTAAAAGATGAGAAAGAAAACTGCTAAAAACAGGCACACAGTTTCTCTTACAGTTTTTCTCAATTGCTTTGGCTCAATTCTCAAACGGGTATTATTTTTTTCAAAACAATAAGTTCAAATCCCTGAACAATTAGTTTCTTGTTCACACCAGATTTGAATTTCTTATTCATTTAAGCAAATTCCATGTGTTTTGTGTACAAAAGAGTAAGTACAATTGTTGACAATTTTCACAATAACTAAATGCACATGGCTTGCTGATCAAAATTGATGAGTTGTTTCTCAGTGAAATTGTCATACTCTTCACAACTTCTAAACATTCTTTCATCATGTGAGCCATCACATGCAAAATTATCCATTCAATTATCAAAATCTGTCAGACATATATGTACAGTACTGTGTAAAAGTCTTAGGCACATACGATGTTTCACAAAAACATTTGTCTTAAGATGGTTATTTATATTTTCAGCTTTAGTGTGTCAATAGGAAATATGAATTTAGACTCCCAAGCATTCCATTTGCAAATATAAAAGAATAGAAGAACATGGAGCCCTGAAACAGATGCCATGGGCCCCATAGAGCCCCCCACTGAACATCAAGTCAGTCTGGGATTACATGAAGAGACAGACGCAATTGAGACAGCCTAAATAGATAGAAGAACTGTGGTGAGTTCTCTAAGAAGCTTGGAACATCCTATCTGCAAACAACCAAGAAAAACTGTTTCCAGGTGTACCTAGGGGAATTGGTACTGGCAAAGGTGGTCACACCAAATATTGATTTAGCTTTTTTATGTTTACTGGACTTTGTATGATGTTAACTGATAAATGAAAAGGTCCTGGTTACTTGCGTAACCTCCGTTCCCTGATGGAGGGAATGAGACGTTGTGTCGATGTAGTGACACTAGGGGTCACTCTTGGGAGCCCGAGACACCTCTGGTCTTTGATAAAAGGCCAATGAAAATTGGCAAGTGGTATTTGCATACCACTCCCCTGGACATACGGGTATAAAAGGAGCTGGTATGCAACCACTCATTCAGGTTTTGTGCTGAGGAGCCTAGACAAGGTCCCGGCCATTTCAGTGGGTAGTTCAGCGTTGTGGCAGGAGGGACACAACGTCTCGTTCCCTCCATCAGGGAACGGAGGTTACGCAAGTAACCAGGACGTTCCCTATCTCGACGTTGTGTTGATGTAGTGACACTAGGAGTCCCTATACGAAAGGCCGCAACTGGCTGAACTGTGTTCAACGTGAACTGGCGGTGTGTGATGGACAGACCACTGTGTGCCTCGTAGCCAGCGCACCAGGCTGACACGTAACCTCCCCCAACACTGTTATGAGTGTCGAACGGCCCTTTGGGGACAAGTCGACTATCCAAATGATAGAGACGGGCTAGCCCAGTCGTGGCCTCTTATCCCCTTTTATTTTCCTCTCCCAAAAAAAAGGGATTAACCGACTGGGGCCACCAGGTCTAGTCGGGGGGGGGGGTGTCCCTCCCAAGGGGAAGACACCACAGAGACCACACCCCGCCGGGGGGGTATTTAAGTGGAAATACATAACATGGTCTTGCTGAGCTTTGTTGGAAGTTTGCCATGTGGAGAAGTCCCATGGTAGGTCCTACCCAATGGGGGAGGAGTTACTACAAGCATGGTGACTGGGGCAGAGGGGCCTCTGCCCAAGGAAGATGCAGTTTACCAACAGGGAAATGAATTAGCGGAAGATTTACAACACATGGGGTTACCTACGGGGAACCACCACATGCAGAGCACCTGCTGGAATCTGAAGCCAGTGCTGAAGCGGTCTCATATGCATCAACCCGAGCGGAGTGGCCACCGCTGAGGATGCCATATGCCCCAGGAGCCTCTGAAAGAGTTTCAGTGGAACCGCTGTTTTCTGTTTGAACGCCTACAAACAGGTCAGCACCGACTGTGCATGCTCGTTCGTGAGGCACGCCGTCAATGAGACTGAGTCCAACTCCAAACCGAGAAAAGAGATGCTCTGAATCAGGAGGAGCTTGCTCTTTTTCCAGTTGACCCGAAGCCTTAGTTGGCTGAGGTGCAAGAGCACCTGTATGCACACGACATATCCTGAGAGTGAGCTAGGATTAGCCAATTGTTGAGATAGTTGAGAATGCGAATGCCCACTTCCCTTAACAGGGCAAGAGCTGCCTCTGCGACCTTCGTGAAGACACGAGGGGACAAGGGACACCGAAAGGGAGGACCTTGTACTGATACGCCCGACCCTCTATTGCAAACCGCAGGAAGGGTCTGTGTCGAGGTAGAATTAAGACGTGGAAGTACACGTCCTTCAGGTCTACCGCCGCGAACCAATCTTGATGCAGGATACTCGCCAGAATGCGTTTTTGCATCAGAATCTTGAACGGGAGTCTGTGTAAAGCCCGGTTCAGTACTCGCAGGTCCAAGATTGGCCGCAACCCACCGCCTTTCTTCGGTACAATGAAGTAGGGGCTGTAAAACCCCTTCTTCATCTCGGCCAGAGGGACAGGATCTGTCGCATCCTTCCGTAGGAGGGTAGCAGCGTTCTCGCCCTTCACCAAGGTGAAGTGGATGCCGCTGAACCTGGGCGGACGCCTGGCGAACATATGAATTTCCGATCATATGCTTATTCCCTTGAAATCCACATGGAACCGGCAAAAAAACGGTCGTTACAGCTGCCCTTAGTGTTGTCTCGTTTTAAATGGATCACCAAAAATGCATTTTAAAATTAAGATAACGAAATTCATTCACGAATTTGCACAGTTTATTCTTGATACCTGGAAAAAAAACATGAAAGAACAGCTCTTACCCATTTTCGTGCTTTACTGGCACCATTTGCAAAGGAAAAAAATAATAAAAACATCTGATAATAATAAATAACAGTGGGTAGGGAGATGTGGACGAATTTTTATTTTATTTTCTAATTATTTTTTGTCTCCTGCTATCCAAATCTTGCTCTCCTCTTTCAACAAAGATGAAAGAACAGCTCGTGCCCATTTTGCTATTTGCAAAAGGAAACATTTAAGAAAAACAGATTAAAATAATAAAGACAGAGGGTATAGGGAGATGTGGGTGAAGTTTAATTTTATTATATTCTAATTATTTTTTGTCTTCTGCTTCCTAATACTTTGCCCTCCTCTTGCACTCTCTCTATATTTCATTGGCTGTGGCTCATTGTCATCTCTCACTTGTTGGGACAGTGTTACACACATGACGTCAAGACGTCTAGATATTAGACAGTTTTGAAAACAGTCGTAGTGTCTGGGAGTCATCTTGGCCTGATGCAGTAGTGCGCACACAACAAGACCTTTCATCGAGAGATCCGAGACTTCTCGTCACAGACCAGTCGCCGACTCAAAACATCAAAGGAAATGGGATCGAGTCATGTAGTGTCCACTAGGCATCAGGATTCGTACCCCAGTCCTTTGAATTGCAAGTACAAAGTGTAGTTGAGCTACCGCAAAATTGTATCATGTATTAACAAGCTTGTAAATGTAGTTGGTTATATAATGAAAACGCTAAAATGTTTATGTGACCAGGAGGAGGGTGACTACGCACACCCGGCGCCCAATCGGGCTAATCAGTCAAGAGAGGGTTAAGTGGAGCGGGATGCAGCAGCTGCGTTTGGCTCTCTCTCTCTCTAACTGCTGCATCACGCTGCACTTATCCCTTTCCTCAGCTTATTAGCCCAATTGGGGGCTGGGTGTGCGTAGTCACGGACTGGCCCCGCCCTCCTCTTCGTCACAGTATACCTTACAAGTCATGCGCTGTAGTAAAAGTGTTTTGATGTCGTAAGATAACATTTTGTGAGGAACAGGGTGAAAAGTACGTTTATGAACTGATAATCTGCAGTTTTACTCGTGATTTGAGCGAAAGGGAATAAAAGTCATTGTTGTTGTAGTGCCTCTAGTGTTCATTTCAGCAGGAAACTGCCATGATATGTACAACGAGCCATTAAAAATAATTTTGCAAAAATATAAATTCTGTAACATGGTTCTATAAGACCAGTTTGGCAAATTTAAATACTTAGAGGGGTTGGTAAAATCCTTATCCCTCAGTATGAGCAAAAATAGACATGATGCTTGACTAAGGAAGCACCAATAATAAAAGCCTCCAGTTTGACAGATTGACTTGAACTAGATTAAATTAAGCAACATCTTACCACATGCAATGTGATGAAATTTCAGCTGTATGATAAGTGCATACCATGTATTTATTTTTGACACATTGCTGAAGTATAGCTTGCGTCTTCTGGAAAGAAGTTCTATTTCTGCCCTCAAGCATGATAGGAACCTATTGCACTCTGTTTTTCATACTCTCACTGGATTTAAATGAACGCTGCAGGTAGGAAGAAGGTCTTTCTATGCCCACTCTGTGAATATCTAATCTACCTTTTAAAAATGTACTTTGCAGCAAACCGAACCCCTAAACCATTAATCTGACCCATTTGCTAACTCCAACACTGCAGCGAAAATCTCTTTGACTCTGTCCTTTCATTTTGCCTCCCATTCACCAATTCTCCCACTTTTGTGAGCAAGCTGAGAATTCTCACACAGTCTATCCCATAATGCCCAATGACATAAGAGGAACCTGTGAAATGCTTCACCCACCAACGCTTATTTAAACTAAATTTGAAACGACAGAAAGAAACACCTCTCTTTCCTTCAGTGCAACTCTCTTCTCCTCACTGCTGCTTTAATTAGTATTTATATGCATGCCAAAGCTTCCTTAAGTTCCCTAATTCATGCATGTCAACGTTCTTCCTCTCAGGCATTAAAAAAACCATCCTTCTTGCGAGATAACACCTCTGTTGTCAACGTAATATATTAAAAAATACAACATACATTACCATTTATATGGGAAAATATGAGAAACAGTGCAATGGAGACATAAAACCTCCCATAAAACCTTTGTAGTAATTGTCACTCAATGCATAGATCTATTGACAATAACATTTCCCTCTTTTAAAATGATAATTAACTGTGTTTCTTCAACTGTGGGCACTTTTGGCCCTGTGGACTTTGAGAAAATAAACTTTCTTAAAACACATTTTCACACTCTCTCTATAGTTTTTTTTTATTTGTTCACTAACAATGTCCAGCAGTATATATACGTACATGAGTGTCGTTTTTGTTATTTTCTGAACCAACAAATGCCACATCCACCACATCTCAAATTGTGTATTGTGTATTATGTATTTGATAGCATTCTGTGGTGGAAATTATGATTAAAATTTTTTTTTTTGGAATAAAATGGCTGACTCCTTTGCCTTGCTTTGGCTAAGTTGATAGCTAGCATTTTATGTATCCTAATCCTACACACAATAAAAAAATATTTTCACACTTTTTGCAGAATTTGAAAAATTGGAAATTATGCACAATATTTCTCTCTTTGTTAAGATTTTATCATAGGTAAAAAAAAATGTTTAATACGTTTTTGGTAACGCTTTACATCAAAGTTCCCTTTGTTTAGCATTTATAAAGGGGTTCATTAATGACTAATAACTAATTTATTAATTATTAGAAATCATTGATATGCAGTTATAACAACATGAATAAAAAGTGTGACTCATGCAATCCCTGACAAATAGTGAGCATTTTAACTTATATGTTATAAATGCTTAATAAACACACTTATTCATACATATATTAATCAAAACCACAAATTCTATTATTCATGTTTTATGACACAGTGCTGCAAAAACAGACTATTATAGTGAGATTAAAAGGAGGGAATATGTAATTTTGCTACAGTCCTCTTTGTGTTAGATTTATTACTGTATTTCTTGTGTTGTCACTTTCCTTGTCACGTTGATGTCAGAAGAATGGTGCTACTCCGAGTGGTGTCCCAACTTATCTAGTCCTATTTACCAAAAATCCTCTGCAAAAACACTCATCAAAATCTTCATGCTCATTCACAGTATATATCACATATAGCCTGATGATCATTAAGCCACACAGAACTTTATGTACATAGGTTTTTAATGTTGGCAACTCCTTAAAGTGTTCATGACATGCCTTTTTTTTGTTTGTTTTTTTTTTTTTTTTTTGAATATTTATTGAGGTTCACTTGTAGTATTAGTAAGGTTTTTTTTTCTTCACAAAATCATTTTCCACCCTTATTCTGACCCTCTGTCAGAAATGCTCGGTTTTGGTGCTGCTTCTCCTTTAAGACTTTACAATAAATGCCTACTGTTATGATTGGCTCTCTGCTCTTGACTGACCTGCCCTCTCCTTGCCATCTCACTGCTCACCGCTACTGGGTGGGGCTACGGAAGTGATTAAAGGTATGGTAGGCATTTATGTGTTGTAGTAGAGGCAGTCAGATGCAAATGTCTACCACAGTGTGACATCATAATGTCGAGGAAGTAGAGAGCGAGTCTTTTTTGCAGCTTGTTTTCAACAATTCTTCTTTATGCTTTGAGGAGGAAGTTTGAGTTACAGTATGTTTTTAAAGTACAATGACCTCTTATATGTCAAAAGATCAAGGAAAATTAGATTCCTCATGTCATGACCCCTTTAATAAATTCTACATGCGTCCACTTTGCATTAAGGTACATTTTCATAGGTTACTAATGTTGAATAAGTGTTATTAAGCATTTATAACATGTGAGGTAAAACGGCACACTAGTCAAGTCATTTTTATTTGTATAGCGCCTTTCATAACACACATCGTTTCAAAGCAGCTTTACAGAAAATCATGCATTAACAGACAATGAAACTGTAATATCTATAATGTCTTAGAGTCATCATTGTGTAGTTTGATAAAATTCACAAAAATAAGTTATTAAATAATAATTGTATTTATAACCCCAGGTGAGCAAGCCAAAGGCGACTGTGGCAAGGAACACAAAACTCCATAAGATGTTGGTTAATGGAGAAAAATAACCTTGGGAGAAACCAGACTCACTGTGGGGACCAGTTCTCCTCTGGCTAAACAACATGAATATAATGCCAGTATTACTTATGTCTAGTGCAAGTCATGGTTTAAAATTATTTAACTAAGTAAGTGTTAAGAGTCAGTGTTTAAACAAAGATTTTGTATGAACTGTAAGATTAATGACTGATGTCTTTGAAGTTCATCCTGGATTAACTGCAGAAGTTCACATAAATGCAATTGTCCTTGTTAGTTGACTGATGAAGTGTTTTTTGGTAATTAATTGATAGTCTATTTATTCCATTTCAAGAGTGTAGTCCATCATTACACCGAGGTGATGCAGGCAGAGATCAGTTAGGTGCATCGCAGTTCAACCGGCCAGTAATTTCGGTGAGGTCTATCCTAAATCCAAGGTTCAGGCAATGGCATATGAATGATCCCATGTCTTATGGTTGGAGTTGGCATCAGTTCATCCTCTGAAGTCCATCGTAATAGACTGAAATGATGTTTGGCTGGCACCGGCTGCTATTAGTCATCATCACTCAGTGACACGTAGCAGTGGAGTCCAACACGAAGCAGGAATGGAGCTGGATCCAGCTGGTTCTGGTGACCTCAGGATAGGAGTCCCGAGGTTGAGACAGGGAAACAAATAGAATAATATTAGCATAGATGCCATTCAATTTATTGCAGAGTTATAGATCATGATCAATGTTTCTGGTTTCTGGTTCCGGCAGACCTAACTAAAGCAGCCTAATTGTGAGTTGAAGGATAAATTAGGTGTATGCCTGGCTAAATAGATGAGTCTTTATTCTAGACTTAAACTCAGTGAGTGTGTCTGCATCTCAAACAGTGTTAGGGAGACTATTCCATAGTTTAGGAGCCAAATATGAAAAGGATCTACCTCCTTTTGTGGATTTTGATATTCTAGGAACTATTAACAGGCCAGAATTTTGCGATCGTAATGAACGTGATGGAATATAGCGTAGTAGAAGGTCATTTATGTACTGCGGAGCTAGACCATTCACAGCTTTGTACGCAGTTAACAGAATTTTAAAATGAATATGAAATTTAACAGGTAGCCAATGTAACGATTATAAAATGGGGCTAATATGATAATATTTCTTGGTTCTCGTCAGCACTATGGCTGCTGCATTTTGAACCAATTGAAGTTTATTTACTGATCTTGCTGGACATCCTCCCAGTAATGCATTACAATAATCTAGTCTTGAGATCAGGAACGCATGAATTAGTTTTTTGGCATCAGCAACAGAGAGCATGTGTCATAATTTAGCAATATTTCTTAGGTGGAAGAATGCTGTTCTACAAACATTGGTAATTTGATTTTCAAAGGACAGATTGGTATCAAATATAACACCCAAATTCTTCGCTGTTGAAGACGATGTAACAGTACATCCATCGAGATTCAAACTATATTTTAGCGGCTTGTTTTTAGAGGTTTTTGGTCCAATAATTAGTGCCTCTGTTTTGTTAGAATTGAGAAGAAGGACATTTCTGGCCATCCAATCTTTTATTTCACTGATACACTCTGCTAATTTGGAGAATGTGAAATCTCATCAGGTTTTGAAGAAATATAAAGTTGGGTATCGTTGGCATAACAGTGGAAACTTATTCCACGATTCCTGATAATATCTCCCAGGGGAAGCATAAGCAGAGGCCCTAAAACTGATCCCTGTGTTACTCCATTCTAAACTTTTGTTTGATTTTACAATTCCTCATTTCAAAGACAAAGTTGTAGCAGGCTGCTAAATAGTACCTAAACCATGCTAATGCAACTCCACAAATGCCAACATAATTCTCTAGCCTATTCAAGAGAATGTTGTGATCTATGATGTCGAAGGCAGCACTAAGATCTAAAAGCACTAGAAGTGAAATGCAGCCGCGATCAGATGATAAGAGCAAGTCATTTGTAACTCTGATAAGTGCAGTTTCTGTACTGTGATGGGGCCTAAATCCTGACTGAAATTGTTCATATATACTATTTCTCTGTAGAAATAAACTTAGTTGGGAGGACACTACTTTTTCTAGTATTTTCGACATAAACGGGAGATTTGAAATCGGTCTATAATTAGTCAGTTCTCCAGGATCAAGTTGTGGCTTCTTAATAAGCAGTTTGATAACTGCCATTTTAAAGTTTCTTGGGACATGTCCCAGGGATAGCAAGGAGTTAATAATATTAAGGAGAGGTTCTGAGATTACAGGGAATACCTCTTTTAAGAGCTTGGTTGGTATTGGATCTAACATACATGTTGTGGCTTTTGATGTTTCGATAAGTTTTGTTAGCTCTTCATGACCTATGACAGCGAAGGATTGAAGTTGCACATGGGGAATATTATGAGACACTGTTTTCTGAGGTACTGTGACAGATGATTGCATAATTCCAATTTTGTTTCTGATTATTTCAATTTTATCAGTAAAGAAATTCATGAAGTCATTACTCTTGTGCTGTGATAGAATATCTGGTTCTGTTGAGGCTTTATTCCTAACCAATTTAGCCACAGTAGTGAATAAACACCTAAGAGTTTTCTATGAGACCTGGCAGCTTTTAGTGCCTGTTTGTAGCTACAGACACTATCATTCCATGCACCACAAAATACCTCTAATTTTGTATTCTTCCACTTGCGCTCAATTTTCTGAGCTGCTCTCTTGAGAGCATGAATGTGATCATTGTACCATGGTGCAGGGCTTTTTTCTTTTCTTTGAAAGGGGGCGACAATATCAAGAGTGCTAGAGAAGACTGTATTTATATTTTCTGTTATTTCATCAAGTTCTTCTAGGCTTTGGTGTTTACTGAGTGTATGAGATAGATTTGGAAGATTATTAGTGAAGCTATCTTTAGTGGTCGAAAGAATAATTCTACCTGAACGGTAGCATGGTGTAGATTGAGTAACATTAGCTTATTGCAGCATACAAGAGACGAGGTAATGATCCGAGATGTCATCGCTCTGCGGCAGAATTTCTATAGTATCAACATCAACTCCATATGACAGAATTAAATCTAGTGTTGGACCTCATGTATTCAGATAGAAGACAAATGCAGGCCTAACACAGTCGTAAAACCTAACTCAGGCCCCCACATACCAAGTCATAAATCTTACTGATAAAAATCATGCCAAAATCAAACAAAGGGAGTCCAAAACAGACTACAAATCCCATGAAGCCTTGCTCACTAAAGGATCGAACTCTCAACTCCTATTGGATGAGGCACACAACAGAACGCACCTCAACCATGACATCATCAGGAGTAGAAATACCTCTGAAATGCTTCCGGGATTTGCTTCCAGCAACTTTGCTTGCCGTGTGTAGAGGCAGCTCATCGCTGCTCTCAGGTGCAGCTTCGTGGCACAAGGAAGTAACGTCCAACTTGAAACTGTGGCCATACAATCTCCATCTTGCTGGACGAGTTGAGATTACTCTGTGTTCAACCGAACACTCTAACAGATCCGAAGGAGACCGCCGAGCAATCTGCATCTTCATCCGTTTGCCTGCAGAAGTGAAGAGATTAAAGATTTCTCTTCCATCTTCAATCAAGTCGACATTTCTGATTTCTCCGCCAGCCCACCGAGAATCAGCATCCGTACCGCCCGCCGACAGAGTGAGGAAACAGCCTCCCATCATAACCCAAGCCTCGAGGAACCGAGTCTGAGTTAAAGGACAGATAAACACACATTCTGCATCCTAATGCGATTCAAGTAAGAGGTTTACGTCTGGGCAGAGATAGAATATTATAGTGTGTTATTCTTGGGTTTCAAGGTTTTTGCTTGTACAGTTTACGGACCGCTATGTCCGCTCATTATTAATACTCAGGGTATTAATTATCACGAATTTGATTTGCTGTATTGTGGTCCAACCAAATTGGACTGTTGTGCATTTTCGCCATCGCGGGTGAGACCGGCAAACTGAGTTTATCCATTAAAGAATCAAAGAACTCGGGACTGTTTACGAGCTGTCCACCGCGTCTCTGAGTGATAAACTAACAGCTGCTTTCTCTCCCACGATCCCGAAATCAGCTTTGGGGCCGTCACTTAATTCTGTCTCTCTCTCTCTCATACTAACCACACACACACACACGCGACCCCTCACAAACATTCTGGCACACATTTTTGGCTCGTAGATAGCTTCGTGATAAAACTCAGCTTTGTCCCTAAGCTATCATACAAGTGGATACACACGGTAACTGGAAGACGCCATTGACTGGTTTCTCTCCGCCCACATTCGCGGTCACATTCCCTGGCCGGAAGTCTCGCATGACATACTCTCCACGGGAGTCACGTCCGCCATTTTGTGCGCGTCCCTCCTTACACACACACACACACTCGCTCTCACACACACACACACCCTCATGTGTTATAGGATTATTTTGATTTCCATATCTAATCATATCACTGTTTAGTTTGTAGTTGTAAGTCGGAACTTTATTGACTGCATTGTATTAATTATTAATTGATATTATTGCATAAATAAACTTTGTTTATATTACAAAGAGAAGTATTTTGGTTTGTTTTGCATACACCTGTGTCATGCTGACGAGATGTCAGTGCTCGGATTCAAGCCTTCATTCATTGTTTTTTCCCAAAAATCGATATTCTTCGGATGTCAACAATCTAATATTGAGACTGTTATACTATCTGGTTATTAGTCCCTGATTCCAGGGTGGTGCCTCGTCAATGTTAATCCTTATTAATATTCTATTGATTTTTGATAATTGATAATTATCTTTGATGATTGTTGAATCTGAATGATCAATAAGCTAGTGTTAATTTTAATTAATGTTTCATCGATGTTAATGATTGGTGATTATCTTTGATAGTTGTTGATTTAAAGGATTAAAAAAAAACTAACATTGATTCTCATCAATGTTCTATTGATTTTAATAATTAATAATAATCTTTGATAATTATTAATTATTGCTAATAACCAAACCCGCTCCTAAACGTAGCGCACTACATTTACTGGAGACCCATATGAGGTTTTAATGAGTTAGATTAAATTAATTAATTTAAATATGAATTAATAACTAAAGAAATAATTATTAATTATTTCTGATAGTAACACTGATCTAAACTACCAGTAAAGCCCTACATTAGCATATGAATATGGCGATGAGTTGGTCCTGTCACATTTTGTCTGACTCTAAGAGAGTCTTAGAGTCTAAGAGAGTTGAATATCAATAAATGCTAATCCCAATGTGTCATTTTCATTATCTATGTGAATGTTGAAGTCACCAACAATTAAAGCTCTATCTACAAAAAAAAAATGAGCAAATTCACCAAGGAAATCAGAATAAGGCCTGGGTGATCTATGTACTGTAGCAAGGGTAAAAGACGACAGAGTTTTTTATTTTATTTATATCTGACGTTGTCACATTAAGCATTTTTAGTTCAAAAGACTTACATTTATATCCTGTCCTCAGAGTAACACCAAAAACTTCACTGTAAATTGTAGCAACACCTCCTCCTCAACCCTTCAGACGAGGCTCATGTTTATAACAATAACCTGGGGGAGTAGATTCATTTAAACTATTATATTCATCCAGTTTAAGCTCTGTTACTCGAAATGCATTTAACAATAGTGGCTGGAGTCTCTATTTCCACGTTCCTTACAGTAGAATCACCTATGACCAAGGCTCTTTCAACATGATTCTCATGGGTGCATCACTGAGTGGGTTGAATCGATTGGAAACCCTAACAGGAACGGGAGAGTGGTGTCACTTTGCTGAGCGAGTATGCCGGCGAGACGCCACCCAAACGCCCTGCTGTGGGGGCTCTAGAGCCGGAACCAAAGTGTGTGTATTTCTCTCTGTACTGCCCGCATCCGAAACAGTATCTACCGGCTTCTCTTTCTCACTGACCTCCACTAGCGTTCGGATGCGTGCCTCTAACTCATGAATCTTCTCCGTCAGCCTGACTAATTCCTTACATTTATCACATGTGAATCCCTCACTGCTGATGGAAGAAGCTATTGTAAACATGTGACATGCAATGCAAGAAGAAATAACATGAGCGGATGCCATGATTTACCGCAATTGATTGTTGTTGTTTCTGAGCAGTGAGGGATTGAGATCGATGTGAATCTCTCATGCAATTGTTTGTTGTTATGGTTGTTCTTGATAAGCGGTGCTTTGAGATCAATGCATAATCTGTGTAACACAGAGGAGAAAAATGGGTGCATGATGTAAAATGCACGCAGTTTAATCCAGATAAAAACAGAAAGCGGATACACGCGGAAAATGCACGCAGTTGAATCGCGATAAGAGAATAATGCGGGGGAAAACTGATGCGTGTTGAAAAATGGCAGATGTTAAGGATTAAAAGCTGAAAACAGATAGATAAGCGATGCTAAAAAAGCTAGCAGGCAACAAACACAGACTCGAGCTAGGCGCCAGCAGCAACAGGTAAAATACACACAGATGAAACAGTAGAAAAGCGGAAAAACCCAAAACTCGCGGTAAAATGACAAAGGATAAAACGACGAAAGTATGAGAATAAGAATAAGCTATGCTAAGCAGGCTAGCAGGCTACAAACACTCATGTCAGCAACAGGAACACTACTTCACAGGTATGTCATGAAAGTCACCCTCTTATTCGTGATGTTATAACTGCATATCAATTATTTATAATGCATTTGTAAATGGCTTAATTGTCATTACTGAACCCTTTTAGAAGACCTTAACAAAGGGAATATTAATGTTAAGTGTTACCAGTTGATTTTCATAGAACAAAAGTAGCAAAAATAAATGACGACAACATGGTAAAACTATTTTTAATAAAAATCAACCCCTGGGACATAAGAGTGGTCGAAGTTGAAAAAACACACTTAAATGACGGCATCTAAGTCACAAAGCTCCACAGCATGCAATTGAACCAATAGTGTACTTTGAACCAAATATCACTACTGCCATGCATGGGAAGGTACTGTTTTCTGAAAAAGGCCAGCAGTGGGCTGCAGACTATGAGATGCTTGTATTTGAAAAGACTCGTTGGAAGGAGACAGCCTGGTTGGAGCTTTGACTGATGAATCTTCTGTCTGCTGTGCTGCCCAACAGTTTTCACTTATAATTGAGATAGGAGAAAGAGAATTTGCATCTTTTATTGATTTAAATAACCGTTGCCACCATGATTTAAATAAATGTAACTCCTAAACTCCTCCTATTCCTGTATGAAGAGATCGAAAGAGGAGCTGCACACACTATCAGTTTGTTTCTCAAACTTTAGCAGCCTGTTTGCTTTAAGGGATAGTTCACCCAAAAATGAAAATTCTGTCAATATTTACTCACCCTCATGTTGTTTCAAAATCCGTATGACATACATTCATCTATGAAACTTATAAGGTATGTATGTTGCACAATAAATGTATACAACAGCTCATGTAGGAATGTAGGAACTCTTTAATATTTCAATAGTTTCTCCTAGACAGGAAGAACAAACGTTTCAGAAGAGATCTCAACAATGTCTCAGGCTGTTCTCAATAAAGAAATAAGAGATTTCATTATGACCTCAAACATTTCTCATCAAATTCTTCCAAGACCAAATTATCTGAGCTATGCTATCCACATTAAATTGATAGCTCTATACACTTGCCATATGTCAACATTTGTCTCATTTGTTTCTGTTTTTATTTAAGGACTTTTAGTATAAACATCTAAGACTCCGAAAGCTATAAAAGAGCAACCTCTAAAATTCTCCTCTGAGAAGGATTCATGTTTTATCAAAAGTAGAGAACAACAACAAAAAAATCAAATAAAACAGAAGCTAAAGGTTCAAATTAAACCCCTAAAGACTAGCCTTAAGCCGTGATTTATGTTGCCCTCTGTTTCAACTTTCTGTATTTTTTTCTTTTAATCACACTTCACTTGCCCTCTGACCTGTAATTTTAAAAGAGTGATTGTAACCACACTCTCACAGCACACAGATCAAACAGATCAGTAACTTATTTTTAGTGTTCAGTCTTATGCACTGAGGTTGATGCAGTAAATTAATGCAAAAGCTACAGTAAATAAGCAACAACAAATTCTACAAATGCTGTATATCACATCCATGGAAAATAAATTGTTTCTGATGCAAAATAATGCAAAATAATCAATGATCCTTTTTATATTGTACTTTTAGAATAGTAAAGTTTGTTGTTTGTTGGCGAAAGTCATTTATTTATTTAAACCTGCATCGAGTGCTGCAGTTATAACTGCAATGTAGATTAAGTTTTACAACTTTACAAGTTTCCTGTAAAGATTAGTAAAGCCATTATAGGAAAAATAATTTACATCATTGATCTAAACACACAGTGATATTAAAAAAAAAAAAAAATTCCCAACTACTTTTACTAACTTGCAAATTAACCTAGTACAGCTCATATTTTGAATAGATTTTTGTTCTCTTGGAACTGAAAGAGCTGCTTTTCAGACACATAGTGATAGAAAAACATTTAATTCATTCATTCACTCATTTATTCTCTGGAGTGAATTATTTATGCATTATAAAAGGACAGTAAGCCCAGTGTTTTATTTCAAACTTTTAGACTGTTATCTCAGCAGCTTCACTACATCATAATATAAATTGTCAACAAACATATAGACATTTTTAATGTTGTATTTTAAAGTTATAGTTCACCCGAAAATGAAAATGCAGTCATTGTTTACTCATCCCTGTGTTGTTATAACCCTATATGTCTTTCTTTCTTTCTTTTTTCTTAACACAAAGGGAGAAATTGTGAGAAAATATTTTTTGGTGCTCAGTGATGTCATACAATGACAGTTTATGGTGACCACCTCTTCAAGCTTCAAAAAGATGCAAAAGTATAATTCAGAAGTCAGTAATAAATTATTTATGTATTATTTAGTGAAAATGTTCACTGACCATTGATCTCCTGTGCACGTTCATGATAGAGCACGAGAGCAACAGTTCACACAGCCCCCTAGCGACATTGGGGCGTTCAAGTGAAAAGATGTTTATTTATCTAAAAACAGGTCCTCCACAGCGATAGCGACAACAGAACAAAACATAGCTGCACACAAAACAGAGGACAGAACTTGTGTGAAGAGTTTGTAGTCAGAGAATTGATGCATTTCTATGCCCAGCCTTATTTTTTTTGAAAGTTTTTGGACCGGTGCCAGTTCACAGCGGACAGAGATGCACGCGTGATGCCGAAAATAGAAAACAAGTGATCAATAAAATGTACCGTCGCTCGTCACTGCTGGTTAGGATAAAAACTCTGATTAACGGTCACCATAAACTGTCACTGTATGACATCACTGAGCACAACATTTTTCACAATTTCTCCCTTTGTGTTAAGAAAAAGAAAGAAAGTCATATAAGGTTATAACAACACGGGTGAGTTAACAATGACTACATTTTCATTTTTGGGTGAAGTAATCCTTTAAGCATATTTAATGATATATTTTTAAATACAACCAAAAAGAAAAGATATGTTTGAATTGAAAAAAATAGTAATCAGAAGTAATTACGACAAAAGACAAATGCAAATAAGTAGAAAAGGTATTATCAGTATTCTGATTAAATATTGTGCTTCTAAGAAGTAACTACTTATGTCTAATTATTTATTTTCAAACCTCAATTTAAATGTCCTGTTATGCTTTAATGCAATACAAGCCTTTTTGAGCTGAAAGATGGGTACATAATATACTGTACATTACCAGGTGGATCTGGCACACATAAACGGGTCCCCTGCATTTGTACAAATCAACATATGTATACTTAATCAAATCAAAGAAGTGCCTCAGGCTCATATGGCTCCTGCCTGTACTGGTTACCTTTCAAATGTTGGTATTAAAAAAAAAAAAAAAAAACTGTCAAGAATATTCTTCCAGTGCTCATCTTTGTGTCTTTGAAACTGACAGTTTCGTTTGATGTCGGTGGAAAAAGATGAAAGAGTTTTGGAGCTTTGTATCATGACCGATGTTCAGCTTTCCGTATAAATCATTTTACACTTTCATGCTGGACTTACAGAAGAAGAAAAAACCTAAGCATTATTTATGGACCAGTGTGGTTCTGCTTAAGGATTTGGCCTAAACTATGGGAATCCAGTATCTTATTTTGAAAAAGTAGGCACTTAAAACTTATGTACAGTTAAATTAATCTGGGAATTTCACAATGGGAAACACAGGTATTCCTACACTGAAAATGGTTTGGAGTGGGGTTTACTTAAAAAGACCTAGGAAGCAATTTCCACCCAAATATTGCCAGTAAATTTAACAGACCATATTTTTAAGTAAAAGGCTGCAAAACATTCAGTAACACTTTACAATAAGGTTCCATTCGTTAACATTAGTTAATGCATTATGTATCATGAACAAACAATGAACAATATATATTTTACATAATTTAATAATCTTTGTTTATGTTAGTTAATAAAAATACTATTGTTCATTGTTAGTTCATGCTAGTTCATAGTGCATTAACTAATGTTAACAAATACAACTTTCAATTTTATAAATATAAGATTAACTAAGATTAATAAATGTTAAATAAGTATTACTCGTTGTTGGTTCATGTTAACAAATGGAACCTTATTGAAAAGTGTTAGCAAAATATTCCATGTGGCTTTGAATGAGAAATTCTCAAATAAAGTTACCTTTGCAAATGTTCTTTTTCAAATAAATTTTACTCATGCTTTATTTGCACATTTTACTCAAGCAATGCAGCACTGAATTAAGCCATGCTTTTAAAAGTGTCCTAGCCCTTCAGTTTTTATTTTATTTTTTTTAATTATATAGTCATGTACCACATGACACATGGATGACAGAACACGGAGGTGCATACACAGACCTGAACACTTGGTGCACAAAACATGATGACGGTGACAATCAACAGATAATTTTGAGTAGAAAAGGACTTCAGACTTCACAAAACAAGAAGTTACCAAAAGTAACATTAAATTAAACAATACAAATGGTGTAAATAAACTTGCAAACAGTTAAGCCATGCATGCTCATTAATTATTCAGTGTTGGGAACACCAGCTTCAAAAAGTTAAGTACATTTACTTATTTAATTTACCTGTGAAATTTTATCAAATTAGCAAATAAATATGACAAGGTTTTCTACTTTAGGACCGATATACAAGATGATGCATTGTAAAGATAACAAACAATCATAAATAATATTTACTTTTAAGCTAGAGAATAATTTTTACATGTTTGAATTGAGTACAAATGTAGAATTTACTTAATATTTTCAAGTTCACACTTAAACTAACTTATTCATTCTAGAAAGTCCTTAATCCTTTCTGCTTTACATCAAAATAAAAAAATTTAAAAAAATTCAGTGTATGGTTACAACCAACAACTACTTAATTCTACTTAATCAAAACTATTACAATATACTACTTGCAATAACTACTTAACCAGCCACTAACAGGTATTCTCAATTTGTTCCTCACACAAAGCTATCATATTGCTTCAGAAGATTTATAATATAGCATACAAGTTGTTTGAACCACTTTTATGATGCTTTTTTGTTTATTTGACAAAAACTCAATGTATGGTATAGAGCAGCTTGGACATTCTACTAAATACAGTATCTCATTAATTTAAATGACAATTAATAATTCAATCTGATCTCAAGAGTATTTGTATGTATTCCAATGTAAAGTGTGGTTCTAGCACATGCTTATGTTTGTATAGACACTGAATACACAATATTGACATAAACCAAAAAAAATGTAAATATTGTGACAGCATCTAAAACCTAATTATTTTATGTACGAACAACTTTAGAGAAGTACAAATAATTACAAATCCTTATTGAATCCATGAATATCAAATTCATGGAATTAATAGGTTAAAATGATTTCATTTATAATCAATGAGACCAGTTAAATGTTTAAAGCAATCACATTTATTTAACTTAGTAGACACATTTCCTGAATTTGACATTACAATGATTTAATTCTGTTCTGTGTGATTTCTGGTGCCGTATTCAACTAGTTTCAAAGGATTAAATCAGTTTAACCAACACTAAACTTTAAAATGAATAACAATTCTGTAATCATTACTTAATTACTAATTATTTTTATTTTGTTTGCCGTGGGGCACAAAAGCAGTTTTTTAGAAAATGCTGCGGCTAAAAAAAAAAGGCCATAAAATACAACACAAAAGCACCATAAAACAAAATATTTATAATATAAGTGATTCATAAATATTTTTAAATTTCCAAAGTTGTAAATGTGTCATTTTTTTTTTTTTTTTTTTTTTTTTTTAGATGCTGTCAATACATCCATGTCATTGTTTCTGCATCTTTCCAAATGTGAACAAATGTACACTGATATGGTAGCTATGAATAATAATTGATCGAATTTCTGACAGGTTCTGATTATAATTAACCACATCTAAACAAAAGAACGTACAATAACTATTAGCTTACTCTAAAATGCCTCATAACATGTTTCAACACATGCCTTGTAATATGCTATGTGGGTATTGTAAATTTGAACACATTGTGATTCTAACTATTGCAGCTCACAACTGTAGCTGCTTGTCTCAGCTGAATCTCAAGTCCATGTGCTTTTCACTGCCTCTGTCTCTCTGTTTGCTCTGTGACCTCAAGCCAATCTCAAGCCCTCTGGCCTCTCACCCTGCAGTCAAACATGTGTAAAAACAATGCACAGAGAGGAATGGCAGAAAAGAAGTGAAGTATACACACATGCACACGCACACAGTTTCCAGGTGTGTGCAGGAATGGAAGACAGGGATATATAGGGAAGAGGAGGACAAAGGAAACAGTGAAGGGGTTGGGGTTGGATGGGGGGAGAAAAGAGCTGCAGTAAAGTGATCTGGCTGATCTGAGAAAGGAAGGGTTGACCTAGTTTAGTACTGACATGGTTTTGGGTGATGGGCACAGACTAAGCAGAAATTTTAGTGTTGCTCTATGCATTCTCTTCAGTCCCAGAAGCATGGTTAAGACAGAAACCAATGTGATTTTATTTTGTGCAGATTTGAACAAATTATTTTGTATATGGAAGCATAATGTTATTCAGGTTGTTCCTCTTAATAGTGCCAAGACATTAGTGTCAACACACTGAATGTTCTGTTTTTTATTAGGCTTAACTGATTATAACCTGTACTTCATGATCCGCAGGCACTGACAAGCTCCACTGTTTAAATCTTTTGACAAGCCAATGCTGTGCTGTGCTTTTAAATGAGGAACCTCTTCTCATTGTGAAGCAAAAGTCCCTAAAATATTGCCTAATCCACAGGGGTTTTCTAAATAATGGGTTTCTCCAAAGTGCTGTTTCAGGAAATGGATATCAACACGGGTTGTAACTCTTAATGTTACTCCTTGTACTCTAATGAAAATGTGAGTGATGCAAAACTCAATATGACAACGTGCTGCTGCTAAGGTGTTCTGAGTGGTGTTTAGTACTTTGCTATGTGGTTGCTAGGGTGTTAATTGCCTGGGCTTTGTTAGGTTGTTAGTACAACCCCAGTTCTGAAAAAGTTGGGACAGTAAAATGCTAATAAAAACGTGGTGATTTGTAAATTATATTCACCCTTTGCTATATTGAAAGCATTACAACAAAACTTTATATGATGTTTTACCTTGTGAATTTCATTGTTTTTTTTTTTTTTTTTTTTTTTTTTTTTTAATGTATAGTAATTTCAAATCAGATGATTGCAACACACTCCAAAAAAGTTGGGACAGTCGAGTGTTTACCACTGTGAAACAACACAGTTTCTTCTAATCACTTATTAAGCATTTAGGCACTGAAAACACAAGTTTGTTAAGTTTAAAAAGTGGAATTTACCACCATTAATCCATCATGCAGGTCTTCAGCTGCACAATTGTACGGGGTCTTGGTTGCTGTATTCTATGCACCATGCACCACACATTCTCAATTACAGACAGGTCAGGACTGCAGGCAGGCCAATCTAGCACCCCCACTCTATACGGCCAGGATGTGGAATTTAATTTGTCCTGCTTAAAAATCTCGGGATGTCCCTAGAAAACACAGTGCTGGATGGCAGTATATGCTACTCCAAAATTTGTACATACATATCTGTCTGCATTCATGGTGTTCTCACAGATGTGCGAGTTACTCATGCCATGGGCACTAACACACCCCTGGTCCATACAGACACTGGCTTTTGGACCTGAAGCTAATAACAGCTTAGATGGTTCTTTTCCTCTTTGGCCCGGAGAACACAATGGCTGTGTTTTTCAAAAACTATTTGAAATGTGGACTCATCTGACCAAAAAACACAGTTCCACTGTTCTACTTTCCATCTAAGATGAGACCAAGCCCAGAGAAGTTGGCAGCGCTTCTGGACAGTGTTGATTTAGGGCTTCTCCTTTACATAGTAAAGTCTTAACTTGCATCTGTGGATGCAGTGGTGTTGACTAACAAAGGTTTACTAAAGTAATCCCAAACCCATGTTCATGATTCATGATATCCATTACAGATGAATGATGTTTTTTAATCGCCACTCACAGCCGCGCCCCCCCTGGTCCCTTTCTTCCCGGAAGTGCACAACGAGCTGATGAGGTCATGGAGGGCACCTTTTTCTGCCCGAATCACGCCGCTCGGGTTAATGCTTATGAGATCACTTCAGCACTGGCTTCAGACTCGAATCCCAAGATGGGCATGGCACCTCGGCACACATTGCGTGGCTATCACGCCACTCTGCCACCACTTATTCAGCCCTTGGACAGACCTTGCATTTCTGCGGGCAGGAGTACCCCTACAGCAAGTGTCCAGACGTGTCGTGGTCACCACAGATGCCTCCAAGTTGGGCTGGGGCACCGTGTGCAACGGGCATGCAGCCACTGGCTCCTGGACAGGACTACGGCTGTGTTGGCACATCAACTGCCTCGAGTTGCTGGCTGTACTGCTCGCCCTGCGGAGGCTATTGCCATTGGTCTGGTCAGACAACACAGTGACAGTAGCATATATAAATCACCAATGGCGGCCTACGCTCTCGTCGCATGTCGCAACTCGCTCGCCATCTCCTCCTCTGGAGTCAGCAGCGGCTAAGGTTGCTACAGGCCACTCATATCCCGGGCAGCCTCAATGCCACAGTGGATGCGCTGTCATGGCAGGCGATGCTCAGCAGAGAGTGGAGACTCCACCCCTAGGTGGTCCAGCTGATTTGGAGTCGATTCGGCAAAGCACAGGTAGACCTGTTCGCTTCCCGGGAATCCTCCCACTGCCTGCTCTGGTATTCCCTGACGGAAGCCCCCCTCAGGACAGATGCGCTGGCACACAGCTGGCCCCGGGGGCTGCACAAATACGCGTTCCTCCCAGTGAGCCTACTGCACAGACCCTGTGCATGGTCAGGGAGGACGAGGAACTGGTCACCCTCGTGGTGTCGTACTGGCCCACTCAGACTTGGTTCTCGGATCTCATGACAGCCCCTCCCTGGCAGATTCCCATGAGGAAGGACCTCCTCTCTCAGGGACAGGGCACCATCTGGCACCTGCGCACAGACCTCTGGAACCTCCACGTCTGGCCCTTGGATGGGACGCAGAAGACCTAAGTGGCCTGCCACCAGCAGTGGAAGACATGATCACTCAGGCCAGGGCTCCCTCTTAGAGGAAGCTTTATGCCCTGAAGTGGTGTTTGTTCACAAGTTGGTGTTCTTCCCGAGGTGAAGACCCCCAGAGAGGCACAGTCGGGTCATTGCTTTCCTTAGTGCAGGAGAGGCTGGAGGGGCGGCTGTCCCCCTCCATTCTGAAGATGTATGTGGCTGCCATAGCGGCACACCACGACGCAGTGGATGGTAAGTCCTTAGGGAGGCAAGACCAGATCATCAGGTTCCTGAGAGGTGCCCGGAGGCTGAATCCTCCTAGGCCACACCTCTTTCCCTCATGGGATCTCTCCGTGGTCCTCCTGGGCCTTCGGAGAGCCCTGTTTGAGCAGCTGGAGTCAGTCGAGCTGAAAGTCCTCTCTTTGAAGATGGCCCTCCTGATTGCGCTCACCTCCATCAAGAGGGTTAGGGACCTGAGGTGTTCTCTGTCAGCGATACCTGCCTGGAGTTCAGTCCGGTAGACTCTCACGTGGTCCTGAGACCCCGGCCAGACTATGTGCCCAAGGTTCCCATGACCCCCTTCAGGGATCAGATGGTGAGCCTGCAAGTGCTGCCCTGGGAGGAGGCAGACCCATCCCTGTCATTGCTGTGTCCGGTGCGTGCTTTGCGCATCTACTTGGATCACACGCAGAGCTTTAGATGCTCTGAGCAGCTCTTTGTCTGCTTCGGCGGACAGCGGAAAGGTAACGCTGTCTCCAATCAGAGGCTTGCCCACTGGATGGTGGATGCCATTGCTCTGGCATACCAAGCCCAGGCCATGCCTGCCCCTTTGGGACTACGAGCACACTCTACAAGGAGTCTGGCATCCTTTTGGTCACTGGCCAATGGCGCCTCTCTAGCAGACATCTGCAGAGCAGCGGGTTGGGCAACACCCAATACCTTTGCGAGATTTTACAATCTCTGGGTTGAGCCAGTTTCGTCCCGTGTTTTGTCAGGTACGAACAGGTAAGTTTGGTAATACGAAACAGCTGGCCGGGTGTATCACTTGCATATAGCGCCTTTCCCCTCAGTGAGGCAAAGACGTGCGCATCTTCTCCCATGCGAGTTCACAAACCGTGAACCTTGGATGTCCTTCCTCCCTAGCCCTGTGGCTTGCGAATTCGGCAGAGGAATTCGCAGCCGGACCCACTATGGGTACTAATATGCCCTGTACTGGGATAGGTGCTCCACAGGTGCCGGTTACTCCGGTAACCCCCGTGATGTATTTTCCCTGTCAGCAGACCCGCATCTCCCTTGGGCAGTGCCCTCTCTGCCACCGGTCACTGTGTTTGTAGAGCTCCTCCCCTTCCAGGCAGGACCTACCACCGCTCCTCTTCCATGTGCAGCTGGTGAGCCCACATGACGTATTGCCACATGTTACCTCCCCTCCGGGCGGGATGTGGTCTCCGCGGGGTCTTTTCCCCCTGAAAGAATAGGAAAGGAAAAGAACACCTTCCCCGGCACGTGTAATAGCGTTAGATGGCCCCAGCCGAATCTAATACTCTGTGGAGAGAAAACAGAGGGAAAAGTCCATGGCTGGCACGGCCTGCTCTCACGCTAGTTACGATGCTTCCCCCCCTCTGGGATGTGGGGAACTACATGACGTCTTGTGGGGCATTGGGGGAGGTTACATGTGGACTGATGCACCTGCTATTACACACGCAGTAGATTGCTTGCACCTGCATCGGCAGTTCACGTAACACGGTCCAGCTGTTGTGGCGTTTTTCTATAGGGACCACTAGTGTCACTACATCGACACAACGTCGAGTGAGTGACAGAAGGGGAACGTCTCGGTTACTGTCGTAACCTCCGTTCCCTGATGGAGGGAACGAGACGTTGTGTCCCTCTTGCCAGAATGCGGTTCTATCCGCTGAAATGGCTGGGACCTTGTCTCGGCTCCTGAGCACAAAACCTGAATGAGTGGTTGTGAGCCAGCTCCTTTTATACCCGTATGTCTGGGGGAGTGGCATACAAATTCCACTCACCAATTCTAATTGGCCTTTTCTCAAAGATTAGAGGTGTTTGGGGCTCCCAAGTGTCACTACATAGACACAACGTCTCGTTCCCTCCATTAGGGAACGGAGGATACGACAGTAACCGAGACTATTTAAAACATACTCTGTGATAGCTAAACTGTATGATCATTTAATAATATCATTATACATTCGTCAGAGAGAGAAGGAAAAATGTAAATAACTTGCTGCCATGCATTAAAATCTTCTGTATACTGGCTCCTCATCCTCAAACACATTTCAGAACCTTGCACACGGACAGCAACTCAAGAAGCATTTTAAGCGCCCTTTTAGCTCTGAAATTAATGTTGCTTCTTTTCCCTCGTAACAAAGATGAGCAGTTAAAAGGCTATTAGCCATTTTATTTGAATATTCTTTTGTCTCCCCTTCTGTTAAAATAGACTAAAATAAAATTAGATAAACTTAATCTAAAAATCAGGAAAATCAAAGATAAAGAGGATTGAAACTTCACACATTTTAGGCAAAATATAATAAACAAATACAATTTACTTACACGACTTCTGCTGGTTTGAACTTTGCTACAGAGTGATAAAGAGCTCAAGTTCAAACACACAATGATTTCTTTCTTGTTTTTAGGGGTAAGAAACTGCATGTCAGTGTATGAAGACTGTATGCACATGGGGCACATATTATTTTGTGATTTGATTATCTTTGATTATCTTTTGATTATCCCTTTGTACTGTATGGGGCTATTATCATCCATCCGTTCTCCTTTTTGTTTTTGCTTCTATTATAGAGACTTTTTCACGTGGCACACTGGTCAGAATGGGGGGAGAGCACGGCCCCCTGGGGCCCCCCGTAGTGCCGACACTGATTCCTTTCCATGCTAACATATCTTCTTTCTGTGACTCATTGTAGATTGGCTTCATTCACAAGAATTGCCTGGAGCAATTTAGTCCGCACTATTGCCGCCAAATGAAAGTAGGCAGAGATGTTTGTGAACATTTTCAACTGACTATATCAAATGATGGAGAAGAGCGTTATAACCTGGCATACATCCAGACGTGCGGTGTTGTTAAGTGCACATTCTGCCATGTTTAGAGATGATCCAGGTGTCTGGATCACAGTGATGATGTACAGTACTGGCAGGGCGTGTCAAATACGGTGGTCTGCGGCGTCCTCTGCTAATATAGCACTCAGAATCGGACCACGAGACCAGAATTGCACGTGTAAATTGTGCTCAACGGTGAGTTTGCGGGCGTGTTTGCGCCATTACCTGATCTGCATAATTTGTTTTTTAAATCAGGTGCTAAACAATCGCAGAGAGCGTGTGCAAAAAAACAGCGCTTTTACCATGCACAATTCATTCTTAATGAATCTGCCCCTGAAAGACAATCAAATCTATTTCTAAAGAAATTTGAAATAAATGTGAGAATCCATAAAATTGTCTCTAAATGCACACATATTTGGACAACAACGTCTAATGGACATTGTTTGCTAAAGCCTCGCAATGACAAAAAGACGAGAGCTTGCTTTAATGGGCATGTGTGCCTTTATTACATGTTTGTGTCCGTAACTCTCCTTTTGATTTTGCATGTCAGTGTACTCCTTATTTAACTTAAGGAATTATTCTTACTGTAACATTTCTATCATAATACAGAGGTGAAATATAAAATCTGGAGATTACACCTTCCTAATGATGTAGCTATATTTTTTCATGATTAAATAAGAATTGTATGAAGAATAACATGCAGTGAATGTAAACAATACTCATCACGACTTGCGTGGCTTTTGGCAATCTTTTCGTGAGAAGGGATAATTCAGTAAATATGAAAGATTCTGTACCAGTCAGAACTCTCATGCTTCTTCTTCTCCTCCTCTTTCTTTTTTCCTCTTCTGACTCCCAGATTAGTAAGTCGGACGTCCTCTTATTGATGCCTGCATCCCGCTCTTACTTGAATTTGATCATAGCTAAAGGAATGGGAGCCACCTATGGGAGTTAAATGTCATTCTAGTCTATTAAGCATTGACAATCATTGGTTGTTGGGGGGGGGGGGCTTTCCCAGCTTGGAGCCTGCCTTGCCTGTCCCATTGGCCCACCTTTGGTAATAGCCTAGTGATGCTTGACCTAGCAACACCACTAATTAGTCTCCCAAACACTTTGCAGATCTAAATTCCTCAGATTAAATTCAGCATGATAAATCACTTTGTAATTATAGGCAACTGCTGACCCATCCACTGTGTTCATTATGTATCCAAGGAAACTAGGCATAAAATGGTTTGTGATGGGAGATGGTAAATATAGCTCCTCCTGTTTACTGGAATCCTTGTATCATAAGTGCATCATGACTGAGAGCTCTCCATGAGCTTTTTGCTACTTTGCAGAGGTTGGATAAAAGCTGCAGACCACATGAAACTATACCCTTATTCACACTGATCGTGACTCACCTACACCAAAGACTTATGATGATATGCCTCTCCATTTCATTAAATTACTCACATCGCCCATGCTTCCTTCTTGAGTTGTGCTTGGTTGTTTGCTGATTCGAAGACTTATTTTTACCATACATCTTAGTTTGATTCTCTTTCTTATGTTCCCTATGTTGTATTAACTATCTAAAATTATTTGTCTTTTGCCATTTTACAGACAAGGAAGAGAGGCAACCTGGTTACTATATCACCGTTTTTGCAAAATGATTTTTATGTGGCTCGTTGTACTTATCGCAGCAGCTTCCTGGTGAAATAAACACTAGAGGTGTCACAACAATGACTTTTATTCCCATTTACACATATCACAAGTGATACAGCAGATTATCAATTCATAAACACTTACTTTTCACCCTTTTCCAATGCTTTATTATGTCTTTAAAACACTTTTACTATAGTACATGACTTGTAAGGTGATACATTTTAACTTTTGCATTATATAAACAACTACATTCACTACAGTCAGCAATTGCGTTTTCATGTCACCTTTGCTTTTTATGACACTATCGGTTAGGTTTAGATTTAAGGTTTAGGATTGGGACAGGGGTGGACTGGGACTAAAAATTGGCCCTGGACTTTCTGACACAGAGCGGCCCACCAAACCTGGCCCACAACACACCACACCATAACACACCAGCTCATTGATTTCATTTTCTGGCGCAATTTCAAATTTTTGTGTTGAAAAAAAGACATTTCTATTGACTGCTAGTCATGACAATGGGCCACACCGATGCAAAACCTGTCATAACTTTAAAACATATACACTCTAAATGTGATGAGTGGATTTTTTAGAGAAAGCACTAAAAATTAGCACTTTATAGCTCAGACAAATAACATTACATACAGATGTTTTTATAGATCTTAATCACTTTTTTCTAGAAGTACAAAGAAACTATTGTCTGTTAATATGAGGTTGATATGAGATCACATGTATATATATATATATATATATATATATATATATATATATATATATATATATATATATATATATATATATATAGAATACCTCTTGTGTAGATATTTGCAGTTATTTTGCAGATTAATTGCTCATATTTTCCCTTTTGTTGCGTCTTTATATCTGGAGTGTTTTAATTCCTTCACCAGATTAGTCTTGAGAAAATGTGAAAAGCCCTATGCTTTGACAAGCACTGATTCTGCTATTCTTTAAACTAAGTAAGCCTCAAAGACACAAACAGCCACAAAGTAATATTTTTATGACTTATTTTCTGCATTTTTATCAGGCGTTTATCAGCATTATTTAAGCCGAACTTCAGCTCCCATTAATGCTTTGAGGTATGAATACATTATGCAAATGACTATGTACTGCTCATAGCTTTAATCTTTGCCTATTTGATTTACGCTGCTATTATTGCATTTGTTGTAACTTGCAGTCATTTGTCATTTTGTGATTATTCAGAGCTCATCTTACACTTAATATGTTGTTTTTTGTTGTCACCATTATTGTGATTTGTATGTCAAATATTTAAGTCCACACAAGGTACAGAGTAAATGCGCACCAAGGGTTATGCGTTCCGATGTGTAAGTAATTTAAAAATAAAATCCATTCCATTATTTCAAAATAAAAGCAATAGACCTTTTCACACTCCGGATTTTGGAACACGAAAGTAAACGTTTGCAGGGTAAACTTCGACAGCGGTGAATGGGAGTAAATGGGAGATCACACAAATATTATTTTCATTTACCCATTTGCTCCAAGACCAAAAGAAAAGATCCACTATTATGTTTGAATAACTTGAATAAAAAAAATAGAGAGCGGTGGATTAAGACAGTCAGATGTCAAGATGCCAAATTTACTGTCACTCTCTCAGCAGCTATAATAGAAACCACCTCGCAGCTGTGGTAATTAATTTTTAAAACTAATTCCAGGGTAATAGAACAATAAGTATAATGTTACAAATTTACACTCAATATTTAAAAATGGTAAGATTTTCGCTGCTAAATAAGGTGGAAACTCGTCATCACAGTCTGTGAAAAAGGTCTATTGTTTGGCTTTACCTTACAGAGTTTACTGAATATTCACTCTGTAATGGGGTCCGCACGGACATGTTGGAGCCCAGGGCGGCAACTTATATCGCCTGTAGGACAGGCCAGTACTTGCACCGCAGCGGGCAGGCCCAAATTACCCAGCAGCCCACTGGAAAAATGCCCAGTGCTCCCTATTGGGAGGTCAGTTTTGTTTATTTAAAACTCAATAGAGAATTAATCCTGAAAATCTCTTCTGTTTTTTGTGTCACATTTGCTTTTATGACTCTATCGGTTAGGTTTAGGTTTAAGGTTTAGGGTAGGAAGGTCAGTTTTTTTTTTTTTTTTTTAAACTCAATAGAGCATCAACCTTAAAAACCTCATCTGTGTTGGAGAACTAGCTTTTAGCGCCACTCAGTGGACATTTCACCTCTGAACTGCTAAAATACGTGTAATGAACCATGTAATATAATTTTGCAAAAATGTTGCCACAGTCAGGGCCATGGGAAGATGATTTATGTTGGGGGTGCTGTAGTGGGAGGTGCATTTTTGCATGTACATGTAGGGTGACCAGATGACCATGACAAAAATCAGAACAATACATTCAAGTTATGTAATTTTATTTGTAGTCTACTTCTGGAAAATATATCCCAAAATGCGGGACAACACATTTCCTAACCAAAAGAAAATATGATACTTTCTTTCTCTTTACATAGTTAACGCTGGCTGTTGCATATATGGGTTGATGCATGTTTTTCTTAAGTGTTTATTTGAGTATGTGAAGCACGTCTTTTCATTTTCTGTTGTCTTTGATTTTAGACACAGTGAACTTTAGAAACAACAATAGTTAAAGTGCTGACAGACAGCGCAGATTCACTGACTTTTTACCAGCATGTCAATTCACAGTGGGCCATCTTTTCCTGGGTTATTTTTAGGGCATTTTATAGAAGATAAAAACAATGTAATCTTTATTGTTGTCCGGGAAATATACTGATATGCTCGTTTTGGATGGGATTAAAATCAATGAGAAGCTCTGGCAATCTTAAAACGGCCCCACACAAAACGAATCCCATCCGTATAGTGATTTATGACATCACATGGCTCGTTGATACAGGGTTGCGATTTTACTGATGGTATGTCAGAGGATGTATATTAGGATGGGGATGCATTTTATTTATTTACATTTTTTTGCTATTTGATTACCTTGACCTGTGCTATTATCATCTCTCCCTCCCTGGTTTTTGGCTTTAAGAACATGAGCAAAATAGCACAGTGGAAAAATAAAATCACAGCTGGTACTGAGACTTTGGGAATGAATGATTGTCTTATTATTCGTCGCAAGTTTTTAAAAACAGGAAATGCACGAAGCATAGCACTGATCATTTTCGTAAAATATTAGGTTAAAACAGATTATTGGGACTAAAGGCGTCCTGACTGACACTCCATCAGGACGCGGGACACGACTCGTGAAAACAGGACTGTCCCGATTTTATCGGGACTTCTGGTCACCCTATGTACATTGGTTTTTAAGGGCCACACATAGCACTGGCACAGACAAATAGACTTTACTTAATACACAGTGTGCAGTGGGTGTTCTGAGAATCATTTGAGCAGGTTTCAGCAAATGTTTTTTCTTTTCTTTTCTTTTTTTATTACATGCATAACGTCACCTTGTAATATAGTAACGTAGGCTACTATATTACTGTAACAATCACTGTTAATGAACGAGTGCAGTCGTTCTACTTTTCTGAGATTTATTCTTGGCCGTACAACGGGTAAGTGGCAACATAAAGCTAACGAACAATTGTTTCTCAAAATCTTTCCCTCACTTCTCTCTCACACACCTCTGTGCGCCGTGCACGTGCACACACAATGAACCCCCCGGAAGGGCAGCTTTCCCATTATCATCCAACACGAAAGCACAATCGAACTTAGTGCACTATATTATCAGTGCATTCATAACACTCGCACATAATCTTTAAACATACTATAATATCAATCAAATATATGCCAGTCTTGTAACTACCAGGTCCATTTTAAACAGAACATATCCACATTTTAGGTTCAAAAGCCCAAATTACACAGCACGCAAGAACATAGCAGATTACATTTTTGCAAGTGTATAGCCTATCAGTGTAATGTTAAAATGTACCAACAACTGTTAATATTAAACTGTTTGGTGGCAGCTTATAATAAACCAAAAGCGTTACCACGAGATGTGTGGCTAGGTGCTCCAATAGTTAAAATAGTCCAAACGTGGCTTGGCATTCCGGGGTTGTTGAGATGAAGGCCCTCATGGTTTATAAATAATTATGACACTATTCAGTGTTGTAAATTATTTATCAAGACTTAAGCATACAGTTTTTAGGAAAACATATCCAAAATGTTTTAATGTGTTTATTAAAAAAAGACAACAACCATCATCTCTATACCAGACAGCTGTAGCACCCCTACTTCCCACGGCCTTGGCCATAGTCCCATAAATTTCATGAGATGGATTTTCTGCCTTTTATCATTCGCCAGCCAAAAATAGAATCACTTAAAAATAATAATAACACACCTCTCCTCAATAAGCCACACAATTTGGGTAGCTCAGCAAGTAAAGATGCTGACTACCACCCCTGGAGTCATGAGTTCGAATCCAGGGCGTGCTGAGTGACTCCAGCCAGGTCTCCTAAGCAACCAAATTGGCCCTGTTGCTAGGGAGGGTAGAGTCACATGAGATAACCTCCTCGTGGTCACTATAATGTGGTTCGCTCTTGGTGGGGTGTATGGTGAGTTGTGCATGGATGCAGTGGAGAATAGTGTGAAGCCTCCACATGCGCTATGTCTCCGCGGTAACGTGCTCAACAAGCCACGTGATAAGATGCGCGGATTGACGGTCTCAGACACGGAGGCAACTGAGATTTGTCCTCCACCACCCAGATTGAGGCGAGTCACTACGCCACCATGAGGACTTAGAGCACATTGGGAATTGGGCATTCCAAATTGGGGAGAAAAAGGGGAGAAAATCAATAAATAAATAAAAAATAAGCCACACAATTTAAGGTATCTTAACCTAAAATGGATGAAAAATCCATCTCATGTTTAATACTTTGGGTAAACCATAAAGCCCAAAGTATACTTTTTAAGTAATACAGTTTTTATGCGTAACCTAGTGTATGCATACAGTAAATGCTCTGACTTTTCAAAGTGTACTCCATTTGATGCATGCACACTATGAGTGCTACGCAGTATTAGACTATTTCTCTTCAGGAGAGGTTTTTACAATCCTTCAGATTCAAGTTATACAAATGCAGGTATCTCCTGACCTCACACATTCGCTCTTAATGTGCATATCCACTGTTGTTGTTTCCACATTCGTCTCCTGTTCACCGGTGTTTACATTGTCTTCTTGCACTTCTTCATGAAAGCAATGGTCCAATGGTGAGTGCAGCCACCTTGAGGACCCACTAATTTCAGGCCCATATGCAGACTACGCCTACAGAGGACGCACGGTAAGAAAAATCAGGCTGCATGCATACAGGACGTGCTGATGACAAAATTTCCATAACTCGCCCTTTTCTCATACACTAGCATAGCTACGTGTAAAAAAACAAAATATACTTTGGGCTTAAGTATAAGCAATATTAACAGTGGTGCTCGCCTTAGCAAACACCACAAATAAACAAGCCTTCAGCATCAGGCATCTGCGACGCCACACTGTGTGTGAGTACAAGATGTTTAGTAATGATGACTGTGAGGGTAATGTCCCTTCTCAAGTTAAATGTATACACAGGTCAAACATGCGAATGACTTGATCCATGCTAATTCTAAACAAATGTCTTGATGGTTTGCAAACTCACAGGCATCCTTATTATAAGCAATAAGAAAAGCATTTCCAAAACCTGCCACCGTAATTGATTGGGAATGTACTAAAATAAATAGCAAATGTAACTGTATTCTCAGATGTCGGTGCCAGCATCTTGTTAGACCAGTCCAGGAAATATTTTACCTTTCTCACTGGTTGAGCCACCCACCTGTTTTTAGCTAAACTCTGCTCCTGACGTTGTTTATCCTTCACACTCTTGGCCTAGATCAGGGGTCAGCAACCTTTTTGACTTGGAGTGCCATTTTTTAGTTTCCTGGTCAATGTCTTTGCCGACGACAATCAGTTTGAGTGAAAATTTTGTGCAAAACCCAATGATTATGATATAATCATGATCCTACATGTGAATTTTCACAGAGCATCTTAAGCAATTTAATGAAAGAAAACCTGTCCTTTTGTGCAAAATGAGAATGTCACAAATTTGCTTATTTGATTGCTGATCACGAAATTGTGTGGAATCTTAAATATTTTTTATATTATTATATTATATTGTAATCATGTAATCACAAGCATGCAAGCAACAGCGAGAGAGGAGCAGGCTATTTTGTTTATATGACGTTTTTTCACACCTGCATTCCAATCTACATCTTGATGTAATCCTTCCTCATAAACACTATTAAAGTGTGACAACACTCGCGCTGCACGTGCAAGCCATTTGCGCGTCACATGCCAATCAACTATTCAGCCCTTTTTGGTGAATCACACCTGCAAAAACCTAAAACTTTATTTCCAGGTTTAATTTATATTTTGAACAGACTTGAAAAGATTTTTGAACCCCACGATGTGGGATTATGTTTTCTCTTTTAATCATTTAATGTAATTTTGAGGGTGTCCATGGTTTAAGTAGGGTGTACCTGTATGCTGGGTTGGAAATCTCAAGAATTAATAGTGTTGTTTTCCTTATTACATCACATGTTGTTCTAAAAGCAAAAAGAAACAAATGAAAAACGGAATGTAGGCTGTCATCCGCGCAGACCGAACGAAGCAAAGTGGCCGCGTTTACTTGCGTGATTTACCAAAAGTGAAGCGCTGCCAGCTCGTGATGCGCGAATGGCTTGCACATGCTGCACGAGTCTGTTGGGTATACTGCAGTCTCGTCACATTTGAACTTTATGTTTAGCCTACCATTCAACTCATGAAAACATGCTGCGTGATCATGAGGAAGGATTACATCAAGATGTAGATTGGAATGCATGTGCGGAATTTATATAAATAAAATAGTCTAGCTCTCACCATTGCTGGCGTGCCAGTAATTACCCCTCCACGTGCCAATGCTGGCACGTGTGCCATAGGTTGCAGAACCCTGGCCTAGATAGTCAACAAGTACTTTAGTGTGAGTGCTGATAGAAGATAAGAGAAAGAGGCAGGAAAGCCACAGGCTGCTGAAGACACATACCACACTGCTCCGCTAAACCCAAAGCTGGAGAAACAGCCAAGGTATTTTTCACCTCCTCTTCAAACACGTCAGTAACTTTGTAGATGACACGGCAGCCACAGATTCAAATAATCCAATGTATAAGGTCAAATACTGTTGGATCTGTGGCATAACAGTTAGCACAGTTAGTTCCATACATATTAAGCGGTGGTGCTTGTGCAGATGTAGGTTTGAAACTTGACTGTGTCACGTCACAATAATTTCTTCCACATCAGTTCCTGTCATCTCTTCTTTTTTCCTCAGTAAATTGGAATAGGCTTCATTATAGTACACATCAGTGGTTCCCAACCCTGGTCCTGGAGTACCCCCAACACTGCACATTTTGGATGTCTCCCTTATTTGACACACCCAGTTCTGCTCATGGAGCCTCTAATAATGAGCAGATGAGTTGAATCATGTGTGTTAGATAAGGAAGACATCCAAAACATGCAGTGTTGGGGGTACTCCAGGACCAGGGTTGGGAACCACCGGTGTACATAGTATAAAGATAGTATCATTAAAGCACATGGGTTCTCTTACCACTGCTACGGCAATGACAGGCAGCTCTACTTGTCTTTCCATCCCAACAACCCCACAGTGACTGCTCAGATTACGGCCTGTTTGCAGATATCTCGGCCTGGATAAAGGAACACCACCTTCAACTCAAACTAGCAAATACCGGGCTCCTCATCTTTCCTGCAAACCCTGTTGTTGAGCACAACATCACCATCCAGCTGGGCTCATCTATAATAACACCATACAAAATGGTCAGAAATCTAGAGGTAACCAACGACAACCAACTCAATTTCCCTGACCACATCTCAGAAACTGCCTGATCATGTAGATTTGCACTCTATAACATCAGGAAGATAAGACCCTTCCTCTCTGATCATACTACACAACTCCTTGTTCAATCTCTTGTCATATCTAGACTGGACTACTGTAATACTCTTTTAGTTGGCCTTCCTGCAAGTGCAGTCAAGCCTCTGCAAATGATCCAGAATGCAGCATCACGTCTGGTCTTCAACAAACCAAAGAAAGCACATGGTACACCCCTCCTTGTCTTTCTACAATGGCTGCCAGTTGCGGCATGTATCAAGTTCAAGGCTCTGATACAAGCATACAGAATGGTCACTGGGTCTGCGCCAACTTACCTAAAATCATTCCTGCAGAGCTACGTTCCCACCAGAAGGCTGCGGTCTGCAAATGAGTGGCGCCTTGCTGTACCAACACAGAGGCACCAGATCACTTTCCTGGACATTCGGCTTCACTGTACCTCATTGGAGGAATTTCCAACTCCATCCGTGAAGCAGACTCACTCTCTGTCTTCAAAAAATGGCTAAAGACACAACTTTTTCATAAGCAATTGACCATACACTCATAACAATAAAAAAACAAATAAAATAAATAAATAAATAAATAGAAATTAGTGTTGGACTCTAATCTCTGTCTTGGATAGTAAATTTTTGATGCAATCGAACTTGTTAATGCAGCACTTTTCGTATTACTGTCTCCTTAAGATGAACCGCTTATAATGTATCCTTCCTCATTTTGTAAGTCGCTTTGGATAAAAGCGTCTGCTAAATTAATACATGTAAATGAAGTAAAGAAGATTAATTAGTAGTGCTTGCTAAGTTTATGGACATGAATGATACCTCGAATGTGCTATCTGTATAGGAGAGGTGTGCTATTATTTTTTGAAGTACAGTAATTAGACTTGAGGATGAAACAAGCAAACAAATCCCATAAACTTACATTGAAGGAGGGACCTGAGCAATATCTTTGGATCAGAATATGATCAAGATTGGGCTCTTTTGACTTTGTCCAGAAAGCAACCATCTAGCAATGCCCTTTCAACCTCCCAGAACACCCTAGTTACTGCATAGCAACACTATGGCAACCACCCAGAACACCCTAGCATCATGCAGAGTTTTGTATTATATAATACATGTATTGTATTGTATTGTATTGTATTGTAATATATATATGTGCTATAAATGCCATGATAGATTTGGTGCATTAGCCCATCACAAAGAAAAGTCACAAATTCCATTGTTTCTCCTAGACAGAACTGAGATCAAATTGAGAAGAAAAGTTGCAGGTTCAAACACACTAAGAAGTGGTCCAGAAGCTATTGTCATTGTGCCCTTGCTGTAAACTAGTCATCAAACCATCATGTTTTGCTCTATAAGGACTCTCCCTGTAATAGATACTGTATAATGTCATCACTTTGGATAAAGGCATCGGCTGAATGACAACTTGCTATACTAGCATACTACACAAACTACATTGTACATTCTACATGAATGTGAACATGGTATTTAACATATATTTAATCACACAACAGATGAAAAAAAAAAGACAATCAATGTATTACAAGTGTAAGTTAAATTTTAAGTTAAATAAAAGTTAAATGTTTTTTCCATTTTCCCAATGTTTTTTTTTTTTTGTTTGTTTTTTTTTTTTACGATAATTGTAAGTCATTATGTACAAATATGCTGAGTGAATAATGTATATCTGCCCTCTAAAGGCAAACATCTGAGAGTTCACAGAAATGAGAAATACTATTATGGGAAGTGTGTTCCCCCTTAGTACTGCCCATATTACATTATCTGATTACTTTCAACATAAAGCATCATTAAACAATAAACTACTGTGCAACCAGAAACATGATTCTTATTAGTCTCTTGGGGCTTTCCGTAGAAAATCCTTGCACAGGAAAACAGATTAAACATTATTAAGCACTTGCGCATGTACTGTACTTAACTGTCCAGAAAACTCCTAGACAATTTTAATTTTCTCTAAGACTGAATAAACAAAATGACCTATATGTCACAATGAAATAAACATAAGCCATATATGGAATGTACAGGGTGTATAGCAGCACTGTGCATTAAAGCCTTCTGTGTATGTATGTGTGTGGGTGTGTGTGCATGTTTGCTGGCACAAGCTTCACTGTTAAATGGAAGAGAAGACTGCAGATGGTGGTTTTTCTCATTCCCGAAAGCTTCTCCACACTTCCTGGTAGTGGAATTACATGAGTTCAAAGACATTTTCAAATTCATGTTCCTACTACCACAATACCTGGTAAATATGTTAAACAGTCAGATGCATAAAGTAATTTTAGCTGGATGATGAGACATATAAGGTTTGCCTAACTTCTGAGCGTCTTTAAAGAAAAAAAAAATGTAAGTGCATTTTTTATGTAAAAAAGCAGCATAAGAGCACCATAAAGTAGTCCAAATCACCCACGCGCTATATTCCAAGTCTTATGAAGCCAAACAATAGCTGTAAGTGAAGAACAGACTGAAATGAAAAGTAATTATTAACTAAAAATCTTTCCCTCAACACTGGTTCTCAAATCTCATGTGCACTTCTGCGCATCACATTTGGTTTGTGAGACACATGAGAACCAATTGCATTTGGTCTGATGAAGAGCTGAGTGGCTTGAAACGTCACAAAGGTGGGAATATATTACATTTCTATTTTTGGAGCTGTGGTGTACTGACATTTTCTTTTTAATTTGGTTCTGGTGCAACATATCTTGAATATTTGAATCAATGTGTGCAGAAGCGGAGACTAGAAAAGTTTCAAGGGATGAAAATCAAAACAAACTAATGTTCGGTTTCATATGGCTTATTAGAGCTAAAGTGCCAAGAACAATAAGTGTGTGCTCATTCTTTTTTTTTTTTAATTGTTCTTAAGAGATTTTAAAATAGACTTTTATGTATCTTTTATTTTCTTTATCATTTCCATGTAAAGCACATTGAATTACCAATGTGTATGAAATGTGCTATATAAATAAACTTGCCTTGCCTTCTGTTTTATTCAAATGTTGGTTATTAAATCAGCATAAAGTTGATTCACGACTTTACTAGCTCTTTATTAGATTTTATGGGTAATTATTCTTGAAGATATATTTAATATTAAATATATTTTTTTAAAAATCATTAAAATAGCCCACTGTATAATATGATTATAATAATTTCTATTCTGACCAATCCCCCACACTGGAAAAAATTGGATTGATTATTTTCGCTTATTTTGGTTTGGCAAGTGGCTTATTTTGAGCTTGTTTTTCCAGACCAGGGGTGCGTTTCTTGTACAATGACGTAACTCACTGCTTAACAACCACAGTACAATGCATTGTTGGAGAAATGTTCTAGCTAGTCACAGTTTCTCAAAACCGTAGTTTGCACATCCATCTTTTAAACCATGTTGGTTCAACAATATAGAGCTGTCGTTAAGGACGTTACGCAGGGGGTTGAGTAATAATTTCCACGAAGATTTGTATGGATGTCAAATTACAGTTTACTTGTTTACATAGCCACCAGCAAGCCATTTATTGTGAGAAAGCTGCTAAAGACACAACGTGTATGCACTGTGTAACTGGTGCACACACTAGTCATAAGTATTAGCGAAGTCAAATGTCATTGACACCACAAACTAACAAGTAACTATACTTCTAACCTCAGGTGGAAAGCTGTAGTTCCAACAAAACAACTTTTCTATGCTGTTTGCGAATGTTCGCTGGAACTATGGTTTTGGGAAACACCAAATCATTGAACTATGTTGGTGACAATGGAACTTGCGACTATAGTCGGCCAATGATGCTTTTGGGAAACACACCTTAGGTCGCTTGTTTTTCTTGCAAGAACTGGCAACATTGCAACTGGTATATCACTCTTAGCACAGAGTACTCCATTTTAAAAAGAGCGTCAGTAATTGCTCTTTAATTTCGTTCTAACTTACCATTTGGAAACGCTGGAGCCAGAATGAAAAAAATCATTTCTTCTCAGAATGAACTAAAATGAAGGTGGACTATCACTTTGAACACTGCAGTGGAAAACATGAGAATGGAACTGCATAAGAGGAAGTGCTGTCTCATTACTTCCTAGACAGTGTTAGGGTACAACAATCAGACACAAGAACAAAGAAACTAGAACCTTGACACATTCATTTGTTGGTACTGACATTTGTAATTTATCTGCCTTATTTACAAATTGTTTATTTTCCACCTCTGTGGGATGGGAAGTGGAATCAAAGGTTTATGAGGCAATCAGCGGCTCCTTTTTATAAGGAGTAAAGACCCCATCATTTAATTTAATTCTAAATAGAATGGACAGATAAATCCAGCCTTTCAATGGAACTAAGATTGTTTACATAAATGATATGGCTTTACTGAAGTATTAAAAGATATCGCCCCAAAGGTCAAGAGCAGACTTTTAAGGAATCACTCATCTTCATTGGAGGTTTGACGCACATTTAAAATATTTTAATGCCCTTTATGGTTGTTTTGGCTGATGTGATAACTGACTCCAGTACTGCGTTCCATTCAAAGTGAAGCCTTGTATTTCTGCTTGATATCTCTGACTTCTGACCATAAAGGTGTTCCAACGTCAAACACTCAGAATATAACATATAGAGAAGCAAAATGGCACTTGTACTGTTTCAGTTGCAGTTGTTCGATTGTCAACAAAGAAGTCAGTACTGCAACCACACTGTGGAAGATAAACAATGCTAGCATTTGTTTTGCAGGTGTACGATTATCAACAGAGGAGATAATTTATGTTTTACACACCTTTCTTTGCATATATTTGCTAATAATTTTTAGGTAAAGTAGGAACTTCTACTAATTTATACATTTTATTTGCTTAAAAGTGAACGTTTATCATTAGCTGTGTACATCTCCTGGGTGCCATCATGTTTTTGTGACTTATGCAGCCTTCATGTGCTATCAGAATTTTCCTACTTCCCACTTCTGAAGTGGTAATTACTAGTATGTCGTGTTCATGTGCTTTGTTGTCAGAAAGAACAGGAAACATGGACGACGCCAGGTTAATTCATTTTGAACTTTATTACAGCTAAAGTGCCAAGAGCAATGAGTGTGTGCTCATTCTTATTTTTTTATTTTTCTTAAAAGATTTTAAAATAGACCTTTATGTATCTTTTATTTTCTTTATAATTTCCATGTAAAGCACTTTGAATTACCAATGTGTATGAAATGTGCTATATAAATAAACTTGCCTTGCTCTCTGTTTTATCCAAATGTTGGTTATTAATTCAGCATAAAGTTGATTCAGGACTTTACTAGCTCTTTATTAGATTTTATGGGTAGTTATTTTTGAAGATATATTTAATATTAAGGATATATTTAATTAATTAACATTTTGGTCAAATACAAGCTATTTCCAAGGTGTAAAAATTTACAACATGCATAAAATGGTTGCTGATATACATAAATGAATATGACCAAAACGGCAAGCACTAACAATTAGCTGTATTTAGCAAAATGAACAAAACCTGTCATTCACTACAGAAACTGTACTCTCCTTCGCCATGTTGAAAGGTTAGGACTCCTCCCATCTCGGCAACTCGGGTATCATCTAGAATTCCGAGTGTCCCACTTGAACTTCCGACTTCGCTGGGTCATTCAAATCATAATTACGATTTTTCCAAGTCCACTTGAAGGGCACAATAACACACCACCATCTCCCTTACAAAAATTTGAGTGGTGGTGGCATAGTGGGCTAAAGCACATAACTGGTAATCAGAAGGTTCATTCCCCACAGCCACCACCATTGTGTCCTTGAGCAAGGCACTTAACTCCAGGTTGCTTCGGGGGGATTGTCCCTGTAATAAGTGCACTGTAAGTCGCTTTGGATAAAAGCATCTGCCAAATGCATAAATGTAAATGTAAAAAAAATCTAAACTAGCCACACACTTGCTGCAAATTTGCCACTCTTTATTTTCACATGCAAATGAGCTTGTGATTCACCAAAGTTTGCAGCTCTTTGCCGTTAGTGGTGAACCTCCAGCAAACCTTTGGCAACAATGGACAATTTGTCCCAAGTTTGTGGCAAATTTGCCATGAACTCTCGATTTTCGTAAGGGCTCTTGGAGTTGTAGATTTCTGCACTTCAAGTTTGCAGCTAGTTTGCCAGAACAGATTTTTTTAAGGGTTGGATCTTTTGTATTTATGAATGAAGTGCTCTTGTTTTAAAATCTCGATTTCTACTCTGCAACCTGTAAATCCACTTAGCTAGCATCTTACACATAGACACCACAGGTGCATGTGCATCCCATAACAATCGTTACACAGGAAGATCCATTAAATATTTTTCAAGATGGCTGCACAATAGTTTCTCTGGCGAATAAGGTCAATAGCCTGAAACAAACTCTACACAGTACGAAAACGCTTATAGCTAACGCAAGCTTCAATTTCAACTTCAGTTTCTTTCTGAAATGAGACTGCAACTGATAACACAATGCAAGCAAGGTGTGCTATATCAGATATTAGTATAATCGATCTTCTATGGTCAGTTTTCTCTTTTAGTAGTTTGTAATTCAACTACTGTCATGCCTGAGCAACAGTTTGAGGAGAATCTTTCTGAGCAAGTTAGATTTTATAAACATGTTCATAGCTACTTAAATAATAACACATTCTGTTTAATGGCACCAAGGAGTTCAATAATATATGGAGACAGCTATCCGTTAGCATTACCATTAATCTTAATGGCAGTTGCTTGGCTGATGCATGCAGCACCGAAGTATGCAACCTAGACGTTGCAATCTTTGCTTCACAAAAGTCTATTTCACACTTTTAAGAGCCCTCCAAAAAATCAAATGTGCTTAATGTACTGATATTGAAATTAACTGGTTATATTCAAGTCAAAAATATTATTCAACGTAACTAAATTAACCTGCCTACATTAGGTTACACCAACAAAAGTTATTTTTAAGGGTCAGATCAAGTAGAAATAAACCCTTAAAGGGGACATATTATGCAAAATCTACTTTTTTAAATTTTTTTGAACATAATTATGTGTCCCCAGTGTGTGTAGACAACCACAAAATATAGTAAAAGACCATCCCCTCGTTTCCTTTCCCCATAAATAAAAATCAGTGTCTCCGAACGAGCCATTCAGGTTTGCAGCCCATTATGACGTCAAAAGGGGAAAGGTACCACCCACGGCTGGTGAAGAGATCTGCCCGAGTAGCTTAGATCCACCCTCATTAAAACCTTAGCGAGCAGTGCACAGTCTGCCATATTTATCTCCTCGCTAGAGCTGCTTGTGCTAACTCGGACTGCTTCATTAACAATGGTCAACACAAGGCTGGATTTGCTTCAAAGCTAAGGATCAAGGATGGATCGATACCAACTCTCCGTAACCCAACTTCAGATTTGCAAGTCATAAGTTTCGCACTTTATACTTTTTTAATGTTTGCAATTTGGCTTTCTGAATTTGCTTGTTTGCATGTTGCACGAAAAACGCTTGTTGTGAAAACATTGTGCTTTGTGTAACATAACAACAAGTCCCTAACTACCTTATTCCATAACATTGAAGTTGTAGCTCTGTTTCGGTTACAATATAAACTGATTGGCGTCCTCCACAGTCCTGCTTGAGTGGTCATGCAATGAAGATTTTCTGTGTAATAAAAATGGTCATTATTTAAAAAATTATTATGAAACGATAGTGGTATTTTCGACAGCATTAGCTGTTTTTCATATTTCATAACTTGACCTTTGTTATGCACAATACAGTAAGATGATTGACTTAGTGTGTTCTCTGTGTTATTAATAATTTTTTAACTGTTTAAATTCTCCTGCAATGTTGTTGCAGGGTATCCATGGCACCAGCAGGAAAGGCACAACCCACTTTCAGAAAGGGGTGTGGGGAGCAGCAGTTCCTTTGCATTTAAAGCTACAGACACTAAAACAGCCACGCTCAACAAGCCACGTGATAAGATGCGCAGACTGACATTCTCAGACGCGGAGGCAACTGAGATTCATCCTCCGCCACCCAGATTGAGGCGAGTCACTACACCACCATGAGGATTTAGAGCGCATTGGGAATTGGGCATTCCAAATTGGGGAGAAAAGAGGAGTAAAAAAAGTGTAAAACATCTACAAATTTGATGTAGAAAACATGATCACACAGAAACTTGACTTGTTGCTAGCGAATGTTCCAGTACCCTGACATCGACCCCATTGTAGCAAGTTACTGACAAGTGCCATCCCCCATTAGACATCTTTGCATCAATTGTAGTGGCGCTACAACCTCAGAGTAACGGGTTCTGGTCTCACTGACACCAGGAATTCACCACATTCACGTAAACAATGATGAGCGCAATTCAGAGATTGCATTTTCCCTTTAAGATTACAATTTTACTGTGCTGATGGTTAGGTTTAGGGTTGGGATTCGGGTAAGGGAGTACGGTTAATAAAATATGTATTCCTGTTGACTGTACAATTAAAAACAACTCACTTTACAACTCGCTTGTCTTTGGACATTTCACACAGAAACTGGAGCTTACACGTGCCCATACATTCACCAATACTTCCAGCTGTGGCCACTGGGGGCAGTGTATTGAATTTTGGTAAGCAAAGACAGATTTCAACAGCAAAACTTTTGACCTACTGTCACAGATTTCACAGTGAGATCAGTCTGATTGCCCACATAATGGTGTAGTTAGGGTATCTACCAGCAGGCACTAACTGACGAAACTAAACAGCCAAACCTTTACCTCCTGAATGTTACTGACATTTGAAGATGACTCTTCTGCATTTGCATAATTATGTTGAGCGTTTTTAGACTTAAAGGAATAGTTCACCCAAAAATGAAAATTTGCTGATAATTTACTCACCCTCAGGCCATCCAAGATGTATCTGAGTTTCTTTATTCATCAGAACAGAATTTAAGACTTTCAGGATTTCATTTCAGACCTCCTCCTCGAAACAATGCAAGTGAATGTACTCCATTTTTTGACGGTCCAAAATGCATATTTAGGGTGCATCAAAATAACCCACATGACTCCAGTCAACAAATAAAGTTCCTCTGAATGCAAAAGATTGATTATTTTTAGAAACAAAACAATACTTATATACTTTTTAACTACAAATGTTCGTTTCCTTACATCACTGTGACGTACGTTCATGAGAGGGATGACGTAAGCTCGTTGGTAAGGTCACGCGTCACGTGGAGGAGGAGGCAGGAAGCATGTCATTTAATCCATCTGTCCCTATTCTGACCCATTTAAGAGAGGAAATGATTTTACATATGCATTTCCCGTACTGCTATGATGAGTACAACTTTGCACTGGCTGGAGTTAAACCAAAACAGGAACTGTTTAGAATCTGGTTACAATGTGTGGTGCGAGTGTTTGAAACCTCTGACAAAATGTGGTAATTCTAAAGTATTAAGTTAGTGTCATATTCCCCTTACACATCCAGACCAAAAGTCTTCAATGACAGATGTCAAAAAGTTGCTTTGTCTTCAGTAAGAGCACACTTCATTCTATCGTAGTTGCATTTTTAAGGAGGACACTGAAAAGTTTAACCACAGCTTAGCCTAAATAGGTAGTGGCTCTGTGATAAGTGTACTATGACATTTATTGAGTGTTGGTTTAAAGCAATGAGGTGGCTCTATGAGTGCAGATTACATTACTGATGTGGATCGAGTTTAATTGGGGACAATGGAGATGGTACACATGTACACCAATGGAAGGGCACATGGTAAAATAACTTCTGTCAATAACACATGTTATAAGAAGTTAAGCAAGACAAAATGCCCAGAAAAAACTATTTTCAAAGTGTGCAGAATACATTTTCTTATCCCAGAGGAATTCTATTACTCAGTTGCTCTTTTATATCTCAGGAGATTTAATGCAGTTCTCAGTTTAAAACTGAGCGTTTTCACACCTGGCTCGTTTTAAGCTTTTGTTTCAGAACCTTGTGCATTTTCTCCCTTAGTTCAGTTTGTTTAGGCATATATGAACACAGCATTCACACTCAGATCAGCACCAAAACAATCGGTCCACATCGAAGAGGTAGTCTCGGTCCAATTTCTAACAAATTCTGGGATGGTTCGCTTGTGGTGAGAATGCAATTCAACCCAACGGACCAACAATCCAACCAATACCTCTATTATAACCATGTGCAGGGCCGTCAGCACAACCCCCCTAAATAAAAGTAAATAACTATGATGGAAATTTTACAACTCATATCCATCCGCATGACAGATAATGTTTATTTGTAGTGCAACCTCTGACCATGTGGTGACGTTTTGCATAAAGGTGACACAATATTTGAAAACAACATATTTTTACCAGTATGTCAATATATAAGCTAAACCCCGGAACAGTGCACAAACATTCTGACTAATAAGGGGACTGTTTGCTCACATTTGACTTTTATTAACAATCTTGGTCCGTTTTGCCTTGTGAAAGCAAATCGAACCAAGGAGAAAATGCAACATTGTAACAATTTTAGTCCCTGTTGCACAGGTCTGAAAACACCCTTATCAATGGAGTCTCAAATGTTTCTCCTAAAGTTTCTTAGGAGAAATACATATAGAAACAAATGAGGCAATTGTTGCCATACAACAAATGTAGAGCTATAACATTACATGTATAGTTCACACCAAAATGAAAATTCTCTCATCATTTACCCACCCTCATGCCAAACCAGATGTGTATGATTTTCTTTCTTCTGCTGAACACAAACAAAGATTTTTAGAAGAATATCTCAGCTCTGTAGGTCCATACAATGCAAGTGAATGGTGACCAGAACTTTGAGGGTCCAAAAAGCACATAAAGGCCACATAAACGTAATCCATAACACTCCAGTGGTTAATCAGATGTGGGTGAGAAACAATCAATATTTAAGTCCTTTTTTTACCATAAATCTCCACTTTCACTTTCACAGTGAATGTGAAAGTGGAGATTTATACTGTAGTAAAAAAATATATATTCTTTTAAAAATCTTCGTTTGTGTTCTGCAGATGAAAGAGAATCATACACATCTGGGATGGCATGAGGGTGAGTAAATGATGAGAGAAAAGCTATCCCTTTATTGTGGATAGCACAGCCCAGAAAACTGGGTCTTGGGAGAATTTGATTAGAAATGTTCATATTGAAATCTCTGAATTTTGACTGCATACTGGTAACTTGGCAAATGTGAGATTACTGGTGTCTTTTTTCTCAGGAGAAAAATCTGAAAACCAGGAGACTTAAGCAAATCTCTCAATTTGTTTTATAATTAATCTTATTGCTGTCTTGGAGAAACACCTGAGATCTTAGAGAGATACCATGTGTGATTTTTCTTTCCTACAGGTTTACTGCTGAGCAGACAAATTCAACAAAGCTTTTATGACATCTTTCTGACGAAGTAAAAATCAGTTGGCCTGTTTGTGCTCTGTATATGACAATAATAGTGTACATGTGATCAGTATTCATTCAAGTGAAACTATTCTCTGATTCAAACTGTCTCATTCCTTTGTTGGTTGGCAATGTGAGAGTTCACAGACTTTGTGAACAGCTCAGATTTTTTACAGTCTAGCTTCCTGATCTCAACCACAGAGGAACTCAAACACATGGTTGAGCACCATTCATACATTCTGATTCGGATGGGGAACTGATACTGCAAGGACAGGCTCAAACTTCAATTATTCAAAGTTAAAACTCTCTAGATGACTGTCTACATTACAAGTGTGTGACAAAACTAGATTGCTTCCATTATAATCAACTAAGCTGTCTACAATATACTGTAAGTGCACGACAGTGTAGACAGCTTTGTTCATTACAAACAACCTTAGTCAGGTTAGTCACCATATTTAATTTGACGCATTTGAAAATGAGGCCATGAGAGGTACAAGCACAGTCTGTTCAATGGGTTGTACTGTCTTAAAGGAATGTTCAATACAAGTTAAGCTCAATCTACAAAATTTGTGGCATAATGTTGATAAAAATTTTGATTCCTCCCTCCTTTATTATAAAAACAAGCAAAAGTCTCAGTTACAATAAGGCACTAACAATGGAAGTAAATGGGCCTAGTCCATAAACAATACAATTCACACTGTTTTAAAAGTATAGCTGCAAGATGGAAACATTATATTTCTTAACATATATTTTTAGTGTGATAAATTTACTTTTGAAACCACAGTGTGTATTTTAGCATAGGCCTATATGGACGGGCTTCATTCACTTCCATTGTAAGCACATTTCTGCAACTGCCATATTTGCTTTTGTTACATAAATGAGGGTCGAGTCGAAATTATTTTTGTGGTAATCAGCATTATGCCATTATGCTGTCAATAGAGTTTAACTTATAGTTTAACTTATAGTAAACCTGTAAAATTCCTTTAAAGGTATAGTTACCCCAAAAATTAAGATTCTGTAATCATTTACTCATCCTCATGTTGTTCCAAACCTGTATAACATTCTTTCTTCTATGGAACACAAAAGAAGACATTTTTAAGAATGTTTAACTCCCTTTTTAATACAATGGCAGTGGATAGTGACTCCAGATTAAAACGTAAAAAAAAGTCTGCAAAAGGATCATACAAGTTGTCCATGCATTCATGCAGTTCTCCTAAATCTATCGTATGCCTTCAGAAGACTTGGAATATGATCCACGAGTAGTATGGACTACTTTTATGATACTTTTATGTCCTTTTTGAGGCTTGAAAGCAGTCACTAATCACTGCATTGTATTGAAAAGAGGGTTTTTATGTATGTGTGTGTGTTCAAATGTTTTGTCAAAAAGTTTCATTTTTGGGTAAACTATACCTTTAAGGGCATAGATCACTTCCAATTTACCTATTTCCAGAGATTTGGTCCACTGTAATTTTTTAAAAAAGGTTGGCATTTTGTTTTGTTTTAAAAAACATTTTTTTTTATAAAGTACTTAATTTTAAAGAAAGTGTTTACTGTGTGTATGCTAGTATTCCTATAACCACAGTATAACACAAATTAGTTGCTACTGTGAGCCATTGGAGTTGTGTTTCTTCAGAAGGGCTGTGGTGGCTGGCAGGGCTTATGCATTTCTCACAAAAGAGAAGCTGACTGAACGGGCACCTGTGGTGCTTGCTGGCTCCCCCATCCCCTAAACTTTCACAAGAAGGCAAAAAACTGAACATAAAACAGTATTTGGAGGGGTTAAATAGACTAAATAAGAATTTATGATGACACATTTTAAAAGAGAAATGTAAAAATGGCCATCTGGCTCCATGAAAGATAAAATCTGGCACCAGAGACAGCAAAGCACAGAGTGCAGTCTCCACCGAATTGACTAGCTGTGGTCATTATCGCGTGCTACACAAGCAGAGGCGGTCAAACTCCAACTGCTGTGGCATGTGATTCATCCCTCTCATAAAATATTTTAGCATCTGTGTTCTTTTTTTAATTTAGTTTCAAGAAAACCATCCAGTATAAAAAAGATTAAAGCAATCCCATTTTGAAACTAATAATAATAATAATAATAATAATAATAATAATAAAAAAAAAAAAAGCAAAAAAAAGACTCATGCAGTTTGATAGAACAGAAGTACAAGAAAGGGGGGACAGAAAAATTGTGGGACTTTGGACTGGCTTAACCAAGCATAGAGATTGATGAAATATTTTCTGTTTTTCTCTTTGGTCGTGTTTTTAGGAAGCCACTTATTATAACAATCTTGATTTGTAAGCCAATATTTTATTTTATTTTTTATTTTATTTAACTGTTGTTGTGATACAGTTCAGAGTTCAGTTATGTTTTAGATATTTAGATACTGTATATTTACTCGAAAAAGAAACAAATTATATATTGATGACTCATCTTGTTCATAGGGGTGTATACACACTTTTGTCCAATAAAAAGCAATAGCAAGTAAACTTCCTGTTTCAACAGGAAATATGTCACACACAGGAAAGAAAATTGCATTCGTAAAACCAGCTGATGCTTCAAACCAAAGCAAAAACTTATGCATGAGGAATGCTACAGTTTAGCTTAAACAAAGTATATAAAAATGAATAAGTCTTTCATTGTTTTGTCACAAAAATGCACTTGTAGTTTAAGGATATTGTAGATGGCTCATTGCTCATAGACTGTGACAGACAGGCCAGGCTTTAAGCAAAAACATGTGTGTTACCAAAGCTTTAACTACACAATTCCAGCAAGACATGAACATTTAACTGAACCCAACATCACATTTCTTATTTGTATCCCTTTGGAAGAATGATGGACATGCACAGATATTGCTCAGTGTTTATTCATAAAGGTTTAGAATGATTCTATAATGGAAAGACAGAAGGTTTCAAGGCTGAAAACCTTGTACTACAATGCCTGGGATTGGGATTAGATTATTTTACATATACAGAAATATCAACATCAATTAAGGCCGGAGTATACTTCGGGTGTCCGCGTTGCGAATACCCCGCGCAGCATGTGTGGCACAAATCGCGTCATCAGCACAGATGCGCGGCTTGACTGCGCACCGCCTAGATTTTCTTGACTAACACATGGGTCCTCGTCTGTGCACATCATCTCCACATGCGCTGGCCATTGACTGTACTAAAAGAGTCATAAAGCTATTTGTTTGTGGTTAGAAATATATACTCAGAAAGGCAACACGGTCGGCCGGGCGCGATCTGATCTGGAACATGCAAAAACTAAGTACTGTATACCCGGTGCTTTAGCCTCTGAAGTAAAAGGTGGCCATCGTAAACTTGCAGTCTGATATCATTCCTCACAGTGGGGTATACAGACCTCATATTAAAGATCAATGTTCTGTTATCTCAGTCAATTTGGAAAAATGTTAACATTAAAACTAGAGCTGTCAAAATTGATGCGTAAACGCATTAAATTAATTTAAAAGGTTTGACAAGTACATTTTTCTTGATCGCAATTAACGCTTTTACCATTAATACAGCATAAACCAGCATCAAAAACTGGTTTTAAAGGGCGGAACCTATGTGGTGTGTCCTCCAGAAGACGCACACACCACAAACATACACTACAGTGCTTCCGTGTCAGTAATAAAATATGGAGAAAGGACGTCTTAATGCTATTTGTTGTACAAAACAGCCCAGATGGGATTTGCGATAGAAAATGCAAGGCTATGCCTATGCAAGACTCATTTTAATAACCACAGAAGCACGTCAAGTCTTAACTATCACAAAAATGCAGAATGAGAAATTTTTTTCTGCAAGCGCTTTTCATGTGGAGTTCAAAGTGGTGACTGACGCTGCCGTTGACGTCCTGACACGAATCCTGATCGCGGCTTCATGATTGCTGTAGCTAAGCGGATAGCCACAATTTTCCAGCAGACTAATATTGTGGAGGATTAGAGTTTATGAGAATTAATGCCCATTGCAATAAAAACTTAAACTATGTTCTTTCAATTAGTCAACCTCCCACTTAGATTTTGGGAAACATTTAATGTTACTTGAATTGGTGCTATTTTAGTACATTTCTATGTTTATACAGCCAAATGCTTTGTTTAGAAAATGTTAAATAAATGCATTTTGACAGGAAAAGAAATGTATATATAAAGTAAAATTTCAGCACTTTCAAAATCTGCGATTAATTGAGATTAACTATGAAAAATTATACGATTAATCGCGATTAAAAATGTAAATCAACTGACAGCACTAATTAAAACACAACACTGTTAAATGCTAATGTAACGGGAGCCAGCTGGTAAGTGATAGCTGTGTGGTATGTGTAAACCTCACTCCCCTGGCCTCAAGAGGTGCACTAGTGACTGCCGCTGGGGGCTGTAGCATTTAGCCTCCTCGTTAGCGTGCCCACCTCCCATGCTGGCTGATGCCGGTTCGAATCCCGCTCAGAGTGGGTCAGGCAGGACCGGTTACAGTGGTGCCAAGACCCGGATGGGAGTGAAGTTTCGGGGGTTGAGTGTAATGAGAGCCAGCTGGTACATGATAGCTGTGTGATTTGTGTAAACCTCACTTCTGATGCTAGCCTCCAACTGATGCTAGCCTTCATGATAGCACGCCGGCATCAATAATTAATAATCAAAATCAAAAGAATTAATAATTATGTCATTTTGAACTGGGGGTTTAAGTCAAACATATCTAAGGGGTTTAACCATTCAGAAACAGAAAAAAAGGTTTAATTAAAAGCTGAAACTTTTGAAGAAGATACAGTAGTTGTGGCAGGACGGAGGGTGGGGCCGGGTCGTGATTCCACACACCGGCCCCTAATTAGGCTGATTAAGCCGGAGAGGGATAAAGGCGACTGGAGACGGCAGTGCGAGAGAGAGAGTTACGGGCAGCTGCCCGACACCTGTGTGTGTGTGTGTGTGTGTGTGTGTGTGTGTGTGTGTGTCTGTTGGTTCAGCTTTTGATTAAAATATTATATATATTGTCAAGCCGGTTCTCGCCTCCTCCTTTCCATTGAACTGTGTTAGACTGGTGCCAAAATCCAGGAAGGAGTTGGGATGCGCATAGTAGAGTCCTCGCCATTACCATCCACCCCCACGGAGCAGCCGCGGACATCCGCCGGGGGACGGAGAAGCCCGGCCGCCTGAGAGCAGAGGGACGGCCACCAACCGCAAGGTGACGAGGGGCTCCTAACCGAACGCCTGGAGCGGTCAGGGCTGCTGCCAGGGGTGGGGGAGACCCCTTCCGTCCACCGGAACCTGGCGGGTCATTCCGTCCACCAGGGGTCGGAGGACTGCCTCCGATATGCCCGGGGAGGCACGGCTGTCGTCCGCTAGAGGGTGGAGGAGTGGCCGAGGACCAGGCTATGCCATATCGGAGAACCGGCGAGTAAATTATTATTTTTTCTCTCTCTCTCTCTCCCGCTCCGCGTTGGCCTTTCCCTCTCTTTTAAATATTATTATTGTGTTTTTTTTTGGTGCGATCACTGTTACAGTGTGTAGATACCATGTTTTTTTTTTTTGTTTTTGTTATTGTTTCCCTCCCCTTGTCCCCTCCCTGATCCAGGTAGACGGGGATGACCTGCCAGCAGATGGGGCTTTCCCAGGGAAGGGGGGGGGGTATGTACGTCATGCCAGGGGCTCCCCGGCCTGAGAGAACGAGGGAGGAATGTGGCAGGGCAGAGGGCAGGGCCAGGTCGTGATTCTGTCCACCCGGCCCCAATTAGGCTGATTAAGCCGGATAGGGATAAAGGCGACTGGAGACAGCACTGCGAGAGAGAGTGTTACGGTCAGCTGCCTGACACGTGTGTGTGTGTGTGTCTGTTGGTTCAGTTTTGGATTAAAATATTATTTATATTGTCAGGCCGGTTCTCGCCTCCTCCTTTCCATTGAACTGTGTTACAATAGTAAAGCGATTTTTTTTGTAAAATAGTACTAATATTTGAAAAACTTGTCACCAATTCAGAGTCAAGTGGTGTAACCAGCATGCCGGTATAGCCATTTTGTTTTCATGTGACCAGATATCCATAAAACAGAGAAGATCCTGATGACTGAGTATCATGGTCATTATGCTTTTATTCTGAAATTTTGTTCTGGTCATTTGGTGTAACCCTTAGAAAAGTTTTGATATACATGGCTCAATATTTCATTATATTTCTAAAAAACAAATTACCTTGGAAAAATTGTTTGGGAACTATTTTTAAATTAATGATTAACTTGTCACTCATGTGTATTCAAGGAGCAAGGAAAGTATTTTAATGCATTTTACTTGATGGTTACACCACTTGAAAATTTATGACACTTGCCATAAAGTCATTAAATCTTTTTTTTATTTTTTAGAACATGCTATAAATGTTTTTTAAAAATCTATGAGACCGACACAGATTACGTATTTACAACTATGTGTTTTAGACTACATTTATAAAAGATTTCTCATTAATCAACTGGTTCCAAGGGGATTTTTAGTGAAAGTATGACGTAATTTCCCTTAAGTTCACACACGTGTCCTAACAGAGAAACCTCAGGTGTACTAAATCACATTAACTATGGACATGTCCTACTACCTAATACTTTTTGTCTTAATTTTGAACAGTATAGCTCTTGTTTTATCATTTAAAACTAAACAAAGTTCTTTATTATGAAACGTTTTGTTATCTAATGCAATGACATTCATACATTTTAAGTGTTTCTTAAGTGTTCAAATATTTTTAATGGCCACTAAGTGTATAAAGGGTGTTTGAATACTTACACAAAGCGGCAATGTGAAATATGTTGCTGTTGGAAAACACTAATGTTGTTCCCCAAAGACATGGAGCTGTGGGAGTAAAAGTATTTTATTGCTTCTGATGAAACAGCTACTGATTGGCTGCTTGAGACACACCCACTGTACTGTACTGTACTCCTCCATCTGCTGAATGACAACTGACCTGCTTTCACCATCCAAAGTGCACATCACAGAATCACACAAACAGAACATAAAATAAAAAAAAAAAAAAAAAAACACTCCATCAAAACAACAGTCTTATCAGTTAAATGTCCATTTATATTATGTTCTTAGTTCAGGGGTTGAAAAAAGAACTGAACGATGCTTTTTTTTAATTTTTTTATCTCAATTTCCAAGTGTTATTTAATGACCAGAGGGCAAGAAGATGGTTATATATATATATATATATATATATATATATATATATATATATATATATATATGAGGACAGTCTGTGATTGTTGATATTATGACTTGGACACAAGGGTTCACTTTTGTCTTATCTCTGTCTTAGGAGGTCTGTCACAGGACAGATATAACATACTGCACAGTTTACACTGTATACTGCCTACTATTGTTTAAAAATGCATGTGAAACAGTATGCATTATGCAACAATAATCATTTTGAAGACGTTGTCATATGACCTTATTACATTGCATATTTAATTCAGTAAATGTTGCATTTAATTTAAGTGAAATTCAGCAGTGCAATGATATATACAATATTTTACCACTCATTTGGGCAAATGTAGTAAGCCACCCAGGTATTTCATGCATAAAGGAAATGTCCATACGGGGCACATTATACATATTGCAGAAATAGTAAGAGTAGTTTGGTAGTATGCTATTTTGAGCATAGCCAGATTCATACTTAAGTAACCGGTGTTCTGTGTATAATTACCTGATATGTGGAGCCAGTGTTGAGAATCAACAACATGTGGTATTTTAAAAACATTAATGAACATGTATAATGAAGTAAATTATCCCGTAAATTATCCCTTTCTTTGACATTCATGTAATACTACTAAAATGACTAATAATTTTATTTTTTTAAGTTACTGTATGTGTAAGACTGTCAGTTATACAGTAGCTGCATACTGCTGCTGCTTCACCCAGAAGTATATAACATCTGCTCACACAGATTTCTGACAATAATTAATATTTATGACTATACACCAAAGATGCATACAAAATGAACTTAGAACCAGATCCTGTAAACAGATTTGACTCTCCTCCAGCTTGTAAAAAAGTTTCAATCAACCAGTCTGCTATCTTACATTTTAAAGCAGCACATCAATTTACAATGCAAGAACAGAACCTAAACAAACAAACAAACTAAACACTTAAAAAAAAAATTGAGACTTAATGGAGATCTCAGTCATGTTATGTGAGTTTATAATGAAATCATATTGGCTGCAGATTTTTGGCAAATCAGAGCACAGAACATTGAAATCCAATTTGAGGCACTGGAGGAGACATGTGAGATTACTGTGGTCTTTTCTCTCAAAAGAAATAACTGAGAAGAGGCAGATTTGCGCAAAAGTCTGTTTAATCTCACTGATTTAATCTCATTATTTAATCTAATTGAATTTGAGGAGAAACAACTGGGATAATAAAGAGAACTCATTTGTGGTGTTTCACAATGTTTTGTTTTGTTTGCTCTTTAAGTTTAAAAAGCAGCAGACGTCTATTGCTTTGACTGAACAAATAGAGCTTTTGAGAGCAGTTTTATCAAATAATTTTGTCAATGTTACAACATAGTTTCTTAAAGAAACAACTGAGATGTTAAAGGGATCTGGTTTCTGGTACAATATTTATTTTGTATTGTTTGCTCTAAGTTTAAAAAATAGCAGGTGTTTGTTGATTTGATTGAACAAAAAGAGCTTTTGAGAACAGTTTCATTTCAATTGTTACAACATGCTTTCTAAGAGAAACAACTGGGATATTAAAGATATCTCATTCGTTTTGTTTTTGTTTGCTCCAAGTTTAAAAAAGTATATGTTGTTCTAGCTCTATTTTCTGTAAAAGGACACATAGCAGCATGCAGTACATTGTGTTCTGTAAATTTGTACTGCAATTTTAATGTAATTGCATTTAACAAATAGCACATTTGTAACCAATTAAATGCATTCAAATCATTCAAAAGACATAACTGGTCGAATTGGTTTTTCCATCACAATTTAAAGGAAACTGCACACAGCTCGTTGCCAATAATGACTTCAGAGTTCAGGCTGTTCTTTTCCCCACACCCTGCCCTGCAAGCGTTATTTGTTTTAAAATCAAATCAATTTTTCTTCCAACAATTCATAAGTAAGAAAAGATGGTAAAATGGCTTTGTTACGCTTCAATTTGCTTTGAATCTATTAATTGTTCACTCAGTTGGGATTAGTTTGGTGCAAACTACAGTCTTCTTACCTATAAAAGATATCTTCTGGGCATCTTCAGCTTCAACCAGCGGCTCTCATGCCTTTAACACAACAGGACAGGTTGTTTTTGACTGACTGTGTGTTACATCTGCCATGAGCCTCGTGCATACTAAGTAGCCCATCAGATTGGAGCGTGGCCCTGTGTGTTATGGTTGGAGGTAGAAGAAGGCTTCAAATTGTGAGCACAGAGCGTGTGTGGGCGGGCTTTTCAGAAGCAAAACAAGGTCGCTTGGGAACATTTGGTACGCTGCATGTTCTTGTCAACTACTGGTAATATAGTGGGTTGAGTCATCATGCAAAGATATATAACCGTCCTTCATGGACACCTCTTAAATGCAGGAGAAGAGAAATTGGGAGAGTAAACATTCACTCAATCAAATGCATTTGTGGACATATGATGAGCATTACAGCTGTGAGGACGTGCATTGTGACATGCAAAGCTTGTATGCAGTGTTTTGGCCCATCTTATGTAATGATAGTATGTTTATGGAGCAAATACATTTGTAAATACATTTGTGTTTTTTCACTCTCTAAGGGCTTATATACAGTATAAAGGTGCACTTAGTATTTTTTGTTTATGTTTCACTGGCCTATATAAGACAGTGGTCTTGGACTTCATATTGACACTTATCATCTGGATGCAACATTATGCGAGAGAAAAAGTTTCAGGATACAATGCAATTGTAGAAATACCCTATTCACAGGCATATGGGGTATGTAACAAAGGTGGAAGCAAGTCACACATGTGCAAGCCAGTCTCGAGTGCTTACCTTCAAGTACTGAGTCAAGTCTTAAGTCAGCATTGCATACTGTCAAGCAAGACAAGTCGAGCCAGTGGTTCACCTCAAGCAAGTCAAGTCTTGTTAATAGTCAAATCAAGTCGAGTCATGGTACAAAACTGAATCAAGGAGAGAGGTTATATTACTTATTTATTTTTCTCCCAGGAATTATGAATTTTCTCAATCATCATATATCTAAGAACTACATTAAATGAATATTTGGGGTTCAATACAAGTTTAGCTCAATTGGCAGCAGTTGTGGCATAATGTTGATTACCACAAAAATTAATTTTGACTCGTCCCTCCTTTCCTTTAAAAAAAGCTAAAATCTGGGTTACACTAAGACACTTACAATGGATGTGAATAAGCTTCACAGAAATATGAAGCTTAGAATTTAAAAAAATCACTTACATTCCTGGAGAGGTGGGGTGTTCAAATCACATCAACTACTTACTGGGGTACCTTAGGGCTCAGTGCTTGGCCCACTCCTTTTCTCAATATACACAACATCACTGGGGCCCATCATTCAGGCACACAGGTTTTCATTCAGGCACACAGGTTTTCTTACCTCTGCTATGCCAATGATACACAGCTCTACTTGTCTAGTAGACCTCTTCAGGCATGTAAGGGATGTAACTGGAGTCTTCATCTCACACGAATTTGCATCAGTTAATGACCTGGACCGTAAATATATTGTTTCAAATGTAGTACTATTCATTTCTTTAAAAGCATTTTACAGTGAAAAAAAAGTTAATGAATCCACCTTTAAAGCACTATGTTCATAGCTTACATCGTGGCATGTTTTAATTTTACATTTCAATAGTCATTTGGATTCTGTCAACTTGTTTTAGATAGATCTTTGAAAAATTGGTGACTAAAGCTGTTTCCTGACTGGCATAGAGCCACTGCTTAAAACATTGGCCTTAAAACCTGCCCCAGAATGTGGAATTGAATCGTTATGTTTATCCCTGCAAAGATTAGTCAAGTTTTTGTCTGAATTAGGCAAGAAGCACAACAAAAATCCTCAGCTGAAATACAGCTAAACGTGATTTTGCACAAAACTTTGCTTAAATATACTTGCAAATTATGTTACACTCTATATAAAGGTTCAGCTATCCTATGGCACACGTGCTAGCATTGGAATGCAGAGGGTTAATCACTGGCACATCAGCAACGGCGAGAGAGGTGTAGACTATTATATTTATATAAATTACGCACCTGCATTCCAATCTTGATGTAATCTTTCCTCATGATCACGCATCATGTTTTCATGAGCTGAATGGGAGGCTAAACAAAAAGTAAAAATGTGACAAGACTGCAGTGTAGCCAACAGACTCGTTCAGTTAAATGTGCCCGCTTTGCTTCGGTCAGGCTGTGCGGATGACATCCTACATTCCATGTTTCATTTGTTTCTTTTTTATTTCAGAACAACGTGTGATGTAATAAGGAAAACATCCACTATTAATCTGTGAGATTTCCAACCCAGCAAACAGGTACACCCTCCTTAAACCATGGTCACACTCAAAATTACATTAAACGATTAAAAGAGAAAACGCCCTGGTTACTTTCGTAACCTCCGTTCCCTGATGGTGGGAATGAAATGTTGTGTTGATGTAGAGACACAAGGGGTCGCCCTTGGGAGCCCCAAACACCACTGATCTTTGAGAAAAGGCCAGTGGGAATTGCCGAGTGGAATTTGCATGCCACTCCTCCGGACATACGGGTATAAAAGGAGCTGGCTTGCAACTTCTCATTCAGGTTTTGTGCTGAGGAGCCGAGACAAGGTCCTGGCCATTTCAGCGGGTAGTTCAGTTTTGTGGCAGGAGGGACACAATGTCTCATTCCCTCCTTCAGGGAACGGAGGTTACGAAGGTAACCAGGACGTTCCCTATCTGTCACTCACTCGACGTTGTGTCGATGTAGTGACACTAGGGGTCCTTATACAAAACGCCACAACTAGCTGAACTGTGTCACGTGAACTGGCAGTGCGAGACGAGCAGACCATTGTGTGCCTTGTAGCCAGTGCACCCGGCCGTCACATATCCTCCCCCAACGCTCTTACGAGCATCGTACGGTCCCCTGCACCTCGGGGACAAGTCGACTACCCAAAAAATGGGGACCAGCTGCCCCAGCCACGGCCTCTTCTCTTTCTTCTCCCCAAAAGGAAAAATCGTTCAGCTGGGGGCCATATAGCATCCGCGTTGTGGGGGTGTCACTCCCAAGGGGAAGACACCGCGGAGACCACACCCTGCCAGAGGGGGAGGAAACTGTGTGGAAATACATCACATGGTCTTACCGAGTCTTGTTGGCAGTGTCTCATGTGGAGAAGTCCCCGTGGTAGGTCCAACCCAGGGGGGAGGAGCTCTACAAACACGGCAACCAGGGGCAGAGGGCCTCTGCCCAAGGAAGACGCGGGTTCACCAACAGGAGAACCGTGTCATGGAAGATACATCACACTGGGTTACATATGGGCAACCAGGGCATGTGGAGCACCTACCCCAGTACAGGGCCAATTTAGCACACGTACTGGGCCGGCAATGAGTTTCTCCACAAACTCGCCTGCCACAGGGCTAAGGAGGAAGGACATCCAGGGTCCACGACTTAGTGGCAGGCCGTGAGACGGGTGGCGTATGCTTCCTGCAGGTGGCTCCACGCCGGGGCCAGCCTCCTGGGGCGGGCTGCGGCGGAGCCGGTGTTGCTGCCGTGGGGGGACGCCCTTGGCGACGAGCAGACGGGGTGCGGGATCTTGATCCACGCAGTGGCAGGATGTGCTGGATTGCCTCCGTTTGCTTCTTAACCCTCGAGAACTGCTGGGCAATTGCCGAATAGGCCAACCTGGGAGATGGGGGCGTCAAGGAATCATACCTTGTCAGCCTCCTTCATCTCGACCAGGTTGAGCAAAAGGTGGTGCTCCTGGACCATCAGGGTGGACATCGCCTGCCCGAGAGACTGTGCCGTGACCTTCATTGCCTGGAGGGTGAGATCGGTCGCCGAGCGCAGCTCCTGCATCAATCCCGGGTCAGAACTACCCTCGTGCCATTCTCTCAGCGCCTTGGCTTGATGTACTTGCAGGAGAGCCATGGCGTGCAGGGTGGAGGGGACCTATCCAGCGGCACGTAGGCCTTAGTCACCAGTGACGACGTAAGCCTACAGGCCCTGGATGGGAGTCTCGGACGGTTCCGTCAGGTGGCGGCATTTTGCGGGCACAAGTGCACCACAACCGCCTTATCCACCTGGGGAATCGCTGAGTACCCCCAGGCAGGCCCACCGTCGAGGGTAATTAGAGCGGAGGAGCCCATAAATCGGGTCTGGGCAGTGAAAGGTGCCCACCACGATCTCGTGAGCTCATCATTCACCTCCGGGAAGAAAGGAACCCGGGCGGGGCGTGGTCGTGAGCGGCGCTCTGAGCCCAGGAACCAATCGTCGAGCCGTTAGGGTTCAGGGGGTAGTGGAGGGCTCCACTCCAGCCCGACGCTCGCAGCCGCCCAGGCAAGCATGGCCGCCAGCTCCGCATCAGACTGGATGAGCCTGCGGTCTCGTCCCTGAACTCGACTGGGGCACACGAGTGTACTGGGGAATGGGAGGTCCATGGGGGCTTCCTGGTGGAGAAGCTCCCATCGAGGTGCCCACAGTGCTAACCGCCGCAGCCTCATACCTGTAGGTAGAAGGACCGAGGCGGGAAGACCCTGGGGTGGCTTTCCCTCTTACGAGGGTCATGTTATCGCAATGAGGACATGACCCATCCACGAACGATGTCTCCACGTGGGCAGTGCCCAAGCACGTGAGACAGCGATCGTGGCCATCAGAAGAGGAGAGATAGTGACCGCAACCAGGAATTATACACAGACGGAAAGGCATCTTTAAAAAGAAGCTCCGTCTGTGCCACTATACAATATACTCTTATATTAGGAAGAATATACTCTTTTAGCTGCTGAAGTGCCCAGGGGCGTTCTCTGCACACCATCGGTGCAAGAGGTGGAGAAACCTCTGTAATGCGGCGTAAATCCAACAGCTTTCAAGGTGAATGGATCGGCGGAGGAATTCATCTCGCTGAAACACAACCACTCGGCTTCGAAGAAAAAATCTAAATCAGTGGTTGCAAGCCAGCTCCTTTTATACCCGTATGTCTGGGGGAGTGGCATGCAAATTCCGCTCACCAATTCCCATTGGCCTTTTCTCAAAGATCAGAAGTGTTTGGGCTCCCAAGGGCGACCCCTAGTGTCACTACATCGACACAACGTCGAGTGAGTGACAGATAGGGAACATAAACCCACATCGTGGGGTTCAGAAATCTGAGTCTATTCAAAGTATATTCAGCACAGCCATTGACCAGGAAAATAAAAAATGGCCTCCATGTCAAAAAGGTTGCCGACCCCTGCTCTATATATTTCTTTTCATTTATGTCTCAGATGTTACTAAAATTCAGTACATTTTACAAGCACAAGTTTACTGCAGGAATCATCATTAGCTGTGCTTGCTAAAGCAAGAATCACTATTACTAAAACATTTATAAAAATTTGACATGTAACTTGTCCTGCAACATTTAAGATACCTTCAAGTTGTGCATCTTTTTGAGGAGAGGTGTGCTATTCATTTTCTAATCGATCAGACATATGATTTTCACTTGGCAGATAATAAAATGGGTGAAAATATACTGTTGACTTTGTGGCGATACGGAAAAATCCATACCGTCTCTTCCACTTTTCCAAATGGGCAGAAACCAATGAGGAAGGAAGGAGAAAAAACGGAAGAGGGGGAGCGAAGAAAATAAAAACGTGCAGGTTATCTAAGCGGGACACACGCTACCTGAAGGCTAGTCACTGCCATTTGTTACTGGATTCTCTGTGTGCGCTGACCGGGTGCGATCGCAAAGTGACGGAGGAATTGAGCTCTGCACGGTTCGCCTGCCTGGTGCAACATTACTCCAACCTGTCTCACCTGCCACAGGTATTATCATTGTTGTCCATCCTCTTTTAACCCCACGCAAAGACTCCAAACTTTTTTCCAGGCCCAGAATGTTCAGTGGTGGGGCCGCTACGTAGCCGGCTTCATGCAGTCAACACACACACATACACGCTCACTACACACGCACACACAGACGTATTGTGAATCAAGGACTCTTTTGGTGAAATCAAACGAAAGTCTGAACTGAATTTAAGCAGCAATCTCCTTGGTACTGTTTGTGTTTTCATTAGTTTTTTTGCCATTTTGAGAGAAAAAAATACAAATACTGTATGAAAAGTGAACATTGTGTAACTGTTTTTTCTATGTTTTCTTAAATAACGTTTTCCTTTTTTTTTTACCTGAAAACCTTCAATTAGTGAATGTGTCATTTAAGTCCATATTCAATGTGTTATTGTGGGTATTGGACAGCATTCCTTTTGTGTATCGGTGGTTTATGAGCTATTTACCAGGAAATTGAAATTGATTTTATATATATATATATATATATATATATATATATATATATATATATATATATATATTGGACAAGTTTTGACTTGTCTGGCACCTGAACAATTTGATTCAATTCACCTTTATTAATTCTTCAAATTTAATTTGGGACAGCCACATTACAAAATAAAAGAAAGAGGGACCTGAGCCATAGACCAGAATATCATAGAAACTTGGGGGCTCATATGCCAATATAACCACCTAGCAAAGATCCATAACACCATAGCAACTGGACAGCAACATGATAAAATCCACTCAGAACAACTACCAACTGCATAGCAAGGTGTTAAAAACATTCAGGCAGCTTAGCAACTGCATAGCGAAAGCAATGCCCTGGTAACCACCCACAAAACCAGCATTGTGGCAGCACCACTCACAATTTTTCTTTCCCATAATCGTAGTGTACGGAGTGCCACAAGGTCCTGTATTAGGTCATCTGCTGTTCTCCTTGTAAATGCTTCTCTTAGGAGACATTATCAGGAAGCATAAAATTAGTCATTTCATTGTTATACCATCAAAAATGTATTGTTCAAAAAACATTGAACTGAAAAATGTAAGGCTTTACTGTAGAGGAGTATAGTACACTATCACTGTAACAGAGCAGCTAAATCAGAGAGCATCCACTGGGGTTCAACATCTGTTTTCCCAATATACTCAAAATGTTACTTTTAACTCTCTCTCTCTCTCTCTCTCTCTCCACCCCCACCCCCAACCCCTTCCTTACTGGTCACTCTACTCCCATGCTACTTCAACTCTTCTCTGACCTGAAACTGCTTCCACCAGAGAGACAAAGTCTCGTTTGGAGGGATGCGTCCTCCAGAGGTTGCATTTGTCGGCCGCATACGTCATCAAGGCTGTCTTGTTTCATAAAAGCGAGTAGTTCAAATTCAGCCTTCGAATGCGACCTTCTTTCACAGGAATTCTGAGGATGCATGAGGTGTATCCTTCGTGGGCACTCACAACCCACAATTCTTTGCTTCAACGGAAATGTCTAAAAAAAAATGACGCCAATTTGCCCGTAAATATGATGTTCAAACGCAAGGAATGTTAATTCCCAAGTTGAAGTACCTCAGCAGATGGGTGCAGAGTATATAATATGTATAATTATATTAATATATAATTAAAATAAAGTATAAGGTAAAATCTATTTTCTTTTCTCTTTACATCATTATAACTCTCCTAAAATGTACCTCATACCTTCCCTTCCAGAGGGACTTTGTTCCTTTCTCACTCAAAGCGATCGTGCTTGTTAAAGAGTGGTGTGCTGTCATAGCAACCATGATACGTTCCGTTTCTGTTAGTGCTACGAAGGCCATCTCATTTAAATGAGGCTTGTTTAAAGGAGGACACTTGGTATATTGCAGCCTTCAAAGGACGCATCCTACCTAGCATGCAGCCTTCCGAAAGAGACACAGCCAATAATAGCAGTTATGTAAACGTGATCGTAGTTCTAGCAGTGAGATATCAGGATTCATCTATCAGGCATCTCATCCAATCACAATACAGCATCTGCTTTAAAAGCCGGCCAGCTGTCTCTCATTGTTCGCATACTTTGTGTTTTTACTCTCGTGCATGCAAGTAAAACATAATTCAGACTACATGCCTCGCTTCTCCAAGCAACAATCGCTTCATGTCGGTTTATTACTCACCTTGATGTCATGCTCGTCACCAGCCGGTTTACATAGGAAAATACACTAAGTTCTCGGTCTATTCTTCTTTTGGGAAACAAAGGTCACTGCAAATAGCTGGTGGTAGATGGGGTTCCAGGCCTTCTGCTCCATTGTTCTCAATTCACAGTTCATCATAAGCCTTAATGCATCAATACCGTTTCAGCAGCAATATTAATTTTACTGGAGCATTCGGTCCTCACCGATCATATTAGGCGATCGTGCGTTCAGCATCACGGTGGCTGCGTTACCTCAGTGTTTGCATGCCTGAGCGTCCTCCTATTGGGGAAGTACATCTTTATGCACAAGTACTCCAATGTATAGGGTCTGATTATATCCGTAATATGATGTTCTTGCATTGCGTTTGCACTCCTATCGCATTAAATCACGCATTTTTCTTCACCACATTCCACATCTAGATTTCCTTAAAGGGGAAGTATCACTGTTGCTGCATGCCCTCTGACACCTAGTGGCAGGCATTGCTCAAAACATTTCTACATTTCTTTAACAACACAATGCATTTGCTGCCAATACAAGAAATAATTAAATCAAAACAAAGAGTACCATTCCTAACTACAGTTATGTTACATGTTTTGTTCATCAGAAGTCATTCTGGCTCTACAGAGTAAAGATTTGTATTATAACAGGCACTGCTTACCATTAATTCTTTTATCAGTGTTAGGATCATGAAACTTTCTAATTAGGCCTTCTCAACATTTGAATTCCAGCTTCATTCTCAAGTTCCGCATACAGTTCATTAAATACATCTCAGTCAACTCAAGCTCCTCATTATACTCTATGTTAGTTTAACAACAGTACATTTTATTTTAAGTCATCAATGCAATTCAGTAATTTTTCTCTGTTTTCTGCATATGTGCTCATGGTCAGGGCAGTAACATTTAGTAGCAGGTAAGTAAGGCATTCATATTACCTTTGGTTAAAATTGTGCCAGATTAATGCTTCTTTCAAGCAGATACTGAATGTGAATTGACTGAAGCTTAACAAGGTATGGATCATCCATACTCGTTGCGGTTTAACACAGGCTTCAACAGAAGCTTCGGCATCACACATCACATCATTATTCATTAGTTCCATCTCCAAGGAGCGTCCCAGGATACAGCAATGTGATTTATAATAAAGCATTTAATTCCCTTCACATGGCAAAGCATGGTTATCTTTGCAGAGGCTTGCACAGACACATTTTCAATTTCAAGCAGGTCTATCCTCCAGCAAGGATACCGTACAATCATATCTGCCTTCTAACTAGTGCCATTCACAAAACAAACAAAAAAATAAAATTTGGGATCAATTTGGTGAAATCCCAAGGATACAGGGCTCTCAGTGTGACTCCATGCATATATATTCTCAAATTTACCCATTTTCATGGTCGAAACTAAATGTGGATCACTATTTTTTTTGTCCAACAAAATAGGTCCTAAGTACAGTGAAGTACACCATTGTACAAATCCATGCACAAATAACGTTCGCCCTTGTTTATCTTTCGGCAAAGGGTATTGCACAACAACACCCTTATTGTAGGGCCCTCACATTATGTTGTTCATCCTTTGGCAGAGATCTTGCACAAACAACGGCCATCCTCGTCGGAGGACTCATAATCAAACGTTATCTATTTTTGGCAAAGGGTTTTGCACAACAACGTTGCCCATATGATAGGGCCCTCACATTACATTGTTCATCCTTTGGCAGAGATCTTGCACAAACAACGGCCGTCCTTGTCGGAGGACTCATAATCAAATGTTATCTATCTTTCGGCAAAGGGTACTGCACAGCAATGTTGCCCTTATCGTAGGGCCCTCACATTACGTTGTTATACTTCGGTTAGGATATTGCACTAATAACATTCACCCTTGTTTATCTTTCGGCAAAGGGTATTGCACAGCAACATCGCCCTTATCGTAGGGCCTTTACATTACATTGTTTATCCTTTGGCAAAGATACTGCACAAACATTGTCCGCCCTCATCGGAGGGCTCGTATCAAATGTTAATCATCTTCAGCAATGGGTATTGTGTAACAATGTCACCTTAAAATGCAACATTGTTCATCCTTCAGGTAAGCTATGCTATTAATGTTTGCCCTTATCGAAGGGCTCAAACGCAAACATTGTATATCCTTCAGCAAAGGGTATAGGGTAAACAATATTTGCCCTTTTCAAAGGGCTAATCAGCACTGTCTACCCCCTGCAAAGATATGGCACAAATAAGGCTCACCCATTCACAAGGGCTCAACAATTCTCATAAGCAGCCTACCCTCCTGCAGGGTATTAAATAAATAAAAACTTAATTGCATCTTAATACTTTCTTTAAAAGCGTGCACCAATAATATATTTGCAACATTCTCAATTTTGTGAATGCAGAGGAAAGTAAATTCATCCACCAATAGCTGGTGTGTGGTGACTGTACTGGCGCACTATGGCTGCCGTTGCATCATCCAGGTGGATGCTGCACACTGGTGGTGGTTGAGTCCCGTATTTCACTGTGTAAAGCACTTTGAGTGTAGTGTCAGAAAAGCGCTATATAAATTTAATGTTCATTCAATGTTCATTCACAAATTAGATCTAATACTGTATCAATTTTTTCACAAATGGAGACTTGCTTAAGTCTAATGCTTCTCAGATTTTTCGCTTGAGATAAAGACTTTAGTAATCTTGAATGTGTCTCCTATAGAGTTTCAGAAAAGATCTCAACAATGCCTCAAACTGTGCTCAGTCTGCAATCGAGAGTCAGACATTTAATATAAACACATTTCTCATCAAATTCTTCCAAAACCAAATGATCTGAGCTATGCCATTTGCAATACTTTTATAGCTCTATAATCTTACTGTATGTCAACAAAAATGGTCTCATTTGTTTCAAATTTTATTACTCCTTAGCCATTTTTAGAGAGTCATTTGAGACAAAGTTGATACTTAAATGACTGATTCAAATAAGACTCCTGAGCTGTGACAGAGTAACCTCTGAGCAATAATAATTCTCCTCTGGGCCGACATTTTACAATGAGACCTTGCCAGAGTAATGAATCTCCCTCCATCACATGATTGGGTATATTGAGTAAATCAAAACTCCTAACTTCATTTGAAGTTTCACTGATTTCATTTAAAGTTTTAGACCCTGCCAGCTCACTCCAACCCCATGAAAAATCCACAATTAACATTTTACACAGCATTTTCAGAGAACAACTGCAATGTTTGCAAAATGCCTTTTAATCATCCCGCAAATATTTAATATTCAAGCATTTCTAACTTCTTTCTATTCAGCCTATAATTTTCTTTATGCTGGTATTACATGGAAAGTCTCAGTCTAAGGTGTTCAACTCATCTCATTGCTTGGTGATCTTCCCTTTGCAAATATGCTATAAAGACTGTATGGTGAGGCATTTGCATGTGTGATTATATTTTTAGGAAGTTGTTTAAGTACTTGTATAATGAAAAGTAATCATATGCCAAATGGGCTGTTTTGATAGTCAACCTATGACTTAGATAACACATAGCAATTCCTCTTTAATCACTTTCCCTGTCTTAGATATAACCAGACTCAAGAGACTTTTATCTTTGAGTCCTGTAATAAATATACAATATAGCAATGCAGAGATTTTTTTTTTTTTTTTCATGTTGTTTATACATGTTTCTCAGATATGTGCACAATTAGTAAAAATATATTTTGTGTTCCTTTAGACAGGGCCCCCAAAAGTAACAAAGTGGCATTTATTTTAATGAAAGATAGCACAAGCAACCATTTCAAGCAAATGGATGCTCTGGATGCTTTATGGTTGTAAAATGTTAGTTTGACATTAGTTGTTCGCTGCACAATTAACTTTTGTAATCTGGCATATTTCCAAATGAAAAAGGATATTCAATGATAAAATGTATTGTATCCATTGGGAATTGATTTGGTCGTGAAAAGTGGTTTCTGTATGACAGGGGATTGGAGCGCAGGGGTTGAAAAATAAAAGGGCTTGCCGACATTAGCCAAAAAGGACTTTTATGTCAGAGGCAGTGCAAGTTAGTACATTTTGATGAAAGATTGCAATGACATTAATTTGTTTTAAGTAAGCAGGGTCAATTTTGGTTTCATGTTGACAAAGTGTCCACAGACTAAATCAGTTTTTAGATTTAATAGATATATTTATTAGAAGCTTTCCATTTTGAAACAATGCAAGTGTTCCTCAATGAGTGAAGTTAACATCCCAGAGTGAAAGAATTCATAGTAATCATGGTAACACTGTACAATAAGGTTCCATTCTTTAACATTAGATAATGCATTAGGTATCATGAACTAACAATGATCAATATATTTTGTACAGCATTTATTAATCTTTGTTAATGTTACTTAATAAAAATACAATTGTTCATTGTTAGTTCATAATGCATTAACTGTTAACTAATTCAACTTTTGTTCTAAAAAAATGTATTAGTATATGTTGTAACTAACAATAACCAAGAGTAGTAAATGCTGTAAAAGTATTGTTCATTGATAGTTCGTGTTAACTAGTTTTGTTAACTAATGTTAACAAATGGAACCTTATTGTAAAGTGTTACGGTAATCATAAATGCACATTACATGAACATACCAAGTTGGGATCTTAAAGAGAGAGTCCTTGGCACTGCTCCATACATTAGAATCCGATTAAAAGAGACCATGTATTCTTCATTCCATTTTCTGTTTTGTGCATGTGATTGCATGTAAATCAAAAAGAGTATGCTGCCCCAGTCATTAGGCCTTGAGGTAATTCAATCTTCTGGTTTCAGGGAACTGGAAACAGCTGCGCATGAGGATTTTAAATATTCTATGAATGCAAAACTCCACATAACACCCACAGCTCTCTGGGAATACTGCATAAATAGATATATAGTGGAAACAGGGGAGTGTTGTAACACATACCTCAGTGTTTGTTGCACTAAGTGTCTCACACCCATTTCATTCTAAGCATTTTCATTAAAAATGGTAAAAATATAGTCTCCAAAGAAGTGTGCCCAGGGGCCCGTCAGGATTGAGATTCAGCCCTGGTTTCCCCCAGATAATGTAGCCTCAACTTCAGTTCAAAGCTCCATCAAGAGAAGGATTCTTTCAGGTGACCAGATAAATACATCATATTGCAACACAGGAAGTTCGGAATGATGTGTGCGCCACTGTGTTTATACCATATAGCGTCTATGATGCGTTTCATTTCTATGTTTATGTTTTATTTTATATCCAGAGATTTTGTAGAGCAGGTGAATGGGCTTTTGAGCTGCCAAGAAAAATAATTTAAGGTGCCTGAAATAATAACTGTCACAGTCTTTCAAAAAAGCTTATTTTTTTCCCATAGCCTTTTTTCATAGCCTACGTCTCCCCACTTTCCTCTGAACAGTAGGTAATCCCATATTTGATAATACATTATAATGAGCAAATCAAGCTCCAACAAAATGCAAAATGGCAATTGTTTATGCTGTAAACAGAAAATAGAAATTGGTGTCTAGTTTTATATATACATATATATATATATATATATATATATATATATATATATATATATATATATAAACATACTGTAAGATGCTTTCATATACTGTGTGTATAAATATTAGGGCTGTCAATCGATGCCGATTAATTAATCGAATTAATCGTAACTGAACGCATATATAAATATTTGCTTAAAAAGCCCCTCAAATAACAATAATTCAATAAATAATGATTAAATACTTATAAATTGTTAAATTTAAATCATTATAAATAAAATATATATTATAAAAAATAATAATATAGATCATTAAAATGCATTGCATCATTGTGGCACATGAGTGAAGCAATAAAAATGATGGTAACACTTTACAATAAGGTTAAATAACATTAGTTAACATGAACTAACAATGCGCAATACTTTTACAGCTTTTATTAAGCTTAGTTAATGTTAATTTCATCATATACTAATACATTTCTCAAATCAAAAGTTGTGTTTGTTAACATTAGTTAATTCACTATGAACTAACAATAAACAATTGTATTTTTATTAACTAATATTAACAAAGATTAATAAATGCTGTAAACAATATATTTTTAACTGTTTGTTCATGATACCTAATGCATTAACTAATGTTAACGAATAGAACCTTATTGTAAAGTGTTACCAAAAAGACAATTCAAAAAGTGGCTTTAGTATGCAATATTTTGTTTATTTCCATATTACTGAATTTATGTCATCTGCCTATAATTGGCCTACAGTTCACACAATCCATTTTGCAACTGAATTCGTCAATCAGTCTGAGATTTATTATAAGGGCTTGTTTAAGGATGCATCAATGTAGACCTGTGTCAGACGCTTTTGGAGCATCTCATTTGCGTCGCGTCATAAGCTGAGCATATTTTTTTAGGTCGCTGTGTCAAGTTAAACAGTTTGAAACTTGGAAAAACTCGTCTTAAGATCCCTGCCTTTGTATCTACGCTCCATCAAACTGTGTTTGAATGCAAGAACGTGTTCTCGTCTTGTTTAGTCTGCTGTCGATGAGTGTGGTTTGTTCTCTGTATAAGTGCGTTGCCCAAAGAGCTGAAGTTTTGCTTACTGCCCCCTGGAGAAAGCAGGTGGTACTACAAGCTTGAATCGCTCAGATGGAAGGAGTATTCCTCATCACAGTACAGGGACATGCTTACTTGCATTATTTATTTTTTTCACTTCCCCATAGAAGAGCACCTGATACTACTGGGTGACTTCAATGCTAGAGTGGGAGCTGACTATGACTCCTGGCCCTCCTGTCTTGGAAAGTTTGGTGTTGGGAAGATGAACGAGAATGGGCAGCAACTCCTGGAAATGTCCTCGGACCACGATCTCTGCATCACCAACTCATTCTTCCAGAAAAAGACTCAGCACAGAGTGTCTTGGAGACACCCCCGCTCCAGACACTGGCACCAGCTGGACCTGATCATCACCAGGCGGACTGCCTTGAAGTGTGTCCTCCTTACTTGTACCCTCCATAGCGCTGACTGCGACATTCATCACTCGCTGGTGTGCTGTAAGATGAGGCTACAGCCAAAGATCCACTGCTCTAAGCCAGAGGGCAGACCCTGCATTGATGTGAGCAAGACATCATACCCAGACAAGGCAGCAAATTTTACCCAAGCTCTCTCCGACGTGCTGGACTCTGATCCCCCTGGAGGTAGTGCCAAAGACGGATGGGACCACATCAGAGATACAGTACACAGCACGGCCATGCGGGTCTTTGGAAAGAAGCGGACCAAGAACAACGACTGGTTTGAGGCCAACTCCGCCACACTCACTCCAGCCATAAAGGAACACCGCAGTGCCCATCTGGAATACAAGCGTTCCCCCAACAAGAGGACTCTGCAGGCATACAGATCTGCCAGGAATAAAGTACAGAGGCTAGCAAGGCAGTGTGCCAACGACTACTGGCTCCAGCTCTGTCAGAGCATCCAGTTATCGTCCGATACTGGAAACATCAGGGGCATGTATGATGGCATCAAGAAAGCCATGGGCCTCACAAAGAAGGTCACAGCGCCACTGAAGTCTGACATAGGCCAGACCATCCAGAACAAGGGCAAGCAGATGGAGCGATGGGTAGAATATTATTCCGAACTTTACTCCAGGCAGAACCACGTCACTGAAGATGCCCTCAATGACATTGAAAGTCTCCCTCTCAAGGTGGAACTGGACGAGAAACCCACCCTGGTGCAACTGAAGAAGCACTGCAACAACTACAGGGGAATCTCTCTTCTCAGTATTGTCTTTGCGCGCATTATTCTAAACAGACTATAGAAGCTTGCTGATAGATGACATGAAGGGCACAGTGCAGTACGATGACTCAACGTCTGATGCCTTCGACATCCGCAGCAGAGTCAAACAAGGCTGCATTTTCGCTCCGACACTCTTCAACATCTTCGCAGGTCTGCTGAGGCATGCCTTTGGAACCTCAACAGAGGGTATCTACCTGCACACCCAGTCTGATGGAAGGCTATTCAATCTGGCCAGACTGAGGTCAAAGAGAAAGGTATGTTAAGCAGTCATCAGGGACATGCTGTTTGCAGATGATGCCACCATAGCCACCCACACAGAGGCTGAATTACAGTGCCTAATGGACCGCATTGCTAAGGCCTGCAATGACTTCGGTCTAACGATCATCCTCAAAAAGACAAATGTGATGGCCCAAGATGCGGACCCACCCAGCATCATCATCAATGACTACAAACTGAAGGTTTGTGGAACAGTTCACCTACCTTGGCTCCACCATCACCAGCAACCTCTCGCTCAATATAGAGCTCGACAAGAGGATTGGCAAGGCCTCCACAACCCTGGCCAGGTTGTCGCAGAGAGTGTGGAACAACAGCATGCTGACCATCAACACAAAAGCTGCTGTGTACCGTGTCTGCGTGCTAAGCACTCTCCTCTATGCCAGTGAAACCTGGACCCTGTACTCTTCACAAGAGAAAAGACTGAGCACCTTTCATATGCGCTGCCTCCGATGCATACTTCAGATTACTGGAAAGATCATGTGACAACAACGAGGTGCTGGAACACGCCAAAACCCCAAGCATGGTCACTCTCCTCTGCCAGCGTCACCTCAGATGGCTAGGCTATGTATGCAGGATGGGTGGTGGAAGAATCCCAAAGGACATCCTATATTCAGAACTTGACACTGGCAAGAGAACTACAGGTCGGCCCCATCTCCGTTTCAGAGATATATGCAAGAGAGACCTCAAAATCTCAATATTGACATCAACAGCTGGGAAGAACTTGCCCAGGACAGGTCATGTTGGAGACACTCCTTGACCACTGGACTGAAAGTTGGAGAAGACAAGCTGCGGCAGCTCGCCGAGGAGAGACGAGCAAAACGAAAGGAAAAACATCTCCAGCCGAGAGCTGACACAACATTCACGTATGGGACTATACAGCCACAGCAGATGTTGCAGTAACAACTAACTGGACACTCTGCATGGGTGCAGAAATTCCATTGTCTCTCGAGACTAACGGATGCCGCACCGCACACACACACACACACACACACACACACACACACACACACACACACATATTATATATATATATATATATATATATATATATATATATATATATCAGTACAATGCTTTTGTGAAACATCTAATGTGCCTAAGACTTTTGCACAGTACTGTATACAGTATATGAAATTATCTTAACTGATATACTAATATAAAAATTTTCATACATGTGTTTTGTTTGTTTTGTCCATGAGTTTGTCAAGCTATGTTGGTCTTGCCTCTTACATCACATCCCAAGATGAAACAGTGGACATAAATCCTTCATATCAGTAATTTAAAGCCATACTGTTTGTAACAGGATCAGGTTCTTGGGGTGAGAAAGGAGGAATCGGGAACGGTGAACTTCAATTCAATAAGGTATTTATTTTCTACTCAATCAAAAAAACACTCTTCGCAACACTCTCATGCCACACAGGCTCAGCGGGTTTGTGTGCAGTTATCTCTCCCATCCACTGGCGTCTGGCTTGCTCTTAACTCTGTCTCCACTCTCACTGCAATGACAAACAGCTGTTAGAGACAATCATTGACAGGTGATGATCCTTACCATTCTCATCTCCCGATATCACTCTCCATTCACAACTTTGCACTCCACCACGCCCCCACTACCACACTGTTATTTATGTTCTTTCCACGACCATGTACACATGGTATAACCTGACACATAAGGTCTGTATGTAAAGTGATCTGTATCAGCTATTGTCGTATGAAGTTAATTTAGTAGAGATCATGTGTTGCTTCCCGAGCATCTTACTGGGATTCTTCCTATACAGTGCATTCAGAAAGTATTCAGACCCCTTCATTTTTTTCACATTTTATGTTGCAGCCTTATGCTAAAATGCTTTAAATTATTTATTTTTATCCAATCAATCTGCACTCCATACCCCATAATGACAAAGCAAAAAACAGATTTTTGATAACTTTGCAAATGTATTAAAAAGAAAAAACTGAAAAATCACATTGACATAAGTATTCAGACCCTTAACTCAGTACTTAGTTGAAGCACCTTTGGCAGCGATTATAGCCTCAAGTCTTTTTGGTATGATGCAACAAGTTTTGCACATCTGGATTTGGGGATTTTCTGCCATTCTTCTCTGCAGATCCTCTCAAGCTCTGTCAGGTTGGATGGTGACCATCAGTGGACAGCCTATTTTAGGTCTCTCCAGAGATGTTCGATTGGGTTCAAATCTGGGTTCTGGCTGCGTAACTCAAGGACATTCACAGAGTTGTCCCTAAGCCACTCTTGCATTGTCTTGGCTGTGTGCTTAGTGTTATTGTCCTGTTGGAAGGTGAATCTTCAGCTCAGTCTAAGGTCCCGGGTGCTTTGGACCAGGTTGTCATTAAGGATATCTCTGAATTTTGCTACGTTCAGCTTTCCTTCAACCCTGACCAGTCCCCCAGTACCTGCCGCTGAAAAAACAACCCCCACAGCATGATGCTATCACCACCATGCTTCACCGTTGGGATGGTACAGCGCAGGTGATGAGCGGTGCCTGGTTTCCTCCAGACATGACGCTTGGAATTGAGGCCAGACAGTTCAATCTTCATTTAATCAGACCATAGAATCTTGTTTCTCACAGTCTGAGAGTCCTTTAGGTGCTTTTTTATGTGTCTTGCACTGAGGAGGGGCTTTCATTTGGCCACTCTGCCATAAATCCCAGATCAGTGGAGTGCTGCAAGTTTCTCCCTTCTCCACGCATGATCTCTGTAGCTCAACCAGAGTGACCATCAGGTTCTTGATTACCTCTCTTACCAAGGCCCTTCTCCCCTGATTGCTCAGTTTGGCCAGGTGGCCAGACCTAGGAAGAGTCCTGGTTGTTCCAAACTTCTTCCATGTAAGAATTATGGAGGCCACTGTGCTCTTGGGAACCTTCAATGCAGCCAAAATGTTTTTGTAGCCTTCCCCAGATCTGTGCCTCGACATGATCTTGTCTCTGAGCTCTGCAGGCAGTTCCTTTGACCTCATGGTTTGGTTTTTGCTCTGACATGCATTTTCAGCTGTGAGACCTTATACAGACAGGTGTGTACCTTTCCAAATCATGCCCAATCAATTGAATTTGCCACAGATGGACTCCAATCAAAGTGTAGAAACATCTAAAAGATGATCCAGAGAAATGGGATGCACCTGAGCTAAATATCAAGTATCATAGCAAAGGGTCTGAATACTTACTATCAAAAATATGGTTTTTGCTTTGTCATTATGAGGAATGGAGTGTAGATTGATGTGAAAAAAATCATTTAAAGCATTTTAGCATAAGGCTGCAACATAACAAAATGTGTAAAAGGGGTCTGAATACTTTCTGAATGCACTGTAGAATAATATGGAATTTCCATTTCAAAACCACAATTCACTGGACCTCACTAGCTACAACTCTTACTTCATAATGTTTTTATTCCATAAAGAAAACAGGATAGAATGTGTAAGCAGGATGGGCTGATTAAACTGTCTTTAAAAAATGCTCTATAAAGGACAAAAAAAGTAGTATAAAAGTACATTAAAGTAGTCAATCCTCACCAGTTTTGGGTGCAATCTAATTGCAAAGTAATTAATAACTGTAATCAAATAACGTTTTAAATAAAAAAGTAATGATTAAATTTCTTTGCATAAAATGTTAAATTCTTGTTATCTGATTACATGTCACTGACTTTCAAATTATTAGTTTAAAGTACATTTCTTGGGTTACACATATTTCTAAAATGCTGTTATTTATGTAGTATAGATGTAAAACATTTATGTTCATATGTGTCTTTTTGCATCTTAAAAGTAATTAGTAATATATTAGATATATTTTTCGATTAAGTAATCCATATAGTCAGTAATCTAATTACAATTTTAGACAAGTAACTGGTCATTTGTAGTGGATTACTTTTTTGGGTAATTTACCTAACACTGATCCTCACACAAAGCCATAACATGGCAACAGAAGACTTGGAATACAGCGCATTCATCATGCTTTTAAGGTAATTTTTGTGTCATTTTTGCTAGGTCACTGTATGGTTTTATTGAATGGAAAAGAGTGGCCTAAACATTCTTCAAAATATCTTCTTTTTTGTTCCATGAAAGAAAGAAAGCCATAAGAGACAACATAAGGGTGAGTAAATAATGACAGATATTTCCGTTTTGAGTGAACTACTTTAAGACTTTGATAGCACAGAATACTACACAAAATACATAGAATAAAGTCACTTCAGGCGAATACACTTAAATTTGCCATGACTTTATGTTGCTAGTTAGAGCTATTTCCAGTATAAATGAAAGTTTTTTAACCTTTGTCACTGACTTGAAAAAAATCCTAACTTAACAGGTCAAAGGTACTTGGTGAGACTGAACCCACTGTATTTCACACATATGGTGACTTTACATGGATAAAGCAGAGGATAAGGTAAAGGAGAGGTTAGTTGAGAATTACCACAGCTCAGCTCCTCACCTGTAAACCTGCTTGCACTCTCTGACCCGGCTCTTTACAGACATGCACACAGTTGGCCAGCTGAAGACCACACACAAACCCTGAGCAGGAGGAGGAACATGTAAACTCCAGCTGAACGCTTTGGCACACAATATAAGGAAATATTGAACTATTTATGGTAACAGCCTTGAAGTTTCTCAAGTCAAATCAAATGTTCAAGAATGGTGACGTGTGAAAATAAAAAAGAAATAATTTCATCCAGTCATATCCAGCTAACTGTTTGGAAATAGTTTGACTTTAATTAGTTTCAAAAGTTTGGAGACACACTCTCATTCTTTATTATTACTATTTCCCACATTTTAGGATAATTGTAAAGTCAACAAAATTATGAAATAAGACAAATGTAAGGATGGGAATATGCATTAACCAAACAATTTTAAAGGAATAGTTCACCCAAATTGATAATTCTGTCATAATTTACTCACCCTTTTGTTGTTCCAAATTCATACGAATGACTGAAGTTTATGTAAATCTATGTGGCACAAGCTGTTTTTGAACTTATCTGTTGACCAATTGGCTTGCCCTCTTGTGACATGTTCAGCCAATCAGCTTGCATTGTGTAAGCTGATTGGTCCTTTGACATGTAATTGGATAGCCATTCAACTTGTGTCTCTCTCTTTGTCTAACAATTAAATTGATCAGTTTTGCAGATAAGCTGGATTCAATGCAACGTGCTGCGAGAGTTTTTCTCTGAAAATGCTCAGGTGGTTGCTGGGGATTTTTCTTCTTGTTAATGTCCAAAACATTTGTGAATCGAATTAATTGGTTTGTTCAGACAGTTCATATAAAATACACGATCCACTTATATGTAGCTTTGGGAAGTACAATTCATTATGGTGAATCATTGGTTGGATTGTAGACAAAAATGACTTGCTACATTGTGACTAAAGTGTAAGTTATTTTATATTACTTTTTTTGTTTCTATAACACTTGTATAAAAGCAATATCATACTTGCAATCATGCTGTTGTACTGAATATCAGCATGGCTGTGACCCAGTGATTACACAAGGCCACATCATAGCTGTGCTGATATTAAGTATTGAGTTATATTGAGATATTGATGTTGCCATACATGCTTTATCTTATTTCATTTTTTTCCTTCACTATCTGGTACAGATTTGAAATTAAAAAAAAAATTTTGTAAAGAAATTCATATGCTGACAAATTAAATTTGTCTACAAAACTAATTTAAATCATTTAAGTCTTTTGATCAAAAGGTTTGTAAGATTATGAGAAATTAGTGTGCCTAAAATTTTGACTGGTAGTGTATTGAGAGCTTGTTATGTTGTGTGCTAAAGTGCATGCAGGGCTGTGAAGCATCAGATGCAATGATATAATCAGTGATTATAATCAACAAATAAACAGCTATGCTGTGAAAGCCCCTTAGCCAGCTCAGCGGCACAGACTGTGGCCCTAGACAGGATTTGCATTATCATTCAGTGGAAAGAACATTAAGAGTTTGACTGACTTTCAAGGATTACTCACTCGCAGTCACCTAAGAGTTAGAAAGGGTTAATGAGCAACCCTCTCTATTCTACTGTATTTCAGCTGGTTGGGGTGAGTAAGGAGTGGAGGGGTATAAACCTTGTGTGAACCCATTGTGCTATGATAGCCATCAGCTTGGGCAAGGGAACATACAGCAAATGTATTATTAAAAGACCATCTGATCAGTTTCACACAACATGATAGCCATCAGCCCAACTCCACCTGTGTTTAAACATTATACTTATCATTGGCTGCCTGTTCATCTTGTATATAAACCTTTTCTCACACATTTTGGTAACCTTTTTACTTCGACTTTTTGTGTTAATCCGAATGAATGTGAATAAACTAAAAGAATAGTTTCCTTTGGTGCAAGCCCCTTCCTATGGTTCAGCACTCACTCTAACTGTCAGATCCTGCTGGAAGACGAAGCCGGCAGGTGAGAGAAGCTTGTTTGAAAAGGAAATTAGAACTTGTCCCCCGCAAAAGAAGAATTAAACCAATTAATTCAACCACAAACCTTCAGAAGGTGAAGGACAATTTTGAAATAAGCAGAAATATGAATGATACAAATATAACCATGTATGTGACTTAGCATACATACTACCTATGAAAAATGTGCATGTAATTGTGCCTTGCCTTGTAGAAGGGTAGACTAGCGTTTGTGAAATTCCCCATACCTAAGATTCCTGGAGAATGATTTAGCTAAAAACATACAATAACTTAAAAGGAAGTGAACACTGAGAGTGTGTCAAGTGATGACCCTTGCAAAAAAGAGGGAATGCCTAACGATATGAAAGTGCATACCGACAACCCATGCGAAAGGGGGACAATGCCTGGATGATGCATCGGTGTGAACGACTACCCTTAAAGGGACAATGGCTGAAATTATGAGCCAGGTGTCTGTGTGGACAGACTATTCTTGGCAAGGGCAATACATGTAAGCAAAAACAATATGTCTGTGCAAAATTATTACCCTTGAGAGGGGAAGCATTGTTTTCTATAATGTGCCTGTGCAAACAAACTTCCCATATGAAAAGATGGCATTGCTTTGTGATATGTCTGTGCAAACAGATTGCCTGTGTGAAAATATAGCATTGCTTTGCGATGTTTGTGCAAACAGACTGCCTATGTGAAATGATGGCATTGCTTTACAATGTGTCTGGGCAAACAGACTGCCCATGTGAATTTGTGACATTGCTTTGCTATGTGTTTGTGTGAACAGGCTGCCCACGTGAAATTATGGCATGCTTTGCAATGTCTGTGCGAATAGACTGCCCATATGAATTTGTGGGACTGCTTTGTGAAGTGTCCATTCAAAAAGGTCAATCATTTAATTACAAGTTTAAAGGATTAGTTCACCCAAAAATGAAAATTCAGTCATTGTTTACTCACCCCTGTCTTGTTATAACTCTTTATGACTTTCTTTTTCTTAACACAAAGAAATTGTGAAAAAAAATTGTGCTCAGTGATGTCATACAATGGCAGTTTATGGTGACTACCCCTTCAAGCTTCAAAATAACACAAAAATATAATTCAGACGTCTAATAAATTATTCCATGAGACTCATGATTGTTATGAAAGCATACGATAAGGTTTGGTGAGAAACAAACAGAAATCGAATGTATTATTTAGTGAAACCGACCATTAATCTCCTGTGCGTGTTCATGACAGGGCACAAGAGCAACAGTTTGCACAGCCCCCTTGTGACATGGGGCGTTCTAGCGAAAATTATTTTTGTTTATCTAAATACAGGTCCGCCACAGTGATAGTGACAACAGAACACAACACAGCTACACAAAAACCAGAGAATAGAACTTACTAAACATGTCTGAAGAGTTTGTGGATGAAGAATAGATTCATTTCTATGCCCAGCCTTATTTTTTTTAGAGTTTTGATTGAGTCCTCAATCAAACAGAGAGAGATGCAAGAGGCGGTAATTTCAGTCACCTCTTCTCCATTTTAAACTGGTGAGTATTTGTGACAGACCTGAAGAGAGTGAGAAATCTGCAAAAACCAAAATCAAGTAATATACTGTTATGAGAACATTTTTGGACTGGTCCCAATTCACAGCAGACGGAGTTACCCACGCAATGTCAAAAATGGAAAACAAGCGATCAATAGAATGTTCTGTTGCTCATCAGGGCTGGTTAGGACAAAAACTCTGATTAACATAAAAAAGATGCCTTTTATTGCGTGTTGTTTGCTGTCAGGTTTGGGCACGGTGTGACTGTAGCTGCCTATAGCCTCCTCTATGTTTCTGTTTGATTTCTGATTTATTTAAAAAAAATAAGGCTGGGCATATAAACGCATCAATTACAAACGCTTCGACTACAAACTCTTCAGACATGTTTAATACTTTTTTTCTCTAGTTTTTGTGCAGCTGTGTTGTGTTCTTTTGTCACTATTGCTGTGGCTGACCTGTTTTTAGATAAACAAAATTAGTTTTTGCTTGTGCGCCCCATGCTGTGAAGGGGCTGTGTGAACTGTTGCTCTCGTGCGCACAGGAGATCAACGGTTGGTCCACAGTTTCACTAAATAATACATTCGATTTCGGAATGTTTCTCACCAAACCTTATCGTATGCTTTCATAACAATCATGAGTCTCATGGAATAATTTATTAGACATCTGAAATATTCTTTCCACTATAAACCGCCATTGTATGACAAAACTGAGCACAATTTATTTTCACAATTTCTCCCTTTGTGTTAAGAAAAAGAAAGAAATTAATATAGGGTTATAACAACCAGGGTTGGGGAGTAACGGAATACATGTAACGGGATTACGTATTTAAAATACAAAATATAAGTAACTGTATTCCACTACAGTTACATTCAAAAAGTATTTTGATTACTGAAGAGATTACTTTGCATTTTATTGTCATTCGTTTCATTTAATATTTAGTCCTTTCAGATGGAAAACATTTATATATATAAATGATGCGATCCAAAGTGCATTTGAACAGCGGTGAAACACTTTCTTATGATGTGTTACATTCACACGAGCAGACAGAGAAGTAAGTTTGAAGTAAGTTTGGAGCAGAAGTAATAGAAATAAACCTTGTGTAATTGTCAGCTTTACGCTAAGCTAAAATGCTATTTCTAGCCATTTTACATGCACATTACCAGGCACGATCATATTTTTTTATCAAGAAAATTCACATTAGATCATAATTTCTTTTTTTCTAGTAAGACCTTTGATATTAGGGCAAAAATCATATTCTTGATAATATTTTTTGTATTGTTTTCCTGTAAAAATATCTAAGAATCCTTAAAACAAGATCAATTTGATTGATCTTGTTTTAGAAACAACACTGCATAAGATATTTAGGTTTTTCAGAGAATGTATTTTTAACATGTCTATTTTGTCTTACTGTACTGGCAGAGTTTTTATAGTCAAAACAAATGAAAAAAACTACTAGTGCTGAAGAAGTAATCCAAAGTATTTAGAATACATTTCTGACCTTGAGTAATCTAACAGAATACGTTACAAATTACATTTTACAGTATGTATTCTGTAATCTGTAGTGGAATACATTTCAAAAGTAACCCTCCCAACCCTGACAACAACACAGGGGTGAGTAAACAATGACCACGTTTACATGCACTTAAGAAAGCGGGTTATTCCAGGGTTAAGGGAAAGACCACTACTGAATCGCAATTCCGCTGCAGGTTGCGATAGAAAGTTTAGGAAACAAACACAGCAACAACTCTAGAATATCAGGAAATAAAGCAAAGCAACAGAGATTAAAATAGTGAAGTCTTTCTCGGATACCATGTTTGTTATTTATACAAGTGTCGCGGGGTAATTAACGTTGCTCTGGAGAAATCTGCTTACTGATCGAGCTGCATATATATGGGAGTAAAGAGTACACTGCTTATACAGTGCATGTAAACAAGAATGCTGCTTTCTCGCAATACGCTGCATTCTTGCAATAACCTGCTTTCTGGTGTCCATGTAAACGTAGTCACTGTCTGAATTAAAAATTTTGGGTGAACTATCCCTTTAATGTTTTACAGTTTAACCTAATACAATCCCTTACAGTGTCAATGTTGAAAAAATTACCTCTAAATAAACAAAAAACACATTAGCATACCAGTGGAATACATAGTTAATCCACACCCCTGTTTTAATTTGATTATTTCTTATATTTGAGCAGCAGTATGCACTGCAATTTGTAATTCAGTAATGTTGTTGTGCAATTACCTACCACTAGTTGTCGGTAGGCACACAGCAACAAATGATACTTCCCAGAGTTCTTTAATTGCAATCCTTCCTAATAAGAATATAATCGCAGATCTCACTAATTCAATTGTAGAGTTCTTTAATTGCATTCTTACTAGTAAAATGTAATCGTAGAGCTCTGGAATGGTCTTCTGCGTCCCGTCCAGGGGCCAGACATGTAGGTTCCAGAGGTCTGGTCGCAGGTGCCAAATGGTGCCCCGTCCCTGAGAAAGAAGGTCCTTCCTCAGGGGAATTCGCCAGGGGTGGGGGGCTGTCGCGAGGAGCGTGAGGTCCAAGAACCATGTCTGGGTGGGCCAGTAGGGTGCTACCAGGACGACCTGCTCCTCGTCCTCCTTACCTTGCACAGGGTCTGTGCAAGTAGGCTCACTGGGGGAAATGCATATTTGCGTAGTCCTGGGGGCCAGCTGTGTGCCAGCGTGTCTATACAGAGGGGTGCCTCGGTCAGAGCATACCAAAGCAGGCAGTGGGAGGATTCCCAGGAAGCAAACAGGTCTACCTGCGCTCGACCGAATCGACTCCAAATCAGCTGGACCACCTGGGGGTGGAGTCGCCACTCTCCCCTGAGTGTAACCTGTCATGACAGCGTGTCCGCTGCGGTGTTGCAGTCACCCGGGATGTGAGTGGCTCGCAGCAACTTGAGGTGCTGCTGACTCCAGAGGAGGAGACGGCGGGCGAGTTGCGACATGCAACGGGAGCGTAAGCCTCCTTGGCGGTTGATGTATGCCACCGTTGTCATGTTGTCTGTCCAAATCAACACATGCTTGCCCTGGATCAACGGCCGAAGCCTCCACAGGGTGAGCAGTACTGCCAACAACTCGAGGCAGTTGATGTGCCAACGTAGCCGCGGGCCAGTCCAGGAGCTGGTGGCTGCATGCCCATTGCATACGGCACCTCAGCCCATCTTGGAGGTGTCCGTCATAACCGCAACGTGCCTGGAGACCTGTTCTAGGGGAACCCCTGCCGGTAGAAATGACAGGTCGGTCCAAGGGCTGAAGAGGCGAACCTGAATCACATAGCCAAGTAGGACGGTCCGGATCAGCCATCAGACGGGTTGGAAAGCACGAGCCATGCGTCCAAGCTCTGGGTGAGGGGGACCAAGGGGACAATCTCGTTGGATGTATTGGCGGGTGGGGCCTCGTGGCGGGGCAGAAACTGAGGCGCCACATCAAGGGGGCTTGAGCCCCGTGGCCGTGCTGAGTCAAGGGACATTGAAGCACTTACCTGGCTCCTGATACCCACCATAGGATCGGTCGGGGAGGGGGAGGAAGTATATTATCCCCACAGTCCGTCAGAACCATCCCGGTGTGGGCATGTTTGTGCCACAGCTGGGCATGCAGGGGCAGGGGGGCTGCCACTGGAGCGCCAAACCTGCCGAAGAGGAATGGTGGTTGGTGGTCGTGATGATGGCCGTGCGCACCAGATATGTGACAAGAAAACCTCTCTTTTGTTGAACTTTTGGGTACCGCAGCCTCTTGGACATGCGGCGAAATTAAATGAAAATGAAACAAAAGATTCTCCTCCCAGCCCTCCACCGGGGGATGGATAGGTCTGTTCACCAGGTCCAGAGCAGTGGGTCTTTGAAGCCTTTCTTGGGTTCTTGGCAGCCGGCCGTGAGATGAGTGGCATCTGCTTCCTACGGTGGGCTCCACGCCGGGGCCGGGCCATTGGGGCGGGCTGCGGCGGAACCGATGCTGTTGCTGCAGGAGGACGCCCTTGGCGACGAGCAGATGGGGTGCTGGGTCTTTAGCCATGCCGGGGCAGGATATGTTGAATGGCCTCCATCTGCTGCTTCACCGCCGAGAACTGCTGGGCAAAGTCCTCGACGGTGTCGCCGAACAGGCCAACCTGGGAGATAGGAGCGTCAAGGAACCGCGCCTTGTCAGCCTCTCTCAACTAGACCAGGTTGAGACAAAGGTGGCGTTCCTGGACCACCATGGTGGACATCGCCCGCCTGAGAGACCGTGCCATGACCTTCGTTGCCCGGAGAGCGTGGTCGGTCGCCGAGCGCAGTTCCTGCATCAATCCTAGGTCAGAACTACCTTCGAGCAGTTCTTTCAGTGCCTTGGCTTGGTGTACCTGCAGGAGAGCCATGGCATGCAGGGTGGAGGTGGCTTGTCCAGTGGCACTTAGCCATCAGAGACGACATGAACGGGAGCTTCGGGCGCCTTATCCACCTAGGGGATCCCCGAATAGTCCCTAGCCACACCACGATCGAGGGTGGTGAGGGCGGGGGAGCTGAGAGACCGGGATTGGGTCGTGAAAGGTGCCCTCCACAATCTTGTCAGCTACTTATGCACCTCTGGGAAGAAAGGAACCGGGGCCAGGCGCGGCCATGAGCGGCGCTCCGAGCCGAGGAACCAATCGTCGAGCCGTGAGGGTTCAGGGGAGAGTGGAGGGTTCCACTCTAACCCAACGATCGCGGCTGCACGGGCAAGCATGTTGGCCAGCTCCGTGTCGGCCTGCGACTAGGCGACCGTACCTGAGGGAGGAAGCCCAGCCGAAGCTTCCGCATTGGACTGAACGAGCCCGCTCTCCGATGCTGCGCTCGAGAGCTCATCGTCTTCCCGTGCCCCGAATATGAGGTCGAACTCGCCATGAGACGAGCCAGCGGTTTCATCCGAGATGAAATGTGTGCCATTGTCCTCAGTCATTCATTGGTGCCGGATTATTTTCTTATACATGTGAACTGAAGCCAGTGAGGAATGTCAATGGAAATCAAGCCGTTATTCAGGAATGGGCTCCCTAAAATTTCTAAAGCATGTCCAATTTAGAATGGATAAGTTCATCGGAGGGTTCACATCTCGAGAAATCTGAGCGTTTGGGGGGCATGTAGGCCTCTTACAGCTGCGCAACTGGGCTGAAGTGTTGCCCTTTGGGTCACAGTCTGCACTGATTCTCATGAGGGGCGTAAGACCTGGAAAAACCCTGGTGGAAAGAATTGGCATGCACTGCAATTTGATACCATATAAGAAGTATTTATGAGCTCCCTCATACCGTAACTAGGATGACTGAATTAGTATTAAATTTGGATGCTGGCGTTAACATGATTGACATTGAACATAAAGTATGTAATTTTGCATAAGCATGTAACATGGTTGTGGAGTAAACAAAAGTTTGCACAGGTATATACTGCACATAAATAAAGTGGTGTTTGAAGGTCCTCTTTGAAAATCTGGGATTCAAAATCTAATTTAGACCTTGAAATAAACAGAAACTTTCAGGGTTTTGAATAATGTAAAACAAAGAAACGCTATGACGTAAAATAAATATTTACGTTTCTGCACTATTTCTGGGTCACTAATCTTATGTAAGCAAATTTGTGACATTGACTATATGTTAACTTCTTTGTACAGAAGGTCAGAAAGCAAAAAGAGGACATACCAAATACTAAGAAATTCTGAAATTCAACTTTTCTCTTAATGTGTTATGCTGATAATGTGATATTTAATGACAATATCTGTTTATAATTAGAAACGAAGCAAAAAAAGTAGCAGTTTTACTAGTGGTTTCAGTCTTTTGGATCCCACTGTATTTTAACGCTGCCCAATCTTTGTGCAAACAGGCAAAATACTTTTATTCTTGTTTTCGTTTAGCATGATAAGAGTCTAACAGATATCATTCCTTTCTGATTCTAAAATAAAAATGTACTGAGAAATCTCAGCAGTTTGAAGTATTTCAGATAAAACACTGAACAAGATAAGAGTAACTGGAAGAACATTTAAGGCAAGCAATGTTTTTCTTTACTTGAACTGCTCCGATTAATGTGATTCATGGCTTCCTGTGTGAAGTTTTCACCCCAGATCTGTATCTCTGTTAGGGCAAGTGGATGCAACTCCAAAGAGCCATTCTTCTGAGTTTGTTTTATCACTTTATAGTGCCTTATAAACCTGATTCATTTGGCCAAAAAGGGGAGTTTAAGGCATAAATTTAAATTGGAATTTCAAATGGAAACTTTACAATGTTTTATTAAAAACAAGAAGAAAAAAAAAAGTAGTACACTGTGATCAGAGAGGAGATATATAAACTATTACCATTTTATAAAATGCTTCTTAGAAAACGGATAGTTCCTACTCCAAATTCCAATTAGATGAGAAAGATTCAAAGCCCTTGTAAAATGTTGATAAACACACACCTGTGAAGTTGTATTAATGCAGATTAGCAACTGTAAACAGCCTACAGTTAAAATAATATACTATATTACTTGGTGGAAGAATGGTTTATGATTATTTAATGTTAATCCTTAAATGCATACCTCAGGTCTTTAGTAACACAGGATCTATCTCTTTGTTTATTACAAGACAAATGAGTGCTATATTCAAACAAATGACTACTATATCATGTTGATTTTCTGCACAATGATGGTGATTATCAGTATCTCATATGTGTGTTAACATACATAAAATACATGCTATTTTTTCTTCAAGGAGGTGCTGTTGTTTCACTTGATTGACTTGATTTACATTTTACATTGCTATTTGACGAAGAAGTAAACTCTAGCAAGTGTAACTCAATGAACAGTATGATTTGGCTATTGTAATTTGGGTGTACTACTGAAATTCTGTAAGTGGTACATCTATTTAGACCCAATAAGCTCCTGAGAAAATATATACTGATGAGCCAAAACATTATGACCACTCACAGGTGAAGCAAATAATGTTGATCATCTCCTAAAAAGGCAACATGTCAAGGTCTGGCTAGATTTGATGGTTAGCGAACAATCAGTTCTCGTACTCAACGTGTTGAATGCAGGAGAAATGGGCAGGATTAAAGACCTGAGCGACTTTGACAAAGCCCAAATTGTTATGGCCAGACGGCTGGGTCAGAGCATCTCTGAAACGGCAAGGCTTGTGGGGTGCTACCAGTCAGCAGTGGTGAGTACCTACCGATAGTGATCCAAGGAGAGACAAACCACAAACCGGCGACAGGGTGTTGGGCGCCCAAGGCTCATCGATGTTCGAGAGCAACAAAGGCTATCCCGTCTGGTCCAAACCGACAGAAGGTCTACTGTGGCACAAGTCACAGAAAATTTTAATGATGGTTACGGGAGGAATGTGTTACAACACACAGTGCTTTGCACCCTGCTGCGTAGCTGCAGACCGGTCAGAGTGCCCATGATGTCCACAGCCAAAAGCACCTACAATGGGTATGTGAGAATCGGAACTGTACCTTGGAGCAGTAGAAAAATGTCGTCTGGTACGATGATTCCAGTTTTCTTTTACATAACGTGGACAGCCGTGTACGCCATTTACTTGGGGAAATGATGCCAGGATGCGCTGCGGGAAGACGACAAGCCGATGGAGGGAGTGTGATGCTCTGGGCAATGTTCTGCTGGGAAACGCTGGATCCAGCCATTCATGTGGACGTCAATTTGACACGTGCCACTTACCTAAACATCGTTGCAGACCAGGTACACCCCTTCATGCCAATGGTATTCCCAGATGGCAGTAGCTCCCATAATGCCCCCTGCCACACTGCACACACTGTTTGGGAATGGTTTGAGGAACATGATGAAGAGTTCAAGGTGTTGCCCTGACCTCCAAATTCCCCAGATCTCAATCCAATTAAGCATCTGTGGGATGTGCTGGGCTAACAAGTCTGATCCACGGTGGCTCCACCTCACAATTTACAGGACTTGAAGGATCTGCTTCTAATATCTTGGTGACAGGTGCCACAGGACACCTTCAGGGGTCTGTGCTGTTTTGGTGCACACGGTGGACCAACAGCATATTAGGCAGGTGGTCATAATGTTTTGGCTTATCAGTGTATGTGTAGCTTATGTGTTATGTGTTGCTCAATATGTGTTTGACAGCAGTTCAATGTGGAAGTAATGAATCCCGTTTCATCATTTGTTGCATCATCTCTTTGATATATGAAAAATAAAACAAAAATATATTCTATTCCATTACTTTCTAATTGTCTTTAAAATGCTTTGAAAATTTCATGCAATCTGGACATATGTAATAATGTCTGGTGAATCACCCATGCATTTAAGGGTTAATGTATTTGACTATTTCAAGAATATTGGTGTCTATCGTTTGTGCTTTTGCCGCCATAGAGTAATCAATATCAGGTTATTATGTGAATCTGGCAAAATGCAATTATGTACTAGTAATGACATTTTCACTCTTTGATTATCATAATTATGTAGTAACTTAAATTATTTTTTTTTAATTGTAATGATTAAACATCTAGGTCTGGGACAAGAATAAAATGTATACATAAAAGAATTAAAGAAGTTAATCTGTAATATATAATATAGCTCAAGTGTTATATATATATCATATATAACATAGCTCATAGCTTAGATAATAAATGTAATGAGAGAGAAAGGCAGACAAGCAGAGCTTTCACACTTTTTTTCCAAGGTCATTAGAGCCCAAGCCTGTAATCACAGAACATCTGCTGTCCCTTTCTCCAAAACCAGCCAAGCTTCCAACACATGATCAGACTACTTTCCATCATTCAAGAGTCTCTGAGTCTTGGACATCTGAGGTACAAACTATTTCAAATATACACATACCAGGGGATTAAAAGGGTGCATGCTTACCTAGATACTTGATGTGTCTAAGCAAGGAAACATATACAAGAAGTTCGGTTACAGAATCAATACACATGTCTCTACCTTGTGTGCTAGCTCTGGGAAAAGGACATGGTCATTACTTCTACAATGTTTCAACACTGTCGATGGAATATGGCAGGTGACAGCAGTAATTCCTCATTGTAAAGCTTAAATGAACTGATAACACCTGCTGTATTATGTCACAGTGTCTGCTGAAACAAACGTTTATGTCAAGGAGTCATATGTCTGGACAAGCAGGAGAATCCCTGATTAATATATATTTCATCTTCTTTCCATTTTGAAACCATAAACAACTACTATGGTTGTTGTTTTAATGTGTTGTGACTTGTAAAAAATAGATAGCCTGCAATAAAATACTGTTGGAATGAGTACCATGTTGGGCTGTGTACTTTTATATAAACATGTTGATTGATATTGTCACTAAATATTTGTTAATGAGATTAAATATTACTTCAAATGCATTTGCAAGTATGATTTAGAATTTGCTTTTTACATTGAAAATGTTTGTTTCTAAACTGTGACCAGTGTGTCTTGAACAAAAATGCATTGATCGTTGGTTTTAGACAGTGATTCTCAAGTTAGGGTCAAAAAGAGCATATTCTTTGAAAGGGTCACAGACAGCAGGGGAAAATTAATGCTAAATGCAAATAATTTAATGCCACTAATCATAAAATCAAGCATAGTTTTGGATAGCAAAAATAAATAGGCTTATCAACTTTTAAAAGGGAGGAAAAAATGCTTCCATTATCTTTTGTTGTTGACGTCAAAGGCTGTGCATCCAATCAAGCTCTATTTTGGTGCAAACTCATTTGTTATTTGGTAGAAACTAGCCAAATCACACAGATGCCAACATGTATAGATTGACTGACATGCCCTCATCCTTTAAAACCATGAAAAAACTATGCAAGGAAAGAATGCATACCAGACTACATTAAATACAGTGGCAAGAAAAACTGTTTGAACCCTTTGGAATTAGCTGGTTTTCTGCTTTTATTGGTCATAAAATGTTATACATCTATACAAGTATAGACAAACAACAATGTGCTTAAGCTGACAACACAAACAATTATGATTTTTCATGTCTTTATTTAATACATCCCATTAAACATTGACATTGTTGTGGAAAATGTAAGTGAACTCTTGGATTTAATAACTGGTCGATCCTCCTTTGGCAGCAGTAACATCAACTAAGCGTTTCCTGTAGCTGCGGATTAGACCTGGACAATGTTCAGAAGAAATTTTGTACAATTCTTCCTTAAAGAACTGCTTCAGCTCAGTTATATTCTTAGGATGTCTGGTGTGAACAGCTCTCTTGAGGTTATTCCACAGCATCTCTATTGAGTTAAGGTCTGGGCTCTGACTAGGCCATTCCAAAAGGTGAATTTTCTTGAATCCATTCTGTAGTGGATTTACTTTGATGTTTAGGGTAATTTTTCATGCTGCATCACCCAACTTATACTGAGCTTCAGCTGGTGCACAGCCACCCTGAGGACCCTGTAGGGTATCTTGATGAACTTCATTTTCAGACTCGTTTTCCTTCGATGATGGCAAGCTGTCCAGGCCCCAAAGCAGCAAACAGCCCCAAATCATAATGCTCCCTCCACTGAACTTCACTGTTGGGATGATGTTTTCATGCTGGTATGCAGTGCCTTTTTTATGCCATATATAGTGCTGTGTGTTCTTCCCAAACAATTCAACCTTAGTTTCATCAGTCCACAAAACATTTTTCTAGTAGCGTTGTGAAGTGTCAATGTGAACTTCAGGCAAGCGGCAATATTTCTGTTGGAAAGCAGTGGCTTCCATCGTGGTGTCCTGCCATGGACACCATGCATGTTTAATGCTTTCTGTATAGTAGACTCACGAATAGAGATGTTAACCAGTTCCAATGATTTCTTCACACTGTGAATGTTTGAATGACGTATTCAATATGCACAAGAACAATACAGTAATTTTTGTGTTATTAGTTAAAACAGATTGTGTTTGTTCATTATTGTTACTTAGATGATCAAACCAGATTTTAAGACAAATTTATTCATAAATGCAGCTTGGGTTCACATACTTTTTCTTGGCACTGTATGATGAATAATGACCGGCTTACTATAGTAAATGCATAATGACAATACAAAAAAACTATAATTTTTACTGTTTGATTTTAAGGATTTTTGTTCTCTTTTGTAAAATAAACCAAATTGAGACTGTTGTAAATCAAGATAAAACTTGACACTTGAGAATCAATGTATTAGGATGCAAAAATATGAATACAGTAGCGTATGTTGTATCACTAAACTGCATTTTCAGTGAGATTTATACTATACAGTCAGGGACAGCTTGACCACTGACTGAATTACATATTTTTTGATACAGCACTCCAAAAACTGCAACACCAAAATAATTCATTAAAACAGATAGGCTTCTATATTCTATTCCACAAATATGTGCTGTGGAAACAAATATGGGCACCAGCAATTAGTCATACTCTTCAGTGACTCCACTGATTGCTACTAAATTGGTGAGGAAAACAGAAATTAAACCACTGAGCAAAGAAAGTAAGTAGAAGTCTGAATTTCCTGGAATGTTCTTTAATTTCAGTATGGATTTGGTAAATATAACACAGCATGGCCAAAAAAAAAAGTTGCATACTCTAATATTTGGTTGGACTGCCTTTAGATTTGATTATGGCGCACATTCATCGACAAACTTATGCAGTGTCACAACATTTATTTCCATTCAGAGTTGCATTAATTTTGTATTGATGACGGGAGAGTCGAACCACTCCGTAAAGTCTTCTCCAGCACATCCCAAATACTTTCAATGGGGTTAAGGTCAGGACTCTGTGGTGGCCAATTCATGTGTGAAAATGATTCCTCATGCTCCCTGAACCACTCTTTCAAAATTTGAGCCCGATTAATCTTGGAATTGTCGTCCGTGTATATGCCCGTGCCATCAGTGAAGAAAAAACCCATTGATGGAATAACCTGGTCATTCAGTACATTTAGGTAGTCAGCTGATTTCATTTTATTGCTGCATAACGTTGCTGAGCCAAGACCTGACCAAATGAAGCAACTCCAGATCATAACACTGCCTCCAGAGGCTTGTACAGTGGGCACTATGCATGAGTGCATCGCTTCATGCGCTTCCCTTCTTACCCTAATACACCATTGCTTTGGAATAGGGTAAATCTGAATTCAGACCACATGACCTTTTTCCATTGCTCCACAGTCCAATTTTTATGCTCCCTAGCAAATTGGAGTCATTTTTTTCCGATTAGCCTCACTAACAAGTGGCTTTCTTGTGGCCACACAGCTGTTTAGTCCCAATCCTGTAAGTTCTTTTCACATTGTGCATGTGGACATGCTCTTACTTTCACTATTAAGATAGCCATGAGTTCTACTATCGATTTTTAAAGATGTGACTTCAAGTGTTTTAGTGATCTCCAATCACGATCATTCATGATTTTTCTCCGACCACATTTCTTTCTCGAAGCTGACGGTTCACCACTATCCTTCCAGGTTTTAATAATGCGTTGGACAGTTCTTAACCCAAATCCAGTGATTTCAACAATCTCATTAGTTGTTTCCTTTTCTTGATGCAGGCCAATAATTTGCCCCTTCTGAAACACAGTAACATCTTATTCACGACCACGGGATATGTCTTCTGACATGGTTGTTTAAGAAATGAGAAGCTACACTCTGCATCAGTTAGGATTAAAATAATTGTTGCCAGTGGAAACATATTAATCACTGCAATAATGATCCAATCACAGGTATCTGCTTATTTAAATCCAAACGCCAATTTTATTTTATTTTTTTTTGGCCAGGCAGTGTATATAATGTTTATTTCATAAAACAGATAGTTCTTACACAAAATTCTGATTGAAAGATTTTTACTATAAAATTGCCAATACACATAAACTTATGACACCACATCAGTTGAATTCTATATATTTATTCAAGATGTTGCCTGGCAACTACACTTAGGAAAGTGAACTATACTACTTGCCAGAAAAAGTCTTTATTCCAGGGCTGTAACCACAATATACATTGATGGGGACAAGTCCCTCCCAATAATTAATTTCCTTGTTGCTGTTCTGATGCATTCCATTATGCATCGCTGTCTATTTGTCATTAAGTTGTTGCAGGAATAACATAATGGTTTAAAAAAACATATATTTTTAGCGTGAACAGTAGTTTAACACCGCTCATCAATGTAATTTGAGATAGCCAATCAAATCGATGAAGGTGGGACTCAAGTTTAAGAAGTTGAGTAGGAACCTCGCGGATTATTCCAGCATCACGCATCAGTGTCAGCAGTTCAGGTTAAGAGTGTTAGAGTCATGTGAGATGTAAGTATCTAAATAAACATGCAATATTTGCCCACTGTTTTATGATTGAAATGTTGTACAGACTGACAGTAATTTCCAATGGTGCAAACTATTTACAATTTGGCAAAATTCTGTGTTTTGAATTGACAATGTATAGTATGTAATTTGTATGTCATTCATAATTTTGAATGTGAAAACATTAACAGAGTAGTTTTCAGCATATCAGGTTTAAGACTATAAGCAAATGTGAGTATATTGTAAAGGAATTTAATTAATGTGGTAATCTGGCAGGCTTTTGAAGTAGCTTTTTAGAAAATTCATTTAACATTGTCTAAGAAAATTACCTATAAAGCACAAGTAGAGTGTTATCACCAGAGGTGATATTTTATCAAAATAAAAAGTACATTTTATGTACTTGTATCTGTATGTTTTGCCTCTCTATATGTTATTATGTTATTTTAATCAAGTAATGATTTGTCGAAAAGTAATTTACTGCATTCAGCATGAAATAAAACATTGCAGGAGTGATGGAAGCAGCAATCTCCCAGCTCGTACGTCTTTCCCGTGGTGGATTGTGGGAAATTAACCATTGTCGAGAGTACATCAAATGTACACTTGAAATTAGAGTGCATTGTGGGTAAGAATGAGTGGACAAAAGTAGGGAATGAGTGGCTCACTCAGAATTCAGACACTCCTACAAAAAAGCAGACACTCAAAATAGTGCACTATATAGTGGATAGGGGGCGGTTTCAGACACAGTGAGTGTTAAGCGACCAGAGTTGGTGCCCTACACAGGCTGCGTACTCTGGCATTTAGAGAGCGGCGGTACTGCTGTACAGAACTAATGATCTAAATACTTATGACACTGAAAACTGTAACTACACTGAAGTAAGAATCCACACAGGACTTTAAAAGCTATGAAATAGTGAAAGAAGGCATTACTAAAGCATGATCTTGCTTTGGTTTATATTTCAGCATCATATATAATGTCCTTGTGGGACATTTTCACCGCAATATTTACTAGAAATGTTTCCAAACCTCTCCTCTTATTGACAAATTCATCCAGATCTGACAAGAGCCCTTAAAGGGATAGTTCACCCAAAAATTAAAATTCTTATTATTTACCCTCATGCCACCCCAGATGTGTATTACTTTCTTTCATCTGCTGAACTCAAATGAAGATTTTTAGAAAAAGTTATTGGCTCTGTAGGTCCATACAATGCAAGTGAAAGGGTGGCAACATTTTAAAGCTAAACAAAATCACATAAGTCAGCATAAAAGTAATCTATAAGACTCCAGTGGTTAAATCAGTATCTTCAGAAGCTATGTGACAGGTGTGGATGAGAAACAGATCACTTTCACATTCTTCTTCTTGTGTTTTTGGTGATTCACATTCTTCTCTGCATATCGCCCCTGCTGTCTAGCAAAAAATGACATATATTGATCTGTTTCACACCCACACCTATCATATCACTTCTGAAGACATGGATTTAACCACTGGAGTCTTATGGATTACTTTTATGCTGCCTTTATGTGCTTTTTGGAGCATTACAATTTTGGCCTACAGAGCTGAAATATTCTTCTAAAAATCTTAATTTGTGTTCAGCAAAAGAAAGTCATACACATCTGGGATGGCATGAGGGTGAGTAAATGATGAGAGAATTTTCATTTTTGGGTGAACTATCTCTTTAAAGTGATAGATCAGCCATAATTTAATATTCTGTCATCATTTCTCTACCTTCATGTTGTTCCAAACCAGTGTGACGCTTTGTATTATGTGGAACACAAAATATGTTAGACAGAATGTCAGGGACTTACAGTCTCAGTCACCATTCACTTTCAATATATATATATATATATATATATATATATATATATATATATATATATATATATAAATTCACTGTAAGTAAATAGTTACTCAGGCAAACATTCTGTCTAATATCTACTTCGTGTTGCACGGAAGAAAGAAAGTCATACGGGTTTGGAACAACATGATGGTGAATGATGACAGAATTTCCATTAATAATATTAATAATTCTATAATATATGTTAAATGTGTATTGTGTAATGGAATATAGGGGAGTTAACGTCTATTATGTCATTTGTGAAAGTAATGAGTTACTCTCTACTTGAGTACTCTTTTAATTGGATACTTTCTTACTCCTACTCAAGTAATTATTTATGTTAGTATTTTTACTTCTATTTGAGTAAATTTTAAGTAATTGTTCTTTTACTTGAGTACAGTTTTTGGCTACTCTAACCACCTCTGGTTATCACCCATAGATTAGAGCTAGAACATGGTAAGACCTGTGACTTGTGGCTTCAATTATGCTTTTAGGTTTTGGCAAGGACAGTCTCATATTTTTTATGCAAATATTGTTAGGTTGTCACGTTTATGTGTTTTGTTCATGTTTTGTGTTCATGTCTTTTATTTTGAAAGTTTAATTCCTGTTTCATTGCCATGTCATGTGATCTGTTCCCTCATGTGATCCTCTCTTGTTCCATGTGTTTTGTTCTCTTTGGTTTGTGTTCATTAGTCTTGTTATCTTGTATTCAGTTCTGTTATGTCATTGGTTCATGTTTCATTGTCTTATTATTAGTTCAGTCTTGTGATTGGTTGTCTTGTTTACTTGTTACCCATGTCTGTGTATTCAGCCCTTATGTTTGCCATTGTTCTGGGCTAGGTATTGTTTGTGTAATGTTGTGTCAAGTCTAGTTATGGTTCACATTTGGATGCCATTGTAAATAAACTGAACTTGGTTTCTTCACATCATCATTGTTTTCGTCTGCCTGTCATTGCTGAGCGAACGTTATGGAGGTAATAACTTAGTCAATTTAAGATTTTCTAAGTTTCTTTGTCTTTAATTCTGAATTTTGTACAGCACCTCCTAAGAGTCTACTTTTAAAGAGACCAGTTTTATTTTGAGTGTACTGTCAGGTTTGTGCTCAGAAAAATGAGCCACCAGTTAAATGAGTAGTTCACCTAAAAATGGAAAATTGTCTTTTTTTTTTTTTTTTTTTTTTTTTTTTTAAACTCACCCTTATGATGTTTAAACCCCATATGCGGTTACTTTTTCTTGGAACATAAAAATAGATATTTTATGCGGCTCTATTCCATAGAATAACGGTTTATAGTGAGCAGGAGCTGTCAAGATTCAAAGAGGACAAATACTATAAAGCACTATTAAAGGGTCCGTATAAAGACATCATAACAGTAGTCCATATGACTCGTGCATTGTATTCAAAGCTTTCTGGGGCCACACAACAGCTTTGTTGTACGGACTAGTGTTATGGTATAATAAATATATTTTGGCGCAAAAGTGCTTATACAGTAAAGTTCAGTATTTCCATTTAATGCTATACAGTTAACTTGTAAAATATCCTTTTATATAAAAGTTGTGTGTATATATATATATATGGATAATTTAATGCACTATGAACTAAAAATTAACAATTGTATTTTGATTAAATTAACATTAAGACATTAAAAAGAAAAAAGGGGAAAACATTGTTCAGTGTTAGTTCATGAAACCCCATGCATTTACTATGTTTACAATTACACCCTTATTGTAAAGAGTTACAAACATTTTACATGCATACAAAAATTAACTTTTTAAAGCCAAATTCATGTCTTACAAATAAGCCCAGGTGAAAATGATGACTGGGCAGCCTTTTAAGAGTGCAATTTGCAGTGAACTTAAAGCACATAAATTAATGATGTTTGATCGTCCCTTTAATGGGACTATCCTTTTTCATTAACCGTACACTATCTCTGTGTCATTGCACTGAGAGGTTGGGCCAGCAAATCATCCAAAGTTTTGACTTCTGTGTCTTCCATTTGACAACGGCTTATTAGTGTTATCAAAGCCTCTTTCACTAATGGCTCAGGCGGGCAGACTCTGGGGCTGATTGTATGAAAAGCTGTGGCACACATGTCCAAAAGCCAGCCCAGATCAGTCAAGTCTTTTTTATTTGTATAACACTTTTCACAGCACACATGGTTTCAAAGCAGCTTTACAGGAAATCATGCATTAACAAAAAAGTCTTGCAGTGATCATTGTGTAGTTTGATTTAAATGTATATAGAAATTAAATAATTGTATTTAGAACCCCTGTGAGCAAGCTTAAGGCGCCTGTGGCAAGGAACACTAACTACATAAGATGTTGGTTAATGGAGAAAAATAACCTTGGGAGAAACCAGACTCACTGTGGGTGCCAGTTCCCCTCTGGCTAACATCATGAATATAATGCCACTATTTGTTATTTGTGTGCAGTGCAAGTTCACTCATTCTCTTTCTGACACTGATCAACAAATCCACTGTATATATTAAAGGCGGGAAGACACTATGCACTTAACCCCACTTACCAGAATAAGTGCATTAGCATCTAATCAGTGCCCATCTGTGCTTGTTAGCACATTGCTAGTGTGCATGGACACAGTGCAGTCACCCACTGCTGTATGCAATATGCATTAGTAGAAATATTCAAAGTGCACAGCATCTGTTTTCAACATTTTTCTTGTTAGATCAAATCAATGGGCCATGATGGCTTGGGGGCACTAGAAAGAGGGAAAATGGGAATTAATTACAGTGGCAATAGAATGAAGGAAGTGGAAATGTGAATAAATGCATCAATGCAGATGCATTCCATTGCTGTCTGCTGCATTACATACATACAGGTGCATCTCAATAAATTAGAATGTCGTGGAAAAGTTCATTTATTTCAGTAATTCAACTCAAATTGTGAAACTCGTGTATTAAATAAATTCAATGCACACAGACTGAAGTAGTTTAAGTCTTTGGTTCTTTTAATTGTGATGATTGTGGCTCACATTTAACAAAAACCCACCAATTCACTATCTCAACAAATTAGAATATGGTGACATGCCAATCAGCTAATCAACTCAAAACACCTGCAAAGGTTACCTGGGCCTTCAAAATGGTCTCTCAGTTTGGTTCACTAGGCTACACAATCATGGGGAAGACTGCTGATCTGACAGTTGTCCAGAAGACAATCATTGACACCCTTCACAAGGAGGGTAAGCCACAAACATTCATTGCCAAAGAAGCTGGCTGTTCACAGAGTGCTGTATCCAAGCATGTTAACAGAAAGTTGAGTGGAAGGAAAAAGTGTGGAAGAAAAAGATGCACAACCAACCGAGAGAACCACAGCCTTACGATTGTCAAGCAAAATCGATTCAAGAATTTGGGTGAACTTCACAAGGAATGGACTGAGGCTGGGGTCAAGGCATCAAGAGCCACCACATACAGACGTGTCAAGGAATTTGGCTACAGTTGTCGTATTCCTCTTGTTAAGCCACTCCTGAACCACAGACAATGTCAGAGGCGTCTTACCTGGGCTAAGGAGAAGAAGAACTGGACTGTTGCCCAGTGGTCCAAAGTCCTCTTTTCAGATGAGAGCAAGTTTTGTATTTCATTTGGAAACCAAGGTCCTAGAGTCTGGAGGAAGGGTGGAGAAGCTCATAGCCTTGAAGTTGCTTGAAGTCCACTGTTAAGTTTCCACAGTCTGTGATGATTTGGGGTGCAATGTCATCTGCTGGTGTTGGTCCATTGTGTTTTTTGAAAACCAAAGTCACTGCACCCGTTTACCAAGCAATTTTGGAGCACTTCATGCTTCCTTCTGCTGACCAGCTTTTTAAAGATGCTGATTTCATTTTCCAGCAGGATTTGGCACCTGCCCACACTGCCAAAAGCACCAAAAGTTGGTTAAATGACCATGGTGTTGGTGTGCTTGACTGGCCAGCAAACTCACCAGACCTGAACCCCATAGAGAATCTATGGGGTATTGTCAAGAGGAAAATGAGAAACAAGAGACCAAAAAATGCAGATGAGCTGAAGGCCACTGTCAAAGAAACCTGGGCTTCCATACCACCTCAGCAGTGCCACAAACTGATCACCTCCATGCCACGCCGAATTGAGGCAGTAATTAAAGCAAAAGGAGTCCCTACCAAGTATTGAGTACATATACAGTAAATGAACATACTTTCCAGAAGGCCAACAATTCACTAAAAATGTTTTTTTTTATTGGTCTTATGATGTATTCTAATTTTTTGAGAGTGAATTGGTGGGTTTTTGTTAAATGTGAGCCAAAATCATCACAATTAAAAGAACCAAAGACTTAAACTACTTCAGTCTGTGTGCATTGAATTTATTTAATACACGAGTTTCACAATTTGAGTTGAATTACTGAAATAAATGAACTTTTCCACGACATTCTAATTTATTGAGATGCACCTGTAATGAACAGGGAACGTTAATGTGAATTATATGATGTCTTTGGGATTCAGTCCTCAAACTGAAATAAAATGATACATTTCCTAATTACCAATTTCATATGTAGGCCTTGTATGCAACCTAAAGACCTCTGGTTAATTTTATAATAGTCATTTTATAATTAGTATATTAGTAAATTCTGTGTGCATCCTTTGTTTTACCCTGATATTATTAAAGCAGCATAAAGTGAATCTAGACTTTATATGCTTTTCTTGGTTTTAGGCACTGCCCCACAAAAATCTAGCTATAAGAAGACCCCTACCCCCAGAATGCAACAAACATCAATAGAAATATACAGAACATACTGTTTTTGTATTGTAGCCCCTAATAAGAGGATGGAATGTTACAATAGACTGGCAACAGAATGTATGTAGAGTAAAAATGCAGATGTGTTCAGTGGCTGACTTCTGCATTACATAGTATATCATGATCAGTGAATTTTAATTATGATGCATATATGCCACACATTCCTTGATCCAATAAGAAATGAAAAAATGACACCAAAGGAATTTACTGAGATATTTTAGTCCATCTGCATTAAATATGTAAAAATAGGGGAGAATTCATCAGACAGTTGCATCTATTTAAAGCACAGTATTTTAGCACAAACACCTGCATGTTCTACCTACAGGTACTAAATACACAGATGAGCCAAAACATTGACCACCTACCTAATATGCTTTTGGTCTTCCATGTGCTGCCAAAACAGCGTGACCCCCAAGGCATGGACTCTACAAGACCCCTGAAGGTGTCCTGTGGTATCTGTCACCAAGACATTTGCAGCAGATCCTTCAAATCCTGTAAGTTGCGAGGTGGAGCCATCATGGATCGGACTTGTTGGTCCAGCACATCCTACAGATGCTCAATCAGATTGAGATCTGGGGAATTAGGAGTCTGGGGAAAAACCTTAATCTTAATGTTCCTCAAACCATTCCCGAACAATGTGTGCAGTGTGGCAGGGCACATTATCCTGCTGAAAGAGGCCACTGCCATCAGGGAATACTATTGCCATGAAGAGGTGTATCTGGTCTGCAACGGACCGTCGGACCAGATGAGATAGCCTTCTTTGCCCTCATGCATCGATGAGGCTTGGGTGCCCAACACCCTGTCGCTGGTTTGTGGTTTGTCCCTCCTCGAACCACTATCAGTAGGTACTTTCCACTGCTGACCGGGAGCATCCCACAAGCCTTGCCATTTCAGAGATGCTCTGAACCGGTCATATGGCCATAATAATTTGGCCCTTGTCAGAGTCACTCAGGTTTTTACTCCTGCATTTAACACGTTGACTACTAGAACTGATTGTTTGTTTACCATCTAATCTACCCAGACCTTGACATGTGGCCTTGTTAGGAGATGATCAACATTATTCACATCACCTGTGAGTGGTCATAATGTTTTGGCTCATCAGTGTAAATTAAGTTAATGTCATTGCCTATGTAAATTAGGCTTATCCTACATTGTTTCTTATTAAAGATATTAACGCAGACAGCATGTGCAAATAAACAACATTATCAGCAGGCACAACTGATTCTTGGTGAATTCTCCCAAGTATTCAAAATCCAAGGAATGATTGCCTAATTATGCTCGCTAGATCAAAGTAATGGGCAATGAGGATTAAAGTTAAAAAGAAGATTATTTTGTCCATTGCATTGGCAATAGAAAGTAGGGAAAGTGAATGCCTCATTCCAGTGGCTGCCTGCTGCGTAACATACTCATGAGTCCAGGGCCGTCCCAAGCAAAGGGTGGGGCCCATTAGTGGGGGTGGGGGGTTCCCCCTCTGTAGCGATCGCCACAGGCGAGTCTTCCTTGGATCCCATGGTTGTTATTTACACAAACTGGGAAATTACATTGCAGTGGAGAAAGTTCCTTCTGACTGAGCCGCATGTATACAGAGTTAAGAGAAAGCCTATAACACAGTGCATGTAAATCCAAATGACTATTTCAATTCATAAGCAGTTTTCTCGTAATGAACGGCTTTCTGTAACGAGTTCACTATAAAATGTATAACAAAATAGGGTAGACATTGTTTGCAATTGTACTGGTGAATTGTAACCAGCATGTTGGAACATGTATTCTGAAATAATAGCTGTTCCAGCTATTATGAAATCCGAACCTTCTGGACAAGACTTTTCGCTTGGCTTCTATTAGCTCTGGGCACAAGGGTCAACAAATAGCAAGCAATGAAAGGGTGATTCTCATGAAACTTGTCAAGAAAATGTCCTGTTTTATTCTAAAATCAAAAGAAACAAATAAGAAATTTATATTTGTCAAATAGAAAATCTCATTTATTTTTGGGCCATTAAGACTTTTTTATATTGTGACATTATTTTCATGACAGTTGCACACATTTTAAATATGACGAGGACATTTTCTTGATATGTTTTGTAAGAATCACTTTAAATGTGTCAAAGCGATTACTGTATCAAAATGCAACTAAACTCAGCTGGTAGAAAATAAATCTACTGTAACATCAAGGTTGTGGGTTTGATACCCAGGGAACACGCATTCCAATAAAAGGTATACCTTGAATGCACTCTTGTTGAATGCACAAAGTTGCTTTATTTCTATTTTAAGAGCTGAACCCCACAGCAAAAGTAAACTTATTCAACAGAACATTTTGAGTACCCTTTACAGATTTCTCCTATTTGAGATTTTTCATTGTACATCCAAACGTTGAAAGGCCACAAAATGGTGAATGGAGGATTAGTCCATTTTTCTGTCAGACATTGTACTTTGACCGGAGTGTTACATACAGTACACACATTTTCATGAATTGAGCCCTAAATCTGAGTGATCTCTTTCTGTCCCATACTTACAGAAATCCAGGCTAATCCACTGGAGGCAATGGCAGGACCTATCACTGCCTGGGAAATCTGAGCTTGAGTGGCCACTGGATTGGCAATGCTGGCTCTCACCAGATGACATTCTTATGCAAGACATACCAGCTGTGGCCAGAGTATGTTGGGATTGGCTTTACATAACAGTCCTTGGGTTACTTTCCTTTCCCATAAACACAGACCAGAGCGTGAAGAATAACAGCAGTATTGAAAGATTGCAAGTAGTTGCAAATGAACAGAAGAACGATTGTGTCCCTGCATTAATATGCTGCACATTCAGGCAGGCACCCTGGGATGAATGTAAAAATTGCAGCTATTCTTCCTCCATTTGAAACCAATGTGTAGGCAATTTAGTAAGTTTAATGGAGGGTTACTGAAAAAAAAAAATTGTCATGTTGAAGGAGTGGTTTATGCATATTTTCACACACAACATTTAGTAATTTCATGTGCAAAGAGAATGTTATGTTTACAAATGCATGTGCTTTCAAAGGTTCACCATGGAATGAATGTGAATGCCAACTTACTGACAAGCGGCATCTCCCATCAGACATATTAGTATCAGCTGAAGCATGTTAACCTTATCACTTCTGAAGATATGGATTTTACCACTGGAGTCATATGGATTACTTTTATGCTGCATTTATGTGCTTTTTGGACCTACAAAGTTATGGCCTCAAAAATCTAAATCTGATTGCAGTGGTATCATAAAATGCACTTCTTTAGCTCAAATCATGCAAAAAAAAAAACAAAAAAAAAACAAAAAACAAAAAAAATATATATATATATATATATATATATATATAATTTTTTTTTTTTTTTTTTTTTTTTCAGTCCAGACTGGGTCAGCTAAGGTGCAAAAAGGCAACTGGCTCTTTTAACTGAAAGGCGGGATTTTGTCATACAAAAACACAAATTGTATGAATCTCTTTACAAAACTAATTTTTTCATTAGAAAAAATCTGTACTGTTTAAATAACATGATCTCTATGGAACTCTCTCTCTCATGTAACGCATCTTGCCTTTGACCCTGCTTAAGCCTTACTAATCACATCTTTTACATTGACCCTAATACCGCCCTGGGTGACTCCCCTCTGTCATGGTGCTGGAATTGCATCTACAGAATGCTTGACTGATCTGTGCTAAGCCTCAGGCCTAAATCCTCCTCAGTCTGCCTATTTATACCTGATGTGGGCCCACATTGGAGGCTTGGTGCTCCTCTGGGCTAAAGATCTTGGCCTGGTGTCTGAGAGGAGATTTCCCATCATACTCTTTTACTGAGCCTTCCTCACGTTATTTCGATCAATCAATCGACAGATAGATATTGAGTATAAATATATGGTACATGTATATACCTTCACTGATCTAGAGGCTATCTGCTGTTTGCTCCTAAAATGGTGACAATAATGCTACACAACAATGCTTCGGTGCTGGCGACAGCGCCCTTTGGTGTCAATGAGAAAGATGAAGAGGTTGTAGAAGAGGAGGGAGGTGGGACGATGGGCCAAGGTAGACAATTTTCCCCTTAAATATAATATCTCCATTCCCTTTTGAAAACAATCATGCTGCCAACTTTGTGGCTGTGCACACAAATACTTGTAGGTAATTTATTGATTTTTGTTTTTTTTCTATTTATTATTTTAATTCATTTATCTATTTTATGTCTTTAAATTATATGTTTGTATTTTATTATTATATAAGAGTATATGTTAGATAATAAAAATAGGCCTTTATAATTCCTATAAGTTGACCTATATAGTTGTATTATATTTAAAAAAAACTGTCATAATTTAAACATATATAATAATTTTCCATTTTGTCTCTAGCCCTCTATTTGAAACATTGTCTGGCCCTTTAAGACTTTAATGTAAATGCCCACGGTTGTGATTGCCTAACATCATGTGGCCTTTTTGATACAGCCATATTTGAAACTCAATCTGAAGAAAATTAACAAACTCCACGCAACATTATAAAACTACATTTCAGGGTTAGCAGACAACCTACACCCAACACATTCCATCTGAATGTATCAAACTGATCACTCAAGCACAGCAGAAACTATCAAACAGTAATGAAATTTGAAACATTTGTGAATAGAATTGGTTATGGTTTTGTGGTCCATTAGTCCAATTTTAACTGCCCCATCTTTCAGTAAAGAGTTCCTTTGTAAAGCTTGAATCATATTGTGACTGGTAGTCACAAACAATCCACACTGAAATCTTCTGAATACACAAATGTAATACAATCCACGGTGAAAACTTCTGAATACGCAAACGCAATACAATCTACGGTGGTGTTGGGGTGCTTCAACCAGCTTCAAAAGGCCAAAAGAGATGCTGGTCTTCACCTGAGCGACATCTTGCATTTTCCTGGTTTGTTTACACAAAGGACTGCATGTGTTTCTCCCAGTCATTAGCAGCAGCAGAATGAGACGATTTAAAAATTGTGCTTATACCACTCTTAAAACGCAGCGCACATCGTGTTGTGCGGAAATACATCAATATGATCAAAGATGTCCATCTAGTGCATGTTTACAAAAGACCAACAATTAAAAATAGCACAGATGGGTGAAAAAACAGTCCAGGATGCCTTCAAAACAGCAGAAATGCAAGACAGCAAACAGCAATATGAAGCAGAATCGGGGTCTCTTTTTTAGAGTTATAACTTGACATAATGACTTTTATGTCAAGCAAGGTGCATGATAATGGTCAAAGCAAAAATAAACATTATTTTCAAACAGCCTTCTGAATATGCCTCCATCTTGTCCCACCCCCAACTCACGGCATTGGTTGAGTCAATGTTGTTGTGTCAGGCTGAACGAGTCATTTTTATAAAGCCACATTTTTTTTTGAGTAAATTAACCTACTTATATTTGTCTGTGCATATAAAGCTGGGGAAGGAGAAAGTATTTTAACACGAAACCTAATTTAGTTCCAAATAAATATAAATATTAAATGACTATTAATTAACTTAAATTATGAATATTAATATCTCAGCACGTGTTTAAGCGAGAACTTGCATTGTTTTTAGCACTAATCAATGCATGTTTTAGCTGGAACACACTTAAAGGTCTGTGAAATCAAAATTAAAGTTTTGCTGCTTTTAGTCCATATCTATTAGCTTTAAGGTCATCTATATGATATTATACTTTTAAATGTTGACAAAATTTGTTTTCAGAAGCCTTTAAAATCTGTAGTCTCTCTTTTACGCCTATAAAGATGCAGCAAAACCCATAACATCACATAGAGGTTCAGAAACCTTGTCCAGTCAAATGCTTTCTAGAACTAAAACGGACCCTCCCACTACATCTGTTCAAATCAAATCAAATCAAAATTAAATTGCTTTTATTGTCACACAACCATATACACAAGTGCAATAGTGTGTGAAATTCTTGGGTGCAGTTATGAGCAACATAGCAGTCATGACAGTGATGAGACGTATACCAATTTACAATAAACTTCAGATTTACACAACACAATTTAAAATCTAATATACACATAATTACAACACAATTTACAAATAATAACATACAATGTACAGTATACAATACACAATATAGAATACACATTATACAATAAAAAATAGTATATATAGTATATATAAAATGTACAGTAGGTTGTATTGTACTGTATTGACATTCAGGCTGTCGGTTGCCAGTGTGTTGTTAAGAGAGAATATAATTTATGACAGTCCAGTGTGAGATAATAAGATTAATAAAGTGCAGTGCTGATGTATATTGATCGTGAGAGATCAAGAGTCCAAAAGTCTGATTGCTTGGGGGAAGAAGCTGTCACGAAGTCGGCCGGTGCGGGCCCTGATGCTGCGATACCGCCTGCCTGATGGTAGCAGTGAGAGCAGCCCATGGCTCGGGTGGCTGGAACCTCTGATGATCCTCCGAAAATTTTTCACACACCACCTGGTATATATGTTCTGGAGGGAGGGAAGCTCACCTCCGATGATGTGTCTGGCAGTTCGCACCACACTTTGCAGGGCTTTGCGATTGTGGGCGGTTCTATTGCCGTACCAGGCGGAGATGCAGCCAGTCAGGATGCTCTCTACAGTGCTGGTGTAGAACCATGTGAAGATGTGGCGGTTCATTCCAAACTTCCTCAGCCGTCTCAGGAAGAAGAGGCATTGATGAGCCTTCTTCACAACAGCCTCAGTGTGGACAGACCATGTGGTGTGACACCGAGGAACTTGAAGCTGCTGACTCTCTCCACTGGTGCTCCATTGATGGTGATGGGGCTGTGTTCTCTTTCTCTTCTCCTGAAGTCCACCACAAGCTCCTTTGTCTTGCTGACATTGAGGGAGAGGTTGTGCTCCTGACACCAGCATGTCAGAGTGTGCACGTCCTCTCTGTAGGCTGTTTCATCATTGTCAGTGATCAGACCTACCACCGTCGTATCATCAGCAAACTTAATGATGGTGTTTGAGCTGTGTGTTGCCACACAGTCATGTGTGTACAGGGAATACAGGAGTGGGCTGAGAACACAGCCCTGTGGGGCTCCAGTGTTGAGGGTCAGTGATGAGGAGATGTTACTGCCCATTCTAACCACCTGGCGTCTGCTTGACAGGAAGTCCAGGATCCAGCTGCACAGCGAGCTGTTTAAGCCCAGAGCCAAGAGTTTCACATCAAGCTTGGAGGGCACTATTGTGTTGAATGCTGAGCTGTAGTCTACAAACAGCATTCTCACATAAGTGTTCCTTTTTTCCAGGTGGGAGAGAGCAGTGTGTAGTGTAGATGCAATGGCATCATCAGTGGAGCGGTTGTTGCATTAAGCAAACTGCAATGGGTCCTGTGAGGGAGGTAGCACAGAGCAGATGTAATCTCTGATTAGACTCTCAAAGCATTTGCTGATGATGGGGGTCAGAGCAACAGGACACCAGTCATTTAAGCAAGTGATTTTGGATTGCTTTGGTACAGGCACAACGGTGGATGTTTTAAAGCATGTTGGGACTACAGACAAAGAGAGGGAAAGGTTGAAAATATCCGTAAAAACACCAGCCAGTTGGTTTGCGCACGCTCTGATGACAGGGCCCAGAATGCCATCTGGACTCGTGGCTTTACGGATATTCACCCATCGGAAGGATCGGGTTACATCTGCTACAGAGACGGAGAGTGAACTAACCTCTGTAGCTTTGGCCGCGAGAGCTCTTTCCACGAGGGCAATGTTATTTCCCTCGAAATGAGCATAAAAATATTAAGCTCATCCGGGAGAGAGGCAGCGGTGTTCACAGTGGAGTTTTTATTCTCTTTAAAGTCCGTGATGATGTTAATTCCCTGCCACATGCTTTTAGAGTTGGTGGATGTTAAACTGTCCTTCAATCTTGTTCCTGTACTGGCGTTTTGCTGCTCTGATAGTTTTTTGGAGGGCATAACTGGCTTGTTTATGCTCCTCCGCGTTCCCGGAATTTAAAGCGGAGGTCTGCGCATTAAGTGCCGCGCGAACATCGCTATTAATCAAAGGTTTCTGGTTCAGATAGATCCATATTTTTTTGGTTGAAACAACATCCTCTACGCACTTTCTGATGAAACACGTGACACTATCAGCGTAAAGCTCGATGTCGTCATCAGAGGCAGACCGGAACATCTCCCAGTCCACGTTATCAAAACAGTCTTGTAGCGTAGAGTCTGATTGGTCCGACCAGCACTGGATCGTTCTGAGGGTGGGTGCTTTCTGTTTCAGATTCTGCCTGTAAGCGGGCAGAAGCAGAATGGAAGAGTGGTCCGATTTGCCAAATGGTGGGCGGGGGAGGGATTTGTAGCCATCCCGGAAGGGAGAGTAGCAATGGTCCAAATCCCGGTCCCCTCGTGTGTTGAAACTGATGTGTTGGTGGTATTTTGGTGCGATTGATTTGAGATTGGCTTTGTTAAAATCCCCGGTCACAATGAACGCAGCCTTAGGGTGCGCGGTTTCCTGCTTGCTTATAATCCCATACAGTTCCTTGAGTTCCCGGTCTGTGTCGGCTTGTGGCAGGATGTACACAGCAGTGATAATGACCATTGTGAATTCCCTCAGTAGCCAGAATGGTCAACACAGAAGCATGAGAAATTCCAGATCAGGAGAGAAGAAAGACTTGATAGAATGTACATTCCTCTTATCACACCAGGATTTGTTGATCATAAAACCTACACCACCACCTCTGCTTTTACCTGAGAGGTCTTTCACTCTGTCCGCTCAGTGCACAGAGAACCCCGTGGGTTCGATGGCTGAATCTGGAATCTCTGCAGACATCAAAGTTTCTGTAAGGCAGATAATGCAGCAGTCCCTCGTCTCTCATTGGAAAGAGATCCGCGCTCTCAGCTTGCAGAGCTTGTTGTCCAGAGACTGAATATTTGCCAGTAGAAAACTGGGTAGCAGGGGTCGATTTGCTCGACGTCTTACTCGCCGGTTCTATTTCCCCTTTTCCTTCTGCGTTTCCACGGCCGGGCTGCCCTGACAAAGGGCTCCGCTGGCATGTTTGTAAACAGTGGGTCGGCATTGAGGAATTTGAAGTCCGGTTTACGATGTGTAATTGCAGAACCAATGTCCAAAAGTGTTTGTCTGTCGTAGACAATAAGGCAGACAACATCCAAAACGAAAAACATAAGAATTGTAAACAAAATAATCAAAAAACTACAATGTTGTGTCGGAGCTCACAACGCAGCAGCCATACTCGGCACCATCTTGAGTCTACTATACCTGGCTGTGTTCTAACTGGCACTGATAATGCCTTCGCAGGGCACTTCGAAGGGAACACAATCCATGCTGTAGAGTTGTTCCAAACAGGAGGGATGTACAGCACCAGTAAGTGTTCTTTAATCCTTATGCTTAGTGTATTGTGATTCAAAACTTAAATATATTATCTTTTACTCACTTGCTTGTTGTTCATCTTGCAAAACAACTCCAGCCTTGTTGAAATACCGCAATGTGCTGTGTGCATTTGTGGGGTGGTTATGGATTAATGCTGTCAGATCATCGTTTGATCCTAAAAGTCAGAGGAAAAGCTGGCCAGGATTGAGATCGCTTCTCAAGTTTCCCCTGTAAGCGGCTCTGATGTTAGCAGCATGATGGAAATGGGTATGTGTGTGTGGGTGTCTGTAAACTAAAGCCTACTGGCTATTTTTAAAAATGGGACGAGTTGTTCGACATGTCCCAACCCCAGTTCCTGTTTCAGTAGGAAATACGTCAGAACACCAAATCGAACCGTGGTCGTCAAAGTACTTCACAGGGACTTTAAAATGAGTCACTATTGACTGCTATTATAATGAAAAGACAGGCCATGATATTCATTAAAACACCTTCTTTTGTGTTCTGCATAAAACAGAAAGTCATATAGGCTTGGAATTACATGAGGGTCAATAAATGATGACAGAATTTTCACGTTGGGGTGAATTATTCCTTTGAGCACTCTGTGGTGGTGGACACCAGCATCCAAAACACAACATATGCTGGTGCTGTGGTGAGAAGTTGCAAGTAAAGTTACTCAAATAACAATCCATTTTTGCAAGAGCTCAAGAATTAACTTAAAGACCTCTAATTAACATAAAAATGAGCAGCTTGCAACTCATATGATTAAAAATTAAGTGTTGCAATGATAAAAGGAGTTTGTCAGGGTTGGCATTAGCACAGAGCAACCATTTCATTAAGATGTCAAGAAAATAGAAAGGAGAGATTTTTCAAAATTACTCTATGAACTTTGCTTATTATTAGTTTAGGAGCCAAACCCAATGAAAAGTTGGGTTTTGGGTTTCTAGAGCTATGCCCACATTGTTCAAGCCAAACACTCACACCACAGTTTCATTAAATTTCCTCTGTTTCCCAGGAAAGAGCTGGTCATTCGCAGGTCAATGCATGGCTTCCAAGCCTTAGATAAACAGCCATTATTATTGTTTTATTTGGCCCTTACAGCGAGACCCAGAAGAAGTCTATGTGCACAGCTGCACCAGAGGCAAGGCTTACAAGGAATCATGAAGCCTTCTGGCCAAAGTTACCAAGTAGAGATATAAAAGATTTGAAAGATATATATAAAAGTCATAATCATGTGCACTTCAAAAATCTTAGCCAGTCATAACACAGTGGGCGTGTATATTGAAGTGTTAAAGGGGACAGCACAGAAAACTGAGCATTTCAGACAGAGGGCCAGAGACAGTATGAAAAAAGGTAATTTAGTAATAAATAATGACTGCTTTTGTGCAAAATCCTTTACTGACATTATAAATGAACCTCAAGAAAAAGAAATAAAACAAAAAAGCATGATACGACTCCTTTAATAATTGTCCTTAGTAACATTGCTTTGTTTTGTCAATTTGAATGTGTTTTACATTAAATGCAAAAATTCTTGTTGAGAGAAATACTAATCTACAACTATGCTGTTCAGCCAATGAGAACTTTTGAAAAATTGTCACCCTTTCAATCTTATATATGGTTTTAAATTAAATGTACGGTGAGTTAACTGCAATATTTGCCTCTGAAAAAAATGTATGTCTTGCAAGGCAAGTCAGTCTGTACAGTTTTTTGACACACAATAGATCTCAGCCCTTAACACACAAACCTCAATAACGGTGACAATCAACAAACCTCATTAAGGAAAAAGATGAGTTCTTAACATCACCACACAACAAACTAATAGTGGCAACAATAACAGCATTACAAAAGTCAGCAAACAGCAAAAAAAAAAAAAAAAAAAAAAAAAAGAAAAGAAAAGAAAGAAAAAAGAAAAGAAAAAAAGCCTATAACACTAACAGCATAAATTATTTATGTTGTAATGCATGCTGGGAACTCGCAAATCAGCAACATTGTTCAATATGAAATTGTTCGTTCAGACATCTCTGTTAGGCTAGTTGGGACAACATTTGGGGGAATATGGTAATTTATATTTTGTAGAATCTGTAACCCAAAAACCCCCATAAGCTGGATAAAATGAAATTGCAGATACCTGAGGTTATATCCAGGGGCCAGAATATTATACAAGGTGTGTCCCAAACTGCACACTTCTGCACTATTCTACGCCATACAGTGTAAGTAGTGCGAGTAGTATGTTAACACTGAAAATGCAACAAAAAGAAGTGTACTAAGATGATGCACTTCTTCAACCATCAAAAACAGAGTATGGAATGTTGGACACTTCCTGCACTCAGCGCTTGCGGCTTGCCATTCATACGGAAGGGGCGGAGTTACCTGGATGTGTTGCTGGTCTAACAAAACAATTGTAAACAATGGAGAATGTAGCAACTAGCGAAACTTCAGTAAAGACAGCACTTTACAAATGTGGGTTGAATGTTTTACCATCACCCACGCTGTGTGAATATGTTAATTATTTTAGACATAAGTGTTGAACTGAGTGGCAACACATCGGATGCATATGAAATGCCACTTCCTTCAGCTGTTAAATGGCGAATGTTTATTTAAAAATAAACTGTAGTTAAAAAATAAAAAACAAACAAAAAAAAAACATTAGTGTTCCATTGGGATGATACTACGCTTTGAAAATGTATACATTACATAACTGAGTGCATAGTGTATTCTGTAAGTGCATAGTGTATTGGGACACAGCTATAGACTTGAGGTTGTGCTGTTTTGATTGGACAGGTAAATAATCACCTAGCAACCACCCAGGACACCCTAAAAATAGCAATGCACTAACAACCTCAGAAAGCACTTTAGCAACTGCATTGCAACCACCCACAACACCTTAGCATTGTAACAGTGAGTTTTGTACTGGCAAACACCACTCTCTTTCTCTTGAGAAAATGGAAAAATCAAGTGGGACAATGGTAAAATGGCAGTTTGTTTCTTGCACCTGGTTGGGATCAAACAAATGACCTTGTGTCTATCAGCACTGAGCTTTAACCACTACACCATCCTTCACATACTGTGTAAGACTGCAGTCCACTTTATGACCTCATTTACACCTGGTAGATTCGTTTGGGTGATCCAATCACAAGTGGTCAGCATTAATACAGGTGTAAACAGGGTTGTGGAGGCGAGGGTGTGGTCGAGTGCCCCTCTGGGGAGAGAGGAAGTGGTAAGGAGGTTCACCTGAGATGAATTTGCTGGTAATTACTGTTTTGGACAGCATCTGGAAATTTTGGTCAACGTTTGAAAACCGGAAATGACAGAGAATTTTAGGTCAACGCAACCCCTGTTTCCCATGAGCGAACATGGCAGGTTTCAAATCAAGTACTTCCAAAGGGTTCATGCCAGCCAAGCAACTAACACTGAGATGGGAGTGCTAACAAATACTGTAGCTTTCTCAAGGTATTATAGGACTCCTTGGCTCAAACTTACAACAACATTACAATGCCGAAAATTGATTTGACATTTTGTAGCAACTGCCTTATTGTGTTGGCAGTGCAGTTTATTTATATGATGGTTTTGGGCCAAGTTTAAGAGGGGCAAATAATCAAGAAGGTTCTTCAGCAGTGTGAAAACTCAGCTTAGACCCAAAAGGTCAAAAGTTCTCTAGCTGACCCTGCCTTATCACCAGTATCATTACTGCATGACAGCATTCCAGCCCTCGGTTAACAGCCCGTTCATCAATTCACCATCACAGTACAGGTTTGCTCTTTAAGATTCTGCAATGCTCAATAATATTTCAAAAGGCATTCGTCCTCTACAATGTGCAAACACTGCTCCAGCCTCACCTCAGGAATGAATGGGGTGAGCTATTATAAGCCCCATTCAGGCTGAGGTTTATGTTGAATTGCAACTTTCCTGATAGACAGCCAAATGATATGATATGAAACATGTGGGTGTCAGCGGCCACCTGGTCTGGAAGCTCACAGATGACACATACAGTATCCCAGTGGCCATGGCACCCCATGAAATCAAACACTTCCAATGATATTTAAGCTCCAACAGCTTTGATCGTTTTATAAACATGATGACAAGCCCCATCTCAGATCCATAATGAAGGTTTCCTTCAACAAAGAAACAAACTGGTGATTCTTCCACTTACATTATCCGGAACAACATAGCCTCAGGGGCCGTTTACATGACAATGTTTTCAACTAAAAACGGAAAACTTTATGCGTTTTGGCTGTTCATTTACACAATAACGGCGTTTTGGGGCCTGAAAACGCAAACATTTGAAAACGGGTTTCAGTTGCCGTTATCGTCTCCGTGTAAACATACAAAAACGCGAATTGTGAAAACGACGACGTCATGCGCACGCGTATTACGTGTTTAGTCTATAGGCAACTTTGAGAACTTTGTCTTACCTCCAGGGTGAACAGACCAACATGAGATCACCAGTTGGAGTCCTTAAAAAGGTGGCATGCTTTATAGTCCAGTGTCACTTGTAGTAATAAAGCAACCTCATCATCCGTCCAGACAAAATTGCTCGATGCTTTCGTCATCTTCTTTGTTTGTATTCACCGCTCTGTGGAAGAATGCTTATGTGCGCAGGCGCGTAGTGTTTCTTTACAAAGTGACATCGCCAACTACTGGCCTGGCATGCATAATACAGAGTTTTTAGTCATTTTCGTGGATCCGTGTGAACGGGGATCGTTTTGACAATGTTGTCGTCTGTACTTTTTGAAAACGCAAAGGAAAAACTTTTCTGTTTTTAGTACATCGTTGTCGTGTAAATGTACCCTCAGGCAACAGGTTACATAACCTTGGTGAAATTAGAAGGTGTTATGGTCCCACTTACAGTAGTTAGGTGTCTTTAACTACTATGTACTAACATTAAAATACATACAATATAATGTGTTTATTGTGTAATTTCATGTTGTACTGCAAATGTCTCACAAGATTCACATTTGCTGCTACAGAGGTTGAGGTACAGGTAGTATTATGAGTAGGGGTAGGGTTAGGGGTTAGGTTTAGGGTAAGGACTGGGGTAGGGTTAGGTTTAGGGTAAGGACTGGGGTAGGGTTAGGTTTAGGGTTAGGTGTAAGGTTAACAACAATTACAATGCAACAACACATATGTACATAATAAGTACATTGTATCAAATGCTTTGATGCAAATGCATTGTATCAAAAGTACATAGTATGATATTATCCTTATTAAGCTGACATTAAAATGACGTTTAGTGACACAACCCTCTGCTTTCAAAACACAACACAGGACTGATGTATTGTACAGTGGCCCCAAAATGTATTTGGACTACACCAAATACTTCCAAAACATCAAACTCTTCAGCTGTTGTTGTTGTTGCATGAACTAGTTGAGACACTGCATGAAAAGAGCTGTATCCAGACCAGTAGACTCCTGTATTAACCGCTGAATTTCGTAAAGTCTCAAATTCCACAGGCCCGTATACATCTGATTATATACCATTTCGGATGTATAGTGACTGAAGTTTCCTTCCATGTTATGGCTATATATATTGGCATGGAAAGTAATCCCCTTAAGTTGTCTGTCAGGAGACATTTTCACACCTGAGTCACATTTGCATTTTTTTCACCTTTTGGATAAAATGGTCACCCCTATTGGTCATTTATCTCAAACTGGGGGGTCAATTAGTAAATATTTCTCAGAGTAAGTTTATTTTTTAAAGTCTTTTCTGTATAGACCTTAAAGCCTTGGCTGCAAAAAAGCTGTTGAACACCTCCACATATTGCCAAGGCAAGGCAAGGCAAGTTTATTTATATAGTACATTTCATACACAATGGCAATTCAAAGTGATTTAAAGTGAGAAGTTCATTGCAGTAATTCACCCTACTGGTGATGAATGCATTTAAAAGTTTATCCAAGTCTTGACTGGATACAAAACATCTACGGTAATTCTGGCTATATTTTTTAGATGATAGTAGGCTGATTTAATTATTGCTTTGATGTGACTACTGAAACTAAGGTCTGACTCCAAAATGACACCAAGATTCCTGACTTGAAAAATATGCACGTTGCATCACACATTGACCTAACAGCATGTGGTTGTAAAGGTAACATTTTTGGGAGCCCTGTGGAGGTATGGAGTTTGCAGGGCACACAGACTGACTCTGTAGCAATGTTTCTATCTGTGGAACGTATTGCAGGCAGATGTGTACTTAGTACTTCATCTGTGCAGTTAAGCCAGACAAAAGAGAAGGTATCAGTAGTAATACCACTGTACACAATGGTTGAGATTTAGGCCTGTATGATTCCTAAAGTTTTCCTATTTTAGTTTTTTTATGCACACATCAGATTAATTTTTTTAACACCAGCAATTTTACAACTTTGATTTTTTATTTATTTATTTATTTATTTTGGTTTAACTTTATTTCTCTGCTTTTATTACTTTATTTTTATGTTTTTATTATGTTATTAACTTCTTAATTTTAGTTTACTGCTGTATTGTACAGTAACTATTTAATTGGACAGATTAAATTGTTTGCATTCAATTTTTTTAGTACCTGTACCTGTAAAAAAAAAAAAAGTATAATAATAAACTCTTATGTGATTTTCTGCAATACAGTTTGGTTAACATTTTCTGACCAAGTGATCATGGCTATTGACCAAATGCTTTAGGCAGTTGTTATGAATGATCCATTAGCCATTTACGAGAAATATTATGTCAGCACCTGGTAAGAGTGTAGTGTTGAAAATTTACATAACTTAAAAAACAAACAAACAAAAAAAAAAAACAATACAGATAAATCTCTGCATTTTGAGAAGTTAAATCACACCCCGTTATCTCGCATTTGCACGCGGTATGGCCAAAAGTGTCCAGAGTGTTTAATTCAGACATTTATTTAAATGTAGCCTTGAGCATATGGCTGAACCCAAAATTACGTATTAATAAGTCCCCTTTCTGTTGGTCAGAGTGGATTGTGAGGGAGGTTAGTACGCTCGGTGACCTATATGAGAGTGGAGTGTTGAGATCTATTGAAAATATGGTTCAGCAATTCAGGATTCCCAGATCTCAGTTCTTTAGGTGTTTACAGCTGCACCACCTGCTTTGTACTATTTTTGGGAATAGCATACACCCCCCTACAGCGGCAGATACTCTGGAAGTGGTGATTACTGCTTTTGGAAAAGGTCATGAGGCATCAGTGTATTACTCCCTGCTAATTCAGAGTCTGGAGGACGGAGCTTTCACTTCTCTCAAGAGATTATGGGAGAAAGATTTAAACTTGGAATTGGAGGAGGTAGTGTGGACTAGGATTCTAAAAAACATCAAGTCTGCATCTAGAGATGCAAGGGTGTGCCTTATGCAATTTAAGATTTTACATCGATTCTATTGGACCCCCTCTAGATTGTATAGACTTGGCCTTAAAGACACACCCACCTGCTGGTGATGCCAATCAGAAAACGAGGACACAATCCATGTTTTTTGAGGATGTGTTAAAATCCAAGAATTTTGTTTGAGGGTTTAGAGATTTATGTGTGACATATTGGACAATAAATTTTGCCCTAGACTCTGCATCTTAGGTGATGGGGCAGTCATTAATTTTGGGGATAGTCACTTAAAAAGTTGGGTCCTAGCCGGAGTTATGGTTGGCAGGCAAATTATCCTTAGGGGGTGGAAGACAGCTGGGGCACCCTTGTTTCGGGAGTGGTGCAGGGAGATTGGCGGGGTGGCAGCATTTGAGGAGGTGATTTTTAGAAGGCTGGGAAAATGGAATTTGTTTGATAGGAAGTGGCGTGGATATTTGGCTTTTTTTGGAGGGTTCTCGGGGAGGGGCAGTGGAGAGGGATTTTTAATTTTTAGTTTGATGTGTATGTGCATTCTTGTTTTTTGAAAGTATATATTTATATGTATATAACTGATTCCGTATTTTATGTTGTGTTTGTCTTGTGGATGGAATCAATAAAAACTGTAAATAACAAAAAACAAAACAAATACAAAAAATCATAGGTTTTTTTTCTTTCTTTTTTTTTTTTTCTGTAATATCTGTAACAAAATATCAGGTAAAGTGAAATGTAGTTATTATTGAGTTAAATATCACCACTGTTTGGTTAACCATTTTTACATTCAGGGTGTTTATGTTTGTCTGTACATTAATGTAGTTCGCTGTAGCCAACAATAAACCAAACCTTCAGTTATTTGCCTTCCCATGTACTCTAAAAACACAGCAAGCACCTAACACCTGTCACTCACAATTTCCAGTCATTAACATAAAAAGGCCCTCACAGCAGGACTGCCATCAGTCATCATAACCAGCCGAATTTCAACTGTAAATTTCCATCAAATTTCACAGTTCCCTTTACATGTCCGCTGAATTGAGGTATGTGGCTTTTTGTGGATGTTAACGGTTTCATGATACTTTGGTCTGTTTTTTTCCCTAATACATCTGACAAACTTGAAGTTAAGTGGGAGTTTACTATTCCCACATTTTTCCAGATTTGACTCTTTTCATGAATGTGAGGTTGCAATTTGCATACATAGAGTGAAATGTATACCCCACTTGGCAGGTGGCACATTGTTTAGCAACATCAGTCAAAAGGCCAGAGGCTGTTATAAAAGCTGTGACTGCAATCATTCACTATTCACATGCTAGATTTGGTTTTAGTCAATCAAATAAGCAGCAATTCAAAAGTATAATATGACATTATTATGACACATTCGCTTTTATTGGCAACGGTAACATGTCACAATGTGTTTGCAAGTGTTTGGTTGCATGATGTTTTTGTGATTTGGATGTCTTTCATGTAGAGAGTTTCTTTGAACATGCTTTAGCTGGCACTGTGAAGAGAGTTTCTTTTGAAACACATCTATTAAGACTAAACATTCAACCTAGCTAACAAATTTATGTTCTTAAAACAGTTTCCAAACGTTACAATGTGGTTGTAGGAACGTAAAAATTTACAGTTTCCTTAACGTAGGAAGAGAATAACTCCTGAAAATTTGAAAACTTCCTGAAAACTTAATTTGCCAACTTCTTTATCAGTTTACACTCTCAGAAAAAATATAAAAGACATCTAGTTTAAAGGATGCACTAAGAACATTTTCTCCTAACAAAGGCCAGTAAGTAACCCGAAACACACTTGCAACCAACTAGCAACATTCTAGCAACCACCCATAACACCCTATCATTGTAGCAACAACCTTATGACTGGCAAGCACCACTCACATTTTCTTCAGATAATCTAAAAATCTAAATCTGTGGTTTCCATTTTAACCTAAACATAACCCAAATCATAATCTATCAATCATAACCTAAACAATTTTTGTCATTTTTATTTTTATTTTTTTTTTCATGTTATTTGCTTTAGTAGCTTAAACATGTAGCTATAAGTTAAATCTGAAACAGATATAATGCTAGTCTTATAGGATATGTAGTATAGGTCTGCCAGCTCACTATCCAAAAGTAAAGAGTAGATAAATGACTGGGATGAATGCTGAAAGCTCTGGACAAATCCCACTTTATCCTCATATGCATCTGGAATGTTCTCTGTGCTCTTCCAGCCAACTAAACACACATTATTCCCAGTCTTTCCCACACACCACTGTTCCTGATGTTAACATTATATGTGTTTTCCTTTCCTTTTTTTATTTTTTAAGAAAGTCTCCTGTAACAAATTCTCTTGGACTGATATGTTTATTCTTGTCTGTTAGTACGAACAGCCAGCATTTCCATATTTAAGACTGGAGCTTTGACCGATAATTGCGACATGGGACTGTTCTGCTGAAGCTTGGCTCGCACCCATTGCACAAAATGTTCTTGAACTAATTCCATCTGAAGTTGATACAGGCAGACGATTTATCTGTCGCTCCGACTGCTGTGTATACAACCGATCTGTGTCAAGGTTAAGCACTGCCATACTCTGTCACCAAACGTCCTGAATTTTAATAACGTTAGTATACATAATCACATTATTTACTTAACCAAAAGCAGAGAGACAGTGAAGTTTCTTTAGACCATTTTTAGCTCGTGAAAAACAAAATCCAGTAAGAAATGTCTAAAGTGATCTAAATATTTAGAATACTGCTCTCAAAATAGCTTTGTATTCAAGTTATCAGTCCATTTATACTGGTCATGATGTGCAGGGACTGTGCCAACATTACAGTGATAGAATTTAGATATCACCAAATGGGCATTGGATCCTGCAGGACAATGAATCAAAGGCAAATACTGTTGCCTTCATAATGGGGCCATTGTAACAGTTCTCACAAATGTCCCTGTCTACAACAATAGCTTGTTTGATTGCTATTCATGAAAAACAGTGAGGTCCAAAAGTCCACATTGAAAATCTGGAATTTAAACCTGGAAATTCTCAAACACAAAGTTTTAGGATTGTAAAAATGTACAAGAAAAGATATGACCTAAAATGAATACAAAATATTTAAGTTTCTACATTATTTCGAGATCGCCAATCAAATGTAAGCAAATTTGTGACATTTGCCATGCTAACTCCTTTGTACAAAGGTCATATTTTCTTGCCTCCTTTAAAGCACACAAGATGCTCTATGGAACATTCCCAAATCATGCTGGATTACATGGATCATCAAGTTTTGCTCAAACTTGTGGAGTCCATGCCAGCTTGAGTAAAACAAAACAAGCCTAAATACATCTGAAAATGTTATAAGTCAAGTAATTTTTTTTTTGTACAGCGCCTTTCACAACACACATCATTTCAAAGCAGCTTTACAGAAAATCATGCGTTAATAGAAAATGAAACTATAATATCTATAATGTCTTAGAGTCATCATTGTGTAGTTTGATAAAATACAATTGTGAATTGTGTTCAAAAATAAGTAATTAAATAGTAATTGTATTTAGAAACCCAGTGAGCAAGCTGAAGGCGACTGTGGCAAGGAACACAAAACTCCATAAGATGTTGGTTAATGGAGAAAAATAACCTTGGGAGAAACCAGGCTCACTGTGGGGGCCAGTTCCCCTCTGGCTAACATCATGAATATAATGCCAATATTACTTATGAATAGAGCAGGCCATGGTTTAAAATTATTAAACTAAGTAAGTGTTAAGGGTCAGTGTTTAAACAAAGATTTTATGAAAGTAAGATTAATGACTTATGTCTTTGAAGTTCATACTTGATTAACTGCAGAAGTTCACATGGATGCATTGTCCTTGTTTTTAATTTTTTCAATTCAACCTCTCAGTCATATATAGGGATGGCAATCATAAAGGATTTAAGATTCTGGTTCCTTAATGGTTCCAATAACGATTCTTTTGGTACTTCTGAGGAAGAAATATTTGGAAGTAAGAAATGTAATTGTTATTGAATTTACTGCCCATAGCACCCTGTAACCAAAAGATGAGATAACTTCATATTTTAAGAGAGCAGATTCTTGCAAAAGGTGTGTTTAGACAGACTTTTTAATTAAGATATTTTATTAATTTGCTATATTGATATTCTATATTTATATACAGTATATATTTTAGTCTAATTTATTTTAACCACTAATTACAATAAAACTACACATTGTCATATTAGCAACCATTCAGTAATTAGGTCTCATAAATCTCATAATCCTTAAGTATAAAAAACAGTAGCTCAGTTCTGTGGTTCATTCTGAGACAGATATGATGACATGAAAGACTTGTGGTTCAGTACATTCTTCTTTCACTAAAAAGAAAAAAACAGTTTTAACTGTGAACTTTAGACTATGCAAATATATTTAACATTGAGAAAGAAGGGTGGCCACATGGTGTGTGTGCCACCCTTGATGTCAACATCCAATCAAAACACTAGAACAGAAAGGCACCAAACTGGAATCTATTTGTAACAGGTTCAGGATGGGCAAGGAGGCGGCGGGAACCGGCAGAACAGTCAACATAATTTTAATGATGTAACTGAACTTAAAACAACATAAAACAAACATAAACACACACACAGCGTGGCCACGTGTGTCTCTCTCTCTCCCGAACTGGGGTCTCCCAGCTCGTCTTTATCCCCCTCCCAGCTGATTATGTCAATTCAGCACTGGGAGTGCGTCATCACGGCCTGGCCATGCGATCCTCCTCGTCACACTACTCCTTATCAGGAAGGTATAAAAGTATCCTTCCAACAGACACACCCTGAGTCTCCAGACAGCAAGGTAGGAGGCAGTAACAGACCATCAAGTTCTTAGTCTCCCTCCCAGAGAGAGAGAAACAGATAGATCCAAAGTTCTGAGTATCCAGTCTACAAAGGACTGTCCAGAGTGGCACCAACAGAATAAAAATCCACATTTGGAGTCTCCCTTCCAGAGAGACAATAACAGAATATGCAACATTGGTTCTGAGTCTCCGTCCAGCAAGGTAGGAGGCAGTAACTGTTCACCAATTTCAGAATCTTCCTCCAAGAGAAAAAGCAACAGATAGATCCCAAGTTCTCCCATCCTGAGAGACACTAACAGAATAAGAAACATAAAAGTTCTAAGTCTGCGGCCGCAAGACATGAACAGTTACAACAATGTTCTAAATCTCCAGCATGAAAGAAAGAGAAACACTAACAGAAACATCCCATGTTCTGGCAACAGATCGACCAAGTACCAAGTCTCACTCCAATAGACAACAGCAAGTTCAAAGTCCCCATATCAGGGAGATAATTACAGATATACCAGCGACAATGTTAAGATCTTGTGAGCAAACCTTCTCTTCAAGTATCCTGCATTTGCGTTTTCCAAAAAGAGGAACTTCTGCACTGACATAAGGGCTTCATCTGTGTGTTCCAGTTAGTAAAGACCCTCTCTGTGCTTCCAGGAGATCAGCGGCACTTCATGTTCATGGCTGTTGAAATGGAATCCAGCTCCTTCCCCACTGTAACGTGGCTCTGAACCACCAGTGGAAGACATCGCCATCACTGAACTCATCACTCGATAAAGCAGAACATAAATATCACTACCCAAACTTCTTTCCAGAGACCTTAGCATTAGTGTATACTATCAGTTTATGATTTTATAATGTTCTTTAGATTGCATAATATGTGTACTAAATGTTTTACAAATAATCTTTAAATTATTTGTTTAATTATAGATAAAGTCTTTACCTTATTAATTAGCAGAGAAACAGCATTTTATCTTATTATATATAGCATTTGTCTTTATATTATAACAATCACACTCTGCCATTGCTACATACAATTCAACCACTTGCATCTTTCCATCCTATGCACTTTACTTTTCTTATCCATTTGTAGTACAGTATATTTAAGCATATTAGTACCATTTAGTAGTTGTTAGGTTTTTTTTGTTTATCTTTTTGCAAAATAAATTTTTATTACTGTGTATTCCTTCCTGTTGATAATACAGTAAGGGCTCTAAAGGTTAGGCCTAATCTCACAAATCCTTCAGACTATTCAGATAATCAACTCTATCCAATTAACATATTTCTTATTTATTGAATGGTCAGCTTGGATCATTCTTATACTGTTAAGGTGAAATTCCTTAATAAATGGAGGGCCATCTGAAATTATTAAATACACACATACACCTTAGTGACGTGTGATTAAAAATCCCCACATACTTTGATGTCTTGTATGATGCCCACTACATTTTAATTGGTGGCCGTGTGATTATCACAACAGGGAACTGGACTAAACTCTGGTCTCTTCTCAACCCTACTTATATATTTAAAATGTGTGTTTTGCACTGAAGATTCGAAGAACTGGCTCTTGAGGGTTATTAGTTTGGAAATCAGACTACACTGGTCACTCTTTTGTGCTGTAAATTCAAAAGAACCGGCTTATAAGAAGAGTCATTCATTTATGAATCGGACTACACTTGTTTTGCTGTGGGTTATGCAACATAGATTCAAAAGAAATGGCTCATAAAAGTCATTTGTTTAGGGAATCAGACTACACTGATCACCCTTTTGAGCTGTAGATTCAAAAGAGCCAGCTCATAAGAGTCATTTGTTCATTAATGGGACAACACATGTTGCGCTGTGTGATTTGCAATATAGATTCAAAAGAACCGGCTCATAAGAGTCATTCGTTCGTGAAACTGACTACACTGGTCATCCTTGCTGCATTTTCAAAAGAACCAGCTCATAAGACTGATTTGTTTGGGAATCTGACTACACTGGTCACGCTGTATGTTTCACACTGTAGCTCGAAAAGAACTGGCTCATAAGAGTCATTTGTTTGGAAATTGGACTACACTGGTCACACTGTATGTTTCGTGATGTAGATTCAAAAGATCCGGCTCACAGGAGTCATTCATTTGGAAAATGGACTACACTAGTTACTCTTTCGTGCTGTAGATTGAAAAGAATCGGCTTATAAGACTAATTCGTTCAGGAATCGAACAAAACTGGTCTCACTGTATATTCAAAAGAACCAGCTCTTTAGAGTAATTTGTTCGGGAATTGGACTACACTGGTCACCCTTTACTGCTGTAGATTCAAATGAAATGGCTCATAAGAGTAATTTTTTTCTGCATTTTGTTATTTTGCAGCCTTATGCTAAATTATTATTATTTTCACATCAATCTACACTCCATTCTCTATAATGACAATGCAAAAAACAGATTTTTGATAACTGCAAATTTATTAAAAAGAAAAAACTGAAATATCACATTGATGTACATAAGAATTCAGACCCTTAACTCAGTACTTAGTTGAAGCACCTTTGGCAGCAATTACGGTCTCAAGTCTTTTTGGGTATGATGTGACAAGCTTTGCACACCTGGATTTGGGAATTTCTGCCATTCTTCTCTGCACATCCTCTCAAGCTCTGTCAGGTTGGATGGGGACCATTGGTGGAGAGCCATTTTCAGGTCTCTCCACAGATGTTCGATTGGGTTCAAGTCCAGGCTCTGGCTGGGCCACTCAAGGACATTCACAGAGTTGTCCCTAACCACTCTTGAATTGTCTTGGCTGTGTGCTTAGGGTCATTGTCCTGTTGGAAGGTTAACCTTCGGCCCAGTCTGAGGTCCTGAGCACGCTGGACCAGGTTTTCATTAAGGATATCTCTGTATTTTGCTGCATTCAGCTTTCCTTCAACCCTGACCAGTCCCCCAGTCCCTGCCGCAGAAAAACAAGCCCCCAAAGCATGATTCTACCACCATCATGGTTCACCGTTGGTATGGTATTGCACAGGTGATGAGTGGTGCCTGGTTTCCTCCAGACATTGTAGGTTCTACTGGTTGTTTAGATCAGTGTTACTATCAGAAATAATTAATAATTATTTCTTTAGTTATTAATTAATATTTAAATTAAATAATAGAATCTAACTCATTAAAACCTCACACGGCGCACCATTAAATGTAGTGCGCCACGTTCAGGAGCGGATTTGGTTATTAGCAATAATTAATAATTATCAAAGATAATTCTTAATTATTAAAATCAGTAGAACATTGATTAGAATCAATGTTAGTTTTTTTTAATCCTTTAAATCAACAATCAAAGATAATCATTAATTATTAACATCAATGAAACATTGATTAAAATTAACACTAGCTTATTGATCCTTCAAATTCAACAATCATCAAAGATAATTATCAATTATCAAAAATCAATAGAATATTAATAAGGATTAATATCGCCGGGGCACCACCCTGGAATCAGGGACTAATAACCAGATAGTATAACAGTCTCAATATTAGATCGTTCTCTTAGGAAAATCGACATCCGAAGAATATTGACCTTCTAGGCTTGAATCCGATTATTGACATCCCCTGTCAGCATTTGACACAGGTGTATGCAAAACAAACCAAAACACTTCTCTTTGAAATATAACAAAGTTTATTTATGCAGTAATATCAATTAATAATCAATACAATGCAGTCAATAAACTTCCGACTTACAACTACAAACTAAACAGTGATATGATTAGATATGGTAACTAAAATAAGCCTATAACAAATGAGAGGAAGGTAGGTGTGTGTGTGTGAATGTGTGTGTAAGGTGTGACCCGCACAAATTGGCGAACGTGACCCTCGTGGACAGTACGTCACGTGAGATTTCTGGCCAGAGAATATGGCCGCAAATGTGGGCGGAGAGAAGCCGGCTAATGGCGTCTGCCCGTTTACCGCGTGTCTCCGCTTGTACGATAATTTAGGGACAAAGCTGAGCTTTATCACGAAGTTATCGACTAGCCAAAAGTGTGTGCGAGAATGTTTGTGAGGGGTCACGTGTGTGTGTGGTTAGTACGAGAGAGAGAGAGAATAAAGTGGCGGCACCAAAGCCAGTTTCGCGATCGTGAGAGAGAAAGCAGCTGTTAGTTTATCACTCAGAGACGCGGTGGACGGCTCGTAAACCATCCCACAGTCTTTGATTCTTTAATGGATAAACTCAGTGTGCCGGTCTCACCCGCGATGGTGGAAATACACAACAGTCCAATGTGGTTGGACTACTACACAGCAGATATTATTCGTGATAACAGTACATTACAGTAATACCTTGAGTATTATTAGCAGCAATGAGCGGACTTGGCAGTCCGTAAACTGTACAAGCAATAACCTTGAACACAAGAATAACACACTATAATATTCTATCTCTGCCCAGACGTAAACCTCTTACTTGAATCGTATGAGGACACAGACGAATGTGTGTTCATCCGTCCTTTAACTCCGACTCGGTTCCTCGAGGCTCGGGTGATGACGGGAGGCCATTTCCTTGCTCTGTCGGCGGGCGGTACGGCTGCTGATTCTCGGCGGGCTGGCGGAGAAATCAGCGACGTCGACTTGATTGAAGAGGGAAGAGAAATCTTTTTTCTTCACTTCTGCAGGCAAACGGATGAAGATGCGGATTGCTCGGTGGTCTCCTTCAGATCCGTTAAAGTGTTCGGTGGAACACAGAGTAATCTCAACTCGTCCGGCGAGATGGAGATTGTATGGCCACAGTTTCAAGTCGGATGTTACTTCCTTGTGCCACGAGGCTATACCTGAGAGCAGCGATGAGCTGCGTCTACACACGGCGAGCAAAGTTGCTGGAAGCAAATCCCGGAAGGATCTCAGAGTTATTTCTACTCCCGATGACGTCATGGTTGAGGGGCGTTCTGTTGTGTGCCTCATCCAATAGGAGTTGAGAGTTCGATCCTTTAGTGAGCAAGGCTTCATGGGATTTGTAGTCTGTTTTGGACTCCCTTTGTTTGATTTTGGCGTGGTTTTTATCAGTAAGATTTATGATGGAGTGTGTGGGCCTCAGTTAGGTTTTACGACTGTGTTAGGCCTGCCTTTGTCTTCTATCTGAATACATGAGGCCCAACAACATGTCGCTTGGAATTGAGGCCAAACAGTTCAATCTTCATTTCATCAGACCAGAGAATCTTGTTTCTCACAGTCTGAGAGTCATTTAGGTGCTTTTTTATGTGTCTTGCACTGAGGAGAGGCTTCCGTTTGGTCACTCTGCCATAAAGCCCAGATCAGTGGAGAGCTGCAGTGATGGTTGTCCTTCTGCAAGTTTCTCCCATCTCCACACATGATCTCTGGAGCTCAACCATAGGGTTCTTGGTCACCTCTCTTACCGAGGCCCTTCTCCCCCGATTGCTCAGTTTGGCCAGGCAGTCAGCTCTAGGAAGAGTCCTGGTTGTTCCAAACGTCTTCCATTTAATAATTATGGAGGCCACTCTTGGAAACCTTCAATGCGGCCAAAACATTTTTGTAGTCTGAATACTTTCTGAATGCAGTGTATATACAGTATTTAAATAATGTCAAAAATGTAAAGTAAACACATTTTCACAAGTGGACTTTTAAACCCCACTCTAAATGTGCATTTTTTATTCAGTTTTACTGAGCATTTAGGCCTTGCCAATGGACATCTGCTATGGATCATCCATTTGCATGTACAGATTACATAAAGTCAACCAGTTAGAACATACATCCACTCCTGGCATGGCTGAGAAATGTATTGTGACATCAGTGATGTAGTGTGCAAAATGCTGGCCATCCTGTTTAATTTACTGTGTGCACACTTCCCTGTTCCATTTGCCTCTCTTAGATGGGTTGCCCCTCCGAAATGCATTATTCATAACTGCTTTGCTTAAATTTAGAAATGAATAATGGTTTGTGAGGCTGATAGACAAGGTGAAAGTGGAGGATACAAGGAGAAAAATTGACAAATTTCTTCTGGAAGCTGTAATAACACAAAGAGAGGAGTGGAGTATTCTATAGGGTGCAATAACTGCAATTCAAGCAATACATTTTCCTTTTTAACAGATGCTGTTACTGATACTAGCAATATTGTAAACTATTGGTAGTCATATATTATTTTTAAGGGGAAAAACACCAATGAGATTTCTATCTAATTTTTTCTCCAGCAATAAGGTTAAATGGAGATCTAATGGAGACTTTTGTCTCCTGCTTCTCAGATATCTCACATGTGTTTCCTCTTGAGTTTCTTGAGAGACCTCTTAACGATCTTTAAATTGTGCTCAGATTTGTCAGTATAACAAAATCTGCAATCAAAAGCCAAAGGTCTCAATATGAACTCAAACATTTCACATCAAATTCTTCCAAGACCTAATTATCTGGATTTTGCTATCCACATTAATGTTATAGCGCTATATTGTTACTGTATGTCATCAATTTTCACATTTGTTTCTGTTTTTAATTCTCCTTTTAGGAGAAACATCTGAGACAAAATTGACACTTAAATTAAGCAAAACTGAGAATGCCTTTTTCATGAACTATGACAGTGCAACCACAAAATGTTGGCAAGACAAAATGGACAGATGTGTCAGTGTGAATGGTAATCACTCTGAGAGATATCTTCTCATGTGCAAAGACCTCAGTCAATGGTTTTATTATTGTGCTTTTGGTTATTATAACTTTTTTTTTTTTTTTTTTTTTTTTTTTATGCAACCTCTGACTGCAGAAACATTATTACTCAAGAAGCCTTGGCTCATTTAAAAGGAAAGTATTACACACCTTGTTTGTTTATATCTCTTCAACAACCTTCAAGATTGTGTGTATAGCAAAGTTCTTCGAGGCTATGAGAAAGATTTTCCTCCTAAAAATCACATTTTACTGGCTTTGGGACCCACAGAGCAGCATTTGATACATGCACATGACAGTTTTTGCAGATATACACTGACTGTCATGATGTGGCTGTCTTGTCGGGCACTTCTCACGCACCTTACAGTCTAGCTGATCCCACAAAAGTTCAATGGGGTTAAGATCCATAACACTCTTTTCCAATTATCTGTTGTCCAATGTCTGTGTTTCTTTGCCCGCTCTAACCTTTTCTTTTTGTTTTTCTGTTTAAAAAGTGGCTTTTTCTTTGCAATTCTTCCCATAAGGCCTGCACCCCTGAGTCTCCTCTTTACTGTTGTACATGAAACTGGTGTTGAGCGGGTAGAATTCAATGAAGCTGTCAGCTGAGGACATGTGAGGTGTCTATTTCTCAAACTAGAGACTCTGATGTACTTATCCTCTTGTTTAGTTGTACCACATCTCTTTCTGTCCTTGTTAAAGCCAGTTGCCCTTTGTCTTTGAAGACTGTAGTGTACACCTTTGTATGAAATCTTCAGTTTTTTGGCAATTTCAAGCATTGTATAGCCTTCATTCCTCAAAATAATGATTGACTGACTGAGTTTTTAGAGAAAGCTGTTTCTTTTTTGTTGTTATTGCCATTTTTGACCTAATATTGCTACATGCCAGTCTAATGCATACTGTGGCAACTCAAAAACAAACACAAATACTATGTTAAGCTTCATTTAATGAACCAAATAGCTTTCAACTGTGTTTGATATAATGGCAAGTGATTTTTCTAGTACCAAATTAGCCATTTAGCATGATTACTCAAGGATAAGGTGTTGGAGTGATGGCTGCTGGTAATGGGGCCTGTCTAGATTTGATCAAAAATGACTTTTTTCAAATATTTTGTTTTTATGTTTTTTACATCATTAGTGTCCTGACTATACTTTGTGATCAGTTGAATGCCACTTTGGTGAATTAAAGTACCAATTTCCTTCCGAAACATGAAAATCTGTACATTATTCCAAACTTTTGGCCGCCAGTGTACATTGGTTGATGCCACCATGACAAATACCAAAGTACCTATCAAGGCAAGTCAGTCCACTCAGCGGCCATCTCGGGAACACTCTCTGGCAGCTATTTTCTTATTTAAAGGTGCAATAAGTAGGTTTTTGCTTATTAAAAATGTTTTACACAAAGACCTGAATAGCATTTATTAGAAATATGTTGAAAATTATGTACACTCACATGAGATGAAGACTCCAGTCATATCAGTAATGAAATAAAAAACATTTAAGTTCACATGTAGCGGGTCGCCCCCTCATCGGTGCTGCTATGTTACTATGACTTATAATGACAATAATAATAACTTTTAATATAGCACTTTTAGCAAATGCTCAAACATAAAATTACATGTAAACAAAACAAGCAACAACAAACACAATATTCTTAATAATAAAGGAGCCAGATTCAATAGTATAATCCAGAGTGACGGTATCATAGATATCTATATGTAGAAACCTTTTTAGCAGCTGTTTCTATGGACGGCAATACGTCGGCGCGTCCACCATATTGGATAAGTCAAGAGCCGTCTGACGACACATGAATATAAACTGACAGATACGGTCTGCAAAAGTCTGTTGTCTTTTCCAGCCAACTTTCAGATTATCTGATTTTCCATAAACATTGGGCAATATTTGAGATGATATAAAAAAAATCCTGACTTCAATTCTAAAACAGGTTGATTCCAGGGAGTCTGTGAAAAGAACTGGATTTTGTTATGTTGAATTTATACTGTATGTATGACTTAAAATAAAAAAAACAGGGATTAGGGCTGGGTAAAAATTTAGACTTTCTAATTGTGATCTTCATTTGAACTATCTGATTTCATTTGAACCATTCTTAAAATCCCGAGATTGCAACAAAATCCTTTCACTGTGTGTTGAGAGTTTAGTTTAACTTGTTCCATGTAATGTGTGTCCAAAGACAAGATCCATGCAATCCATTTGATATTGATAATGTTTATTTTAATATAATTTCTATTCTTTAGTCAGTTGTTGATCAAAAAAAGAAATAAATAATAATAAAGAAACCATGCCACACCATTTTCATTAAAATTCGCTCAACCAAAACAAAACGTGGAACTGCTGGTTTTCTTAAAGAGACAGTACTGTTTTAGTGTTTGTACTACATATCAGTGTAAATACTGTAGTATGTATATATAGTTTGGCCTACATGTTTACTGATTTTATACAAGTTAATATACTGTCTACCAAAATGATGAAAAACTAATGATAAAATAACATTTTTAAAATTAATATTTATGTACCAAGTTGAAAGTATTTATGTACCCTGTCCTGTATAATTAACAACATTACATTATTGTGTTGATGGAGTGGTACTTGAGCCTTACTGATGGTGCTGTGGGGAAACTTACAGCAAAAAAGGTTCACACTGTGGGCATTCTCTCAGCCAACTTCTTGAAGGAGTTCCCATGTATGTTTGAAATTTCTTTAAAAAAATTTTTTTTTTACCCTTCATTATCTGGTCCATATCATCCATCCAAAGCATGTCGGTATAAGCATTCAGATCAAAAGGTTTTTAAAGTCATGAAGAACAAGTGTGTCCATACTTTTGACTGCCAATGTATGTGCGTGAGTGTTAGAAGGACAGCGGAAAGTAGGGTGTCGTCTAAAATACAACATGAGCAGTGAATAAAAGGCAAAAGGGAGGGATGTTCACCTCTTTATTCCTGCATTCACTTCTGAGGAGGGGGCTGTCAGAATGATTTCAATATAGTCGGGCGAGATTAAGGATCTGGTTTGAAAGCTTCTCCCAATGAAGCTCACTCATTGATGTTTAATTTAGCGATTTGGGTCAGAGGAGTCCTGCTGTCTGCTCTTTGTACGTCGCTCCACACATATGAGACATCTGACTCATGCGCCAATGACAGGTGCCACAATTGTCCTCAATTCCCTGCACTGCTTTCTGCCCCATTTCATTGAAGCTCGCTTTGAGGGGGAGGGCATTAACAATCTTTAAGAGGATTAGGGTCTGGGTGGAAGGATTTTTGTTTTCTGCTTAGTAATATCTGCGAGTGGACATAAGTGCATCTGCAGCATCATGACTGCAGGTCGGGCAAGCAGCTGATGTGGGTGCTGGGCTGAATAGCTCCTGCCGTAATTCTGTTTCTGTGTCACATTGAGGGAGTGTGATTTCAGTGTGCTATTGTGCTGCAGCTTTTAACAATGGCAGATTGCCTGTATTTCTATTCCCAGCAGTATTAATCCAAAAATAAAAAAATTTTCCAAACTGATGTACAAAGGGCCCCATTAAATTTGCATGCTAAACAAATACATGCAAAAGGTACCAGGATCAGGACTTTTATTTAATGTTTGAAGTGTTTAATTGTTCACTCAACTCGAATAAGGCATGCGAATGAAAACATTTGGCACAATGTACATGACTATCCTGAAAAAAAAAGAAAAAAAAAGGCATGTTCGAGTCAAATTTGCCTTTTGGTATGCTATAACACTGATTTGCAGCTTCTATTTTGATTCCGGTCTATTAGAATGGTCAACTGGTAGAAAATGGCGCCTGCAAGAAACATGCATATGTATTAAATGTTTACCTTGAATGCAACGTAAGTCACTTTGGATGAAACTGCCTGCCCAATGCATTAATGCAAACTTAACTAATTACATGAATTTGCCATGGCAGCCACAGAGCAGTTTAAAATACTATAGTTTGTGTTACTACTGTAAGATCATAATAAATGAACGTGGCACATCCATGAAAGTGTAAAAATCTTTCAGAAAATAAGATATTACAGTTTTACAGTTGCAACAATAATTGCAGCTAAGGTATCTTGGTGGAAACTATGGTTCCAATGGTAACTTTTTGTAAGGGTCACATGTAAACATTTGTTTTTGCTCACAGGCGCATGGTATGTTCCGCAGTTTTCTCAATACTTGAAATCAATGTCATACTATACAAAAGCAGTTAAAGGTGCACTCAATAAAACTTTTTCCTCAATAAAACAGTTTTACCCTTAAAGAAATGAACTGTAATTTTGAAACATATGTAAAAAATCATGAATACTCACATTAAAATGAAGATTCCAGTCATATCAGTAACCTTATAAAAGCTGTTTTATTCTACACGGAGAGGGTCCGCACATGGGGGCTGCCATGTTTGAATCACATGATCAGTCAAATACTACTGGCTTAATCTTAATAACCGCCCTGTTATTTGACACTTTCACTCATGGATTAAATTAACAATGGCAATGGTGAATAGTGAATTTTTACAATGGCATCTGTAACAGAAAACTATTGAATATGAATGATGCTGTGTCCACACCGCTAAGTGACACTGTATGTCCAAAATGACAAAAAAAAAAAAAAAAAAAAAAAAAGTAACTGAGTGCACCTTCAAGGGAAATTTGAAAAAATGTCCACTTTTGATGAAACTGCCATGTTTATTGCTAACGTGATTCAAATGAGTCAAAAGCATGTTCCTAACATCATAATGTCATTCTCATACCTCCTTGTTTTAGTTCATCTTTTTTGTCGTTGCTGTAGACCAGATAATTTTTCAGACGTCAGTAGCCCACATCAATTCCATAGTTCCCTTTTTCAACTCCTTGAACTTCTTAGTAACTTGGTGATGGCTAAATGGTCCAAACTTTCCCTTAAATGTTACAACGGATATTGTCAATAACTATTCAGCATTCTTACAAGCCTTACTAGGGAGTAACGGAATACATGTAACGGGATTAAGTATTTAAAATACAAAATATAAGTAACTGTATTCCACTACAGTTACAATTTAAATCATTGGTAATTAGAATACAGTTACATTCAAAAAGTATTTTGATTACTGAAGAGATTACTTTGCATTTTACTGTCATTTGTTTCATTTAATATTTAGTCCTTTCAGATGGAAAACATTTATACATATAAATGATGTGATCCAAAGTGCATTTGAACAGGGGTGAAACACTTTCTTATGATGTGTTACATTCATACGAGCAGACAGAGAAGTACGTTTGTAGTAAGTTTGGAGCAGAAGAAATAGAAATAAACCTTGTGTAAATTGTCAGCTTTACGCTAAGCTAAAATGCTATTTCTAGCCAGTTTACATGCACATGTTACCAGGCACGATCATTTTTTTTATCAAGAAAATTCATGTTAGATCATAATTTCTTTTTTTCTAGTAAGACCTTTGATATTAGGGCAAAAATCATATTCTTGATAATAATTTTTGTGGTGTTTTCCTGTAAAAATATCTAAAAATCCTTAAATACAAGATCAATTTGATTTATCTTGTTTTAGAAGCAACACTGCATAAGATATTTAGGTTTTTCAGAGAATGTATTTTTAACATGAATTTTGTCTTACTGTACTGGCAGAGTTTTTATAGTCAAAACAAGTGAAAAAATCTACCAGTGCTGAAGAAGTAATCCAAAGTATTTATAATACATTACTGACCTTGAGTAATCTAACAGAATACGTTACAAATTACATTTTACAGCATGTATTCTGTAATCTGTAGTGGAATACATTCAGAAGTAACCCTCCCAACCCTGTTTACGAGCTCCTCTTGATAAACTAGTGAGGAAACAGTGGTGAAAAAGTTTACCTCTGTACTAGTAGAGGAGTTTCATGAACCTGTAATAGAGATGATAGAAACGGTAGATTACATATGAATAGATAAAACACAAAGACACAAATATTGTATGAAATAAATTACAATTATGTAATGCATATATCAATACAAATCCATTAAACCAATTGGTGACCCACACTGTAAACACAGAAAGCCATACAATCCTATCTGGAATCATGTCTTGTGTATTACATTTGGATTTGAAAACACAGCAATCCTCTGGCCGCACTGTGACACTAATCTGTAAAAGATTTATTTTCTATATATACATACAAAACAATGAGCGTCATCTTTATCTCTCAATTGGATGTAAGGATTACGTAACAGCCAGTGTCACAACTTTTCGCCCCCCTTACAAAGAAGGGCAAAGATGGCGAAATAACGCCCCTTGATGGATAAATGTTTCTATTGCAAGGCCTGATGAGGGGCACGTTGATTGGACATGTAAGAAGGAACTGTAAAATAGACCTTGATCTGAAAATGGTGGGGTGAGAGTTTTTGGCATATTCATGAGCCTAGCTAATAAACTTGAAAATTATTTGCAATTAGGTGATTTAATGGTCCAACATAAGAAATAGTCTTAAAAATGGTAATTGCTAAGTGAGTGATAGCCGTAGTTAGAACTAGAATATTACTTTATAAATACTGAAATACAAATACAACAGCAGATAAAGCCTATATGGTCATGAAAAAGAGGGCACAGCCATTTGTAGTTCAATAGTTTTATAAACAGTATAAGGGCATAAAGACCAACTGGCTGGTCATGCTAACTTTACAAATTTCGCCTCAGATTACAGAGATAAAGGCATAAAGTCATAATTTACTCAACAAAACTAAGTACACCTTTTCTACTGCCATAAGTCAGGATAGATAGAAAATATTAAATATTTTCTAAGGCACATAGGTTACATTATACACATATAGGCCTGAATTTGGGTCTGTACTCGTATGTCTGTATGCATGTTTGTATCTGTACATTCAGCTAAAATAAAACTTCCATTTTGATTTCACAGGGTCTTTAAGTTCAACGATTGCATAATCAAGGTAAAACCATTTTTCCAACCAAACAGTTATCAAAAAGTATCATTGCATGTTTTTTTACATGTACATTGGAGTACTATGTAAATACCATGGTTTACACCAATGCACCACAGTATTACCATCTGATACCTTCACAATACCATGGTCCTGCCACAGCAGGCAATTTTATTTATTTATTTATTTATTTTGAAAGTTAGCAGATTTTGAGAAACTTTAACTAGTGCTGGTTGTGCTGTGTGAATAAGTCTTTTATCAATGCTTCGTAGCCTGTAGTTACATTAATTGCTCCACAATATATATACACTTGTGAAAAGCTAAAAATGCTGCTCCAAAAGTCACCAGAATTAAACACTTTAGTGCTGTTTTTGCAAAAAGTTTCTCCTGGGGGATCATGTCCCCAAATAAGGGTACGCTATTTTGCTGTACCTGTGCTACAGACAGTACTGTAAAAAGCCGAAAACACCCCTGGAAGTGTGTTGCCTGTTTTATTGAGACTGCAGGATAGAGATTTCACTTCTGTTGTCACCACATGCAAACTGATATTAATAAAATCGCTTGGTCATGCCGGGTTTTGCACATACAGTATTTTGTGACCAAAGCTTAGCTCCCTCTGTCAATGATTTAGCAGCTCTTCAGCACCAGCAATCAAAATTAGCTGGCGCCGCCCTTGGACATGGATTAAACCACTGGGGTCTGACGGATTATGTTTATGCTGACTTCATCTCCTTTTTGGAGCTTTAAAATTGTAGTCACCAGTCGCTTGCGTTGTATGGACCTACAGAGCTGAGATATTCTTCTAAAAATCTCTGTTTGTGTTCTGCAGAAGAAAGAAAGTCACACATCTGGGGTGGCATGATGGTGAGTAAATGATGAGAGAATTTTCTTTTTTGGGGGAACTATTCCTTTTAGAGAGCTTTGCATAAACAAATGACTTCATGTTACTGAGGTCATTTTTGAGGTTATGAATTGAAGCACTGTCACTAAAGAAAAGCTACAAACTAAAGAAAACGTTACGGCCGTATGAGGTACCTAGCTTCAACACACATTGCTTTCTTTATGAACTAAATAATGTAAGATCTGCAGTCTGAGTTTCATTTATTTATAGTCCAAGTTAAATTGGTGGTAAAGATCATATCTTTAATACCATGCCGGAAGAGGTGAACTTTTTACACATGACTGTACAAGCCTTTATTTGCTTTCTGGATGTGAGCACAATGGCATTCTTTTTACCTTTAACAGTACAACATCAATTGTATGGAGAATATGGGAGGCAGTGGCTGAATACTTTTAGTTTTACATTAAGTTCCCCTATTAAACCTGTATATAATGTATGAATGAAAAAGTGACACTGTTCTCTTTTGCCTAATGCACAATGGAGAGACTTCATGTTGTGTTTCACTGTAATGTTACTCTTTCTAGCCTATAGTGAATCAACACCATGGGCTAGGAGACAATGCCGACAGGTAAACTTATGATAGTTAATGTTTAATAGTATTCAACATGATGTTCTGACAAAAATTGTTTATTCACAAAAAAAAAAAAAAAAAAAATGTCTTTAAGGACATACACTACAGGTCAAATGTTTTGGGTCACATTCTTTATTTTAATGTTTTTTTTTTTTTTTCACATTTTAGAATAATAGTAAAGTCATCTAAACTATGTAATAACAGAAATGGAACTGGAAATTATGTTGTGATTTCATCAATTATAGTTTTGTCTACAAAACTCATTTGAAACATTTAAGAATATGCCTTCAGATCAAAAGGTTTTTAAGATCATGAGAAACATTTCAGTCAAGTGACCCCAAACTTTGAACAGCAGTGTACATACAAAATAACTTACATGTTTAACTTTTCTCTTCTTTGTTTTTAGATAGATGATGGCTATGACCGCAGTGATTTGGACCTTCAGATCATTCTAGATGAGGTACCAAATTCTGTCAGAATTCTGATATTCAGCTTCAACTACCTTCCTGCTCTGTACAACTTTACTTTTCAAAGGCTCCAGAGCCTAAACTTTTTAGAGCTGACAATTTGAGAGAAATGCTAGTTTTACTGAAGTTATCTGTAGTGTTTAGATACAGTATATATTTAAATGCTAAATTTATTTCTAATCCCTATACATACAGATGCGGCATCACTTTCATGTATGAAGACATTTTTAAACAGCCAAACCTGGAAGTTCTCATCCTAATTGGAAACCCACTTGCGTTCATCGCAGAAAGAGCTTTTTTTGGACCACAGGCCTTGAAATATCTCAGTCTAGCTCAGTCAAAGATAAAAAGCCTATCAGACTTCCCATCAGAACTTCTTCTTATTTGGAGGTTCTGGATCTTGGAGGAAGTGACATTCGCTCGTTAGATGTCCTAAGCAGTTTCCATTGGCAAATGTTGAGGAGGCTACAGCTAGACAAGAATTCTATTGAGTGAATAACTGCAGATGATTTAAAACCACTTTACAATGTAGTCGGGATGAACATTAGCTTCAAAGGAAATGATATTGTCTACGTAGAACCAGGTGCTTTTTGGTCACTGTCTTTAGACAGTCTGGATTTCAGTGGCTGCCTGGGAAAGATGGACATTTCTGTGCTACTGAAAGGCCTTGAAGGCATTAAAACCAACAGGCTGAATCTGGGAATTTATGAAACCGATCCAAAGGTGCACATAATATCTTCTGCGCTAGAATTTTTCTGCAACATCTCCGTGAATGATCTGGATTTCCAGATCCAGCATTTCTCGGACCTGAGTAATTCCACATTTCGTTGTCTTGATGGCCTTCAGAAGCTAGACCTTACCAGAGCTCACCTAGGCTCACTTCCCTCCAACTTGACTGGCCTGTCCACCTTGTCCCATCTGGTGTTAGATGAGAACAGCTTTCTGGATGTCTGCCACATCAATTTCAGAAACTTTCCCAAGCTTACAAACTTATCCATTAGTGAGAACATGAAGAAAATCAATTTCAGCAGTAGATGCTTTGAGAATCTTGGAAGGCTAGAAGAGCTGGATCTCAGCTCCAGTCAAGTGAACCCCACTGGACCTTGTTGTAATGATCAGCTGTCACCTGAAAGTCCTCAATCTCAGCTATGGCTCATCCATGCGCTGGAATCCACAGCCTTTCAATGCGACGCCACAGTTGGAGCACTTGGACTGTAGTCATTCAAGCTACACTCTGAATGACAGCTCACCTTTCAGTAGTCTACAGAATCTTAGAACTCTAAATCTATCCTAGTCAAACACAGATCTCACAAATGTGCAATTTGAAGGGGAGCCGCATTCAAGGAGGGATTCTTAAACAGAGCTTTTCAAACCTATTCCAGTTCTGGAAACTCTCATTCTATCTGCATGCACAATCACTGCCTTTAGGGAGAACTTGTTTAAAGAGCTCACACAACTCAAGCAAGTAGACTTCAGTGAAAACCAGCTGAACAAACTCAGTACCTCAGCATTCTATTCATTGAAGTTTCTCCAACTTAACTTTGCCATTAATGCCATTGTGACAGTGGATGTTGGAAATGTTATGGATTTGGGAAACGGAGGTAATGTTGATCTGAGCTTTAATCCTCTGGTGTGCAACTGTAGCAACTTTAAGTTTATCAGCTGGGTTAAGGACAATGAAATCAAAGTGAGACACTTAATGGAGACAGTTTGTATTGCCATAGGAACAAGGATTATAGATGTCCATTTGCAATGTGAATTTCCTGTAGGTATACTTGCATTTGCTATAACTGTAGTTGCAATTGTAATTGCATCTGTTGTTTTCTGCTTCATCAGGAGAGTTAAGGAAAGTTATGCAAGATACACACAACCTTAAATACAGTAATATTCAGATTTCTTTTCTCACTCGACAACCTTGTGTATTTAATCATGTATTGAATTACTCGAGTTGTATGGATTACTTTTACAGTTGGCTGCCTTTATTTCCTTTTAGGAGCTTAAAAGTTTTGGACTCCATTGACCTGCATTGCATGGATATAAAACACATCTGTGTTCCATTTGTTTGTTTGTGTTCCACATAAGAAAGTCATATGAGTTTGAGATGGCATAAGGGTAAGTAAATGATGAGAGAATTATCATTTTTGGATGAACCAACATAAACTAGCAATGAATGATTATATATATATATATTAACATCAACCAAGATTAATAAATGCTGTGAAAATACACTACCTGGCCAAAACAAAGTCGCCGTTTGGATTTAAATAAGCAGATAATTAAGAGCCTATGATTGGATCATTATTGCAGTGATTAATATGTCAAAAAATTAGTAAAAAATTATTTTAACCCTAACCGATGCAGTGTGTAGATTCTCTTTTCTTTAACAACCATGTCAGAAGACATATCCCGTGGTCGTGGAAAAGATGTTTGCAAATGATTGGCCTGCATCAGGCAGAGAAAACAGCTAAGGAGATTGCTGAAATCACTGGAAATGGGTTAAGAACTGTCCAACACATTATTAAAACCTGGAAGGATAGTGGTGAACCGTTAGCTTCACGGAAGAATTGTGGTCAGAAAAAAATCTTGAATGATTGTGATCGGAGATCACTAAAATGCTTGAAGTCACATAGTAAAAAAATCGATAGGTCAGGTCTAGGCTCAGCAACGTTATGCAGCAGTAAAATGAAGTCAGCTGACTAGCTGAATGCACTGAATGACCAGGTTGTCCCATCAATGGATTTTATCTTCACTGACGGCATGTGCATATTCCAGGATGACAATGCTTGGGCTCAAATCCTGAACTTAACCCCATTGAAAGTCTTTGGGATGTGCTGGAGAAGACTTTACAGAGTGATTCAACTCGCTCGTCGTCAATACAAGATCCGGGCAAAAATTAATGCAACTCTGGATGGAAATAAATGTTGTGACACTGCATAAGTTTGTCGAAGCAAAGCCACAATGAATGCACGCCGTAATCAAAGCTAAAGGCGGTTCAATGAAATATTAGTGTATGCGATTTTTTTTATTGTTTTTGGCCAGGCAGTGTATATTTTTCATTGTTAGTTCATGATACCTAATGTATTTAATAGTGCTGTCAGTCATATAAAATATTTAATCACAATTCATAGTAAATCACGATTAATTTCAGATTTTGAAAGTACTGAAATCTTACACTATATATACTTTTTTTTCCTGTCAAAATGCATTTAGTTCCTTCTAAGAAAAGAAAACAATATCTAACAATCATATTTTATTAACAATTTCCATATAAAGCATTCCACAGTATAAAGATAGAAATGTACTAAAATAGCACCAATACAAGTAACATTTGTTTCCCAAAGTCTAAGTTTTAAATATCTAGCCCCTGTAGTTTGCATTTTCATTGCAGGGGGCATGAAATCTCTTAAAACTCATCCTCCACAATATTAATAGTGGCTATCCACTTTGATACAGCAATCATGAAGCCGCATTAACATGATTTGCCAGATTGAACTCCTTATGAAAAGCGCTGGCATTGTCTTGTTTTTAGCGCTTGCACTATTCACATAATGATACTTCATCCGAATTGTCTGGAATGCGACGCTGAGGACAGGGGCGGAGCCAGGAGTTTTTCACAGGGGTGGCCTGGCACGGGCCAGCGATCAATCTGTAGTGGCACTGAAATTTTCAGGCAGCATTTCCGTATCGTCGGGGGGGAATATAGCGACACCTGGGACAGAGAGGTGCCGCGACCTTGGTGTGTGCACATGTTAAGACTCCTGTTTGTTGCGGTTGTACAGAGACAGTTCCACCTCTAAAAACTAAATTGCGCCCAAGACAAAAAATGACCAAAGCGGCAGTTGCGAGCGGGGTGGCCAATGGGGTGGCCAGGCTTGTATTGTGTGTGTTTGAGGTGTGTGCATCAGTGTAATGACCCCGGATACAGCGCAAAGGTTCTGCTCTATTCCAACCAATGTTCAGTACTCACACAGAGCTGAATAAATGGTAAGAATTGAATGTGAAAATTGGTAAATGCGTTAATCGCGATTAAGAAAAAATAAAAGGTTAAACATTTTTAATGAATCGCATACATGTTACTTTTGTGTTAATTTCAACCGCTAAAGTATTTAATAATGTTAACAAAGGGAACTTTATTGTAAAGTCTTACCAATGAAACATTGGCCTCTTAAAAAGTCATAAACATAAGCTTTCAATATGGACATTTTATGAAAAGATAGATTTAACATTCCTTTACAGTGACTTATTAACTCTACTTCCTTGATTAGTTAGCCTGAACTTTGTCATTTAAAATGCAAATAGACAATAAACACAATAGAAAATGGTAATTTTGACATGCCTATTTATTTTCAGTATTATACAACTTTAGAAGTATAAATATTTGTATAGTATACAACATCTATGACATCCATAGAGCTTTCCGTGGGTGATATACAAAACTCAAAACCACATCTCTTATTGCACAGATCCTAAAAGATAATGATAAGCAGGGTCATCTAGATAAACACTGTTTTCGCACATATACAGAGAAAAGAAAGGAAACTCAAGGAAACAAGCAAGAACATTTTGAACTGGAAAGACAACAAACAATTAGGCTACCCACCGACAGTCTTCGACGGCAAGTGTATACTAAGAGAAACTCACACACATCGATTACAGCATAATGTCCTGTGACATAGCATGTTAATTTGGCAAATAACACAATGTACAAAATATACATCCATGAAGTAGTTGTAAATAAACATTTAATGTGCTTCTTTTAGGATTTAAACATCAATTGTCAGAAAAGGCAAGGGAAAGAATAATTATGTTCTAACAAAAATGTTTGGGGTTAATTCATTGCTATACTATTGATAATAGATCATAGACAATGCATATGCCATATAAAACATTCACATTTTCTATCACTAAAGTTCATATTATGCTGAGAAACTCTTCCCTAAAATCCCAGGAAGCATTGCGTTTTTAATTTTAAGGTGCACTGTATCTCTTCAGACTTAACTACATTTGTCAAGTCTATGAGGAACAGAAACTTCCGTCTGCTAATAGTTTAAAATCTCTACAATCCATTTTATTAGCTTTTCGTCACATGGTACATTCTGATATTTAGATACTTAAACATGTTTGTGTGTCCAGCTCATCTATATTCTCTTTGCTTACATAAACACTTTTAATATTGTAAGTACTTTAATATCATACTGTAATATACCATAGGTGTTTAGCAATACAAGTGTACTTAAATGGACGGTACTGTAGATATACGGTTACTTTGCTTTATGTGTTGCATATATACCTGTAGAGCTATGTCAGGTTTAACAGTAAGACCAAGTATTAAAAGAGAAAACAATTCACAATCTCCTCTTTTCTGTTGCTAACCTTCGTTGGTCACTATGCAACTGTCTATAGATCAAGCGTAACTAATTACAAATATGCTTTTAAACTTATGGGAAGAAAAAGGGATTACTTTGATAGAGTTTGAAACGCCTCGGATATATAAGAAATGCACTGAACAATTCTTTTGCATGACTAGAGATATGAAGTCAATAGCAAAAATACTTTTAAGTATTACACAATTCCCATTTCTAAGTGTTGTAATTTGCATATGAACAGGTTAGCACTGACTGAACAATGAAAAATACATGGGGTGAAACACCTGACACTTACCAAAAGCCCTGACTTACCACAAGTAATCACTTAAGTACATTTGATTATACCTGTATTAGCCCCTTTAACCAAACCAGGGGACATTAATGCCAAATGGCAAATGTTAGCCCTAAAAGCTTGACATTTCACTTATTTGGAAAAACAGGTTGTAAATATAACCTACACAGCAAACCTCACGGGTTATCCTTTAGTTTCTAAAACTTGCCTTTTACATAATGTGCTACATCTTGTCCCTGTTTTATGTAAATGCTTGAGTTCAATGTTAGCGGTATCAAGTACAATGTTAAAGACAACATTCGGAGAGCAACTCTGCTGCGTCATTTAAAATACATATCAGAAAATCCATGTGGTTAACCCCAACATACCAAAGTGAAACTTCAAGTATACTTCATTTTAAAATGAGATTATGATTTTCTTCTAGTTTAGGCTCCATTATCAGTGGATTTAATGAGCAGATGACTTTGAGTACAGTATACAAACATATGACATAGCAAAATATATACATATAAAACATACAACACTCATTTTAACTGACCCCTCAGTACAATTAATGCTGCTGTATTTACAATATATTGCATACAAATTAATCCTTAGAAATGTATGTGAAAGGAATGTGAATTTCGCCAAAACCTGCTAAGAACAGCAAGTCATATTCCTCCCAAAAACCTCTAAGGCCCCTTCCACTACGATTCCAGAACCACAAGATGATTCCAAGATAAAACAGTTCTAGGTGAGAAGCACAGCACATAGTGCTTTTCCTCTGTGCACCACAACCCAAAACAAAACTTTGCTGATAAGAAAAAAAAAAAAAAAAAGACCAGATGAAAAATAATAAAGAAATACAATTTTAGTGTTCTGCTTGCAGAGTGTAAGCCACATTAATAGCACCATTGCTACGTATGTTTTTCAAAAACCAGCGTAATACATGATAACTTTAGTTTGAATGAGCATGAAGCTACATGCACCTCAGCTCTACATTTGAGGTGCTTTTCGTTTGGTACCAGACTCCTCTCAACCAGATATGACACAGTTCATTTAAGCCTTTAAAAAAGCATCTCCACTCACCTCTCCAAAATTATTGCACACGCCACTTGTTACTCACATGGCAACGCAACAATACACCAACAATAAATACTGGTGCTTTTGCGAGATCTAAAAAGTGACCATGAGTCAGCAGCAAAACAAATCTACATTCAGCCTAAACTTTTTTTGACATGTTATTTAAACAAAGCTTAATAGTTCACAACACACAAAAACAAATTAATCTCTATATGGTTTCTCGAGAAAACCCAAAGTAACAGCTTCACCGGTCCTCATATAGTAAGGCTTGATGATATTACATATAGACAAAAATGATGATTATATCCTCATAGTCCTTTTAAAATTCGATAACCTTGGCAACTACAATAATTTATCACTTTTTACAAGCAGAAATGCGTTGCGGATCCTTTGTTTGTTTAGAACGGACTGAATCTTTTTCAGTAGTGCTATCCTTTGCCAACGTTATGCCTCTTGATGAGTCTTTACGGGTAGTTTTGGGTGCAGACAAAGGTTCTTGAGAGAGCTCCTTCCTCTTCTCTACTTGCTCTTGTCGACTAGATGAAATCGGTTTTTCAGTCACCTTTGACTCATTGGAGGCATGTTTAGCCTCAGGACTGGATGTAATAGTAGCAGTAGCCCCTATGGCTTCGCTAGTGCTAGAGCCCTTGAGACAGTCTGACCTTGGAACATCAATTCTGAGCTTCATTTGTCCCTTAGAAGAAGTTCTGAGTATTTCAGCTGTGCCACCACTGCCCTTACCTGGAAGAGACCCACTAGAAACATGGATTTTAACATCAGGAACAGGCAACACTGGCACACCTTGAGAACCAATGCAGGTTTCTTTCTGCGGCTGGGCTTTAGGTGTAGATGAAACAGACTCTCTCGGCTCCTTTGGTTTTACTATGAATTCTTTGCCAACTTGTTGTAGCTGTGCTTTGTTCTCTTGCTTACCCTTATGTTCAACTGCTTTACCAATAGATTGTGTAACAAGCGGAGAGTCTACTCTGGGTTTGTTTTTGGAACTCAATGGAGTTTGTTTCAATATAGCACTACCAGGTGATTGTGTCTGTTTTATTGCAGTTTGGGCTTGACATGTCTCTGTCATTAAAATGTCCATTACTTGCTTACTGGTTTTCTGGTTGTCTAAGTTAAGAATGCTCTTGAATTTCTGCTTATCTTCTGTTTTAATTGCAGACTGCACAGTGTCTCTAGTTGTAGTGTCACAATATTTAGTCTTTGGTGGGCTGGCACCAGTGTCCTGCTTCAATGCAGTACTTACATCTACTTGACTTTTGATGAGGGATTCTTGCTTTTCACAGCTCTTTGAAACTTCAGTTTTGACTGAAGGGTTAGAGTCACTAGCAATATTTTCAGTCGCACTGCATTTTAAGTCCTTTTTAGGTGCCATTTTATCTCTTGAGCCTGCCATTTTGTCTCCAGATGTTGGCATGGTTTTAACAACCTTCACCTTCAAATTGGATTGGCTATTTTCCTCCTCAGAATTTACTTGAACCTTGTTTTTATTGAAGCACTGTTGAGACGGCACACTTGATTCTTTACTACCACTTGACACACTGGAATTTTGTGTTCTGTCTGAGATTTGTTTGGAGAGTTGAGCTGTCTGTCCATTTGGCAAACCAACAGAGCTTTTGGCACATATTTTTTCAGACTGTGTAGCTTGGACGGTGGTTGTTTTCACCTCGGCCAATGCAGAAATTTGTAGGACAGATTGGGCCTGTGAATCTGTGGCAGACGTGGCCTTCAGTGGGGCAGCAATGGATGATGGTGTTGCTTTTCTTTGAAGGGTAGGCTTTAGAGACAAAGGTCTTTTAATAACAGGACTTTCGGGTGCTTCTACAGGTGTTGAGACAGAAGACACAACTGACAGGGTTGTTGGGACAGAGGGAGATATAGATATATTTTGTGAGATGGAGGCTTTTTCAGTGAAATGCGTCTGTAGGTTAGCTTGCTCTGGGCCAGCAATTGAGGTTAGTGTGCCACCCGTTTTGTCTCTGAATGTAGTCTCTACGCTTTTGTCTAAACTTCTTACTGTGCTTGCTGATCTGTCTCCATTTAAATCTTGAGGATTCCCAGAACTAAATTCAAGAGAGTCTTTGGTGCTACCCAGCCTGTTCTTTCTATCTAATGGAGTCTGGGTTGCAGCCAAGGTTGGGCTTGTTCCAAGTGCATTGCCTGTAATCTGTCTGGATTGATAGGTCTGCTTTACAATGATCACAGTTTTGTTTGTATTGGCTGGTTTGTCTTTACTGATGCTTTGTGGGCCACCCATCTCTGTAGACAACACTGTTTTTGGTAAACTGGATGGTGCCTCACTTAGACCACTATGATTACCACCAGATTTAGCTTCTGGGGTTTGCTGGAAAGAGTTTATCTGAAGAATAACAGAAGAAGAAACAAGGTTAGGTTGTATCTTTTGAGTTTCAGTTTGGTTTGAAGATGTCTCCTCAGGGTTTTCTATATCGTCTTCCTGATCTTCATTGCTGACCTCCCTGATGGAGGGCGTTTTCCCACATGCAAAATGAGCAATGTGCCGTGCAGCCCTCATCTCCTGAGCTGTCTTTAGCCTATTCTCCGATTTCACACTTTCGTGATTGGACTCCACTTTAGAGGTTGTAATTTGCAACTTCATTCCATCATTAAATTTATTTCTATCATGTTGAGCTTCACTGCAAATAGGACCAACTATACAGTCCTTATTGGACATGGATTCTTCTTTTGTAAAGTTTTTACTGCTCAAATTCACATGGTCCTTATAGTTAGGAGTCCCTGTTGTCCCTGCCTGTGGACCTTTCGGTTTCTCTGTAGTTTTCTGTTGAATTAGCTGTTTTACACATGGATCTCCTGCCAATATACCACTTTCAAAATGGCTATCTTCCATTTTAAAGAGACATGTGTCAGTCTTGGAAACCCAAGGCCCAGAAAGTAGACCAATGTCCAGCGTGCCCTCAAGTGGCTTTAAAGAGGACACAAGTCGTCCCTCTATTTTGTACTCTGATGAGGTCTTCCTGATGGGACCTTCAGAAGAGATCATCTGAAGCTTTTCAACAGCACTCTCACCTCTTCCACTGAATAGCTTAGAGGACAAACAATCGGCACCAATTCCAGAAGTGCTGTGAATGTTGCCCATTCCCCCTTTCACATGTTCTAAAACCAAAGAATTATCCAGCTGAAGACTTTTGGACCTGGTGGTGTTGAAGTGAATGCTTTCATGAACACCAGGGGAAATTCGACACAAAGAGTCCTCCCTCTCCTCAAAGGACTGTCTCTTCCTAGCAAACTCCATGTTGGGGGCTTTGAAATCGAACCGGTCTGGTTTATTACCCTCCTTCATTGGCCGTGACATCTGTCTTTCTGATTGACATGAAGGTGACCTAACGTTTTCACTTAGAAGTGATGCGCAGTCCTCACTGCTGAGAGACTCTGATATGCTCTCACAAACTCTTGGGTTTAGTTTTTTGTAGAGCACATCCTTCAAGGTAGCATTAGTAAATTTCTCCAGGGATCCAGATTCTGAACCTTGGGGTCTCACACTGGGTCTTGTTATGCCCCATTCCTTATCGTCAGCAAGGTGTGAACATGCAGAACCTTCTACATCTTGCATGATGTGTTGTTTTTGCAAAGACTCTCGTCTCTCAGCCCAGTCCTGCCTCTTCACCACGACTTTGGCCTTCAGCTTTTCCTTGTCAAGCTCCTCTAAAGACTCCTGTCGGCCAACCTTGCGGGTTACAGGCCGCTTTAAGCAACCCTGCTCAGCTGGCCTCACACGAGTAATGGTGGGCGGCTCACAGCAAGTGCTCTCCTCTATGCATGGTGGGGTATGCTCCCCTCTAGATGAGGATTCTACTTGGGCCTCCTCTTGGGTGACCTCTAAACTGTGCTTTCTGCAACATAAATGCTTTTTGTCTCCAGCAAAAGAGGGGGATAGCTTCTCCTCTGATTGGACTCGCTTCAGGAGTGGTGACCGAGGAGGTTCAGCACTCTTAGGTCGCACCATATGCCGGACTATCGTGGGAGGTGAGTGCATTTTGGCAGGGAATGCCTGAGAAGTTTTGGAGCTGCCCACTGTGTGAGTCAGTAAGGGAGATGGGGAGCGCTGAGGGGAGGTGGGCTGAGGCTGAGGGGTTGGAGAGGGTGTGCGAGCCAGTGGAGAGAGGGGAATGCTCCCTGCTGATTTGCGTCGGCCCTGACGGAGCCGTCCAGGGAGTTTAGGCCCCAGGCCATGCAGAGTGCTGGGCCGGATGTGACCAGAGCCTGCAGGTGAGTTAGGAGCACTGGAACTGGGGGAACTACTCTGTGATGAAGTGCCACCTGTAAGAAGCAGAATACAATGCTAACTTCTTCACATCCTTTCACATACTTTTTATACAGAGTTTGAGACAAGTCACATATAAACATCTGAGATAGCACAACACTGAAAACAGCAAGAAAAAACAAAAGTATTCACAACACTCATTACATGCACAACAAATTTGAAATAATAAAAGTTAGACACTAACCTGACTGGTTGAAATCGGGTGTTGAGCGAAAGGCAACTATAGGGGAGCGTGGTGAGAGGCTGTGTGTGGGAGATCCAGGCAGACTCTCTCCTGAGGACAGCGAGCGGTTTAGTGACGAGAAACTGCGGCTGGTGTGTAAGAGCGGAGAGGGCTGCATGGCAAAACGTTTGAATACTGATCGTCGCCTGGAGAGAGAAGAATGACACAGGACTGATGGACCAAAATTACATGTGACTAAAAACAATACAAACACTGGCCGAAATGTACAGCATAAAACCAGAGCACACTGCATGAAATACTGTATCCCATATTGCAATGCACTCAACAAAATCAGCAATATAAAAAGTGATAATTGTAGTGAAATGTAATCTATTTCATGACTCCCTATTTGATCTGACAGCCAAAAGACCCAACACTTTTACACAAAATTTCAATATGAAAACTGGACACCACACTATTAATTAAACATGCCACATTGTGGTGTGCTTGAAACATTTATTGTAACATACTGTTTACATACTATACTTAAAAACTGTGACAGTATATATATATTACATTGCACAGTATGCAGTACACTTGTATTCCACTCTGAACACAGGCACTATTTTCAACTAAAAAAAAAAACATCCTGCAGCAACAGCTACATCTAGTGGCAGGTGGGAGAAATCTTAGTACTGATGTTTGTGTAGTTAGTTTGTTTTTTGTGATTATGTAAATATCAGGCAACCAGAAATAGACAATACATAAATATGTTGTATTAGCGATATTCTGTTTTCTTACCTATCTTGTGTCTTCTCCTTCTTGGGCTTTTTGGTTCTTCTAACCATTTTGCTTCTGTAACTATTTCTTCTAGCTGGACCAGTTTTAATTGAAGTGTTTTCAAAAGGGGTTGTGGATATTGCAACTTTACTTCCACTCTGCAATATAAAATACAAGTGTCACTGTCTATAGACTTTCCTTAACACTGAATGAAAAGGACAAAATACAAAAAGAGTGATGTGGTTATGATATTGTGGCTGGTTTCTGCACCTTCAGCAGTAGTTCCACCACCTCAGTGTGAAGCAGTCCATGAACTGTTTCTCCATTCACATGAGTGATGAGGTCTCCAGCTTTAAGACCAGCTTTATGAGCAGGCCCACCATCCTCTACATTCTGTAACCAGACAGACCAAAACATTCAAATCCAACAGAAAAATTAAACCATCAAGAGACAAATATATTATATGTTATTTTGCATTCTGTCCTATCCAGCCATGTCTGCTACAAGTGACAATACATTTTGTTGCTCACTTGGTTTGTATTTATGTTGTGCTAAGTAGCTCCGCCCACAGTAAAATTAAATTGGTCCAAAATCCCACTGCACATAGCTTTATATTAAACATAAATTTTTTAATTTTTTTAATCAGTGTGGACAGAAAATTATTTGTCACGTTGCGCCTGGTTAGGACGCAGTGTAAAAAATCTTTCTTCAGTGAATAAGAGGAGCTCTTACCCAGACCATGTGATAAACGGTATAAACATCACTGTCACAGGCGTAGACCCGGATCGCTCGCAGAGTGAATCCAAACTTCTTCCCTGAGCTGTGGATGATAATTGGCTGACGACAGCCGACACAAGAGAGGGAGGAGTCTCGGCTGGGGGAGGAGTCTCGGGAGGAGGGGTCAGATGACAGCGAGTATGGAGAAATTGGACTTGCTAATGGTGACACACCAAAAACATCTAAAAGGAGCAAGAAAAGAGGCACAACACATTACAAAAATAAACGAATCATTAGCACCCTGCAACAGCAAGCAATCACCTTTCATAACACATGGCTTGTATGTAAAAAAAAAAAAAAAAAAACATACAAACAAGGAGGGTCAAGTGTTTGGTATCATTGTAAAGAAAACTTTTCAGATTTTTTAATGATATAGAATATGACACATTCTGAGCCTTTCAGCCTGAGAAACTGCTATAAAAAAATAAAAAAAATAAAAAATAAAAAATCCTATTTGACATGATATATCTCTGGGTGTAAATATAGTGGCTCTGAAAAACAGCTTTTTTTTGTTCCAAATCATGTCAACTGTATCTGAGAAAAAGTTTGTGTTGATACGACAAAGTAAATAATTATAGCATTACAAAAATAATTTATCATTGTGTCCAAAAACATCTCCGTGTCCAAATGCCTCTTCAAACAAATAAAACATAATAATTGTACATAAAAAACTAAATACACATGCAAGCACAACAATGACTTAAGGTATGCATAGCATGGAGACATGATTTTAGTAATGAAATTTCACAGAATGAGTGTCATTTGACTCAATGTGTCTCCATCACTGAATCTCTGTCATTTATTTGGCGCCATCTCCTGGTGTTCATATGTTACGTGCTTTGTGTGGATTATCTAATGATCTGTGCATCCGATTAACTTGTGTGGGGGCTCATTTGAAAGATAATTTTAAAAGACGTCTTCTAAATAATTGTATGTGATATTTTATGTTCCATTTATTTTTCATGAAGTTATAAGCAAAAACATGGCATATAAGCAACACCAACATAATTGTCAAAGAAATATACTTAGCTTTTACTCGCAATATTTTTGTGAGTAAAACAAATAGGCTGGTTGTATTCTGCTCTTTGAGAGCTTTCCAATGACATATGACACATCGCTGTTTGATCAGTTTGATGTTTTTACTGATTGCAATAATATGTACAGTGCAATTTTTTTTAAATAAATTATCAAAACGGAATACTTCTGATTTGTCTGCAAATTTCAAAGCACTTGTTCAGTTTTGGTAATAATGCCTAGGTGCATTGTAAAGTAGAGCTTCTAAGCTTTCAAACACTACCTATTGTCTGTTGGTCAAGACTGTGGTTGTTAATATTTTGACGATTATTTTTTTCTCGTGGGCCCGTCGGCGGGCCCATCAGAGCTTAAAGGGTTAAATAAAATTAAACAAATTACTGAATGAAATCATATGAAAATGTATAGTAAAATGTGCAAAATTAAAAACCACATTACATTGATCTTATATACAAAGACGGGTCATTAAATTTATTAAACGCACCCACAATCTGTCACAAACACATTTACAAAACAGCACACACACACACACACACACACTGACCTCCAGGGATCATGAGAGACAGAGCACTGGTAGACACTGATTTTGGCACTTTGCTGACTGCACACTGTCTTTCTGTGGCCTCTGGTCTGGGAGCACTCAGGAAGGAGCCCGTTTCAGAGGAGGCCTTATAAGAACTATCCGGACTTTCCACTCCCTCTCCTCGTGACGGCACCTGATCCAGGTGTTCTGAGAAACTGCCTACTCAAAGAATGATAAAAGAGGCAAAATATGTAATCATAATAATGATATTGATAGTAATAAAATACCTTAAAAAGCATTAGGACCAAACATACTCGTCCAGTTTAAACCAAATGTCTAATATTGCGTAAAATGGGTACATTTTAAATGCATGGAATGGACTGTACAGAATTTGTTTCAGAATTACGCTGTAAGTTTTCCACAAATTTTGAATTACTGCAATTCGTAAAATGCTATATATCTCCCATCCCTTGCATGTAGGGCTGTCACGATTATGATATTTGGCTGGCGATTAATTGTCAAACAAATAACTGCAGTTATGACGACTGAATGTCTGTTTTAGGGATTTAACGATTAACTGTCATACAATCTGTCATACTTCTTTAGGTGTATGTGTGATTTAAACACATTCATATTTAACTTGAAATCATAATAAAATAGGGATATATGATATCCTTTAAGACTTTAAAAAGCTGGAAAAAACAGGGGCAGAATGACATGAAAAAGAATATTTTAAATATCAAAATATTACCAAATAGTCTCGCTTTTTGGTAAACTTTAGCCTTGATCCATTTTACATTTACACTTGTTTTTGGAACCCAGCCGACCTGAGTAAGATGTATTGTATATTTTATTAAATGATGCAATAGTACAATATTTCTGTCCTAAATTCTTCACTTTCACACCTTATAATAAGACTCTCCAATTAAACCCACAAACCCTTATTTCACATGAGACTGTGTGTATTTTAAAATATGTTTCTCATTCTATCATCTCCACAAAAATACAGTAAGTGGGTGTCTTGTCCTGTGTCACTGCATGTCATTAACACAGCGAGTATGAACCCAGCAACGACCAAGAACATTCGAGTGAAACCCGAGCACTTTGCATTCCCTATGAAAATCCTCATTTACATTTTCGCAGGAGTTTGGTGTGACCATCCGCAGAAGCTGCGTACTTCACAACGCTTCAGAGGCGGTTTATCTTCACGCGCTCTTCAGGAGCTCCTCTGAGTGCGGTCAACGGTGACGTTTATTGAGATCAGAGTTTATATGAAGTGCTCACATAAATGCAAAAACACCGGAAAAATGCAACACCAAAACGCGGCTTACATGGCATTTCTATATTCGCTTAAAACTGACTTATTTGGATAGTTAAATGCGATTGGAATTTGAAGTGCACAATAATCATGCTTACCTCAATTAACTGCGATCCAACGGCTATTTAATAATTACGACAGACCTACTTGCATGTATGTATTAAATATTTCAGCCAATTTTATAAGGCTTTCAGCTACAAATAAAAGTGTACTGCTCTCAGCTCTATTTAATATATTATACAGTACATGTTTAATCTTTTCAGCTGAATTCCAAAGATTTTCCCACACAATCAGCAAAGAAAATCTGTGCAGAGAAGTGTGCATGTGAGTTTTGTCATCATATACCAAAGCATTGTTGATTCTTGATATTGTTTGGCTGACACATATTCCTGTATTATATCCTATTTATATATTTTCTATAACTGCAGGTTCATAAAGTATTCAGGTTTAGTGACCACATTACAGTCAAAATTATTTTGTGAATCTTTTCAAATTAATAAACTTAATTGGTGGCAAACACCTGAAAAAACGTTTTTAGATAAACACATGTATACATGGTATTTGTGATAAAGAGTAAGTGGAATAACTGCAAATGTAATGCATGGCTGAGGTGTAACCACCTGTAAAACATTTAACTGTAGTGCATTGCTACCTTGAGTAAACATTTTTTCTGTAATTCAACCATCTTAAGTCAATTATTCCTCATATATTATAACTTTTACAGGGTCATTCATTCTTAATGCAACATTCTGTGGCACGACTCATTTACTGTATGTCCACTGGCATGCCCTGTACCTGAGAGGGTGCAGTTACTGATGGTGCTACAGGGTGTGGTTGGATCCGGCTCATCCTGAGGCAGCTCCCCAATACTGAATGTCACTTTACTGGGATCTTCCAGAGCCAGGGAGCCCTCGACATCCTCCACTTCTGCAGAGATGGCAAACTTAGGGAGAAGACCCGAACATCTACTCAGGCTGGTGCTCTCGGTGTCAGATGAATGAGAGAGAGATGGGCTGGAGAAGAGAAACAAGGGAAAACAGTATGACCCAGCTGGAAGAAACATGTTTGTTTCTGGTCCTAGGTGGTCTTATCAGCTCTAACCAGCTTATCCAAGAGGTCAACCTCAGCCCCACTAGCTGGTGGTCCAACTGATTAACCATCTAGACCAGCTTAGACCAGTTAATGACCATGATGACCAGCTTGGAACAGGTATAACCAGCTATCATCAGAGCCTGGGTTTTAACTGGATTTTCCAGCCAAACTGCATATTATATGCTAAATGTTAATGTCAACATTAAAAGTGCAGTATGTAATATTCAGAAACCCTTGTTATTAATGACACCCGTGGCCGTTAAGTGAACGGCAGCCAGCTACCTGTTGCTCGAGCTTGTGCTCGTGAACACACTCCATAGGGACGCGAGCGAGCGAGCGAGCATCCAAAACAATGACATAACGTACAAAGAGACTGAACGTGATTCACCGGCATCATGCTGACAGATGAGGTAGCATAATTAAAATGTTATGATTGTTTTAATAAAAACTTTGAGACTGTATATTATATTTGACTCTCCAGTGCTGGAACAGGGCTAAAACAAAGTGTGGATATAGGTCTGACTATGCAAGACTGTACTTTGAAGTAATCACTTTTCTTTGCATGATACATTGACTGCATTTATACGATAGCCTATGTTGGCGTTAGCTAGCTAGCAAGCTTTATCAATAGCTGTTAGCTAAATTTGGTGGATGATGACAGTAGCTGTTTATAAAATAGACTGTATATTATAAATATGTTGACACAATTCAGTATTGATGTGATTCCATCACAACTGTCATTTTAATATATCGATGCGCTATTGTTTTATAATAATAGATTGAATATATTTTCTGTATAAGTTACACTAATGAGTGGGTCTTTTTGCATTATCTAGCATTCATTTCATGTGTTATTGTAGTTTAGCTAAAATGACACAGATCAATCCTTATGGCACTATATCTCACTGCAAGCTTACCTGTCCAATAAGAAGAACGGCAATTCAGGGTCGGTTTTGATCGCCAAAACCGAACGAAGGTCCCTCCAGGAATCAAATGCCCTGCCGATGTTCACTCTAGTTTTCGCCCGACCACGATCACGTGCACGCTTAGCCAGACGGGATTCAGTAAATAAATGTTGTTGTTTTTTGGCTTACTCTGAGTTTGTGTAGGAGTCGGTGTTGTACTGGGAGCCGGACATTTGCTGGATTCCATCTCTAAGATAACGTTACCTAGTGTTGCAGTTTGTTATCACCGGTGAATAGTGGAAGAGAAGCGATTACTGAGGCAAGGCTCTCGGGAGCACGCATAAACGTCACATCCTTTGGATTTCCCCGGCAAAAGCGACCCATTCCCTTCGCATGAAAATCAGTCTACAGGCTTTAATAGGCAACCTAGGAAGTCCGGGAAGGGCTCATTTTTTAAGTTGCGTTACAAGCCGTTCACGCTTTGGCAAAAAAAGGGCGAATATTACATGAAAATTGTTACATATTGCACCTTTAACATTTTATTTATTAATAAAGTTTTTCTAAATAAATGTTCTGGCCATTTATTTGTACTAGATTAACACAGTATTTAAATGACCAACATTGAGTCTATAACCAGATTCAATTTGAATCCAGGATGTTTGTACATTTAGTTTGCACCAAATGGTAGGCTTTGTTTTTAAGTTTGTGTTAATGGAGAAGGTGAGAGGGTGTTCAGGTAACGTACATCTCAGTGAAATCTGGAGTCCAGCTCAGTGAGTCAACGGTGAGTGGACTTTCTGTCTTCTTCTCTGTCTGTTCTCCTTTCTCCTCCAGCTGTCCTCGAGACAGATCCAGACTACTGTACACCTACACACCACACAGACACACAAATACACAGCATATATGCATCACTTAAGTCTATTGGACCTTTAAATTAATATAGACGCATGCATGTCACAGAGTAAAACCACTAGAGTGACAATGAATCTTGAAGCAAGAAAATCTAATAAAAATATAAATAAAAAAAGATTCCTCTAGTTAAAAGGATTGAGTTTGTGTCTTGCTAGGCCTATACCCCAGGAGGTGCATAAGCAGTTTCCATGGGGTACGTGAAAAGATTTGGATTTTAATATGCTGAACCTAACAAAACACATGTATGGCTTAAAATAAAAATAATAAAATTAGGGATGGGTAAAAATATAGATTTCCAAATAAATGGGGTCATTATTTAAGCAGTCCCAATATTGCAATTTCAAGACATCATATTTATAGATACATGGAATGTGACCAAAATTATGAAAAACTAATGATAAAATAATCTTTGAATTAATTAATATTTTGTAATGTACCAATATAGAAGGTCCCCTGTATATTTAACAAGATTAGCTAAGAGACAGTTTCTTTCATATGTATGCAAATAGACATTATAACTGAAATATACCACAAATATAATTGATTATTATGTTTAATAATAATCAATATTAATGATAATGTAGTCTTTGGTACACATCTTTGGTTTTGTGTCAATGATGGGATGCTTCAGCCTTACTTATAGTGCTGTGGGGGTACTTATGGCAAAAAAGTTTGGGAAACATGGATTTAAATTAATTGCAATTAATCACATATATCAATATTTGCTCAGAAAGGCCCCAAAATAAAAATAATTAAATGTAAATAATACATAATATGTCAAATAATTATAAATATATATAATACTTATTAAAATTCAGATGGAAATTGCATTGTGGCAGATGAGTAAAGGATTTATTAGACAATACAAAAAGTGACAAGAAGTCAATATATTGTTTGTTTTATTCCCATATCATAGAACATAATAGTACAGTCGACAGCAATTCATTTTTCAATAGAGCACAACAGTCTGGTTCCAGAAGTAAAAATCCCATTCATTTATCCCATAGACTAATTGATTTTCAACGATAACTTATAAACCTTTAAAGACAGAGCTACTGTGAACTCTGAGGTTGTTCATCGATGGTATATGCTTCTGTTGAAGCCACCAGTCTATATTATTTCAACTTCATTGTTTAAAACCAACTTCAAATGTTTGATAGTGAAATTCATGGTAAATAACAACATTACCCATGGTCCAGCTGAGATAGATCCACCAATCAGAGAACTGCGACCAACAAAGCCCACGAAATGTGCCTCAGAGCAAATCGCCCACTCCCATGATGCACTGTGAATGATGTAACCAAGTCGGTCTCCCTTCACCCTTAAACTACTTATATATTTTTACTAGTGGTCTACTGATATGGGTTTTTTAATGGCTGATGCCAATATCCAGAGAGCAGGGTGGCCGATATAATGCCACTATATCACACAATTTAATATAGTAAATAACAAACATAAAATTGCTAAAAAACATAAAAATGATATCTTTTATTTAGCACTATATTTACTCAATTTCACACAAAACTAAAAAAATAATATTGTATTTTAAATGGTAGATAGCAGTTTCTTCTGATTTCTGTTTAGTCATCAAATTTTAGTAATTTATTAGCACATGAGGAAATTGTTAATATATTAGAAGGGAGGAAATAACAGTACACACCGTAGCCCAGCAACCACGGATGGCATGTCCACATTAGCAATTACATTTTCTCAAATATACAGAATAAACTAAGTGTACATACAGTGATAGTGAATAAGACATTTACTTATTGCACACGTGAAGTGCTTTTACTTCGGGCTACATTCCGAAAACTTAGGCAGCTGACTTGCTACCTTGCTGCCTAATCAGTTAATGGCTTAACTGACAGCTGTTTTGAATGAATGGAACTCCTAAGGAAACTGATCTTCAAACAGTTTGAAAAGCACGTTATTTTCATCATACCTCTGTATACAGCCTCCAGAGGCAGCGTTTTCCGGGTTTCGGACACAGCCTTGACGTTGCACTAACACGCTCATGTGGATCCAGCGCGAGCCTCAATCTCCTGACAGTTTAAACAGCCTGGATCGCCTAATTGGAATGTCACGGACTGACCATCATGATTTGTGAAGGAGAGGAACTTTTGATCCTGATCCTGAAGTTTTTGATTCTGGCTGATAGAATACGCGCTTCAGAGGAAGATATTAGATGAGAGCTAAGATTTTCGTGAGGTTCATGAATGACATCTGTTTAAATGAGATATCTGAATATTTGCAAACGGTATATACTGTAATACAAGTTTTATTGATATTTGCCTTTTATCATTAGAAAAGTTATAGGGAACTGCTGAGGAGAGACTGTTAGAATACGTACTTCAGAGGAAGATATATGAGCTATCCACAGAACGCTGGATCTGCTGAAGTTGTGTGAGGTTGGTTTATTACATCTGTTTAAATGAGATATGCGCATATTTGCAGATGTATATGTTATTAGTTTTATTGATATTTGCCTTTTTCTCATTAGACAAGACAGTTAAAAGTTACAGGGAACCGTTGAGGAGAGAGAGGGAGAATGAAACAGATGAGCATTTTAACATTATGTGCGCAAACGTTTCTGCCACAGTTCTGATATGCGGACTGTTTAAATGAGACTGTGTTGCACACCGGTCTATTTTTGTAGTAACACGATGGCACATAACAACAAAACGAACCGTGACTGGTCGTTTACATGTCTCAGTCGCTTCATATGCAAGCAGGTGATTTTCGGTGCCCCCCCCCCCAAAAAAAAAAAAAAAAAAAAAAAAAAAAAAAAAAAACGGCCAAACGGGAAAATTTATCGTCCGATGCAGATAATTAAAAAAGTCAGAATATCGTCTGATTTATGGGTCTCGGTGATATATTGGTCGACCACTAATTTGTAAATATTGTAATATTTTGTAATAAATGTAAAATATATTGTTTCTATACTTGTAAGCAACAACCTAAAATCAATAGTTTTATATCTTGCCATATTTTTTTTATTCAATTACATCATTCACAATGCTTCATGGGATTTAAGTCTGTGCCCAGTTAGTATACAGTCTTGTACCTTTGGCTTTTTGTCCAATTTTCAAATACTTTTTTGCCTCAAAACAAAGTTTTTGATGTTGTAATTCACCTCAGAGCTGGTTGGATTTGTTCTTGGCTTACAACTCTTTTATGAAGGATTTTATTAAAAGTCTAAAATTACCTTATTTATATAGAACAAAATGTATGTGTTTTGGTCAATTTGGAAAGTTTTGTTTTTCTGATGATGATTCTTTACGGACATAGAGAGTAATTTAAATGCATAGCTGATTGAAGAGGGTAATATTTATTATAAGAAATAATATACTATATAAGTTTAACATTTATTCATACATATATATGTACATACTGTATATACATACAGTATATATATATATATATATATATATATATATATATATATATATATATTAGTATTTATACTATATATACTGTATATATTTTTTTATTAATTATATTAATTCTATTTTAATATTTTTTTGTATATTTAGTCATTTGTATCATTTTTTTTATTTACAAATTGTATTATTTTTTCCCCCAGTTATTTTGTTGTACTCGAGATATCTTTTGTACTGTCTGCTATCTCTGTTCTACGTATTCTTGACAATCAATAAAATACCTATAGGGCACATGCAAAAGAGAAATCAAATCTGCGACAAAGTTATACATTTTGAGAATCACGATCTAAAACAAAAGAGGTTTCACCAGATACTTTCACTGCATACATGATAGTTCCTTGAACCTACTGATACTGCATTGCCCCAAAACCCTGTATGCCTGTGAGCAACAATGTGCTATGAGTATTTGTAGTATGTGCTTTTGTTCCCTGTAAGACAGAAATAGATCTCGGTCGCCAAAGTAAATGCTAGTAGATCTACAAGCTAAACTCCATGCGAGAGGCAGACAGTGACAGCACTGGAGTTGTAGACGTTTTAAACCCGCAGAATAATCAGCATAGCAACCAAAATGATCCCCTCTTGTATGTATCACATCTCAGGATGACTGACAGGTGTGTGAAAGAAAACAAGAGAGAGAGAACTCACTTTGGAGAATCTGTGTGAGGATGAGGAAAACTGCCGCAGTTCCACGTTGAAATCTTCATCATTGGCATCCTCCTCCTCCTCAGTTTCTAAGTGATGGTACCTATCAGATCGTGCTGTGAGTAAAAGGGGAAAATGTGTCACATTGAGCTGTGATGCCAAGGTGCTCTCATGCGTGTTATTTCAAGACTCCATTATTCAAAATAATTTTATAGGTACATTTCACCCAAAAGTGAAAATTCTGTCATGTTTGATTTCTCCTGGTGTGCTCCTGTTTCATGCTAGAATTTCTTTGTTTGTATACAGCTAGAAGTGCTGCACATTCAAAACTATAGAAAGGAAAAGGAGAAGAAACCAAAAACAAACTTAATCAGTTTTCGTGTATATCGTGATGTGCCAGGTTTGAATGTGCCTAAATGTTTTTGAATGAAATTATAATCTGTTCCTCATACAAAGATATCATGTGACTTCAGAAGACTTGGAATATAGCGCCCAAGTTGTATGGACTTCTTTTGGTCCTCTTTTATCCTTTTTGGATCTTGACAGTCACTAGCTGCCACCCACTACCATTGTATGTAAAAGAGCAGCTAGGATATTCTGTTAAATATCTCCTTTTTGTGTTCCACACAGAACAAGATATGGAAATTTCAGTTTAGTTGTTTTGTTAGCATTTTTTTTTTTTTTTTTTAACTTTATAGAAAAGCATAGAATATCGTGTTTTTGTTTTTTATTGTGTCATTATTGGCCTATATTGCATTATTATGCATAGTCCATCACGTTTACAGAATATAATTAACCCCAAAATGAGATGGCCAGATTTTTTCCAATTTGTCCGGCAAACGTTATTATTTCTGGACTTGTTGGCCGGCACCAAAATTTCTTAGTAGAAACTCTGTTATATATGCATGTCAGAAGGCAAAAAAGGTGAGCAGACAATGATGACAATTCTCATTTTTGGGTGACCTATCCCTTTAATGTGGCACCACAGTATGTTCATAAATCTATGTTATAGTAAGACAACATCATAATAGCTTACAACGTAAAACAATCTTTATATACAAAGCTTTATATAAAGGCAGAGCAAGCTGCATATATAAAATTACATATGCATGTAAAGCCTGTTGTATCATATTTGATACATTTCAAAGTGGCTTTTCCATAAAAATAAAAAAAGTACAAAATTCTATAAGATAATGTTTCATCAAGCACAAGTGGCTTCAATTCAGCAAATATTCATTTTGAAACATCACTAAAAATATAAACGTTACTGTTATTTGCTTTATCCAAATCAGCAGCAAAAATTTCATTGCAAAAAGACATGTGCATCATTTTTGTAATGATATTACAAGGTGAGCACATAAACTTTCACCAAGAGGCAGTAGACAGCTAGTGTGCTGCATACAGTACAACAGGTTTTTCAGCAATGTATTTGCCATATTTATAATACAGAGGCTTTGGAAAATCATGTATCAAATATGATACGCACTTCTTTATAGGGTAAATATTTTAGCATTTCATAACACGCTTGGACAGAAAGCTATCCAGAAATGATACTGACACATTGATAGAGAAAATAGCTGATGTTGTTCCAAACAAATGACATCACCCAACTGTCCTGTACTAATGTGACTAATCTGTCAGCCTGGGAACATCTGATCCTCTCTTAGAAATAAAAACAAACTCAGATCTGTGGTGGCTGTGAGCCCTGTTCTGCATGCACTGTGAAGGGAGATGACTCCACACTTTTAATGGCAGACTGTCACTCACTGTCAAAGTAGCTGGTGTCGTCCTCAGACTCAAGCTGAGGGATGAACTCTGCCTTCTGTCTCAGCAGACTGTTCCAGTCCAGACTGTGAAAGAACTGATGGTGCTTGACCTCGTATGCCCCTCCTGCTGAAATACACACAGCAAATCAAAGTTCAGCTCTAGATTCAGCATTACTCTGCATCCTAACCAGACGAAACACCATAAAGCGAATATATACAGGTGCATCTCAATAAATTAGAATGTCGTGGAAAAGTTCATTTATTTCAGTAATTCAACTCAAATTGTGAAACTCGTGTATTAAATAAATTCAATGCACACAGACTGAAGTAGTTTAAGTCTTTTGTTCTTTTAATTGTGATGATTTTGGCTCACATTTAACAAAAACCCACCAATTCACTATCTCAAAAAATTAGAATATGGTGACATGCCAATCAGCTAATCAACACAAAACACCTGCAAAGGTTTCCTGAGCCTTCAAAATGGTCTCTCAGTTTGGTTCACTAGGCTACACAATCATGGGGAAGACTGCTGATCTGATAGTTGTCCAGAAGACAATCATTGACACCCTTCACAAGGAGGGTAAGCCACAAACATTCATTGCCAAAGAAGCTGGCTGTTCACAGAGTGCTGTATCCAAGCATGTTAACAGAAAGTTGAGTGGAAGGAAAAAGTGTGGAAGAAAAAGATACACAACCAACCGAGAGAACTGCAGCCTTATGAGAATTGTCAAGCAAAATCGATACAAGAATTTGGGTGAACTTCACAAGGAATGGACTGAGGCTGGGGTCAAGGCATCAAGAGCCACCACACACAGACATGTCAAGGAATTTGGCTACAGTTGTTGTATTCCTCTTGTTAAGCCACTCCTGAACCACAGACAATGTCAGAGGCGTCTTACCTGGGCTAAGGAGAAGAAGAACTGGACTGTTGCCCAGTGGTCCAAAGTCCTCTTTTCAGACGAGAGCAAGTTTTGTATTTCATTTGGAAACCAAGGTCCTAGAGTCTGGAGGAAGGGTGGAGAAGCTCATAGCCCAATTTGCTTGAAGTCCAGGGTTAAGTTTCCACAGTCAGTGATGATTTGGGGTGCAATGTCATCTGCTGGTGTTGGTCCATTGTGTTTTTTGAAAACCAAAGTCACTGTACCCGTTTACCAAGACATTTTGGAGCACTTCATGCTTCCTTCTGCTGACCAGCTTTTTAAAGATGCTGATTTCACTTTCCAGCAGGATTTGGCACCTGCTCACACTGCCAAAAGCACCAAAAGTTGGTTAAATGACCATGGTGTTGGTGTGCTTGACTGGCCAGCAAACTCACCAGACCTGAACCCCATAGAGAATCTATGGGGTATTGTCAAGAGGAAAATGAGAAACAAGAGACCAAAAAATGCAGATGAGCTGAAGGCCACTGTCAAAGAAACCTGGGCTTCCATACCACCTCAGCAGTGCCACAAACTGATCACCTCCATGCCACACCGAATTGAGGCAGTAATTAAAGCAAAAGGAGCCCCTACCAAGTATTGAGTACATATACAGTAAATTAACATACTTTCCAGAAGGCCAACAATTCACTAAAAAAAATGTTTTTATTGGTCTTATGATGTATTCTAATTTTTTGAGATAGTGAATTGGTGGGTTTTTGTTAAATGTGAGCCAAAATCATCACAATTAAAAGAACCAAAGACTTAAACTACTTCAGTCTGTGTGCATTGAATTTATTTAATACACGAGTTTCACAATTTGAGTTGAATTACTGAAATAAATGAACTTTTCCACAACATTCTAATTTATTGAGATGCACCTGTATATATATATATATATATATATATATATATATATATATATATATATATATATATATATATATATATCTACAATACCAGCAGTACACAATAACAAGTCAGCTTTTTGTTTCCAGAGACTTTTGTGCATCAGTGTGCCCGTCTTGGCAAGGTATTCATAAAAACAGTCAGTGAATGTATACAGGCAGGACAAAAAATATATGTGTCAAAATATAAGATCTACGCATTGGGCCTTGCATTCTATTCATTGCATTAATTTTAATCAAACAAAAAAATAGTTTTCTTGAATAATTACTAGTAAAAACGTAAAGTATAATTCCTTGAAGGCTACATGCCATAGTTCTAATTTAATTTGATAATATTTAAATTAATATTTAACATTTTAAATAAAGGAGTGTGTTCACTAGCATATTAGTTTATGCTGTTCATATCGAAACTGGTATTGAGAATCATGATATTTCACTGGTATTGATATCGACCACTGAAATCTTAGTATCGTGACCAACCTTAGTGCTGTGTGCTTTTAGATTTTTGAGATGTAATGGAAAAAAAGAAATGTACTCAATGGCCATTCATTCTAATATGTAGTCTAAAATGTCTAAAAATGTCTAAAAATGTAATTTACTATCCATCTACGGACACTCTACCAAATGAGGGGAAAAGTACTGCGCTTTGGCTTTTTCACGGGTGGGTGCACATCATAGACATAAATCATGCAATGAGATTTTCTGTGAGTGAAAATGGAAGTCTGCTTTAATGGCTGAATGGAGAGCTGGGCTAAAAGAGTCCTGTTTTAATTGTATTGGCTTTATAAGAGAAACAGTTTTCTTTACATTCCAGGTATTCCTCAAATAGTCTACAGACAAAAATAGGACCTACTGTAATAATATGAAGGATGGTAGCAGTCCTGTAAGCAATATGAAACACATATTTGTGGCTGTCGCTGTATTAGCTGTAACTTTTGAACCCTGCCAATGGTATGTGAATTAATAAAAATTACCATAATTATGTTTTAAATGGCCATGTAACCGTATTTTTGCGTTATTTTATATATTAAAAAAATGTCTCTTTGACAATGTAATCATTTAAAAATGTCCCTTGTAGCTATATCTCCGACAAACAATGAAGGTCATTGAGTCAAATACTGCATCATACACTAGTGGGTTTATTAATGAAACGCCACCTGTAACAAAAACTTCCTACACCTATCTTGAATTTGTTCCTCATTTTGTTTTAGTGGGTGAAAGGTGAAGCGACATCAAAAGGAATTGCAAAAATAATGACTGTTTGCCATTGGTCCAAACACTGTTTGTTAACGTCTGCCATTGGTCAGAAAAAACAGCTATGGTTGAGTCAATGTTGCTGCAGTATATCAGGTTGGTAAGGATGCTCAAACAAACAGAGCAATGTTTTGATAGCACCACTGTGTTTACACTCAATCGAATGCGAATGGTTTACTTATAGCTGTCTTTGTTTATTACTCTACTATTATATGGGATAGGAGAAAGTATCATAATATTGAAAGAAATGTGATGACCTTAAAGGGATCATGAAATGCTCTTTTTTTATATAGTTTTATTATCTTCCCTGAGGTCCACTGATAATGTTAGTTAGTTTTTTTTTTTTGCATTAAAACAGTCATAATTTACTAATATATGATCATTTTCCACCCTGTCTCTGGCCCTCTGTCTTAAATGCTCTGTTTTGTCCTACGCGCCTCCTTAAAACTTCAACGTAAACACCCACTGTTATGATTGGCTAACATCATGCAAGCCCCTCGAATAGAGCCATTTTTGAAACTCATTCGGAAGAGAATGAACCAGCTCAACAACATTATAAAACTAAATGTCAGGGTTTACACATAATGCACATCCAACAAATTGCATCCGAATATATTAAACTGTTCGTCTCAAGCACAACTTAACACTCACACCCTGTTTACACCGGACGCAAGAGTCGCGTCAAAAGCAATAGAACCCATTATAATCAATGATGCTGTCTACCATGGAAGCGTTCGTTGTGTCGCGCCAACAGTAAACAGATGTCCTGTTCCATTTTGCACTGCACGTGGTGGCACTACTACTGCCAACAACACAAATAAACGGTTTAGAAAGTTTGTGTGGATGCACCCGGTGCAGACTGCCTCAAGCCGTTACATCGTGTCACGTCAACGGACGTGTCAGGTGTAAATGGTGTTAGCACCATAAACTATCACACAGTCATGACATAAGAAATATTATGAATGAAACCGTTTACTCACGTTTTTTGCAATCGTATCCAAGTGTTTTAACTGCCCCTTCCTTCAATAACAGTTCCTTTGCAAAGCTTGAATCGTATTATGACCGGTATGATATGAGCCGATCATATAATCCACTCTAAAATATGCTGAAGACACATCCACATCCAGTTTCCAGTATCATTCTATCATGTTTTCATACACCATCACCTAAAAATAGCGCAGATGGGCAAAAGAATGCGAGGCAGCAGCTGAATGACAGAGTTTCTCCTCTTCAGAGTTGTAACTTGACACCGCATCTTTTAAAAGTGGCCCGATATATGTATCAAGTGGTCAAAGACTTCTGTCTGTGCATGTTTATGCAGAAAAACATTTAAATCCAGACAGGCACATGAAGATGTCCTGTGTAAGTCCACTTTGGACTAATCTCCCATGACAGGCCCTATCTCTCTCCTCCTTCACCTGTATGACTGACTGAGTGCCAGTGGGCGGGGCCAAGGGTGCAATGACAGAAAAATATGCATTGCATATGCAGATGTATTTGGTCTTTGTGACGTCACAAGTTCCACGAATTCCAAACAAGCCATTTTTGCAGCTTGGTTTAAATAAATGCTCTTTTCTATTAAGGAGGAAGTTTTCAGTTCTGAAACTTACAGCATGTTTTTAATAGTACAATGACCTCTTATATGCCAAATGATCAAGGAAAATTTGGTTCCTCATGCCATGACCCCTTTAAATGCCGGGAATGATGCCACATGAAGTTCTGGAGATACGAAAAAGACTTTTGGTTTCCTAGCTAAACTTCTGGTGGCACATTTTTCACTTACTGTAGATAAATGTCATTAAAAGATAGTTACTTGGCCTTTCTTATGAAAACCATTTGTTTTTTTTCATTTGATTCGTTCAAATTAACGGAAAAAGCCAGATTATCGTTTTTTTATTTTCTCCCCAATTTGGAATGCCCAATCCCAATGCACTCTAAGTCCTCATGGTGGCGTTGTGACTCGCCTCAATCCGGGTTGCGGAGGACGAATCTCAGTTGCCTTTCGAGTCTGAGACAGTCAATCCATGCATCTTATCACGTGGCTTGTTGAGTGCGTTACCACGGAGATGTAGTGCGTGTGGAGGCCCATGCTATTCTCCGTGGCATCAATGCACAACTCACTACGCGCCTCACAGAGAGCAAGTACCACACATGATAGCGACCACGAGGAGGTTACCCCATGTGACTCTACCCTCCCTAGCAACCAGGCCAATTTGGTTGCTGGAGTCACTCAGCACGCCCTGGATTCGAACTCGTGACTCAAGGGGTAAAATTATCGCTCTTAAACAGCAATTTAAACCATGCATTTTTTAATGCAATTTTTTTTAACAAAGTTTCTGGTCCAACTGGCCAGCAGTTGTAATTTATATACTGTACTTGCCAAAGCCCAATGAGTGTGTTAACTGTGGACTCTCACCAGTGCCAAGCCGCTCCAGCGGGTTCTGCCTGAGAAGCAGTGTGATGAGCTCTTGAGCATCAGCTGGTGGAGCATCTTCACCCTCAGGCCAGTTTATTTCATCTGAGAGTAGAGAGAAAAAAAAAAAAACTGTTTCATCCTCAACAGTTTAATGTGACAACACAGAAACAACACCTTCCCAAACATCATAACTGTGGTTTTCATAAAGACAGACCGATTAGCGGTTTGACCAATATTTTGTACAGATATTCACACTCTTTCGACTTAATTGTGTCTACTGATATATGGCATCATTTGTTGGGTCTTAACAATGGTGTATACATGAAAAATAACTTCAGTGTATTGTTTTACTTTGTAACAGACACTCATTCAACAGTGAAAAATGCACAACATCTTAGGCTTTAAGGGATAGTTCACCAGAAAATAAAAATTCTGTTTATTATTTATTCAATCATCCTCATGTTTTTACAAACCCATATGACTTTTTCTTCTGTGGAACACAAAAGGAGAATGTTAGGGACCGACAGCTTCAGTTACCTTACACTTTCATTGTACGGAAGCAACAGAGAGGTCAACATACTTTCAATTGCCTATTTTGGACACAGGAAGTGGGGAAAAATGTAAGTGAAGTTTCAGGAAGTACATATATATATATATAAAGGATACTGCATTAGTTGCCTTAATATATTTTTTGTGTTAAACCGTCAACTATTAATCACACAAGTTTAAGAAGTTAATTTCTGAAAAATTAAAAGTCAAAAAATGACAAATGATAATATATATACAGTTGCAATCAAAATTATTCAACCCCCCTGACCAGCAATACGTTCTGGTTGTGTTGTGTGAATTAAAACACATCAACTAAAACCTCAGAAAACAGTCAAAGTAAGTTTTTAAGACACATTTGAGTAATTTTAAGAACAAAGAGTTCTAAGAGTAACTAATTCTCTCCACAAATGTCATGCCAAAAATATTCAATCCCCAAAGTCAATCATATGTTGAGCATCCTTTATCCTTAATAACAGCAAATAAATGTTTCAGGTATGTTTTCTCAGGCTTCGGACACCTCTCTATTAGATTTTTTACACATTTCTCATGAGCAAAAGCTTCCAGCTCATTGGAATTCTTTGGTTTCTGTGCTACCACTGCTACCTTGAAATCCCAACAAAGGTTTGCAATGGGATTTCAATGATGGACTGAAAGGGCCATTTAAGGACATTCCATGACCTATCCCTGAACCAGATTTTGGACAACTTGGATGTACCCTTGGTGTTATTGTCTTGCTGGAAAGTCCAGTGATCACCGAGCTTCAATTTTCACAATAAAGGCATCACATTTTTGCCAAAATGGCCTGATACCTGAAAGAATATATGGTGTCAGTCACATAGTTAGGATAGCCATTTCCTGCAGCCGCAAAACACCCCCATAACAGGACTGACCCACCTCCATGCATGACTGTGGGGATGGTGTCGTTCTTGTCATCACCTTGCCTTTCTTCAGATATAATGCTGACCCATGGGTCTAAAACTCATTTTCAGTTTAGTGTCATACATCCATAAAACCTTCTTTCAGGACTCCACAGGTCTTTCCAAATTCCTTCTTGAATATTCAAGTCAACATTTCCCTTGGTGAAATTTTGCTTTCTTCCACACCCAAGAAGGTTGCTTTTGTACCATATTTTAAAAACGTATGAATGGTGCTGCCAACTTTGTCTGGAAATTGGAGTGCCTTGGAAATGTACTTTTAGCCACGGCCTTTCTTGTGTACTGAAATAATCTCCTCTATTGGCTTTTGTGACAGCTTATTTTTAATTGCATTTTTTGCATAGAAATACATTTTTGTTTATGACACTAAACCATTGTAGAGTGATGGCTTAATTTTGTTTTACAATGAAGAGATGATCCGCACTCCAATACTAAACTGTTTATGTTTTTATCCCATGACATTTAAAGGGGAAATAGACACAGACGTTTCGGTGTACAGGCCTTCCTCAATGTGTAAAACAATTATCGTATTCACCCTCTTTTTATATACAAACCACATCTCTGTAGACTCATCACATGACTTTACGTATTCAATCATGATTTGTCACAAGACAGAATCAGTTAAGCGATCACCAGGTGCTAACAATAAAAGACACACGATTAAATCTCAATACAGTTTACAGACTCAGATACATCTGAATGCAAATTCACAAAATCACCACATGCCACACACAAGCATTGCAAAATATAACTACATGATTTTATACAATCACTAAACAAGAACAGTTAAATGTGAAAGATCCAATCATTGAAACATAAGGTATACACTGTCATTAATCAATGTTAGTGTTCACATTTTTAATTTATGTTGATGTCCTATGCCAAAGAACATGTATCATAAATTGAATGTTTAATTATAATTTGATCAAAGGAAAAAAAGATAGGTCTAGTTCTTCATTTAGATTATTCAGGGCTAATGCTTTGAGTGTATAAATCCAAAAAGCTTCACGTTTTAACTATTCATTAATTAAACCTTCTCCTCTACGAGATCTTTGAACTTCCTCTATCCCTATGCATTCTAATTGTTTAATGTTATGACCCATCTCACTAAAATGTCTTGCTACTGGAGACGTTATATCTTGGCATCTAATAGTTGACTTATGTTCATTAATCCCAAGTTTTAGTTGTCGTAGCGATTTACAGATATATATTTTTTGGCAAATTTTAACTCTTAACTCTAGCGGTTCAAAAAAAAACATAGTTTTGGTAATGACATAAGTTGTGCTTCGTCTCTTCTCCTCTGCACGGATGAATGTGGTTTGAGGCACCGGTGTACACAAGGATACAGGACATCTTATCAAAGAGAATGGACAAATAAATAATGAAAGAAAAAGACGGATATCCGAAAGCATGTCATCTGAGCAGATAATTGCCATATCTTATGCTGTTGTTTTGATTTATTGGAAACATCGATGTTTTGAAATAAATGATGTTACAAAAGTTAGGCAACGTTCGTTAACATTAGACAATGTCTGTAGTCTGATAAGGTCAAACGTTGTAAAGTTTTTATAACTGCCAGATATTCTGGCCAAATAGACCACTTTTCTTGTTCGTTGTGACAAACTTTCAGGTTCTCGCTACTCCCATACACACGCTACAGTAGCCGGAGCTTATTTTCTCTGTGTACAGAAATGACGCCAAGTATATATATGTGTATGCAATTTCCCGCGAAATCAGTCCCGACAGCTCTAAAATATAAATCACTATTATAGGTTTATCAAAGTGTATTTAGGTAAAGACATGGTTAGGAAGATGGATTTTTGTTGCACTCTCTCAATAACATTAAAAATGTTACATAGTGTAGCTTTAACATATAAATTACATTTTGAGTTGTACAGGTCATCAATGACTTAATTTTGTTTTAAAACAATTACTTGTGTAGCCTTACATATTTAAGAAACAGCTGCATGCAATAGGGGTTGAATAATTATGACACGGCTTTAAAAAAAATCCTGCTATTTAGAAATTTTAGGTTATATATTCACACTATGACTTTGAATATGTCACTCAACTGATATAGATGTAATCTTTAAATATTCTGGGCCATCAGAAAAGCTTACCTTTGTAAATCCTTACTGTCTTGGGGGTGGCTTGAATAATTTCTCTCAAAAACATCACTTCAGAACTACTAGTATCACAGCTTAGGCTGTTTCTAACATGTTATTGGAGAAACAAGGATGTGTGTGTGTGTGTGTGTGTGTGTGTGTGTGTGTGTGTGTGAGAGAGAGAGAGAGAGAGATTGAGAGAGAGAGATGGAGCATGTGCGATCACCTGTTAATGATGCAGTAGTCTGTTAGTCAGCTTTCTGAAGATAATGTAATTTTGGTGTAGTTCATCCTATTTTCTCAGTGGAAAAATAGCCGTCCAAGCGGGGGTATTCCTCCCTAGTTCGCCGTAGCCAGTGCGCAAGAGCCTTTCACTACTATAGAAACCGCAATGTCCTCCACCATTTTGTCCTCTCCAATGTGGAAACTCCGGTAAGATGTAAGCGCCTTGCGTTTGTGTAATTAGTCAGTCTGTTGTGTCTCTCAGCTGTGATGAGCCTTACAGTGCATCCGGATGGATTAAATCCAAATTGGATTAAATTCATTATTTTCCTCAAAATTCTACAAACAATACCCCATAATGACAATGTGAAAGAAGTTTGTTTGAAATCTTTGCAAATTTATTAAAAATAAAAAACGAAGAAAAATCACATGTACATAAGTATTCACAGCCTTTGCCATGACACTCACAATTGAGCTCAGGTGCATCCTGTTTCCACTGATCATCCTTGAGATGTTGCTACAACTTGATTGGAGTCCACCTGTGGTAAATTCAGTTGATTGGACATGATTTGGAAAGGCACACACCTGTCTATATAAGGTCCCACAGTTAACAGTGCATGTCAGAGCACAAACCAAGCCATGAAGTCCAAGGAATTGTCTGTAGACCTCCGAGACAGGATTGTATTGAGGCACAGATCTGGGGAAGGGTACAGAGAAATTTCTGCAGCATTGAAGGTCCCAGTGAGCACAGTGGCCTCCATCATCCGTAAATGGAAGAAGTTTGGAACCACCAGGACTCTTCATAGAACTGGCCACCCAGCCAAACTGAGCAATCGGGGGAGAAGGGCCTTAGTCAGGGAGGTGACCAAGAACCTGACTGTCACTCTGTCAGAGCTCCAGCGTTTCTCTGTGGAGAGAGGAGAACCTTCCAGAAGAACAACCATCTCTGCAGCACTCCACCAATCAGGCCTGTATGGTAGAGTGGCCAGTCGGAAGCCACTCCTCAGTAAAAGGCACAAGACAGCCCACCTGGAGTTTGCCAAAAGGCACCCGAAGGACTCTCAGACCACGAGAAACAAAGATTGAACTCTTTGGCCTGAATGGCAAGCGTCATGTCTGGAGGAAACCAGGCACCGCTCATCACCTGGCCAATACCATCCCTAGAGTGAAGCATGGGGGATGTTTTTCAGCGGCAGGAACTGGGAGACTACTCAGGATCGAGGGAAAGATGAATTCAGCAATGTACAGAGACATCCTTGATGAAAACCTGCTCCAGATCGCTCTGGACCTCAGACTGGGGTGAAGGTTCATCTTCCAACAGGACAATGACCCTAAGCACACAGCCAAGATAACAAAGGAGTGGCTACAGGACAACTCTGTGAATGTCCTTGAGAGGCCCAGCTAGAGCCCAGACATGAACCAGATTGAACATCTCTGGAGAGATCTGAAAATGACTGTGCACCGACGCTCCCCATCCAACCTGATGGAGCTTGAGAGATCCTGCAAAGAAGAATGGGAGAAACTGCCCAAAAATAGGTGTGCCAAGCTTGTAGCATCATACTCAAAAAGACTTGAGACTGTAACTGGTGCCAAAGGTGCTTCAACAAAGTATTGAGCAAAGGCTGTGAATACTTATGTACATGTGTTTTTTTTTTTCCATTTTTTATTTTTAACAAATTTGCAAAGATTTCAAACAAACTTCTTTCACATTGTCATTATGGGGTATTGTTTGTAGAATTTTGAGGAAAATAATAAATGTAATCCATTTTGGAATAAGGCTGTAACATTTCAAAATGTGGAAAAAGTGAAGTGCTGTGAATACTTTCCGGATGCACTGTAATGCTGAAGTTGTTAGTTTAAAGCCGTTTAAAGCTATTTCCTAGCTTTAGTAGTGTAGTAGTAATACGAGAGATCATGGAGTGTTGTTGAATATGAACACTGAGTGATGCTGACTCACTTCACGTCACCAACTGGCTCATATTACACACAAAAAAGGTATTTTGCCTCCACCTGCTGGCTAAAACATATAATGTCACAAAATTAAATGTAAAGAGACAGATGGCTCTTAACACATCATTGAACCTACAGTTGACAGCAATCCGTTTTGCATTGAGTACAGTTCTCACAGTACGCGTTCTTGCACTCCGTCTGCACTAATTTTAATTGTTGATCTATTTACATGTGTCTCAGACGGACGCGTTTGGCGCATCTCACTGGTATTCAGCATCATAAATGCTGCATTTTTAGGAAGCTGTGCCAAGTTCAAAGAAGTGAAAACTTTGAAAATCATGTCTGAAGATTCCGGTATTCTGTTGTGTTTCGCCCACCTGTTGTGCTTCCTCAGTGAGCGGTTCTCATTCAGCTGCGCTGCTTTTGAGGTTTGTTGAGGCGCACTGCCACCTTTTCACGAGGCTCATAAAAACAGATGTACTTCAAGCTTGAAAAAGTAGTTTATTTCACTTGCTGACATAACCTCTACAACAGTTTCAAGTACATAATGAACACTGGATGATTTCTCCGGCCACTTGTAGCTCGTATGGTAGGAAAATCCATACTTTTATTACAGAATTTACATGATTAATTGCGTAAAAATTTTTTAACGTGTTATTTGTTATTAATCACACTAAATCAACATGTTAAATCAACAGCCGCAGATGGTTGCTTCGGTGTGGAGCTCTCTAGCGTTTGTTACTTTTGTTTGTTTGTCATGTTTTTTTTGTCACTCTTTCCCGATCAGCAGGGATGAACTGCTGAATATTTGGCAGAGCATACCTGATAATTTTTTGCTGGTGTTTGATTATTCAGACGTTTTATTAGACACCTTAGGCGCAGCAGTGCTTTACAAGCAATCCAAAAGACGCACGAGGGAAGCGTGCCAGCGTGCTTGTGAAGCTACGTCAATGCGGCTTTAGGACTCCGCTGTAGAGTATTCATCTGGCGAATGTTCGCTCCCTAGACAACAAAACGGATGAACTGCTTCTGCTTACTCAAAAAAAAAAATAAGGACTTTTCTAACTACGCTGCTCTGTGTTTCACAAAAACCTGTCTGAGTGAAGCCATCCTGGACAGTGCGTTACATCTGCCGGGCTTTCAGCTGTTCAGAGCGGATCGCATCGCGGAGATATTGGGAAAAACGAGAGGTGGTGGAACATGCTTTTACATCAACGAACGTTGGTGTACAGATGTAACAACATTGAAGAAGATAATTTAGAGGTGCTCTTCATCAACTATAAGCCTTTCTACTCACCGTGGGAGTTTTCCTTGTTTATTCTGGTGTGTTTATATACATCCACAAGCATGTTGCATTGCAACAGCTGGCTGATCACATCAAAGACACAGCGCAACAACACCCAGACTCTCTTATCATTATTCTGGGAGATTTTAATAAAGCTAACCTCACCCATGAACTCCCAAAATACAAATAACGCATCACAAGCCCCACCAGAGAGAAATATACTGGATCACTGCTACACCACTGTAAAGGATGCATATCGCTCTGTCCCATGTGCAGCTTTAGAACTCTCGATCACTGTTTGGGAGTCAACTAATGGCTGATGAACTGAATGTGTTTTACTGCAGGTTTGAAAAGCCGAGTCTCACACCCCTTCCCCCGCTCAGATCATCACTTCACACAAACACCAACACCACCTGGAACCCCCCTCCTCCCCCTCCTGCTACTCAATCTTCACTTATGATCTATGAGGAGGATTTGTGCCGGGTCTTTCAGGAACAAAAGACTATGAAAGCTTCAGGGCCAGATGGTGTTTCACCTGCCTGTCTGAAAGTCTGTGCTGACTGGCCCCCATCTTCACACAGATCTTCAATAGATCACTGGAGCAGTGTGAAGTTCTCTGCTGCTTCAAACGCTCCACCATCATTCTGGTCCCCCAAAAAACCCAAATCACAGGACTTAATGACTACAGACCTGTCACTCTCACGTCTGTAGTCATGAAGTCAATTGATAGACTGATTTTGGCCTACCTGAAGGACAAAACTGGACCCCTGCTGGACCTCCTCTGGTGTGCTTACCGAGCAAACAAGTCTGTGGATAATGCTGTCAATATGGGACTGCATTATATCCTGCAACACCTCAACAGACCTGGGACTTTTGCAAGGATCCTATTTGTGGACTTCAGTACAGCCTTCAATACCATCATGCCTGATCTTGTCTCAACCAAACTGATCCAGCTCTCCATGCCCACCCCAATCTGTCGATGGATAACCAGCTTTCTGACGGATAGGCAGCAGCTAGTGAGAGTAGGGAAACTCACATCCGGGACCCTCACTATTAGCACTGGTGTTCCTCAGGGATGCGTTCTCTCTCCACTGTTCTTCTCCCTGTACACGAATGACTGCACTGCAAAAGACCCCACTGTCAAGCTCCTGAAGTTTGCAGATGACACCACGGTCATCTGCCTTATCTGCGACGGTGACGGATCAGCTGGCTTTCTGGTGCAGTCACAACAACCTTGAGCTGAACATGTTCAAAACAGTGGAGATGATAGTGGACTTCAGGAGAAATCCCTCCGCACTCAAGAGTGAGAAAACGTGCAGGTAGAATCACTCTGGACCCCACACACCCTGCACACTCCCTCTTTGAACTGTTGCCCTCTGGCCAGCACTACAGAGCACTGAGCATCAGGACATCCAGGCACAAGAACAGTTTCTACCCTCAGGCCAATTTCCACATGAACAATTAAACTGCCTCAAGACTCCTCCATAGTGCAATGATATAAATACTTATCTCTTGTACTAATGTAAATTCACATTTTTAATTCAATAACTGTACATACCCCTACCTTGCACATACTTTACCACTTTCACATGTACATATTCCATTCTGTTATATGTCCTATTATTTGTATGTCTATTTATACTCTTACCTGGTTTTATATTCTGTGTCTCAGTGTAATGTTCTGTGTGCACTTGTTTGTCCTATCACCAAAAAAAATTCCTTGTGTATGTGAGAACACTTGGCAATAAAGCTCATTCTGATTCTGTATACATTACTGAGTCAGTTCAGCAGCTACATGCTGTTTGACTGACAGACTGCTGGTTTTGTGCTTCCATGTGGGCATCTTGGCAAGGTGTTCATAAAAACACATTTTATCCTAGGTGTTCCACATAAGAAAGTCATACAGCATATGGCATGAGTGAATGGCAACAGAATTTTATTTATTTATTTATTTATTTATTTTTTATTAAAAGTGATTAAAAAATCTTATAGATAACCACCTCCCCAAAGCCAAACATTTACCATCTCCAACGGCCCCATTTGCCATCATGCAAGCATCAGTCAACGACATCAGGTGGAAAATTCTTAATAGCAAATTAAGAGCTAAAGACCATTATAAATGTAAAGATAATTATAATAATCATCATAATAAATAAGCCTAATAAATTCCCTTGTGTTCCCAAAAAATGCTGCCAAATGCGTTTGTATTGCATTTTGGTAATACAGTTAATGCTGCCTAAAGAAAAGAAAATAGAACTCAATTTTAGTGTCAAGGTGAATGAGTCTTGTAATTTTTTATGATTTAATCACTTTCATCTTTGTTTCTTTTATACAAAGACATATATTACTGAACCTGCAGAGTGGCCTTCACAATGTGTAAGAGCGAACTGCTCCTTGGAGATGAAGCAAACTAAACTTACAGCACCTCAAGAGATGATCAGAGATCATTTGCTGCATTCTCATAGACTACATTATTCTTGCAAAAAGGACAGGGTCCCGTTGCACGCCTCTGAACAAACAGCGAATCAGACATGAGCATTGATGGCTTATGCATGTGCGTGTCTAGGAGAAGTGCTTTCATTGCACTCGTGAACAGCAGAGCTCACTGCACACACATATAAAATCAGACGAGTATCAGCGGCTTTCTTTCATCTGTTCTTCAAAATATAATCACACCTTTGTGTCTAATTTCTTGTAATATATCACTCCGAGAAGTCTTACAGGTCGCCTTCCACAGTGGCTTGTACATCAGCGAAATACTCCACATGAAATATCTGCATTTGGAGGGTGTTTGTTTCAAACCTTGTCCACCAGGAGCAGGCTGTACGACAAATTCAGGAGAAAGGAAATAAAAACAGTGTCACTGACTTCAAGCTTTGCAATTGCACTCACACTTTCTGCAGGAAAAATTTTTCTAGAAAGTTTTAAACGATTATGTGTTGGTGAATGGTGAGACACCCGGCGAGCCACTTGATTTTTAACAAAGAGCTACTTGTGGCTCGTGAGCCATAGGTTCCTGACCCCTGCTTTAACAGTTAGATATAGCTCAAAATACTGTATGTGACTTAAGATTGAAAAACAACTTTGTATAAAAGTAAAAGCATGAATAATAAAAACAGTCATAATCAAACTTATAATTTTGTTTTTATTGGTGTAAACAAATGATATTAATTATTGTGTAAAAAATCTTAAAACAAAAATTGGTTCTTAATATCCGTTATTGGCCACAATAATTGCCACTACTTGTAAAAAAACACAATACCAGTCGATCTCTAATTTTTACAAGGTAAAAGGGCAATTCATTCAACATGGAAGCTCCTCTATGGTTTTGTTGGGCTGCCATTGTTAAGGTGATAACTCATGGAACACAAACCTAATGGAGGTTGTTCAATGTTTGAAACTTATCAAAGACCAGGCCCTCGACAAAATCATAATTCAAACAATTGTTGAGAAACAACACAACTGAACTTAGATTAGATTAGAATAAAAAGGGGACATGGACTTTGGCTGAAAGGCCAGCAGGGGAAATAAATAAGGAGCTGTGCTTTCTTTGTTTTGTGACTGTTTCTATGGCAACATGTTTGAACCACATTAAGGAGCATAAATATGTATCTAAGCCCTAGGCAATGGCAGATAGCTGTGCCTTTGTCAGGCAAATTAATTAATACTCACAGTCATGATAACCCAATGTTGGAGAATATACTAAAGGCTACACAAACCATTTAGTGTTTTCTTCATCATGGGGTGTGTCAAAGGCATGTTGCTCAAACCCACTGAAATATAAATTTGAGTTTGGTGTCTTTTAGTCCATGCCTATTGGCTTTGAGATCATGTTTATGCTAGTGTATTCTTTAAAGTTAATACAATTATCTTATAGCAGATAAATGGATTTAAAATGCACAGTTTTCATTTTAATGAGTCATCTTGTACTCAAGGGCTTATACAAATTTTTATTCAATCAAATGCTCTTTAGAATGAGAATGTCACCAACTAACAAAAGAACGCAAATCATGGATCATGGCTCTGATTTAAACTAAAAAAATTTAATGAATACATACATAAATAAGGAGACAAGCGTTATGTTCTGTCCAAACTTCCAGTTTCTAAAGGAAGTACGTCAACAATTTCATGGGGTCTTCAAATGTAAAGTAGCTCTATCTATTTGCAATGGGGCATTATATACTTCTAAAGTCCTATGGCCACCAGTAGTATATAACAATAAAGAATTCCTGTATGGCTGCAGGGGGTTCTGAGTGTTTTTTTTGTGTTTTTTTTGTTTTTTTTTCGCATATTGCTATACAGTTGCTAGGGTGCTCTGGGTGGTTGCCTGGGCATTGCTTGGTGGTTACTTACTGGCCATAGAGTCAAGTCTTTATGATAATCTGGGCCCTGGAGAAGACAGTAGTACCTCCTTTAATGCAAGTCTATGGGATTTTTTCACCTGTTTTATCGTTTGCAAGGCAAAGGATACCGCATGATTTGAGGTATCATTCATGCCTGTTGAATAAACCATGCGGCATGACTTACAAACTACAGTTCAATACTTAGCCCCTTAAACTCTATGGACTCGGTGGTGGGTCCAAAGGGGGGCACTATATTGGCAAAAATGTTTACGCTTAAAATGTTAAAGTTCCCGTATACATAAGTCAGGCATATGAGGTATCATTTGAAAGCTTAGAATCTAAACTTTTCAGAAAATACAATTACTTTCACATTTATGTTACATAAAATAAAGAAATAAGGCCTAAAAACATTTGCATTGCAAATTAGAGCCCCCTAGAGGTGTAGAAATATTAATATGAATATAAAAGTCTTTCACAAAGCACTTAAATGGACAAGTCATATATCAAATGAAAGCTCTCTTTCTCAGGAATGTGAATATACAGTTTATTATCAAATTTTGAAATATTTTTTAAAAGAATCACAAAGTGAAATATGATTTCTGTAGAGAGTAGAGATAATATACAAATGCCTCATTTATGCGCCATTCACTGCTGCTGTAAACCCCTAGTAGTCAAAAACTTTTAATCTGCTCTTACCTTAAGCTATTTTCTAAAAAATGAGACATTTTTTATATGTCTGTGAGCTTGATTGGCTTAATATTCTAATGTTTTAACTTAGATGTCCAGAACCAAATATGTGGTCCAGCAGGAAAGGCTTGCTAAACAAATCATCAGAAAAATATGTTTTCGACTATTGATGATAAAATGTTATACATCATCACAAAGAGGAGGATCTCTTTCTATTGACACATAGATTGAGCTTCTAGTCCACTCAGAGGCCGAGATATTCGATGAAATAATGAGGGTGGTGCATGAATTGAAAATTAGACTGAATGTCTATGGATGAGCACATCTGTGAGGGCTAAAATGCGTTAGAGCACCACCTACATTTCAGATCTTTCTATTGTGATTGAATGGTAAGCTTTTAAATTTGAGTGTGAAAAATTGCAGGCGGCAGCCCAAAACTGCATCAGAGTTTAAGGGGATATTGTTAGGGGTTTGTTCAAATCTCTAACCCCAAGTATGAGCAACAGTAACAGTGATGCTTGCTAAAACTTCGAAATGAAACAAAGCTTCCATTTCATTCTTCTACTATAAAAGCCACAGTGTCACATGTGATTCCAAAGTCATGACACTGATATAAATAGCAGGGTATAAATCCAGAGCAGGTCTGCAAAATGACAGGTGGAGCCAAATTTCTGCAGGGCCCTATTGCGAACCTATGAGATACTGATGGCCATTAATGAGAAACACAGTTAAGACTATGCAACACTATCTGCATCGGCTAAAGCTCTTGCCTGAATGATGCATGTCTTTATTACATAATAGATTTTAGAATGTTACTGACCGCTTATGACCTGGCCGAACAGCTCTTCTGGAGTGTCTCCAAAGAAAGGTACACAGCCCACCAGAAATTCATACAGGATGATGCCCATTGCCCACCAATCCACAGGCTTCCCATAGCCCTGCCTCAAGATCACCTCTGGAGCGATGTACTCAGGAGTTCCACACACCTGCAGAGAAATGTGTCAAAAAGTTTCAGAGTAATTATCTTTGGCCCTGGTTACTGCCCTGCAAAGCCAAACTTCAGTACTGTAACTACACATTGTCAAAACTGAGCTATGACCGAAATGTAGTCTCTTAGACTGTCCTGTGATAGACGGGTTTCCCTCAACTATGCTCATATTCAGAGAAAACAGAGTTAGACTATTTTATAATCCACATTTGGCTACACAATGAAAAAACTCTCAAGCCATTTTTCTTAATTTCAGTGTTGGTGTAGTTGCTGTGTTTGCCTTTGTAGGGCAGTTTACACCTAATATTAATATCCGTCTCAGGTGATCCGATCACAAGGGGTCAGCTGAGACAGAGAGCTGTTTACATCTTGCATAAATAGATTCAAATGCATCTCCAATAGCCACTTGTGATTGGATTTTGTTGAGGAGAGGGTTTTTGATTTCATGACTACACACATCACTTTATCAGTGTCACTAGATAGCTCAAAAAAGGCACAAAAAAAAAAAAGAAATGGCCAACTGTTGATCGCAAATATAATTTTATTTCAATTTCAACACTGTTATTATGGTTCAAACATAATCAGAATGCTCTTTGTTATTTTATAGAATTATTTTAGCCTCAAACTTTGGATGTTTGTGCTTCACATGATCTGTGTCAATGCATATTGAAATCAGGCATTTCAAAGATGTTCCATGAAGTCTTGTGCATGAGCATGGGCTTTTCCAATTTTTTCCAATTGGACAATTTATTTATTTTAGCACTGTAACAAGCTTAAAGTTTAAAACCCTTGCTTTGACACAATGATTACATATTAGGTGAGTAGACGGTCCTTTAAAGTTGTATGGGACACATCAGGACACATTAGCAGTTATACTAGAAATGTGATATGGCCACACTCTGAAAGTGTTTTGAGTGATCAGATCACAACACAATGTGGACCTGTATATGTAGCGCTCTCCACTTGAGATCTGATCACACAAGACTGTTTTAAAGGGATAGTTCACCCAAAAATGAAAATTCTCTCATCATTTACTCACACTCATGCCATCCCAGATGTCTATGACTTTTTTTCTTCTGCAGAAAACAAACAAAGATTTTTAGAAGTACATCTCAGCTCTGTAGGTCCATATAATGCAAGTGAATGATGACCAACACTTTGAAGCTCCAAAAAACACTGCATAAATGTAATCCATAAGACTCCAGTGGTGTAATCTTCTGAAGCAATCTAATCGATTTTGGGTGAGAACAGACCAAAATGTAACTCCTTTTCCACTATAAAAAACTGCCACTGCAGTCTCTAATAGAGGTTGACCGATAGTGGATTTTTCCGATAGCGATAACTAAAGTGGTAGAAAAGGCCAATAACCGATTAATTGGCCGATAGTTTTAAAATAGATTTATAGAATGTAAAAAAAAAAAAAAAAAAAAAATCTTAGTCTTGCCTTACTATGAGTATTTATTTATTTTTTTTAATTATCGGCAACTATCCCCATCATTTTTTTCAGATAAATATATAATTATAGTTCCAAAAAACTCTCTGCACCGATTAATCGGTAAAACCGATATATCGGTCTACCTCTAGTCTCTAGGCATGATCATGATTTCAAGCTTGATTACACTTTCTAGTGCTTGACGCATTATCAGAGCACTAGATGGCGCTAGGAAGTGTAATAAAGCTTTATAATAAAAAAGGAGTTATATTTTGGTCTTTGGATCGCTTTGAAGTCATGGATTAAACCACTGGAGTCTTGTGCATTACTTTTATGTTGCCTTTATGTGCTTTTTGGAGCTTCAAAGTTCTGGTCACCATTCACTTGCAATATACTGACTAACAGAGCTGAGATATTCTTTTAAAATCTTTATTTGTGTTCAGCATAAAAAAAAGAAAGTTATACACATCTGGGATGGTATGAGGGTGAGTAAATGATGTGAGAATTTCCATTTTTGGGTAAACTATTCCTTTAATACCAGATGTAAAAATAGCAGACATGTAATTAAATTATAATCAATTACGAACATACAAAATCACAATTACATGCCAAGATTTTGAGGTGCAGTTGAAGATGTATTCAAAGACTATGCAATCTTTAAATTAAATTTCAAGTTATCTGGACTTTCAAAGAGAAACGTATACCTGTTTATCAGAGAACTCTCTGGCATCCTTCTCAATGTGCCCCTCATAGAGGTTAGTGGTCATATTCATTAGTCCCACCTTCGACAGGCCGAAGTCTGTCAGCTTGATGTGTCCCATTGAAGTGACCAACAAACTGTAACAATGTAATGACAAAGTGCAAACAATCACCAGAACGACTAGACATTAAATTTTCATTGAGGTCTTAAAGTTCTAAACACAATCAGTTATATAATAGTATTATCTGATGTCACCGCTGCTGGAAAAAACAGGTCATACCAGCTTAGGGTGGTAAGGCTTGTTGCTGGAAGATGAGTTCAAGGTGGTCTACCAGCTCTAATTAGCTTGATCAAGACAGTCTGCCAGGTTTAAACAAGGCCCACCATCTGATCAACCATCTAGACCAGTCTGGACCAACTAATGACCACAAATGTCCAGCTAGAAACTAGCTGACCAGCTGACATTATATTCTGGTTTTAGCTGGATTTTCCATCAGGGATTATTGTATGTTTCATTTTTATATTATATGATGCTCTGTTTCACTAACTAATCAGACGAAGATCAAAGCTCACTTGTCTGGTTTGAGATCTCGATGGACGATTCCATAGTTGTGGAGATATTCCAGCGCTAACACAGTCTCAGCAAAATACATTCTAGCCATGTCAACCGGGAGAGGTCCCATGTTTTTCAGAAGAGTAGCACAATCACCTCCTGTCGGAATGGAGAACAACAAATTAGTGCATAAACAACATGCCTTTTTTCGATTTGGGAAAAAAGGTGTGGCCCTGTTTACATCTGATATTCCCATGCATCTCAAATGCATCTACAGGTGTAAACAATGCCTGTGCTACAGCTTACCCTCCACATACTCCATCACCATGCAGAGATGTCGTCGAGTCTCAAAGGAGCAGTACATGCTGACCACAAACGGGTTCTCGGCAAACGTCAGGATATCTCTCTCCACAAACGCCTGCTGGATCTGGTTCCTCAGCATCAGGTTCTGCTTGTTGATCTTCTTCATGGCAAAGCGCTGTTTGGTCTCTTTGTGTCTCACTAAATACACAGCACTGAGAGAAAACATATTCTAAATGTAATCAACAGCCATATGTATAATAATTTAAAACAAGGTAATCTATATACAGCTGTTAGGTCAACTTACCCATAAGCCCCATTACTGATCAGTTTGATCATCTCAAAGTCGAGTTCACAGGGTTTGCGTCGGGACCGTAGTGCTGCGCTCAGGCTGTGCAACTAGATGAGATCAAGTGTTATGTAAGAATGAATGATGAAATTAACAAGTCCACACAGTTAAACATGTTGTACACTTTCTCCCTCTTTGAATTCTGGAAGACTAAGCACTCATTTTTTTTTTTTTATGTTTTATTGCTTTCGGAGTAATTTGGTTTGTTCAAACTACTTACACTAACAGAGTCATCCGTCTCGGGTGTTTCTGCAATCCCGCTGTCATAGCTAGTTAACTGTGCAATTTCTGCAAAAAAATAAATAAAGAGAGAGAGAGAGAGAGAGAGCGAGAAAGAGAGAGATTTGTTAGAAGCTGGACGAAAAAACATCATCTTTTGAGTAAACTTAAAGGAAAATGAAACAAAATAAGAAACAAAAATGCAAATTCGTATACTCATACTCAATACTCATCTTTATAACCCTCAAAATCTGTGACATTCTTTCTTTCGTTAGAGTGTGATGTTTTAAAAGTCTTCACAGGTTTGTTTGCCATAAAATGGAAGTGAATATTGATTTCAGTCTGTCAATCTCCAAAAAGTAAAAAAAAAAAAAAAAAAAAAAAAACAACAGTAAAAGTAATCATACAACACATTGCAAGTGTTCAGACGTGATATAACCACTTTGTGTGATGATCAGAATGAAATAAACTCCAATAATCTATGTAAATCAAATATGGCGACTACAGTGATAATATAAAACCTTATTGGTTCTCATCTTGCATCTCGTGACCAAACATCAAGACATCATGATGCAAGAACCAAAGAGACATATCATCTTTGAATTTGGGTCTTTAAAGTTTATTAATGATTTGATTGGAGAGTGAATAAGGCTTGGATTTTGTTCTGTTCATCGCACAGAGTGATCGTATGACTTCAGAACACTTGGAATATAGTGTCTGAGTCGTATCGATTACTTTTACTGTGGTTTCATGTTTTTATGTATATTTTTTCGAGCTTGACAGTCACTATTCACTTCCATTATATGGCAAATACACCCTGTGAAAACTTTTTAAAAATTCACCTAATGTATTCCACAGAAGAAATAAAGTCATAAGCGTTTGACAACATTAGTTTGAGTAAATAATGACAGTATTTTCATTTTTTTGGGTGAACTATTCATTCATTAAAAAAAAAAATAATAATAATTATATATATATATATATATATATATATATATATATATAATTTGCTTTTTTTTTTTTTACATTTTTATATATAAAGCACTGTTTTTCTTCGTTTTCTTTACTAACTGAAAAACTGAAAAAAAAGATCAAGTCACTTTTTCCAAACGATTTGGTAGAGCTGACTCCTGTGGTTTCTAAATGAATTAAATGGTGTGGAAATCAGAGGCAATATCTACACACATCATGAAACATTTACTTGCAAAAACTGACACTCCAAACAAGTCCCAGTGAGCTGGTTCTCAGGAGACTTCAGAAGTAACTGATGAACAGCAGGAGGTAATGAACCAAAGGGCCGTTCGGCTGTCTCTGAAGATAGCTAAGCCCATCAGAAAGCCCTCAGAACAGCTGCCCTATCTCCATTCCAATCACCACACAAAAAGATTTGGATGTTCTCGGAGGATTAGGAAGCCTTCAATGGCTTTGTAACCAACACTGCTTTGGCAGAGAAGGCAAGACAGAAGCTTCAAGGTCTGCAGGCGTTTTCAGTTCTCATTACCAATAATGATAATCTTGAGTACAAAATCAGCAGTTTTTTAAAGGATGTCTGGTCTGTACGAGGATTTCAACTAACATTACAGGAAATAAAAACCACAAAGGCTTAAAATCAAAGGCTCTGCACCTAGACTCCTGACCTTGAACATATTAAATGAATTAATACAGCAACAGTAAATGTGAAAACTTTGGGTTACTCTTGTAATCTCTGAGGGAGATGAGTGAGACATCTCACTATGGGACACGTCTCTTTTGTGGTTATCCATAAAGCCCTATGTAATCATGCCTAACAGGATGCTAGCCAGTGCACTATGGAAGCCCTGCCCCTTCCCTATATAATCAGTAGCACTGGCCCAAAATGGCATACGTTACAGCCATCGGCGTTACTAGACCCTTTTTAGGAGGGATTCAGCCCCCCTAAAATCCATCTCAGCCCACCTAAATATCTGTGACTGCAATCAGCACGTAAGTTTTTTTAAACAGCTGCAGCCGCAATGCTGCACTTGATTGAAGCATGAGGCGTTTTGGCGGCTTTTCTAATCTGTAAAGACTGACTAAAGTACGATCCAATTGCATTTGAGCGTGGGCTGTGAAGAAGCATATCACTGGTTTTACCCACTGAACGAATACGCCCCTTTACTCATTCAATTCATGAATGAGTGAGAATCAGTGTCTTATTGGCTGCATCCAAAAATGTAGGCAGCTGACTTGCTGCCTTGCTTCCTTATCAGTTAATGGCTTAACTGGCAGCTGTTTTGCATGAATGGAACTCTTAAGAAAACTGGTCTCCGAACAATTTGAAAAGCACCTTATTTTCACCCTGTCTCCGTATACAGCCTCTGAAGTCAGCATTTTCCTGTTTTCGGATGCAGCACTATGACAATTGACAGAGAGGAGTCATGTTGCTCGTTTAGTTCGAAAATCTCATTTAACAAGGAGAGGAAGGGGCTGAATTAATTAAGTGACTAATGACATTAAAATGACATCAGGACATATACAACCTGTAATTACTTTTAGGCTATGTTGTCTTTCTTGTATATTCCTTGATGGTCATGCACAGCAGTTCACATAATGATATGCTTTGTTGTCATTTGCAGGGAAAATGCTTATGATATTAAAACACTGTTAAAGTCTCTTAGTAGACAGTGATTTTAATAAAGTATAATTAGACTTGTTTCAGTCGTGAACATTTCTGTGCTTAATCAGTGGTTTAAATGACTCAAAACACATAAAAGACGTTCATTTGTTGCCACCTACTGTCGTAAAAGTGTGATTTACAAAAATAGTTATCTGAACGAATAAGTGAACAAATCTGAACAAATCTTTTGCATATACATACACCGATCAGCCACAACATTAAAACCACCTGCCTAATATTGTGTAGGTCCCCCTCGTGCCGCCAAAACATCGCCAACCCGCAACTGTTCTTCTCACCACAACTGCACAGAGTGGAAATTCTAGAGACTGTTGTTTGTGAAAATCCCAGGAGATCAGCAGTTACAGAAATACAAACCAACAATCATGCCACGGTCCAAATCACTGAGATCAATTTTTTTCCCAATTCTGATGGTTGATGTCAACATTAACTGAAGCTCCTGACCCGCATCTGCGTGATTTTATGCACTGCACTTCTGCCACACGATTGGCTGATTAGATAATCACATGGATGATTGTTGGTGTCAGATGGGCTGGTTTGAGTATTTCTGTAACTGCTGATCTCCTGGGATTTTCACACACAACAGTCTCTAGAGTTTACTCAGAATGGTGCAAAAACAAAAAACATCCGGTGAGCGGCAGTTCTGTGGATGGAAATGCCTTGTTGATGAGAGGTCAACAGAGAATGGTCAGACTGGTTCGAACTGACAAAGTCTACGGTACCTCAGATAACCACTCTGTACAATTGTGATGAGAAGTATAGCATGCGGGTTGGCGCTGTTTTTGCGGCAAGAGGGGGACCTACACAATATTAGATAGGTGGTTTTAATGCTGTGGCTGATCGGTGTATATATATATATATATATATATATATATATATATATATATAGTATATTTTTAATACCTTTATTTTTTCCAGGGTTATTATATTGAAATTAATATCTCTTTTCAGAATGATTTTCTCTTTTGAACAAATTCAAAAGACTCGAATGACATACAGAGAAACATCATCAGGAGTTAATTCACTCCACTAAAGAACGACCAAGCTGAATGTGATATTTATTGTAATAATAGTTTTTGTGGTGTTTGGTATAAGTTTAAATCTACAGTAGGTGTGAAATTATTGATTTTCTATAATAATTTTTTTGGGTTTTAGATTTGTTAATAAATGTAAAATTATAATAAAAAAAATGAGTATTTGAATGGTTCTTTAAACAGTTTCAATGTCATTTAATTGTAGATTAATAAACAATTAACTGTTTAATTGTGTGTTTATTATAGAAAATGCCAGATATCTTGAATGATGTAAACACAGTAAAAAACACAAAACAAAAAAAAACTATCTGCTAATGAATGGAATACATTAAATATGCACATCTAATAGTGTCACTGGGGGCTGAGCCCCCCTGAGATTGAAATCCTAGAATCGCCCCTGGTTAAAGCTTTTCTGAGCGGATGCATAATGGGCCCTCTGGTGAGATGTCTCACTCATCTCCCCTCACAGAACCGAGGTTACAACCATAACCCAAAGTTTTCTTTCGATCAACTTGTTCGACATCTCACTATGGGATATAGATAACGGCCATTTATTTAGTCATCAGAACAGGCCTACCATCAGGGCACCTGGACTAATTAGGGTCTATCCATCCCTCTTTTTTTTTTTTTTTTTTTAAAAGACTGTGCCTCCAGCACTGCCTGTTAACGTGGATCTTGTGATATCCAACTTATAGAACCTCACGAATGTGTGCGCGGAAGCCCAATCAACTGCCACACGAACATCCTCTATGCAGATTCCCTTGAATAAAGCCCAAGAAGCAGCCATTCCCCTTGTAGAATGGTCTCTCATGCTTCCTGATAACAACTGTCCCTTCACTGAATAAGCCAACCTAATGGCTTGCACTATGCAGTGAGAGAGTCGTTGTTTTGATAGTGCCTTACCCCTCACTGGGTTTGTGAAGCACACAAAGAGATTTTCAGATCATCTAAAGCTCTGCATCTTATTCAAATATATTTGCGATGCCATCACTGGACATAAGTCATGCAGTTTTTCTTCATTTGAAGAACCAAAAAGAGGAGGGTAGAATGCTTGATTTCTGTACATAAATAGCCAGGTTTAATCATCATGGGCACAAAATGCCATGTTTGGGCATAAAGTGACCTTGGAAAAATTTTGTGTGAATCAGATACATGCAGGGTTAACTGAAAATGCATGCAACTCACTTCATAGTGGTCAGAGCAAGCAATTAAACTGTCTTATATGAGACAATCTTTATATCTGCTTCCTCCAATGGTTCAAATGGAGCTTCCCCAAATTCTTCTAAAACCAAAGATAAATCCCATGTTGGTAACATAGGTTTAACGAACTGCAGAAGACAGCACACACCTTTCATAAATCTGCATATTATTGGATGTGTACCTACTGTCTTGTCATTAAACCCTACATGCCAAGATGAAATAGCTTCCAGGTAGACCTTGATAGTAGAGAATGCCTTCCCCTTATCTAGCATCTCTTGAAGAAAAGTGAGAATGTCTGGTACTGAGGAAAGAAATGGCACTATTTGTTTTTCCTGACACCATACCTCAAATCACCTCCACTTCATCTCATACAGAGACCTAGTGGAGCCCGCTCCAACACTCTGAATAGTTAAAATCACGTTCTGGGGCAGGCCAAGAGCATTCAGGTTAGACCTCTCATGGGACAAACACAGAGATTCCACCTCTGTGGATATGGATGGAAGTTCATCCCTCCCACTAGAGAGAGGAGGTCTCTGTGCTGAGGAAGGCGCCATGGGTCCGAATATAGCAGCTGAATTATTTCTGCTGTCCATGGCCTCCTTGGCTATAATGGAGCAATTAAAAGCACCATCCCCCTCTGTGATCTGATTATAGACAAAGTGGGGAGGATCAGACTGACTGGTTGAAAAGCAAACAACAGAGTCTCTGGCCAGGGACGTGCCAGTTCATCTACCCCTACTGGAGCATCCTGTTCCTTCAGTAAGAAGAACAGCAGATAATGTGCATTTTTCATTGAAGCAAAAAGATCAACGGCCATTTGGCCATATCTGCTGAACCACGTCTGGATGGAACCTCCATTCTCCTGGGTGAGGGTTTTCTGTTGACAACAGCTCCACCTCGATATTCAACAGGCCTGGAACTTGTGTAGCTCTGAGATATAGCAGGTGTTTATTGCTCCATAACAATAATTTTCTCGCCAGGGCATGTAGATGCCTCGAGTACACGCACCCTCATGCATAGACTGGAGGAATTCAATTTCAGAGAAGTCACCCATCTCTGAAAATCCCTCATGAACAACAGTCCCAATGGCACTACTGCTATAACAGATGCCATAAGACCTAACAGTCTCAGACACAGGTGAAAAGAGACTATTTTTCCCAGATGAAACTGATCCACACAGTTCAACAGACTTACTCTTCTCTGTTCGGACAAGGATGCCCGATATGTTACAGAGTTTAGATTCAACCCCAGGAACACAATCAATTATGCCAGGGTTAACAAGCTCTTCTTCTGGTTCACCACGAAACCCTGAGCATTCAAATGAGCCAATACGGTCATCGTATACACTTCTGCCATTTCTCTCGACCTGGCACAAATTAACCAATCATCGAGATAGGCTAGAATTCTCATGCCTTGTAGTCTTAACTGTATTAGGGCTGCTTCCACACATTTTGTAAAGATGTGGGGCGCTAGAGAAAGGCCAAATGGAAGAACTTAGAACTCTTAAGTTTGCAAGTCTTCGAATGCAAACCTCAGCAACTGTCTGTGTTGGAGATGGATCTGGATGTGAAAATATGCATCCTTTAGATCGATTGAAGTGTACCAATCTTCCCTCTGTACAAAATGAAGCAGGGATTTGTGAGTCAGCATTCTGAATCTCTATTTCCTCAGGTATTTGTTTGAAAATAGGGTGGATACTTCCCCCCTTCTTGGGAATGAGAAAGTACTGGCTGAAAAAAACATTGTGTTTCCTCTGTCTGTACTACTTGAATTGCCCTTTTGAGAAGAAGAGAATTTATTTCTTCTCTTAAAAATTTGCCATTTTCCCTTTGAACATTTGACTGATTTATTCCTGAGAAATGCAGGTGTTTTCTTGCAAATTGCAGTCTGTACCCCTTTTGTACTGTGTTTAAAACCCACTGGGAGTCTGTACACTTTGCCCAGTTGCGCAAATACTCTGTTTTATTTGACTTATCAACACAGGGGAAATGAGTGTGTGACAGTATTTTGTGACTTTTTCTGACCAAACCTGGGATATGTGCAAAGACTGATGTATAATTCAGTATCTCAGCATTGCTCTCCAGGGGAATTGCAGAGGCAAACTGAGGTAAACATCGGAACATACTAAACTTTATGCTTCTTTCTTCTACCCCCTGTCACAGGGGGGAGAAGGGGGAGGGCCCGCTGCTGCCTGAGCAAAAGACTTTTGCTGCCAGGAAGAAGGTTGTTTACCCTGATCATGAGGACGCTTTAGCCCTTCTCGGTCCCTGCCAAGAAGTTTGTCCTCTCGTTGGCCCGCCTGGGTAAAGGCGGGATGACGCATTACCTGTTGCTGCATCGGCATGTGCTGCAGGGCACAAATGTTCTGAAAGCCTTTTTTCCCCTCATTTTGAACCACTGTTGCATCGCTGCCATAGCCGGCCTGAACAGGCCCTTAGTGCCCACTGGCTGAAATGTCCTTTTCTTTTATCTTTTTCAACCATCATGGACAAATTCAGCCATAGACTTCTCTGGCCCACCACTGCCAAACCAGAGTTCTTCCTGTGGACTGAGCCTGGCAGAGTCTGTCGAGAGCTTTGCAATGTCTTTTCCTTACATATCCTGCTATAACTCTGCGATGTAGGCCAAGAGCAGTGGGATCGTGTTGGTAGCCTGCCCCGTCTGAGCTGCAGATCACCATCGTCCTCGTTTAACAGCCCTCTCAAAGCGGTGATGGAAACTTTGGGGAACGGTTCAATCTTCATTTCGAAGCCGACCGACTCCCCAAGCTCATCCGATGGAGTAAGCTGGTCAGCCCAACTCGGCATCGGAGGTGAGGTTTCCATCACTTCGGTGGATGCCATCATGTCACCTCCTTGTAAGAGATCGTGACACACATCCTGCATGAACATTGCTCTCCTGCACAGTACTCCAGGTGAGAGTTTTCTGCACTGTGTGCAGGTGACCAGTGTCCGTAATGCTGCCTAGGTGTGCTCTAGGCCCAGACACGCTGGACACATAACATGTGGATCTCTGGCCGACATAGAAATTCCACACGCTCCAGGACAAGTGCGAAACGGCGGTTTGGTTTTACCAGACTTCTTGGGAGAAGCCATATTCAACTGGTAAGTTGAGATCTTATTTAAATGTATATTGCTTGGTAAAGAGTTTTTTTCTTCAGTACAACTCTTGTTTTACTTGGCTTGACATCCTACAACAAGTGGTCTTTCTGACAGTTAAATCTAGCCAACAGTTTTTAACACTAAGTGCACTGAAAAGGGCTCGTAGCTTAGATGCCACAAGTAAAGAGATGTAGGATGCCATTTTGGGCCAGTGTTACTGATTATATAGGGAAGAGACTGGGCTTCCCTGGTGCACTGGCCAGCAGCCTATTAGGCGTGACTGCATAAAGCTTTATGGATGACCACATAAGAGGCGTGTCCCATAGTGAGGTGTCGAACGTGTCGACGATAAGAGAACCTCCTTGAGTGACCAATCCCATTTCACGTTTTTTTATGTGAAGTTTAGAGGTGTGTAAATCTGAAATCGATAGTTTCCAAATAACAGTGAATGAGTTAAACAGCTGTAACTATGATAGAGCATACAGTTGTGCTTGAAGGTGTCTTGTTTACTTTCTACTACTGCGGCAAAAAACATATATTTTTTTTAATCAAAGATTTGATGCCATGAACCGCAAAATTTGGTGTACATGCGAGAACTTGCATTTATTTATCACTAAACAACACAAAGTCTCGTGTTAATCACTGTGCTTGAGCTTGTCTCACAGATGTCAATATTTTTACTGAAAAATACATTTAAAATCTGGTTTTTCTCACCAAAACCTTGCCTTCATGAGATTTGGAATATGATGCACGAGTCACATAGACTACTTTTATGATACTTTTGTGTGCTTTTTTGAAGCTTTAAAGTGAGGCACTATCCTCTGCAACTGTGTTGAAAAGAGGGACCGGAATATTAATACAAAATTATCTTTTTGTGTTCCATGTTGTCATGGACCTTGAATTTTTTTTTTTATAAAATGGTCCATGAACGGCCAATGGGTGTCTCATGAGGCTCAGACAAGAATTATTATATCCATGTATTGAGGTTTTCCTACCCTCAAGTGGATCCCTTGTCAGACCAAGTTGGCTGATAATGTATCGTGGGATGTCAGATTTGATGCCTTGGCCCTCTTTGGCATGACCCTCTGCAGCTTCCAAGAGATGATAGAACTCTTCAGGGTCAAACTCCTACAAAACAGAATGCATTCATTTTAAACCCAAGATGTTAGCCAGATTGTTCTGAAAAATTAGAGTTCTTCTGTAATCAAAAGCATTTGGTAGTGGTCATGGTAATTTAAATTAGTGATGCAAGGATAAGGAATTTCTGAGCCGATACAGATAATTCGCAGCTATTTAGCCGCTTCTCCACCATCAGGCCAGTGCGAGCCAGGGCTATCAACTGGTCAGCCGGGGCCAATAGCTTCGATAGCCATTAGCTGTGAGACTAAAATCAATCTGAATTCCCCTCATCGGGCCTATAGCCCTGCAGCATTGCCCTAAAACCTGCCCATAATACATCGCCCTGTGCTAACTTCATACAACCCTCCCATTTCACAAGCAAGAGGGAAGCTTAAGATGAGGTATCATTCTCTGGAGACTAGCTAGCCCTCGAAATGAAAACAGATTTGTACTGCGCCCACATTTTTTTACATTTTTCCCAAACCTGTACCGTTGCGCTGGCTACACAACTTGGCAAGTTCGGCGACAATATACTTAATCACGTCTTTGTTTCAGCAGATGCCGCCGACCTGACGTCTATTGACCAGTACTCACGATTCTCCACTGATCTGTTGAGGTAAGCTGGTAGCTAGATATGAAAAATTGGGAAATGAGTATCTTTGTGCTGACCCTCTGACCTGACTGTGGGTAATCGGTGGTCATTGGCCCCAAGGAGGCACGATGAAGCTCCAGAAGTAACAGTGGGAACGGAACTGACCCTGGACACACTACCATAGCCTCATTTGTCGTGACAGTGGAAATATGGCTATATTGCCTTTTAAACCTTTAAACTAGAGCTGCTAGCAAATTAAGTTCTGTGACAATCCTACAGATGTGTGCTGATTTTATTTTGAAAACAACTTTGTTTTAAAAAGTGGTGGGGAAAAAACTAATTTTTTGGGGGGGGGGGGGTGACATCATGAAGCGAAACTCATGCATATTAATTAGGTAATGTGCAGATAATGTCAAATAATCTTTTACTGTTTTGATAAACAGTAAGAGCTCCAATAAGTATTTCATATAATTAATTTGATAACTACATACGGTATGTACATCTAACACTGTCAATACTTGGATTTTGTTAGTCAGTGAATAAATACATGGATCAGTAAATTTTATTTTGGTCTCATGTTAAAGTTTTCGCATCCAGTACAAGGAGTTCCAGGTTCTAATCCGCCCTAAAAAAAACTGTTTATTTTAATAAATGAAGAGTGCGTCTGTACGTCAGCGGATGTATAATATCAGCAGGGACACATCTATTTGCGTTTTGCTTTGCAATTCAACTGGAAAGGAGCACGAGTTGCGGCGGGAGTAGAGTGAACGGCTGGATGCACGAGAGAACATCACATCACCACCCGCTGTCGTTCAACAAAACTAATAACATCCGCAATGAGTACTCATCATAACGAAATGGAAACTCCTGCTCAAGAACTTGAAATGGTTCTTCTGCATTAGACAAGTGGTGAAGACAAAATAGGCACAGGCAAAAAGTAGTATCCCTACTACTGGAGTGGATGTGTCCCATCCGTCGCACCCCTAAATTACGCCTGTTACAATGCATGTTATATGAAGTAATAAGTAAACATACAACAAAAATGACTATATGATATGTTTTTGTCATGTTGATTCATGAAACATAAACAGAATATGGAAAACAGCATATTGTATTGCTACTACCGTTAGCTGATTAAAAAAACTAGCCCCCCAAAAAACTTTACAAAGATGTTGCACAAATTATCTGTTAATAAATCTGCGGTAATTCTCAGCATGATAATAATATATTACAAGTCAGTAACATAATCGTTCGGCAATGTAATGTGCACCAATAATTAAATTGAATACATTGAGTTAGATGTTGTTAGTGTTGGGTTCGAGTCCACCTTAGTTGAGCCCGAGTCAAGTATGAGTCTTTAAATGATCGAATCCAAGTCGAGTCCGAGTGCAAAAGGGGCCGCGTCGGACTCAAGACCGAGTCCATAACAGGCCGAGTCCGAGTCAATTATTTGTTGCTTTTCCCCTCCACTCAAACATAGACTAAAGAAAGTGAATGCTGCTAGTCATTACAATCAGAGTTATTATTTCACATTTTTATTTAGTTATTATTTTTACTTCATTTTCAATTTGTCCATTCAATTTAGTTTAGTTTTATCTAAAATTATGGGTGAAATACATTTAATAAAATTAATTTATTTTAATGCATTTAATACATTGAATAAATGGTAATATTAAAACATTTAATAATGCCCATAATTAAATACAACAACATAAAATAAAAACAGAAAAGATCAGATACCATTAAAAAAAAATATTTATATACTACAGTACTACACTTCACACTTTGCAGTCCTCCTGCTGTGTTCGGGTGTAGCCTACTTCCCTAAAGTCAAGATCAAACTCACCTTGGGCTGATACTTCGTTCTTTTCACATTATATTTACTATGGATAATAGGTGAATAGAGACTTCTACCCTCATTTGTGCTCTTCATTGTATTTTCTGACTTTTTGCCATTGAAACGCAAGTGCCAGCTTTACAGGTAACACACAGAGGTTGCGCTACAAATATGTGATGGACTGAGTTGAACAATTTCCATCACGGTCTATTTCACCCGTCATATTAGTTTAAATGTTCCTGATAAGTAGTAAATTTGATTTTGTCTCAATATAGTCAACATTTTCAGTTAGAAATGACTTTGCGTAAGCATGAGTCTGATAAAACGTGTTCTATTTAATAATTTGCAGAGTTAGGGAATGTGCTTTTTAAAGTGTGCTTACATTATTGATATTTCTGGATGAGAGCAGCAGAGAACATCTGGCGAATGCCAATCTCTTTCACGCACATACATACAGCACGGGTGCACAGGCGAGAGAGAGTTAAAAAAGTACTCTGAAAGAGTGCACGCTGCTGCTCTCAGCCAGAATAATCAAACATAACATATTTGCGTGAAAACTGATGCGCAGAATCAAAAACATGGAATGTATGATAGTACTAACTGAAGAGAGCACATCAACATAAAGACAAAGCCAAATCCCAGACATTTAGAGGCAATTTTGAAATCACGGCCAGGCGCTTTTTTCAAGTCTGAAAAAGAGGACATGTCTGGGGAAAAGAGGGTGGTCACCCTATGTTATGTAATTTTTTTGTTTGTTTGTTTTTCATTGCATCACAAATGCCATGGACTCGGCTGGACTCTGAAAAAATCCCAAGTCCGAAAGGCTCGAGTCCGAGTAAAAATGCCATTAAAATTGGACTTGTGAATCGGACTCAAATCCAAGTCAGAACTCAAGTACCCCAATTCCAGATGTTGGGGTAAAAATCTGAGCATAAGAGCATTCTGAAGGGACAGGAGAAATCACAAGGCTCATTGACCCAGGGAATTTTGTTGTAGAGGAACTGAGCAAAGATCCTACCAGACATTCCAGGAGTCGTGCGGGCCTGGCGATGACAATGAGGATCTTCTTCACCAGCTCCTTGATGAAGGTCACCTCCGCACTCTCCGATCGCTCAGTCGACTGCATTTACAATGACAGAACACATCACAAGTGGCCATCTATGCATGCATCAATGAAAGCAATAATGAGAAACAAGTTAAAAGGCAAGACTATTTTTCTTTTAAGTCTGGCAGTTTCATTACACAGGGGAAAGAATTTCAAATACTGAAAAGAAGAACAACAAAGGAGGCAAATCCTCTGGAGGCATCATTTACCTCCTGAAAGAGCCTTTCCAGTTTATCTGTGAGCTCACAGAAGTATCTGGAGGTGATGAGGCCAAGGCGAGACTTCTCCAGGCAGTCTCTGGCCAGCTCAATGATCTGGTGGTGAGCAAAGCTGAGCACACCATCGGCCAGAGGCAGGACGTTCTCAGGGGAGTTGCTCTGAATGATCTCCTTGATGCGCTCCTCCATCTGAGCTGTGGCCTGAGGTGTGGAGAGATGGAGTCAGTTCTACAGTGTTTGTGATTACCAGCCAAGTTACCAGCCAAGTCCATAATGGGCCATAATGGCTCCGGGTTACAGTGTGCACCCAAAAAACTCCTCTGAAAGCTCTGCAGAAGTCTGCAGAATTTTAATGCCTGGCATACATGAAGTTTGCACACACCCCATTCCCTGTGTGATTACTTTTTAAATACTTTGGCTAATTTGGTAATAGTTTCAGCAACCAATTAAAATCCTGTTGGTAAGAAACAAGATATACCAGCTTACGAGTATACAAGCTGTTTTCTGAAACATGGTGTAGGTTTGTTGCTGGTGCGAGGTGGTCTATAAGGTCTAACCAGCTTGATCTAGATGGTCTACAAGGTTTAAAGCAGGTCCAACAGCCTGATCAAACATCTAGACCTGCCTGGACCATCTAATGACCATAACCAACCAGCCAGAAAACATGTAAATCCAGCTACCAACAGAAGCTGATTTTAGCTTAACTTCCCTGCAGGGTCCCCTACAATCAGCACAGAAAACGTGAAAAAAGTGTACAGTTTCTATGTGTTTGTAATAATTGCTGCCCAAACACATAACTTTTCTTATGTTCTTTGAACTAGCTCTCTACTTTCAGTTAAAGTTACCACATTTCAATTTCAAATCAGTATAGCTGTAATTTTCAACAACTTCAGTAAGTTGTCATATTGTTGTCTCCATAGCAACAGAATAATTCTAACAAACAACTGCAGTAACCATATAGTTTGTGCTTCCTTACCAAGTATCGAAGAACAACAGTTCAATGGAAAAATAAAAAATACAATAATACAGTAACTATGTGGGTTTTGGAGAGCTCACAATATCTCTACATCTAAATATTTCCCAAATATCTAAGTGGGTGCCAAAGGCTAAGCCGTCAAAGTAACAATCACATGACACTGAAGGTGCTTGGTAAAAGCAGTTTACACATACCTTAGGAAATCTTTCTTTATACACATGATTCATCATGATAATCTCATGGTCACAGCATGACGCAGATCTTCCAGGACTGTCAATGCAAAGAAAACATCCTTTTAAATATGCCCTCATCCTATCATTTTGAGTTTGCGGTGCCGTAGCGAAAATTGCTGGTAATTATAAAGCCAGCCAAGTTTTGCAAAAACCTTAATCTTAATATTTTGAGAAAGAGAAAGGCTGCATACCAATTCGAAAAACATACTTCTACATCGTACTCTTACAATGGCAAGAAAAATTTGTGAACCCTTTGGAATTAACTGCATTTCTATTTAAATTTGTCTTAAAATCTGGTTTGATCTTTATCTAATTTATAATAATTAACAAATACAATCTGTTTTAACTAATAACACACAAATGATTGAATTGTTCTTGTAAATATTGAATACATCATTCAAAATTTCACAGTGTAGGTTGGAAAAAGTATGTAAACCCCTAGGCTAATGACATCAACAAAAGTTAATTAGAGACTGGAGTTGGCAAACCTGGCATCCAATTAATGAAACGAGATTGGAGGTGTGGGTTAGAGCTACTTTGACTTATAAAAAGCACCCAAACATTTTGAGTTTGCGATTCACAAGAAGTATCTGCTGACATGAACCATGCCTTGCAAAAAAGAGATCTCAGAAGACCTATGATCAAGAATTGTTGCTTTGCATAAAGATGGAAAGGGATACACAGTTATCTCGAAGAGCTTAGATATTCATCTGTCCACAGTTAGACAAACTGTCTGTAAATGAAGATGATTTAGTACTGTGGCTACTCTCCCTAGAAGTAGCCGTCCAGCCAAGATGACTTAAAGGGTACACCGCAGAATGTTCAGTGAGGTAAAAAAGAACCCTAGATTGACAGCTTAAGACTTGAAAGAATCATTGGAACTTGTTAACATCTCTGTTCATGAGTCTACTATACAGAAAACATTGAACAGGCATGGTGTCCATGACAGGACATCACAAAGGACAATGACCCCAAACATCAAAGTAAATCCACTACAGAATGGCTTCAAAAAAGAAAATACAGAAAATTGTTGGAGTGGCCCAGTCAGAGCCCAGACTTTAATCCAATAGAGATGCTGTGGAATGACCTCTAGAGAGCCGTTAACACCAGACATCCTAAGAATATGGCTGAGCTGAAGCAGTTCTTTAAGGAAGAATGGTCCAAGATTCCTTCTGAATGTTGTGCAGGTCTAATCTGCAGCTACAGGAAACGCTTGGTTGAGATTATAGCTGCCAAAGGAGGATCGACCAGTTATTAAATCCAAGGGTTCACTTACTTTTTCCACAGCACTGTGAATTTGTAATGGGATGTGTTCAATAAAGACATGAACGATTATAACTGTTTGTGTGTTGTTAGCTTAAACACATTGTGTTTGTCTATATTTGTGACTTTGATGAAGATGAGATCACAATTTATGACCAATTAATGCAGAAAACAAGCTAATTCCAAAACGGTTCACATACTTCTTTTTTTTTTTTTTTTTTTTTTTGCCATTTATATATACATTATACATTACTGCTTACTGTATATACATTTAAGAATGTTGAAAGGCAGAACTGCAGTATTTGATCATACTAGCATGTCATAAAATATTTATATCACAGACTCCCTTGTCACATACAATGGTTAGCATATAGGGTTAGGGTTCTATATATATACATTTAGGCATCTTTATAAATGCATTATCTCAAAATTTTTATTACCTAACTTTTAAGTTCATACATTTATATAAAAATAAATAAATAAAAAAAACCTTGCAGACTTGCATTCCGCTACATTTTTCTAAAATTGTAAAAGTTGCTAAAAGAACCAATACAAACAGAATGGAAATGAACTTTTTTGCCCACCACCCACAGTGGCTGGTCAAGATTTATTTTACCAGCCATTTTATCCATAGATTTTTTAAAGCCATTTGAATTTTTCACTTGAATTTTTTTTCTTCTCGTACCTGAGACTGCGAGAGCGTGGCCGCATGGGCTTGACTCTCCTGCGGTCGTCACCAGCGATGCTCTCGGTACAGAAATGTTTGGACAGGAAGTGGAGCTCATCTGCTGTGGGCTGGAAGGGCAGCTGATGGAGCTTCTCCTGTGATGAACAGGACGACTGGAAATGAAACGAAAATACATTGAAAAAGAAAAGAAGACAAATGAAATGAAAACAAAACAACAAACAAAAGATGATGACTGATGTGTTATGTCACACATCATAAATATGCGAGCATGCAGGTGAGGAGGATAAACGCAGCGCTGGATTTTTACTGGTTTACTGGGTTCTTCATGGTCATAATCCTAAAAACCTGAGGAATGGAGACCTCAGTGAAATAAGTAGTTATTTAAGTGAGGTGAGGTGTAACCATGAAGAGGCACAGTTTTAAAAATTAATCTAAAATTGACAACTATGAAACAATTAACGCTCTTTTTAAACATATATTGTGGTGACTTCTTAGGTTATTTTGGACATCATGCTGTATTAAAAGCCAAGAATATACCATAAGTAGACACACTCATTTTATTCATGATAATCAAATCTAATATAATACTGATCTTGTTGCATCACACAGCATTTTCACTTTCAGTATGGACAAAAAAAAGTTACTTTGCTGGAAACTTTATGCATCGTGTTATTATGTTGTACTGCTTGAAGTACTTTTCTGTAAACTGAAAGCTGATTGGCTGGTGTGCCAGCATCATATTGTGCGTCACTTCTTGTGAGGATGGGCAGCTGTGGCGACTGTGTGTGAAAAACAACAACAACCAGAGAGTGAACGTGTGAGTGGGCAGTCTGGCGCAGATTTAGTCACATATTTACCAGCAAACAAATCTGCCGCTGCTCACAGGTACATTAGTCAGACTGGGAGACAGTCATGCAGCATCTGTTACCCACGGCAGACAGTTTCAGCCAAGTATTAGTTCAGTTGTGCATATAAATGCAAGGACACAGACCCTAACCAAAAATCAAGCTTCACAGCAAAATACAGCAATGAAGCTTGAAAAATGTATCATTCATTGTATACAGCATACAATTTCATAATCACCAAAATCAACCGTACGTGTCCATTGGCGCATTTTAAGCGGAGCTGAGCGGGCGTTTTCAAATCATTCCTACGGGAGTCGAGTGGCACGTTCGCGAAGTGGATTGTGGGATTGACAGCAGAGCAGAGAAAGTGTTGAGGGTGGTTGAGAGCGTCAAAAAGTTGAGAAAATGAGTTACGCAAATGAGAAGCAGATAATGTCAGGCATATATACTGAAAAGAATGATAGAAAATACACACTCGCTTTACATATTACAAACACACCCCCAAGCAGCAGCTCTCTAGTGTTGAAAGCGGTGTTGAGCGGATTTCTGCCATGCCATGTGATTCATGAGATTATAATAGAAATGTACCTGTAACAGCCAAATCAAACACCATAGACATAACTTTTTTCTTTTTTTTTTTTACATTAACTTTTTTTTATTGATTCCTATATTAACACATAAAAGCAAGAATATATACAAACAGAATCAATACTTAACCCCCTCTATTATTACCCCCCCCACCCATAAGAACATCCCAGTGGTCCCACATAATTATAGATGCACAAAAACAAATATTAACAAAAATAAAATATAATAAATCGCACACATAACCTCTACATCTCTCTCTCCAATGTCCCTCCCCGAGAGCCCTCCAAAAATGCCAAATATTTGCCCCACATTCCCATAAACAAGTCCAAATTACCCAATCCTCTAGATACCCCTTCTTCAAACGAACCCTTGCATCTCTAGATGCAGACTTGACATTTTTTAGAATCCTAGTCCACACTTCTTCCTCCAATACCTAATTCAAATCTTTTTCCCATATTCTCTTGATAGAAGCTAAAGCTCCATCCCCCAGACTCCGAACCAGCAGGGAGTAATACACTGATGCCTCATGACCTTTTCCAAAAGCAGTAATCACCTCTCCCTAAGTATCTGCCTTGTGTGCGACTCCCAAAAATAGTACAGAGCATGTGGCGCAGCTGTAAATACCTATAAAACTGAGATCTGGGAATCCCAAAATGATGACCCAAATTCTCAAAAGATCTCAACACTCCACTCTCATACAATTCACCGAGTGCAACAACCCCTCTCACAATCCACTCTGACCAACAGAAAGGGTACTTATTGATACATAATTTTGGGTTCAGCCATATGCTTGAGGCAACATTTAAATAAATGTCTGAATTAAATACTCTGGCCACTCTTGTCCAAATCATGTGCAAATGTGAGATAACGGGGTGTGACTTAACTTCTTCGGTTAGTTTGACAGAAATGCTTTGCAATGATGAAATAGGGGCAAGGACTTCCTGTTCAATAGAAAACCAGGGAGGGGCTCTTTCAGGTGGAAGCGACCAATTTAGTCTGGGACGTTTACCATTCCAAATGAAGGACTTCACAATTCTATCAAATTGCTTAAAATAAGAGAGGGGGACATCTATAGGGAGTAACTGTAGCAGGTAGTTTAATTTTGGAATACAATTCATTTTAATAACATTAATCTTCCCAATCATCGATAAATGTAAATGAAGCCCATCTGTCCACATCGCTCGAAAACTTTTTAGTTAAAGGGTCAAAATTAACTCTAACTAAATCAGACAAATTTGCTGGGATTAAAATACCCAAATACTTAATGCCCTGTTTGGGCCACTGAAAGGCGCCCGGCTGAAAGGCCGTTACTGGGCAGTACGCTGTCAGAGCCTACGCTTCGGATTTAGACCAGTTGACTTTGTATCCTGAGAACTTGGAAAAGGAATTAATAATTCTGTGGAGGCAAGGCATAGATCTAGTAGGGTCGGAGATGAATAATAAAATATCATCTGCGTAAAGCAGAAGCTTATGCACCACACCTCCCGCCACCACCCCTGGAAAATCCTCCTCCTTTCTTATCGCGGCTGCTAATGGTTCCAGGGCAAGACAGAACAATAATGAGGAAAGAGGGCAACCCTGCTGGGTGCCCCTATTCAGAGTAAAATAATCTGAAATTAATCCATTTGTTTGTACCGCTGCTACAGGGTGTCTATAAAGTAACTTAATCCAACCAATAAATGTACTCCCGAACCCATACATTTCTAAAATCTTAAAAAGATAATCCCATTCTACCATATCAAACGCATTTTCGGCGTCAAGTGAGATGGTAGCGACCGGAGACTGATCATTCGCTACTGACCACATGATATTAATGAAAGGCCTGATGTTATCAGAAGAGCTACGGCCTCGAATAAACCCCACCTGATCTATATATGTATATAAGAGATGTCATAACCTTACTTAAATGATTAGCCAAAATGTTGGACAAAATTCTAGCTGGATCAGGGAAATTGGACCATAGACATAACTTTTAAGATTTTTTAAATATGTTGAACACCATTTAATTTATTAACACATTCCCAGTCTTTGAAGCTCAAGTATGAAGCATAACCTAAGAGCAAAGCAATGTTAATGTGAAGGCCACCATTGCGATGGTGGTAAAAATCTTGGTTACATATTAATTTGTTTTCTAACTTAAGAGGAACTGAATGCATAAATCATATATATACTTAGAAGGCAAATTAAAATGTAAGATTATTCATTGTAATGTAAAAAGAAAAAAAAATGCAAGAAATTAATTGTGATTATTTTAACTATGGACAGCTCTAATAAAATGCATATAATTATTAAAATGTATTATTTTAGTTTACTATATACAACTTATTATAGATTAAGAATAGTAGTACATGTTAATATTATTATTATTATTATTATTATTATTATTTTTATACAACTTAGTATACAGTATATTAAGAAAAGTGACAGATTTGATGAAGATAAAGAAGAGAAAAAAAAGAAATAAAAAGAAAAAAGACAAATAAATAGAAAAAGAAAAGAAAAAGAAGAAAAAGTAGGCTTCCTACTCCGCAACAATATCCAACTGCATCACAAGGTGGTAGCTGCTTATTTGCGTATAATTTGGCATCTGCTGCCTGCCAGGAACAAATCCATGCACCTTTATACAATGGGCACTTTCATGTGTGGTACTTACAGAGACGGTGGAGCTGGGCGTGTTAGTTCCATAACCAGATGAGGGGAGGGATGCCAAGGACCAGCGCCGCCCATCAGTCCTGCAAACACAGACAGCTTTCTGTTCATAATCACCTGAACTCTTTTGAATTAGGGGTCATCATCAGTACATTGCATTGCATTGGCTTCAAGACATGAGAGGTGAGTGGCATACAAGATAAAAGGAAAAATGCTGAGAGTGTCATTTATTTTCAAAGCAGAACAGATGAAAGACAGTGGCAGTATAATCCATGAGCTGTGGGCAGTTAGGTTTAGAGCGGCACTCTGTGAGCAATTTCTTATGGGTCTCTAAGCCAGCTGATTGAATGACCGAATGAAAACAATCACAGTAAGACAAGCGGCACAAACACTGGGAGCATAACATGGGTTGATTTGATACAGATAATGCTCAAAAATGTTCGTGCAGGCACTGGATGTTGACACCCACAGCAAACAGGTTAATGTACATGGGAAGGTGCCTGATGCACTATGATTGATTTCTGTGACAAAAGTACAACAGAGTGAATCTCATGAAAACATGGTAATATTTCACCCTAAATCAAAAGAAATAAGAAATCATGTTTTGCATGAAGAAAATGAATATTTAGGGCCATTATGATTTTTGGCATTGTGGCATTATTTTATAATGGAGATAATATATCATAATTTTTTTCGCATTACATTAATGAAAATTGTGAAGGAAATTGATATAACTGTTATGAAATAAATGTCATAATTTGTTGGCAGCTTTGTTTCTATTTTGGTAATACTGTGCTGGATACGCAAGAGTCCTAAAATAGGCTGCCTTTTGTTTAAGCAAAACATCATTTCACATTTCCTTTTGTGATTTTGGCACGAAACGTGACCTGGACATGACAGGTTTCATGATGAGATTCACCCTATACGCTCTTTGGAATTACCTGTCTGTTCTGTAGCCAAAACTAGAGGATTATAAATAGTAATAATACAAATAATTGGAATGAAATAAGAAACAGCAATTTTTAAGAACAAAAGACTTTGTTTTCCCTTCCTGTCTAAGAGAACATAGTTTGACAAGCAGCATGAAAGCTTTGCTGATGTGACAGCTGAAAAACTGAACTTCTGAACGAGTTTTAAATGTGTTCTCATCTCGAGCTGTAGAAGGCTCGTCATATTCTGAGGAAGAATTCAAATGTTCTCAGAATGTTCTTCACATCAAAGAACATATTGTATACTTACTGTTCATTTCCTTATATTCTTGACAGATCTGGACTACTATACTAATAATACAGCTACTTATCCATCAAAGTGTGTAGTATAAAAGTTATAAATGGTACCAATTATATGGAAGGTAAGTTGTGGTATACAACATAATACATTATTATTGAGGACCGTACAGCGACCCCAGAAAGTATTTAAATGCTTTAGTCACACTTAAAACCATTTAGAATTTCTTTGCAGATGACACTTGGTTTGATGTTTTATTTAAACAATGCTACTGTAGGTCTTTTCTCAGAACTAACTTCACTTTTCAGCGATTAAAATTTTTTCCAATTACGTTTCAATTTGGTCTTCATTTTGAACAGTACATAAATTGTTTTATCATTTAAAACCTAACAAACTTCTTTTTATAAAATGGTTTACTTGAAAAGTGTACTTGTGCTATAGTTCTTGCAAATAAATGACACTTGGTTTAATACAGTGTTATCTAATGGAATGACATTAAGTTTTATACTTAAATATACTTTCCTCAGATTTGCTGGTAATAAGAAAAAGCGGGCTGAACATGTCTGAAGGATGTTTCATTTACCTGCGTGTGAAGGAGAAATGAGCTGAAGCACTCGGCGAGAAGTTTCTAGGGCTGTCTTGAGGACTTGTGCCTGCAAATAAATAAATAAATAATAATAATTTGTTTACATTCTTGATGTTTCACACTTTGTCCTGTGTCAACAGGCCTGTCTGCTCAGTAAGAAATGACAATGTATCACTTTCAAAGTAAGAATATTGCTGACAAAAACCATTAGAAATGTTCAGCTTTCACTGCACTGGTGAACAGCAGAAGGACCTGCAAAAAGTGGAATTGCAAAAATAATGACTGTTTCCAAACTTACAGAAGCCAACTGAAGCCATACATTATCCTTTTTAAGTTATAAGTTATACTGACTTTTTTTTTCTTATGCTATCACGAGAAAAAAAGACAGAATAGGTGTTTTACTATAAATTCTCCTCCCTGCCCAGTAGGTGGCGATATGCACGTAGAATGCGAAACGCCAAAAACAAAAGAAGAATGTGATAGTAAAAGTGGAGATTTACAGTAAAAAAAGGGCTTAATTATTGATCTGTTTCTCACCCACACATAAAATATCACTTCAGAAGATATGGATTTAACCACTGGAGTTGTATGGATTACTTTTATGTTGCCTTTATGTGCTTTTAGAACTTCAAAATTTTGGTCACAATTCACTTGCATTGTATGGACCTACAGAGCTGAGATATTTTTCTGGGATGGCATGAGGGTGAATAAATGATGAGATAATTTCATTTTTTGGGTGAACTATTCCTTTAAATTTCAGTTTGGTCCACAAAGCCATTACATGGCTCTAGATGCATTGGAAAATAGTGAATGAACAGTACTGTTTATGGTGATAATGATGGTTTTTGACTTTTTTTTTTTAAACAGATGGTGAGTAAATAATGATTTCTAACTCTAATTTTGGGGTGATCTGTCCCTTTAAGCTCGAGTCAGATACTGTGAGGCTCCTGCATCATGCCTGTCACCATATGTGCTCAATGCACTTATTAGCAGAACCCCACTGTTTTTGGGATTGCTTTTGGCAATATGGGCACATGCAAAGGTCTGGGAGATCTCAAATCACAGCCATTAGAGTCAGTGTCCCGCTTCCAACTGCCTTCAGCCCTGCAATAATTAAAGATAATTAACTTGATTGAATATGGAAGGAGTTAATAATTAATTAACACATCTGTATTGCCCCTCCGGCATTGATAAAGAGAAACCCCTGAGCTTTAGCTGATGGTAGATGTTTATTAGTGGTGATACATTTACTATTCACACACAGCTGATAAAGATGGATAGATAACAAAAAACATATATGTTAAAATAATAGTACTGTTGCATTTATGCCACTCATTTTACTATTGGTCTAGTGATATATAGATGTGATGTAAAAAATAATCGAATCGTATTATACAAATTTTAAATCATGACCAGTTACAGGACCTAAACTATGCACTTTCCCTTATCCATTCATATGCTGTATACTGTATATCTTAACCTAAAATCAGTATTTTTTTTTATCATAAAAAAAGACACTCATGGACAGGATAAGCGTCAACTACCTCTATAAAATACAAATTAATAACAGAAAATGAGATACAAAAACATTTCCTAAATATAATGAACATTTATTTTATAATGCATTTCCTCAAAGTACAATAAAAAATTAAAACATGAAAACTGAAAATGTGCATTAGCCATATTATAAAAGGCTTTCTGTAGATTTTGGACATAAGCTAATTGGCCGGTGACAATAATCTCAAAAAGCCCAAATAATGATTCATTATTGTGTCACTGATATATCGGTTCATCACTGCAGTTTTGAGTATAAATTTTATATTTAGTATTTTGTACAAGACAGGCATTCAATAAGTCACTCTGAACAGTCCATCAATGCCTCTATATTTCATGTCTAAATAGCTTAAATGATGTTCAAATCACATAATAATAATGTAGTTAAAGAGTAATGCTGAATGCTCTTTAAAGGTTGCCAGTACAGTGGCAGTTTGTGTGCTGTGCAGTCTGCAAAATGAGAAAGTGGAAAATCCAGTGGTCAGCTCATGAATCAGACACTGCTTAAAGATGCTTTTTTCTGCAGTGCTTCTTCATTTATTCAATACAAGAGTCACTGTTCATTGGACCTGCCCCTCTTGCCAAAGGGGTCAGAGTTTGGCTGGTTAGAATGGTCCAGTTAGTCCATGACCATGACAAACAATTGGGACGCAACAGGACCTCCCTAAGTCAAAAATATAATTATATTATAGTAGATGTTTTACTGGTGTCATCGGAACATACTAGCATGATAAAAAAAAAAAAAAAGCGTCGTTAATAAGAATCCAAACGACTGAAAAGGTGCCTGTGGTTCATAGTTTTATTACACCATGCCTGGTTTGGAAACTGTGTTATTGTGTCACTCTTGCAGACTCTACAGACATCAAAACCATCAGAAATAATAAGGTTACCTGTGTGTGATGAAAGAGGTGAGTGTGGTCGAGGAAGAGCTGACGACTGTCCACTTCCTATCAAACTCTTTCTGTTGCTCGTTCTACAGCTGCAAAAACAAACCAAAACATTGTGTTTGGTTACCAGCCCACTCCAAACACAAAGCCTTTTTATTATAATGAATTGACAACAGAAAATGAATCGTCTAGTCATCCTTGCACAATATGGACTATTAGAGAGGCATCAATACTTTCAAGTGCATACAGTAAATCCACCTGTTATGTTTTACCTAAAAGCATCACCACAGATTAGCACATAATTGGAAATGGTTTCAAATGACTTAAAAAGGTTTCAAATAATATACAGAATGTAATTTCCTCTAATACTGCTCTGTGGTTGTGCCAAGAGAACAATAATGAAATTAAAGCTGTTATGAGGATTTTTTTCTTTTTTAATGTTGCTACTATATGACAGATATCACTGAAATAGGTGTCTTGGGATGTCAAACTCGGCTCTGAAAACAGCACAAAAGTAGCATCATGTCTTTGGAGGACAGGGTTTAGGGAAAAAGGCATTTGGTTGTATTACAGGGGTCTAATTCAGTGGCTAGGAAGTTAGCAAGATGGCTAACAGCTTTAAACAGTAATAAATTGGTTTTCAAGAGGATTAATTATCTTAGTCAATTAGTTAATAACTTAATCTTTCATATCCATACAATATGGCTTATGCTTGTGAAACAGTATACAGATTGTTTAATTGCAATTTGCCCATCACAGCATATGAGACACATCTTGCAAAAACAAAAAAAAAAAAAAAAAAAAAAAAACATTATATTATATATATATATATATATATATATATATATATATCTCCACACAAAAATATAAAGGTTATTACATTTTCTTGAGGTGGTGCTTGCCTTTGCAAAACTCACCACCACAATACAAGGGTGTAGTGGGAGGTTGCCAGGGCCATGCAGATGTTAGGGTGTTCTGGGTGGTTGCAAGGTGGTTCTTGAGCCCCCCCTTCAATGTAGGTCTATGGGAAATTTCACACTTTTTATCATCTACCAGGCAAAAAATTATTATTCTGATCCCATAGAAAACCAATAGGACACCGCTCCTCAACAAACCACATGATTATCAATACTTAGGGTTAGGGGTTTGTTCTAATCACCGACCAGGAGTATGAGGAACAATAGTAATAGTGATGCTTGCCTTAGCACAAATAAAGGATTAACTACTAACAGCAATAAAAAATTGTCTAACATTTAAATATCACTTTATTTGGCACGTACTCACTTATTTATAAACTTCAAGCCTAAAAAGTTTAACAAAACAACAAAACCAAGCATAGCCAAACCTATCATAACAATAAAACAAAACCAAGCAAAACCAAACAAAAGCCCTTGTGATTCTGTAAGGAGCAGCTGCCAGTAAGCGAATCAATCACATTCATGAAGCCATTAAAGGGATAGTTCTACCAAATATGAAAATTATGTCAATGAATATATTTTCTTGGAACACGAAAGCAGACATTTAGCAGAATGCCCAGGTTGCTCTTTTACATACAGTACAATGAAAGAGGATGGAGATTCACATTGGTAAGGTTAAAATTTTTTTTACAAAAGGTAACATTTAAATAGTCCTTTTAACATGTTTATTCAAGTCATTATTCATTATACATTACCCACTCCCACAATTGCTTGACATCTCGTATCCCCAGTATAACCTTGCTAGACACGCACAGATTCTTTTAAATTAGTAAACAAGGGGGCCTGGGTAGCTCAGGGAGTATTGACGCTGACTACCACCCCTGGAGTAATGAGTTCAAATCCAGGGTGTGCTGAGTGACTCTAGCCAGGTCTTCTAAGCAACCAAATTGGCCCGGTTACTAGGGAGGGTAGAGTCACATGGGGTAACCTCCTCGTGGTCGCGATTAATGGTTCTCGCTCTCAATGGGGCGCGCGGTGAGTAGCATGAGCCTCCACATGTGGAGTCTCTGCGGTGTCATGCACAATGAGCCACGTGATAAGATGTGTGGATTGACTGTCTCAGAAGCGGAGGCAACTGAGACTTGTCCTCCACCACCCGGATTGAGGTGACTAACCGCGCCACCACGAGGACCTACTAAGTGGTGGGATTTGGGCATTCCAGATTGGGAGAAAAGGGGATAAAAAATAAATAAAAATAAAAATGACTAAAAATTAGTAAACAAGTACATTAATGACCAAAAAAAAAAAAAAGAAAAGTAAATACAAGGATAATTGGACGCAAGGGTTCAGGCTTAGGTCAAATGTACAGATATCATTTATGTATGTATAAGATTTAGAACTACATACACCAATCAGCCACAACATTAAAACCACCTGCCCATTATTGTGTAGGTCCCCTCGTGCCGCCAAAACATATCAGTATAGCATTCTGAGATGATATTCTTCTCACCACAATTGTACAGATCAGTGACTTTGTCAGCTCAAACCATTCAGTACAGTAAATCAAATCAAATCCTTATGCCCTTTATCATTACTGTTTTAAAAATGGTAATTTTAATAAAATACAGGAAATAACAATTAGTTATTTATCTGATTAACCGAAGAAATAATCGAAGATTTATAGATTATCAAAATAATCGCTGCAGCCCTAGAGTACTCGACTATAAAAATACTCGAAATTCCCATCCTTAGTAATTTTAAGACTGTAGATATGTAAACATGGTCAGCAACCATGGAGATTTCTGAATGAGAAAATCTTTTCTTCTACTTTGAGGACCGAGGAGGACATTTGATGTTTTGAAAGTGAGAGTAGGGTTTCATGATAAGGCTCTTTTAAATATGTACCATGATGCAGAATGCAGCATCATATCTGCTTCATGAGTGCTCAATAAAAGAGGATCAGACTTACTTGGCTATTAATACAGCCATTTATACACACAAGCAGCTTAAGAACGAATGGTATGAGCACCTATCTCCATGCTTCTTTCTGTAGCGATGATGAAAATACATAACTCTGGGTTACTTCTGGAGGAAACCCATGCTCAAATGACGGTATCAAGCAATGTCAACGACACAATCAATGACTGAATCATGAAAAAGTATCAGTCACTCACTGCCTATGTAACCCTCCATTACCCTCCTGTTACTGACTTCTGGAAATGCTAATTGTGTAAGTCCTTACAAATGCATGCTTGTAGTCCAACATAAAGCTCTAAAACACAATAAAGGCATATAAAAATGAAAATGCAAGGCAACATTTACATTCCAAATACAGATAAGAACAGTTTCCTTATAGAAGTACTCCCTGATTATCCCATAAACACTTAAGGAAGGCGGTAAAATGCGAGAAAGCAACTGTCAAATATGCTGATAGTCTACATTTAAATATTGTATGGTATTTTGCATTTATTTGGTTAAGCACCTTGTGAAGCTACCCTTTAAGGTGCTATATAAAAGTAAGTACTGGAGAAGGTCCATGCTGAACTGGCTTGTCATTGTTGTTTATTCTGAGTTGTGGTAGAGCATGTGCCCAAGCAACGTAGGAGCTGTGGTGCTCTCAGGGATGCAGGTTCGAATCCAGCCAGTGCCACCTCCCAGTCCCCTTCCCCTACCATTATTTTCCTGTCTCTCAACTTTCTTTTTGATAGGTATAAAGTTAAATATTAGAAAACAAAATGAATGTATGAAATCTATCATTTAAGTAATAACATAAAATCAAACATATGCACATGTGAAATACAATCTGCATCTGTCCCACACATTTAAAGTAGAGATACAAAAAAGAACATTTATTCTTGAAGCTTTTTCTGGCCCTGTTTACTATATTACTTTACAAGCCTGTAGTTTCTTATCTTTATATCATGTTAACAAAACACATGGTGTTTTTTCCTTTATAAACACCACTGTAGGAGAAAAAAGAAAGAAAAAATTGGATGTAGATGCCTACTTATTAGCTCTAGAACTCTGAGAGCTTAAATCAAGGTCAGTACAACTGAATTATGAAGATATCTTTAATGGATGGACACACAAAAAGAGATATCATACATTTAAAGTCAGCTAAATAATAGAATCACACCTACATCATACAATTTAGATTTTTTTCTTTTTTTTTTTTCTTCACAACTTAAAGTAAGGTATACAGGAGGAAACTCCCTCAGTGTTACTGGTGTAATAGAGTGCCATTATCACAGTTCTTATACTGTAGATAAAGACATTACTCATTACTGAAACTTCCACCCTGTACAAACCAATAAACATAACACTGAAACGAAAATACAATGCAAGGTCCTGTTTGCCATGCATGTGGTCCACAAATGTTTTGTTTCATACATACTGTAAAATTTGATTTACAGTATACAAAAAAAAAAAAAAAAAAAAAAAAAAAGGAGACCAATCTATTTAGCATGCTGTACTCAACCCGAGGATACTAATCTGATCGTCTAAATGGTAAAATGGGTCATTCCAAGGATTAAAATGAAAGGACAAGCGGGAAAGCACATGCCTGTTTGATGCCAGATATTTCTATTGCTGATTTGCCTTTTTGGTTAAGTTTTTGTCTTGTCACATGCCAGGTGAAAAGGATTCAGCACAGCTTCAGCATTTCCTGCAAGAACTGTTTATCCGAACGCTTGACGTCAAATAACAGAGACTCAACCAGCTCTTCCCAAGAGGAATTACAGAACAATCCATTTCCTCGCATTGAGCATGCATATTTAGGGAAATGTACAGTAATTGCACCAGGATGTAAACATCATTTGTGCCCACCACATGGACTAAACTATACTGTTCTGATTACAATCAACAGGTACTCAAGTTCTGCATTCACAAAGGAATTCAAACACAACAGACAACATAGCACCTGATTTACAGTATTGTTCTTGTCTATAACCTTAAATGACTTTGTTTTCTCAGTAGCGACAAGCAATCAACCCCAACTTGTTTACCTTTTGGAGCGCCGCAATCTTACTCCACTGAGAAAGTGCGGCATGGAAAAGTTGGAGAGTACGGTCCATAAGCTGGAGTCGGACATGGTCCCAAAGTCATGCCCTCAAAGTGCTCTTCGCTGCCTCGGAAAAGGTAAGTGCCTAGCTTCTAAGAGAAGTAGGCACCCAGCACAAGCCCCAGCAAGTCCACCAAGCACAACATTCTGCAACTACAAAGGGTTGTCCATGCACATCTGTCACTTGCTGCAGCATGCACAGGCTAGTTTCAGGGGGCCGTGTGTCCTCTGAAGTGTCCCAAATGGAATAGGGAGAAAGATCTTCTGAGCTGTTTCCTATTTAGGTTAATCTGCTCCTACTTGAATGTAGGGAGCCTCTGGGACAGAGGGAAGGACTGCTTCCAGCAGGATGACTTCTTGTTTTGCTGTGAAAGTCGCACGGCTTTGCCTCTATCCTGTAGACTCCATATCATGTAACAGGCACCTACCATATCACATCCTGGGGCGGGGAGGGGAGAGGAAGGGAGGGGGGGGATGTGTGAGTCAGAGCAGCACTGCATCATCAGCAGACGGTGCAGTGAATGCAATCACAGCTCTCCCCGTCTGGCCCCACTCCAAAACCCATCGGGTCATTTGAAACGGAAATGCACTGTTTTTCAACCAAAAACATGCGCAAGTCCTGCGTCCCGCAGCCAAGCCACTATCCCTTTGGACTTGTCATTTGAAGAAAAGCATCATCTCTCTTCCACATCAACACCTTTGATCTCATCCTGTCCTTTTCGCCAATCTGCTCTTTTGGCAGGAGAGGCCCAGTCTCTCTGACATTGACAGATGAAGTTGGAGGGGTGGAACGGGGCCACTGGGTCTCAACAATTAGCTGTTGAATGCAGAGGGGCTGCTAGCCACTAAGGTGCGATTTGAAGGAAGCCATTACAAAGAACCTGCGAGCAGGAGGGTCTACATGACTGAGTCTATCGGCAGTAAACGCTAATCAGACCTTCAAGTGAGTCAGATATGAACCCAATCATGAGGACCCTGGTCACGCATGTTGTGAGCAAAGTCTAACTTGAGTCTTATGACTTCTTATATCTTCCTTCTAGGCCAGTGACCTACAGAAACTTAAAGGGATAGTTCATCAAAAATAAAAAATTATGTCATAATTTAATCACGTGATTTCAAACCCTTATGATATGTTCTTCCGTGGAACGCTAACTTCCATGTCTTTTTATGCCATAAAATAAATAGGTTTGTGTGAGAAATTTAAGTTGTTATTCACTTCCACTCCACCATAGTTCTCAAATCCCATTTGCACTTGTGTTCAATTGAAAACATTCAGTAGTGTTGCAAACAGTCAAGTGACATGCAAGAACAAATGTTTGATATCTTTAATGTAAAAACAGGCACATTGAGCATGTTTAAATGCACACCAATACACTGATAACTACCAAAACAGTTTATTAACCGACAATGAAAGAAAACTGCAACAGGCTTGAAAAAATCTGGTTATTCTCTGCTTTTGAAGTCAAAACGTGACAGGCATATGCACAACACTTGTGCACATTGGGCCTCATTCATGAAACACGAGTAGAACAAATGTGTAAATCATTTGTAAAGCCATTCTGATGTAAATTCTCGGAATTATGCAAGTTTTTGTATGTTCAAAACGTTAGTTGGTACGACCTAAATTAATACCTGCTCTCGACCACGTGTAAATCGTATGAAAGTCATCTGAATGATTTGTGTTCTTTTAGACAAACTGCCATGACTACATTTTGATAGAAGAGACATTGAATAAATAATGAAAAAAAAAAGAATAATTAAATGAGTGAAATTAACCTTAAAAAAAAAAAAAAGGTTTTAAACCATATACTTAAACCGTTATTCCCAATTCTGCTTCATAAATTGAAAAGTTCGTTGAAAACACAGTTTATGTTTGATTTTCTCGAGAAAAAAAATAATGCCCTCTAAAATGACTGGTTGGAGAGTTTCTTCATTTTATATGAATTCTATAATTTAGGTTTCACTAATTTTGTATAGGAATCGATAAATCACGTACAGTTGATAAAGTATGGTCAATGTTGGCGTTGTTAAAGCTATAAATAAACATGTCGCGGGAAGGTGCATACACAATACAACAGAAAAAAGAAAAAAGAAAAATAGAAAAGGCCCTGAACTGTCATAGCTTTGGTCAAAGACCTCCTTCAGGAATTCTATTAATTTCTTTGAAGATTACTCCATTGGCAAGAGAAGTATCACAGTTACAGTCTTGATTTACTCGAGAAGTTTCTCCAATGATGATGGCGATGTTCTCAACTGAACCAGAGAATGTTAATGGTGGTGGAAATCCTCCTTTCGGTATGAATTGAAATTTTTACACTTAATCTTCATGTCAAACCATTTTTTATTGAGCTCTTGGACTGTTTATTTCACAGAAGAACCTCCGATGACAGCAAAAGCATGCGATGACTAAGTTAATCACTTTCTTTTTAGAACGAACACGCAAGTGTTTGCTAAATCAATATTTTACTATGTGAATACACGCTATTAAAAAAAAGTAATACATTTACTGTTCGCTTAGATGTTAAAAGCTTCCTATTCTCATTTACTAGCAAGTCTGAAGCATTCCTTATATGACTTTTCATGGGCGTGGCTTATGACAATTGTGAATGAACGTGCACACGCGCTCTTTTTACGTATGTTTGGAATTCACTAACATACACTTTTTACTAACAAATCTGGTGGATATCAATCAATCCGTTCATCAATCTGGAGGAAAGTTTTTGTGAAGCTCCATTTTACGTGTAAATTACAACAATTTACACACATATTTACAAAAGTTTCATGAATGAGGCCTATTGGATAAGCTGGTAAGAATGCCGGTAAAGGTAAAATCAGGGTAATGGGTAAAAATCTACCTGTGCTGATCAGTTTATTCCAAAGCCATTTATGACCTTACCCCCGATAAAGGAACACAGTTTAAGGAATTTACAAGGCCACACACATCGTCGGCTTAAGCAATATTCGTTTTAAGAACATGCATGTAAACGCACTCAGTGGCTCCTGAGGTAGCATGTTTGAATGAGAAAAAGTGCAAATGAAGTTTGAGCGCTAAAGTGGAGGATTTTCAGCAAATAAATATGACATTTTTGACAGCCGTGGTCACCATGTGACCATTTTGCTAAATAACTTTGTGTTTCACATGAGAAAGAAAGTCATATGGGTTTGGAATTACATGAGGTTGAGTAAATGATAAAATAATTTAAATATTTTGGTGAACTATTCCTTTAACTTAACAATTTACAAAAATGCCATACCTCTTCTGTAGCTGTGTCTCTTTTGGAAGGCTGCGTGCTAGATAGGACGCGTCCTTTGAAGGCTGCAGTATACTGAGCGTCCTCCTTTAAACAAGCCTCATTTAAATGAGACGGCCTTCATAGGACAAATGGAAACGGAATGTAACATGGTCGCTATGACAGCACGCCACTCTTTAACAAGCGCGAGTGTTTTAAGTGAGAAGGGAACAAAGTCCCTTTAGAACGGAATGTATAAAGGTACATTTTAGGAGAGTTATAATGATGTAAAGAGAAAAGAAAATAGATTTTACAGGTGTACTTTTAGTCTAATACAGGTACTTTAATTATATATTAATATAATTATACATATTATATACTCTGCACCCATCTATTGAGGTACTTCAACTTGGGAATTAACATTACTTGTGTTTGAACATCATATTTTTTTTTTAGACATTTCTGTTGAAGCAAAGAATTGTGGACTGTGAGAGCCCACATAGGATACACCTCATGCGTCCTCCGAATTCCCGTGAAAGAAGGTTGCATTCGAAGGCTGAATTCGAAGTGTCCTACTCGCTTTTCTGAAACGAGACGGCCTCGATGATGTATGTGGCTGACAAATGCGACCTCCGGAGGACGCAGCCTTCCAAACGAGACACAGCCATTGTGAGTTTAAACTCTATATATGGGTGCACCATTTTTGGTGCTCTCATTTGGAGAGGACAAACCAAAAATGCTAGCAGAGGTCTGATTAAGCTGGGTGGGGCATAATGCATTTTCTTTCTCACAGATGTTCGATTGGGTTCAAGTCCGGGCTCTGGCTGGGCCACTCAAGGACAGAGTTGTCCCTAAGCCACTTTTTCAATGTCTTGGCTGTGTGCTTAGGGTCATTGTCCTGTTGGAAGGTGAACCTTTGGCCCAGTCTGAGGTCCTGAGTGCTCTGGACCAGGTTTTCATTAAGGATATCTCTGTATTTTGCTGCATTCAGTTTTCCTTCAACCCTGACCAGTCCCCCAGTCCCTGCCGCTGAAAAACACCCCCACAGCATGACGGTACCACCATGCTTCACCGTTGGGATGGTATTGTGCAGATGATGAGCGGTGCCTGGTTTTCTCCAGACATGATGATTGGAATTGAGGCAAAACAGTTCAATATTCATTTCATCACAGTCCGAGAGTCCTTTAGGTGATTTTTTGCCAATTTCAAGTGGGCTTTCATGTGTCTTTCAAAGAGAGATGCTTCAGTTTGGCCACTCTGCCATAAAGCCCAGATCGGTGGAGTGCAGCAGTAATGGTTATCCTTCTGCATGTTTCTCCCATCTCCAAATATGATCTCTGGAGCTCAACCAGAGTGACCATCAGGTTCTTGGTCAACTCTCTTACCAAGGCCCTTCTACCCTGATTGCTCAGTTTTGCCAGGCTACCAGCTCTAGGAAGAGTCCTGGTTGTTCCAAACTTCTTCCATTTAAGAATTATGGAGGCCACTGTGCTCTAGGGAATGTTCAATATAACCTAATTTTTTTTTGTAGCCTTCCCCAGATCTGTGTCTCGACACAATCCTGTCTCTGAGCTCTGCAGGTAGTTCCTTTGACCTCATGGCTTGGTTTTTTGCTCTGATATGCATTTTCAGCTGTGAGACCTTATATAGAAAGGTGTGTGCCTTTCCAAATCATGTCCAATCAACTGAATTTGCCACCAGTGGACTCCAATCAAAGTGTAGAAATATTTCAAAGATGATCCAGAGAAATGGGATGCACCTGAGCTAAATTTCAAGTGTCATGGCAAAGGGTTTGAATACTTGTGTCAATGTGATATTTTAGTTTTTCTTTTCAATAAATTTGCAAATGTATCAAAAATCTGGTGTTTGCTTTGTCATTATGGGGTATGGAGCGTAGATTGATTTGTATTTATTTATTTATTTATTTATTTATTTTAAGCATTTTAGCATAAGGCTGCAACATAACAAAATGTGAAAAAAATGAAGTGGTCTGAATACTTCCTGAATGCACTGTACATTGGATAATTAGACTATTGTGTGTAAACTAATCAAACTAGTTCAAACAGCTCAATGACCCATTTCATCAGTCCAGAAAACATACTTGATAAACAAAGGGGGATTGACTGTGGCGTTCACAGTTCTGTCTCTCATCATTAGGGCACTGAATGGAGGATACTAGAACAGGCCACAAAGTATAGCAATATATGAAACAAAAAGGCAGAAAAGCTATGAAACTAAAAGCTTCAATAAGTTGGTTGAAGATCATAGTCAGACATTGTCAGGCTTTCTAAATGAATCTATATCATCTATGTTTTTTTCCTGAAACTTGTTATGAAATGTATTTAAACAGAGGTTCTTAAATGTATAGTTCGCCTAATGATGAGAGAATTATCATTTTTGGGTGAACTATTCCTTTAACTGATGTTGTGACCAAACAGTGTGTTGCAGGTCTGTTCTGATAGCAGGTGAAAACAATGCTAAATGCAAATAATAAAATACAACTAACCATACAGTACAGCAATTGTGTATTGTTAGGATGGCAAAATAGTCTTATCAACTTTTAAAAGGGAAGAGAAAATGCTCCCAATGTCTTTTGTTGTTGACATCAATGGCTGTGCATCCAATCAATCCCCCCACCACCCACCCTTTTTTTTTTTTCTTTTAGCAAATTTGGTAGATGTCAACATGGACAGGTTGCTTGACATCTCCCCACCCTCAAAAACCATGAACAAAACTGCAAGGTAAACAACAAAATGACCCAGACTGCTTTAAATACAGATTCATTTGCAGCAAGGATAAACAATGTTTGTTTTATGCTGTGAATTATTGGTACATGAAACCATCAAAATTCAAGAGACATTTTAAAGCAAAATAATCAGTTGTCCTATTTTGCATACTGTTGGGCCTATGCAGTTCACTGTTTTATTTCAATGTTGGACCATGGTACAATTTGTGCCATGTTGGATTGATGTACAATGTGAAATCTGGGTTCTGAAGCAAAACTAGATAAAAACCACTGTTAAAGCATAATAACTGCAATCATTTGCAATTGGTTGCTTGAATGTACAGTCAAGTCTGCAAAATGAAATTATTAATACCATTCAGAAAGTCGTTTTTTGTTTTTTAAAGAAATGGACAGGATGTGCCCTTTCTCTCTGCAGTAAAAGTAATCACAGTCACAGTGCCTCATTTTAAGTTTTGAAATGACCTGATTTCTCCTAGAAATGGTGCCGAGTTCTTTCCACAGAAATGTTCAATGGCCAGAGCAGCAAATCCTATTTATCACATAAAAGAGGGCGAATGAGAGACTCACCAAAAAGGGCTGGGGGAAGGGGGTGACTCTAAGAATGTTATATAAGCACACAAAACAACCCTATCCCCCACCTTTTTAAAAATAAAATCACATTAAAAGGCTTTGGATATTAAAATAAAACTCAAAAGAAAAAATACGGAAGACCCCATGCCGTTTTGATCACTGAAATCAATGCGTTCATTTTCAGTGGCGGAACACAGAGCCTCGAATCACATGTTAAGCCACAAAACAAAATGGCTATGTAAAAGAAGCGCACTCTTACCTCCAAAAATGAAATGCGTGCAGCGGGCTGCATGGGCTGCAAGGGCTTGTGGGAGTTGGGCTCAAGCTTCGAGGGGTAAGGCTGAAAGTCAGATTGAGTTTTGTGAATGTTCATCAAAACCAAATGGACAAGAACAGTTGCAGGATGTAGCCCTTGAAGTTAAGAGCTTGTATGTGTGCTGGCATGCATTATCCACAGAGCAGCATCATGCATGGCCGTTGAAGGCTATTCTAGTAACAGCCTTGCAAACCCTGCTTTGTGTAGGGGTTGCCACAAAAATGGTCCATTTCATGGGGTGTTTGTTCCAACAGAAACATCACCTATGCCTGAAATGGTTTGGAGGAACAAAGCCAGATGGTGCACTTGATGATTTGCACACTAGCTGCCAACATCCTCAGATGTTATTGTTAGATATAAAGGTGTACTAAAATAATTATTCTATGACATCTAACAAAGATCGCAAACGTAAAAAAAAAAACAGCAATCTATAAGCATAAGTTCCACCCCAGGTCATCCCTGCTGGAAAAAGAAAGAAAGAAAGAAAGAAAGAAAGAAAGAAAGAAAAAGCTTAAACCAGCTTTAGATGGTTTGCTGCTCTTAGCTGGTCTCCCAATCTGGTCTTAACTGGTCTGATGGCTAGTTTAAGAGGGGTTTCCGGCACCTTTTTCAGCTATTCAGTCTGGTAGACTAGCTTGATGACCATCTAAACCAGCAGAACACCAGCTTGGCCAGGCTGGGATACCATCTTAGACTACCATAATCCAGTTGAAATCCAGCTTGGCTAGGCTGAGAGACCAGCTAGACCAGCTTAGCCAGGCTAGGACACCAGCTAAGCCCAGGTTGGGAGATCAGCAAGGCCAGGTTAAACCAGCTAAGACCAGCAAACCAGTTTGGGCAAATTTAAGCAGTTTTTACCAGCAGGGATGCATTTTTTAAGCATTTTAGAGGTGTTCTGGGCATATTTTTTTAACTGGTTAAGCTGGGAGACAAGCTGGCCGACCATCCAATGTAGCTCCTAGCCTGCTAATACTTCCTAACAGGTTGTTTTCATGACTGTGATTCAGTTAGCTAGTTGTGGGTATAACTTTCCAGAGCTGCTTGCATTTTTAGCTATACATACCTGATCCAATCTTCTAGATTTAGAACCCCAAACAAAGATTATCATCGATATCAAAAAAAAAAAAAAAGTTCCAATCAATATCGATATCGTTTTATCGCCCAGCCCAAGTTGGGAGACCAGCTTAACCCAGTTAAGACCAGCAAACCAGCTTGGGCAAATTTAAATAGTTTTTCCCAGCAGTGATGCATTTATCAAGCATTTTAGAGAGGTTTTGGGGATCTTTTTCAGCTGGTCAGGCTGGGTGACAAACTTAGACCAGCTAAATCCAGCTGAAAACCAGCTTGGCCAAGAACTGCAAACTAGCCTTTGTTGCTTTGTGCAGTTTTTTTTTTCCAGCAGGGATGCTTTCATCAAGTGCTACGAATGTACTCTCACTGAGCAAACTAATCGATTCATGCTAGCCGAAACTGCTGAGCAGACATGTCTAGGAGATACGCATGTATATGTATCCTTAGCAACAGCAGCTGTGATGCAACACCTGATCACACTCATAAATATGCATCTCCGGTGACCTCTATAAACAAAAACAAATGCGTCTCATCTCAGCAAAACATCAACAGCCAATCAAATATGCAGAGAGATTAACTGTTTATGTTTCTGCATCAAAGACACTACAGCTAACAGGTCGACAACAAACGGGCCTTCTATGGGGGTAATTCAGCCATTTGTTTCAATAAGTGACGGTGATCAAAAGCTATAAATACACTAAGAGTCAATTCTACATGTATGCCAGCGTAGCCAAACAGAAAGGCAGGTCGCCCAGCTGTGACAGTCACTCTGGCTCCAGTCTGACACACCGTGACTAGAGGATGATCTTGTGTTGATCTACTCTAGCAATGTCATCTTCCTAAACATGAATGTGCTCTCATAGCAATTAGATGATGACATGCAAAGCCGCTATAAAAGGGGAACTTAATATGCTACAAGCCAACAAACATTAGCTGGATCCAGCACGAGCTTGCAACCCCCATATTTACCATGCTGCAGACATTGCTTCTGTGGTAATGCTGCTCAGCTCAGATGTGCTGTCAATGTTACAGCATCAGACACATTGCAGATAAACAGTCTGCTGTCATGACAGCCAGGAAATAGAGAGAGAACAAAAAATACTCACTCCAAAGTCAGACCTGGAATCCTCAGCCTTTCCCGCTGGGCTTTCATGGTTGCAGTGCAGACGCTCACTCTATTGTGTACATGATATATTCATGCTGCGTGCCTGCCCACACCCCCATGCGCTGACAAAGAGTCAAAAGCCAGGCTCTGGTGCAGAGGAAACGGTTGAGAGCTGCTCGCAGGGGAGAAGGTAGGGGGGACCCTGTGCTCCTAGTTGTTCAACTTCCAATGTCAGATGCGCTCATCAACTGCCTGTGGAGGGCAGGGAGGCAGGGCGACAAGCCTCTTTCCCCTCCCCTATTGCACACGCTCGAACACTAAACACAAACCTCCACGCCCCTCCTCCACCGCTGAAGGAGCCTTACGTCAGCAAAGCACAGCTGAAAAGAGTCTACATGCAGCACTTGCCTCTGCAGCAGGGCTGTAGAGCATCATTCAAGTTGTTTTTTCATTGAAATGCAGCATAACTGTGAATGTCATTCTGCAAAATTACTATTGCATGAGTGTCTCAAAAGAACAAATGTTTAAAGAGACACAACTGACAACAAATGAAGAACCTTTAATTAGTAGTGTTTTTGGTAAAGCATCACTAATACTATTGCTCATACTATGGGTTAGGGATTTCAACAACCCCTAAGTATTAAACTTTGGCATGTAGGTTGTCCCAAATCATTTGTGCAGTGGAACTGAATGAAATCTCAAATCATATTGTTGAGGGAAAGATGTGCTATAACTATTTTTAGCAACTGGATTTACGGTTTTCGCCTAGAAAATGGGTAACATTTTTAAAAGACCATCATTATAGGAAGGAACACAGCCAAAATATAATAAAGACTTGGGGTGGGATTTTAGAATTGGGCCAGTAAGCAACCACCCAGAAACACCAACACCTAAATGCATAGCAACCACTCAGAACACAATGGCAGCTGTGTAGCTCTGTGCTACAAACACCCCCAAAACACTTTAGCAACCACATAGCAATGCCCTGGCAACCACTCACAACACCTTACCAATCGCATTGCAACACATTATAAAACATTTAGAACACCTTAGCAACTGCATTTCAACTAGGGATGGGTGATATGGCTTCAAAAATAATATCTCGATATTTTAGCCTATTAACGATATTCGATATACAGTATATCTCGATAATTATGTATATGCTCTAAAATGGCTCAAAAGTGATTTTTTTTTTTTTTTTTTTAAATCAGAGGAACCATAATTTCATGCAAACAGCCATTGTAGCCAAGCAGATTTGATATTTTAAAGGCATTAAATAAAAATCTATTTAAAAATAAAAAAAGGCATGTTTTCCCACAGTTTTGCACTAAATGAACAAGGCAGAATGAGATCTAAACTTTGTCATTGATATGCACTTTTATATTTTATATACAATAATACATAGTAGCTTAATAAAAAAAAAGCATTATTTACCTTTATTTTTACTAAAACATTTTTTGTAAATGAACAAGGTGTGCAAAAATTATTAATTATTATTATTTTTTTAATCCGGTTAAATATTGCATGATACTAATTTATTACTGTGAGACCCAGTCAAGATTATTATTATAATACTGAATTATCATTATTATTTTGATGATTACATTTGTTTTATTTAAAAGCAATATTTCTTTCCTATTTACTTCACCTACACATGAAGCTTTTATTTTGACACCAAAAGTGCAGTGTGTAGTTTACAACGCATCGCATCTGGTAAGGCGCTGTTGTCCACTCGCTTTTTTGTTATACTGTGCCTTTGTAGATTAGTATAATAATTTGTAGCGGTTAATAAAGTTTGGAACTGAGTGAATGCTTGAACATTCAGTATTTTATCTCTTTTACAATGCATGTAATCTGCTCTAAAAGCGCTAAAAAGTCCCGCGCATGCACAGAACAGCCCGTCACCTATTCTGAAGCGCACACAGACTATGTTTATCTGTCTTTTATTGCAGCCCATTGCAATTTTATAATCACATATGACCATATTGCCATTTTGGTGTTATTTTGATTAATTGTGCTGCCCAGAAGGATAGTGAAATTAGTCTACTGATGCGCTATTTATGAAAATTAAAATCATCACGATATTCACAGTTTTACTTAATTTTATATTGTCAGCCAAATCCTTGTGAATCTTATATTGTGAATATTCTATATATCGCCCAGCCCTAATTGCAACTCTATCATAACCATTCAAATCAACCTTGCAATCACTTAGCGACATGCTAAAAAACACCTCATGAACAACAGAGCAACTCCCTGGCAACCATTCAAAACAACCTGGCAACAAGCTAAAAATAGCTAAAAACATCTTAGCAAATGCATCATTATAGCTACTCGCTAAAAAACACTCAGAACTACAAACCAAATAGCAACCACTCAGAACACTCAAGCAACTGCATAGCATTGTGCTAAAAACCACAGTGGATATTCTGGCAACTATTAAAAACAACCTAGCGACCACATAGGTACATGCTAACAACACTTAAGCTGTGTCCCAAACGACACACTATGCACTTAGCCATGTAGTGTATGAATTTTCAAAGTGTAGTACCATACAAAAGGAACACGAAACATTATTTTTTACTACACGGAAGCATTCACTGTTTAACAGCTGATGGAAGTGATGTTTCAAGCGCATGTGATGTGTTGCCGCTAGCTTTAGTGCATTAGCCGGGATATTGGAGGGGGGGATACTTTCTCCCCAATTTGGAATGCCCAATTCCCAATGCGCTCTAAATCCTCATGGTGGCACAGTGACTCGCCTCAATCTGGGTGAAGGAGGACGAATCTCAGTTGCCTCCGTGTCTGAGACCGTCAATCAGCACATCTTATCACGTGGCTTGTTGAGCGTATTACCGCGGAAACCTAGCGTGTGTGGAGGCTCACGCTATTCTCCGCGGCATCCACGTACAACTCACCACACGCCCCACTGAGAGCGAGAACCAGCATCTTTACTTGCTGAGCTACCCAGGCCCCCCAATATCTTAAACAACATTCGTATTCACACAGTTTGGGGTGATGGTAAATGACAAAACTGTTTTGTCAGACCAGCAGTGCAGCCAGGTAACTCCGCCCCTTCTGCTATGTACGGCAAGCCGCGAGCGCTGAGTGCATGACGTGTCAAACATTCCATGCTCACTTTTTGACGGATGAAAATATGCATCATCCGGGTACTTAAAGTACACTTCTTTTAGCTGCATTTTCAGTGTTACCATACTACTCACACTACTAACACTAAAAAAGACGTGTGCGGTTTGGGACACACCTTCAGAATACTTGAGCAACTGCACAGAAATGCCCTGACAACCACCCAAACACGCTAGCAACCGCATAGCAACAAGCTAAAAATTACTAAAAGCAAAGCAATTGCTTACAATGTTGCTAACTTAGCAACTTTGTCACTAGATTTAGTGACTTTTTGACCCCTTCGGCGAGTAAAAGAGCCAGCAAGCGACTTGCGACAATTTTAGCGACTTTTGTAGTCTGCTTTAGCGACATTCTTCCACGTCTGGCGACACAAAAAACATCCGCTCTATCGTGAATGATGCCTAATTTTTCTCTGTGTTCTAGCGCCCCCCTGTGTTTCAAGTAATATGACTGACCTGCATGCCATCAGGTTAGATTTGCAGATGTTCTATAAATTAATGACTGACGAGCTTACGTGTTGTTGGTATTTGTTGCGACAATCTCAACCTCACTTCACGTGCATGTTCTCCGTTTAGAAAAGAAAAGTCAGCCTACAGTGACAGAATAACATTGAGAAATTATCTAGCAGGGCGAGAGAGAGAAAGAAAGAGAGAGAATGGAATGGAATGGATATGAAGCCCTGATCTATAATAAAGTGTAGAGATATGTGATATGAACAGATGAGGTGTCACTGTCAAAAAGTCATTGTGACACTGTAACACTGGCACAAGTAAAAATCTAGTTTAAATTTGAAAGCTTTGAGGGATACAGCAACTCAAAAGGTTTCAAAGAGACTCCTCCAAATAAAACCACATGGTAATATTATTATATTCAATAACTAGGCTGAACCTTGTGATTATGATGAATCTAGAATGTTTCACTCTTTTTTCAGGGTTTAAAAAGTCAATCTCACAGGGAACAAATTTGCATGGAGACTGATGCGATAATGAGCTCAAGCTTCAAGCAATTTAACTCCAGTTCTGCTAAAGACCTGCTAATGAAATTCAAAGCCAGGAAATACATCAAAGCACTCATATCTCTTTTTGCCTAGCAACATCAATATGCCAAGCAAACAGAGAGACATTTTACACAAAGAACTGGCAAATATGTTGTAAATGGATGAAAATGTGTAGCCATGGTCCAAAATGAACACTTACCAAGTGATCAACACCATGTAATAATGTATAATATATTACACAATGTCCAGGACAATATGCAGGAAATGGTTGAAAAGGTGTTGCCAAATGCATGAGTGCAAATTACAGTAATATTTGTGCACGTATGCATGTATGTATGTATGCCTTGTATAAATTTGTTGAAATATTTGCCTGACCGAGAATGAGTGTTTCTCCAGTCGTGGTTCCTCCCAAGGTTTCCTCCTCTACTTAAACATCTTAGGCAGTTTTTCCTTGCCACTGTTGCCTTTGTCGAGGTTTGTATGGCACTATTCTTTGTAAAGCTGCTTTAGAACAAAATACATAGTGAAAGAATCAATAAATTGAGCTTTGTAGTGCTTTGAAATTAGGGTTCAAGCTAAATTAAGAGGGTAATTAACTAAATCTAATTTCAAGTCTACAGAACACCACAAGTCCTTTGTTTTATGGGGACAAAAACCTATTCATTAAACACTTTCATGACTGCAAACAAATGGGATTGAGTTGCAAAGTGTACTTCGTACCTTCTGCAACCTGTGCTTGAGTGCAATACAGAGATTACTGTAACCCTGAATGCCACATCCAGCATTCATAACCATTTGTCAGTTTTTTTTAGTTAGAGCACTCGTTTTTTTAGTTAGAAGTGCTCTTGCCTGTGAGTTTAGTGAAACAAAAAATTACCAAACAACTTGATAAAAATAAATAAGTCAAAACTAGTTACAGAGCCCACTGTGCTATATTTCAGCAAAAATATCAAGTGTTGATCACAACTGGCAGGCTTGAGGGAACACACAATTGCAGATGACAGTGCACATCACATCAAAGACCAAACAGGAACAGCTGGTGGCAGGAAACTAGGTCGCAAGTACAGAACCCAGTTAACCCTTGTGCGACCTTCGGGACATTTTTGTCTTTTTAATTTTCGTTTTTTCGATCATTTTGGCTGTGTTAATGCCAACAGCATACATTTTGCCAAAGGTGTGTATTTTCTGGGGAATTTTGATATTTCAACCTCAGTTCCTATAATAGATCTATAATACACTGTGTACACAAAATAGTTACACTCAGGACCTTCAGGACAAAAATGTCCCCATTGAAACCCATTAAAATGGTAATATTTGATCCCAGTGCCATTAAAGCATAAAATCATGAATTCTATGATATTATGCTTTCATTCTGGAGCCCTGGCTTCAAAATTATAATTTTTTTAGATTTTCCACGAGATGGCGCCATTTTTTTCATGTTTAATCTATGGAGCAAATACATGCTTTTTTCCTATTTTCTGTTTGCTGTATTATAGAGCACTGCAGGCCAATTGAATAAATGATGCAGCTAAAATGGTGTGGGTGTGTTGGTATTGATGTCAGAGTGTGTTTTGTATGTGTGTATTGAGAAATTTGTGTGTATGTGTGTGTAAAAAACAACAATGGTATTATGTAAACAAACTGGCATTTAAAGGGTTAAAATCCTGAAAATGAATGAATATTTGGTTATGATCAGGACTGATGTTGGTTAAAAAAAATTTACTCCTTGAAAGTGGAAAATAATATTAACATATAATATTATTATGGCAGTTTTTTGACGTGGACATTTTTGTCCTCTAAGGACCACAGAGTAACTTTTTTAAATTGACGCACAAGGGTTAAACACCTACTGCAGTTCGGCAGAATTTGGCTAAACTGATCCATTCATGTTCAGAAAATAAATGGGCAAAACAAACTCATATTTTAAACAGCTTAAACCTAGGGCAGTCGATTTAACGCATTCATTCAGTACGATTAATTATATAAAAAATAATGTGTTAAAACATTTTGCGCAATTAATCATGTCCCCGGAATATTCCTTCCATATAAGCAATTCAAGCATGGAGTACCACCTGTTTTTTCCAGGGGGAAGTAAGCGAAACTCACTGACTAGGCATCGCGCAGCTCAAACAGACCACACTTACCGAGAGCAGACAACACAAGATGAGAACACGTTCTTGCGTACAAACATATCTTGATGAAGCGCAAATCCGAAGGCAGGGATCTCAAGACGTGTTTTTCTAAGTTTCAAACTTCATTTAACTTGACACAGCGACCTAAAAATGGTATGTATATGACACAACGCAGCCAAGACACTCCAAAACACGTGTGACGCACATGTACATTGGGTTTAAACAATGTTTTCCATGCTTGTTCAATGAACCATAAACAATTAATGAACATGCACCTGTGGAACGATCGTTAAGACAGTAACAGCTTACAGACGGTAGGCAATTAAGGTCACAGTTATAAAAACTTAGGACACTAAAGAGACCTTTCTACTGACTCTGAAAAACACCAAAAGAAAGATGCCCAGGGTCCCTGCTCATCTGCATGTACATGTTTCATGGAGGCATGAGGACTGCAGATGTGGCCAGGGCAATAAATTGCAATGTCCGTACTGTGAGACACCCAAGACAGCGCTACAGGGAGACAGGAAGGACAGCTGATCGTCCTCGCAGTGGCAGACCACGTGTAACAACACCTGCACAGGATCGGTACATCTGAATATCACACCTGTGGGACAGGTACAGGATGGCAACAACAACTGCCCGAGTTACACCAGGAACACACAATCCCTCCATCAGCGCTCAGACTGTCCGCAATAGGCTGAGAGAGGCTGGACTGAGGGCTTGTAGGCCTGTTGTAAGGCAGGTCCTTACCAGACATCACCGGAAACAACGTCACCTCTGGGCACAAACCCTCCTTCGCTGGACCAGACAGGACTGGCAAAAAGTGCTCTTCACTGACGAGTCGTGGTTTTGTCTCACCAGGGGTGATGGTCGGACTCACGTTTATTGTCGAAGGAATGAGCGTTACACCGAGGCGTGTACTCTGGAGCGGGATCGTTTTGGAGGTGGAGGGTCCGTCATGGTCTGGGGCGGTGTGTCACAGCATCATCGGACTGAGCTTGTTGCCTGAGCAGGCAATCTCAACGCTGTGCGTTACAGGGAAGACATCCTCCTCCCACATGTGGTACCCTTCCTACAGGCTCATCCTGACATGACCCTCCAGCATGACAATGCCACCAGCCATACTGCTCGTTCTGTGCATGATTTCCTGCAAGACAGGAAAGTCAGTGTTCTGCTATGGCCAGCGAAGAGCCCGGATCTTAATCCCATTGAGCATGTCTGGGACCTGTTGGATCGGAGGGTGAGGGCTTGGGCCATTCCCCCCAGAAATGTCCAGGAACTTGCAAGTGCCTTGGTGGAAGAGTTGGGTAACATCTCGCAGCAAGAACTGGCAAATCTGGTGCAGTCCATGAGGAGGAGATGCACTGCAGCACTTAATGCAGCTGGTGGCCACACCAGATACTGACTGTTACACTGTACAATTGTGGTGAGAAGAATAGCATCTCAGAATGCTGTTCTGAGATGCGGGTTTGCGCTGTTTTGGCGGCACGGGGGGACCTACACAATATTAGGCAGGCAATTATAATGTTGTGGCTCATCAGTGTAAATATATTTATAATCCACTCAATACAGAAACATATTCTTAAAAATGTGTTTAATATGATAGAAAACAGAATATCTTACCCAAAATGAGTGTGTTCTATGCGTATTTATGCTCATTAGAGTATCTCGTTGTCAGGGTTGAGAGGGTTACTTTTGAAATGTATTCCACTACAGATTACAGAATACATGCTGTAAAATGTAATTTGTTATGTATTCTGTTAGATTACTCAAGGTCAGTAACGTATTCTAAATACTTTGGATTACTTCTTCAGCACTGGTAGATTTTTTCACTTGTTTTGACTATAAAAACTCTGCCAGTACAGTAAGACAAAATACACATGTTAAAAATACATTCTCTGAAAAACCTAAATGTCTTACGCAGTGTTGTTTCTAAAACAAGATAAATCAAATTGATCTTGTTTTAAGGGTTTTTAGATATTTTTACAGGAAAACACCACAAAAATTATTATCAAGAATGTGATTTTTGCCCTAATATCAAAGGTCTTACTAGAAAAAAAGAAATTATGATCCAACGTGAATTTTCTTGATAAAAAATATGATGGTAACATGTGCATGTAAAATGGCTAGAAATAGCATTTTAGCTTAGCGTAAAGCTGACAATTTACACAAGGTTTATTTCTATTTCTTCTGCTCCAAACTTACTTCAAACTTACTTCTCTGTCTGCTTGTATGAATGTAACACATCATAAGAAAGTGTTTCACCGCTGTTCAAATGCACTTTGGATCACATCATTCATATGTATAAATGTTTTCCATCTAAATAGACAAAATATTAAATGAAACAAATGACAATAAAATGCAAAGTAATCTCTTCAGTAATCAAAATACTTTTTGAATGTAACTGTATTCTAATTACCAATGATTTAAATTGTAACTGTAGTGGAATACAGTTACTTATATTTTGTATTTTAAATACGTACTAATCCCGTTAGATGTATTCCGTTACTCCCCAACTCAGCTTGTTGTTCCTCTCATGTTACCTGTATTGAAATCATTTGCAAGTCAAGTCTTGCATGAGGAGCGCCATTTGAATGATGCGTGGAGCTGAAATCAGATATGTAGTGTTCCAATTCGCTCTCTTATGAGGCATCATTTCAGTAGGGATGCTGCCATAGAAGACAGCTGCCTATGTAGGCAGAAGACAGCAAGGCAGCACACTAAGTTTTGGAACAGACCCCATGTTTCAAATCATGAAAAAAAATAAAATAAATAAAAAATAGAATGCAGCAAAAACAACAACAACAACAACATAAAAAAAAAAAAAAATAAAAAATAAAAAATAAAAAAAAAAATACTAAAAACCACAGATAAACCCTAAACAAAAATCAAAGAATAATTCCTTGTTTGCCACCTCAATGTTGAATTCAGTTGAAATCTAAAGACACAGTATAGTACAAAGCATTAACGTAGGTATAGAGCATTTAAAACAAAATAAAAAAAGAATGAGCTGTCATTTTGCAATCAGTAAGGCACATATTAAAAAAAATAAAAATCTCACAGCCACCAACTACCTGTATAAGCAGGTGACTCACATCTCATTCAGTAAACACATCAGGAGGCCCATACAGAACATACCTAAACATCCATAACCTCCCCATCCACCCCACCGCTGATCATGTGACCACTGCATTGACTCACTCGCTCGCTCAAACAAACAGACAACCGTAACAGCACATTCATCACACAACCCCCGTGCTGCCGTCACAACGGACAGGCCATAAATCACAAACGCAAAAGGCCAATAAAATTCCATGACATATTATTTTTCTTCAAATTTGGTTCTGACAGGTTCTGATACCTTGAAGATCTATCATATACATCCAACAAACTGTCAGAGTGGAACTGACTTGGGAGTGAAGTTTACGATGAGCGTGTTTTGTCAGATAAATGCGCAGAGGCATTAGGCTTGCATTCAATTCTTCTCTCATACAAATAAATGTTTAAAAAGACAAGTGAACACAGGATAAGAGCGCTGCAGAATGGGACAGAATGAACGAACGTGCTAAGCATAAAACAGGCTGAATCAGGACATGTAAAGTAAACAAAGGTGTTTTTGCCATATGTTTGCTTGAAATATCTGCCGTAAATTCATGACAAACAACTGAATTTGAATGCACTATTCACCAAATGTTTACAACTGCTAGCCGCAGATTTGCCACAGTTTGCCACAAAGCTGATTTATATGGGAAAATAAAAAATTGCGCCAAATTTTCGGTCTTCATATACTGAAAATCTTGATTTGATCAAGCCATTCCAAAAGTGAACTTGTGTGTTGTAAGAAAAATATTTGAGAACTAAGGAATGATTTTGTGAATAACAGCTTATATTTTTCTCACACAAAGCCGCTTTAAAAGACTTGAGTTGTATGTACTAATTTTATGGTACATTTATTATCATTTTTGTCCTTTTTGAACCTTAACAGCCCCAGTTCCCATTCATTTTCAATAGATGGAAAATAGCAGCTTGGACATTCTGCTAAATAACTATTTTCGCTTTTTGCACAGAAAAAGGAAAATAATTCAGATGAATGTTAGTTAATGACAGAATTTATTTTGCTCAAAAAGAGCCTCATTTTAAATGGATGAATCAATGTTACAATCCTTTAGCAAACTAAAAGTCCATTATTTCACAACCAGTGCATTTTCATGAACATGGCAATGTGCAGATTTGCACCACACAAACACGTCTGTAAGGTCACAACTGACACCAGTTAGAGGTTCATCATAAAAACAGCCAACTGTCATGCTTTCTAAATATAGAAAATCAAATCCCTGACCTGATACACAGTCAAAACAAACACGTAAGCTGGACCAAATTCATCCAACAGTTGATAATGGTGTAGTATTTGCAGTTATGAAACCATGTAGTAACTAAACAAATTGCAGACACCATGTCATTAACTAACTCCTACAAATGGTAGTGACAAGTCAGTATTTGACACATGGGAAAACATTTTCAACACTCACGGGTATCAAACTGTCAGCAGTACATAATGACCATGAGACTGAGAAATCTATGGGCTCAATTTTAGTCGCCCATATACCTAATTTATAAGAAACCCTTTAAAGTTAGACCATATTTAGACCCTATGACTTGCATTTCCATAGTCTATTGGCCCTAATAACTCAATCATTCCAGTTATGACCTGTTTACAGTGAACAGGTGTGGCAGACCGCAGCAGTCACATGGTGTGCTGTGAAAGCCTGTAAGCTCTTCAACATTGCGCAAAGCTATCTGTGAGTTTACAGACACACATGAGAGATATGAACTGGAGAGGGAATGCATGGGATGTTGGTGTAGTGATAAGCACACAGGGAACCAATTAAAATGTAGTAAACCTCACACAAAACACCAAAGTATATGGTGATTTTTGATCACGTCACTTAAAGGTGCTGCAAGCATTTTTTTTATGGAATCGTATGCAGAAAATGTTTCTTCTTCTTGAAAGATATCACTGAAATAAGAGTCCTGAGATATCTCACCAGTCTCTGTGACAGCACTAGACTGTGTACATGGGTCACTGAATAATTTAACGGCTCAGTCTCGTGGAAGTTCAAGAATGGCTAAAATCCTACCACCCCTGGAGTTCGCAAGTTCGCTAGTTCGAATCCCAGGGCGTGCTGAGTGACTCCAGCCAGGTCTCCTAAGCAACCAAATTGGCCCGGTTGCTAGGGAGGGTAGAGTCACCTGGGGTAAACTCCTCGTGGTCGCTATAATGTGGTTCGTTCTCGGTGGGGCGCGTGGTGAGTTGAGCGTGGTTACCGTGGTGGATGGCGTGAAGCCTCCACATGTGCTATGTCTCCGTGGCAATGCACTCAACAAGCCACGTGATAAGATGCGCGGGTTGACGGTCTCAGACGCGGAGGAAACTGGGATTCGTCCTCCGCCACCCAGACTGAGGCGAATCACTACACGACCATGAGGACTTAAAAAGCACACTGAGAATTGGGCATTCCAAATTGGGAGAAAAAGGAAAAAAAATGAAAACAAATTTGCTTACAGCACCTTAAAGGTGTGTATGAATGTCATATGGCCCCTCCTTCTGTTTCCCTCTTGGCACCAAGTAAGGAATTTCACATTAGCAGTATAAGATTGATCCAAACAAACTTTAACCCAATAGAGATGCTTTGAAATGACCTCAAGAGAGCCATTCACACCAGACATCCTAAGAATGTGGATGAGCTGAAGCAGTTCTTTAAGGAAGAATGGTCCAGAATTCCTTCTCAATGTTGTGCAGGTCTAATTCGCAGCTACCAGAAATGCTTGGTTGAGGTTATTGCTGTCAAAGGAGGATCAATCAGTTTTTAAATACAAGGGTTCGCTTACTTTTTTCAACATCACTGTGAATGTTTAATGGGATGTGTTCAATAAAGACATGAAAGATTATAACTGTTGGTGTGTTGTTAGTTTAAGCACACTGTCTTTACTTGTGAGATGAAATCACATTTTATATCCAATTAATGCATACGGTTTCTTACCACTGTATGTCCCTGACAATCACTGATGTAGCCGTTTTAAGAAAGACAAGTTTATGTGATTAGAGTTTCATTTTTCAATAATTATTATCTAAATATTTATAATCTAATTTATATTGGTATTTTTCCACTAGTTGTCATAAAGTGATTTTTAAGTCACTGCAAATGGATGATTTATTTTGGACCATTTCATTTTGATTATATTTAAGTTGCGTTAGAAGTGAAATTTGAATATAGAAATATTTTTGGTTTAATTTTTTCATGTTTCAATAAATTAATTACATTTTTCAAAATCAAAGCCGGCTGGTAAAAGTGAAGTGCGTGCTGATACAGTCACTGTTAATACTAGCCATGATTTGTGTTTCAGTTGATGAAAATGATTAATAATACTTACATTCTCTATAATTTAATGGAGCATCCATATACTGAACCACATTTTCCATGCGTATAAAAGGAGTGTATCACTGTAATAGAAATAGTATACCTGACATTCAACAAGGATGCAGTTAATGCACAAAAGAACAAAAGTCCATATTTCTATTTTTCTAATTCATTGCATACAGTCCATTTACACTATCAAGTTCTTATGAATGTTCTGTCTTTGTTTTTATCGCTGGTGCTTAAGGGAATGGAATATATAATAGGACGCAGACGCTGCAATAATTGGAGAAGAACCTCTGAAATAAATTACACTTGACCAAACCCATTAGCGCCTTGAGCGTGCAATTTTGCCAAACCCACTTGCGCCTCAAATTAGCGCATGCTTGCAGGAAAATACTAAAACTTCCTGGCAATGCACATTGACTTTGCGCTTATGGAAACAAGCTGTGTAAACTTTCAAATGTCTGAGGTGTAATGGACAGATGTGTTCATGCGCTGCTGTGTGAACCGTCAGTAATACAGGCTATTTCAGTTAGCCAAGCTTCCCTTGGAACATAACTGTTTATTCCAGCACTGATTTATTAATCAATTCCCAAAGAAATCTAGGCCAACATTATTACAGGAAGTGAAGGTTTCATTAAGCAGTCAAGATATGAATATGCTTTCTATAAAAACGCTTGCGTAATCAGTGCGGTAGATCACACTATATGAAAGTGCTTGGGTAAAAAGCCGAGGCAGTAAATGCTGGACTAACGTTAAGGTGACCATTAGGGTCGCCGCTCCCTATACTCGGACTACACAGTCTGCGTAGGGCACCAGCCCATAGGTGGGCAACAAAAAGTCCACCGGCTGACCTTCTGCACTCGTTATACGTTATTTAAGGACCCAAAAGCAGTCTTCCCGCCAGACGATTGTTTAAATAAAAGTATAATTTCTTTGTAAACAAAGTTTTCACAGAGTAGAATGATATAATAAGTATTAAATAATAAATATTTAAATAAAATTGTAAATATTCAAATATTTTTAAAAGCCTATTTGCTTTACCAGGTTTCAGCAATGAGCATTTTTAGCATTAATTTAAAATTCCATTATTTGCATGGCAATGTGATTCTGGTAAGTTAAAATAAATGTGATCTTGTGATTATGAAATAATTGTGACAGGTCTAGATGCAAGTCCTTGAGCACAACAGGGTAAGCAATGCAAAATTAAATTATGTCTGCTGGTCTGCCATATCAAACCAACATCAGTGGCTTCGAGTTCTAAACAAAAATGTATTATTTCATATTATTTGCATGCAAATGAGTAGGTCCAAACCACTGGGAAAAATATAGAAGATAAACTGAAATTTGAATGCAGAAAGCCCCTGTGCTTTTAAAATCTTTTTATGTGGACAGGAGGGAAGCGTTAGATTTGTTTACTCATCAAATCCTAAATAGAACCTCAAATTGGGAAGTATTGGGAAAGTTATTTACATATAACTGTTGTTCTTTTTCAAAAATGAGCTAACTAGGCACTTTTTTGTCTCTAAAATCGTCAACACAGGAATATAAACAGCAAAATCTAGAAAAGATCTCATAACAGCTTAGCTGACATTTCCAAATGAGGATGAGTTGCTTTTATTCTTTTTAGAATTCACTCCAAAACAGTCAACAAAGGCTGCGTGAAATTCTTGCACTCAAAAAAAAATGTATCTGAGTTAGACTAATGGACTTTAGGCAGGGTTGATGCCTTAATTAATTTGAAACCGAATTAACAAAAAATGAAAATCTTCACCACAAATGTTTCCCCAGAGTTTTTGTCCTCTTGTCCATCTTTGGAAAGACATTTTTTTTTTTCATGTTTTGTACACAACAATACAACCTATTGAATGACTGTACTCATGTCCCACAGCTTAATATTTTATTCATGACATTTAAATGACAATTGTCTAGGCTGTATGGTGTGCAATGTGACTGATTAGACAATTAAAGCAGGTTTACTTACAAGCTTCCTCGTCTGGGAAGACTGAGCTCCTTCTGCAAGAAAGCATAAAAAACAAACTATAGATTACATAGTGGTTCATGTAAAGAGTACACTCGACATAAAAGTGAAGTGTGTATTTTTTTTTTAATGTTCTTAAAATGTTATTTTGTTTTAAATATTTTTTTCACCAAATTCACTGCTGTTAGTTGCACAGAAACTAAAAACTTCACCTGTAAACATTTCAGCTTATAAAAACTGACACGAGGGACCCAATCTGTCATCATGATTTTGCATTGAAAAACAACAGGAGGAAGCATGGATATCAGCCACGATTAGACATCATAACACATGGGCACATCTGCATCAATTTGTCTAGTAATTTACTGTCATTGCATTGCAACAGGTGACCCAGATTTCCATGGTAACACCAGGTGCCAGGTGACCCATTTTACCAGGTCTCCAGATGAAGGCATTCAGTCCCAAAGTCAGCATGTATATTTAACCTCTGTCATTCATTTAACCCTATATGGGAGAACACTGATTATATGTCCTGATATACAGAAACAGATCAAAACATGATTAAATTAGGTCTAGGTTACTGTGGATCTACAAAACTGTAGACTCATTAACATTAATAATTTCAAATGATTTTAGATTCCATAAATATTACATGTTTAATTTAATTTTCTTTATTTATCACACATTATACATTTGCACATATACAGTGAAATTCTTCTTTTTCACATATCCCAGCTAGGCTGGGGTCAGAGTGCAGGGTCAGCCATGATACGGCTCCCCTGGAGCAGATAGGGTCAAGGGCCTTGCTCAAGGGCCCAACAGTGGCATCTTGGTGGTGCTGGGGCTTGAACCCCCGACCTTCTGATCAGTAACCCAGAGCCTTAACCGCTGAGCTACCACTGTGGCCAAATGTTAAATTAAAAAGAGGGGGGTCTTTAGGAAGAACTCCTAAAGAAATGAATTTCAATTTTTAACATGTATATAAAATCATGAGCACTCACATGAAATGGAGAATCCAGTCATATCAGTTACCTTATAAAAGCCCAACCAAATTATGTCCTCGTGAAAAATGCATCTATATTCCTAACCTGACTTTAATTGTTAACAGATCTGTTATTACGCTGGTGGACAAAAAAAATTAATAAAATAATAATAATAATAATAATAATATTATAAAGGCTACAAGACTCCCAATTCAGCATCTGTAGATGATGCAGTACTCAGAGCCTTCCTCTCTGTTCATGAACACATGCAATAGTCACATGACACCACCAGAGGGCATTTGAGTTGATCATTTCAATGGATCTCATTTAAAACCCTACTTAGAAACAGCTTTGTTTTAACTGGTTCAAATCATGCAATTAATCCAGTAATCTCATCAGAAAGAAACAGTGAGGCTACTGTAGATATGTTGTATCTAAAACTGCATCTAAAATATGCACTTGAGCGAATTATGGTATTTCCCAGGTTCTAATATACCTACATTGAAAATATGATTCCCATGACAAAGAAATAAAAACAGTAAAACATTGGTCTGAAAGAAAGAAGGAAAGGAGAGAAAAAGGAAGGAAAAATAAAGAAAATAAAGAAATGAAATAACATTAAGAAAAGAAAGGATGAAAGATAGAAAAAAGAAAGAAAAAAATAAAGGAAAGAAAGATAAAAAAGACAAAAAGAAAGAAATTAAGGAAGTAAAGGAAGGAAGGAGAGAACAAAAAGTAAAGAAAAAGGAAAAGAAAAGGGTAAGAACATTAAAAGAAAATAAGACAAAAAGAAAGAACATAAGAACAAATGAAAGAAATAAAGAAAGATAAAAGAAAATAAGACAAAAAGAAAGACAAAAAGAAAGAAATATAAAGACAAAAAAATTAAAAGATAAAAAATTGTAAGATAAAAAGAAAAATAAAAAGACAAAAAAAATTGTAAGAAAGATAAAAAGAAAGAAAATAAGACAAAAAGAAAGGAAAGAAATATAAAAAGACAAAAAATAAAAAGATACAAAATTGTAAGATAAAAAGAATAAGACAAAAAGGAAAGAAATATAAAAAGACAAAAAAATAAAAAGATAAAAAAAATTGTAAGAAAGATAAAAAGAAAGGAAAGAAAGGAAAAAGACAAAAAGAAAGAAAGGAAAGAAATATAAGACAAAACGAAAGAACAAAAAATGAAAGAAATAAAGATAAAAAAAATAAATAAATAAAAGATATATGCATGCAATGACAAAGAAAGATAAAGAAAATAAGACAAGAAGAAAGAAAGAAAGAAAGAAAGAAAGAAAGAAAGAAAGAAAGGAACTGCTGTGTGCTCGCTGGTCCGTTGAGGCCCCCTTCAAGGTGTTGAGCGGGTGGGAGTGGAACTGCTGTGCATTGAACAAGCACTACACGGATGCCTTTAATGGTTGTGCACTGTCACCATGTCAACAACCGTGGACGAATTCCAAATGGAAATGAGCATCCCTATACCCTATTCCCTTCCGAAGGGCTGAGCCCTTGAAGTGGGAACTCTGGAGAGAGCAGGGCACTCGCGTCTCATGTATGGCCATTTGGGATACCCTTGATGAAGGTAGTAATGGAACACATATGTCACTTCCACTTTATCTTCACAGCTGTTCTAACAACAGGAATCTCTTATTTATTGCTGTTAATTTGTTGTTGCAAATAAATATACTTGTTGTAATATTTTTTTTTAAACATTGCCTTTTTTGTCTTATATAAAATTGCTTTCTGTTGCTATTTTAATAATAGTAATATATCTGTACATAAATGTTTATAAAATACACAAATGAACATTTCCCGCCAAAAGTTATTTGGTGCACGAGAGGTCTTAATAATAAATAAATAATAAACCACATGGTTTAGACTAGCCTACAGTAAAAAACTGACCCTGTTTTTGGAGTATCTCTCTGCTTATGGCTGTCTACTATCTTATGTATGAGGACGAGTATGAACTACGGAGGAGAAGCATCTGTTATGAAAGGGCTATAGTGCTTGCCCGAGCGTTTGAACAGGGTCAAGTGATCATAAATGGTAAAATTTCTTCCTCGAAGTGACCATCACATGTACCCTTCACTAACGGCCTTAAGGAAGGGCCCTTCGAGGTGGGCTTGAGTTGCTCACTTTTGTTTGGAACATCCCTTTGTGTGGTATCCCCTTCCCACAATGCCCTTCAAGGGCGCAAAAACGCTGTTTGGAATTCGCCCCACATATCCCACTGAAAGTGTTTAAACGCGCTCCTCCCGCTGGGCCCCATGGGAGTTGTAGGCCCCTGAGCTTTAGCCCGTATAAGCCGTATAAGTGTTAATGTGCCCCTGGCCACTACTGACAAAAATGCTTTTCATTTTTACTTTCCAAGATAAAACCTTTTAACATTGTGTTGTTGCCATACATTTGTTGGCAGACATTCAAAGACCTCATGAAATCAAAGTTGCAGCTTTGTGACTTTTAGTCTATTTTATGTCTGCTAACTTTGAGACCACCTATATGCTAGTGTTCTCCATAAAGTTGACAAATAAACCTTTAGCATACAGTACTTACACATTTTAATGTATAGTCTCTCTCTTCCTGGAAAATGGACAAAAAAGTTTGCATTCATCTTGTATCCAAATTTCCGTCCAATACAATGCTCTCTAGAATGAGAATATCCATCTCCCTAAGAACACCTACTTCTGACTAGCAAGTAGCAAATCATGGTTCATGGTGCACGAGCCCTTCTACATGTCCATAGGCATAATTTACGGGTGGGACAGGTGGGACATGTCCCTACCACTTTTTGCCTTTGCTATTTTGTCCCCACCGCTTTCTGAAATAGCTTCATTATGTAAGTGAAAGGAGTTTCTATTTTCTTCGTGTGTGTTATAATAAGTGTTGATTTATCACTGGAGTTTATTTTTTTGTTATGATGAGTCTTCGATGCGGCTGTTATCAATGGCGTTGAGTGACACTGGGTGCCGATGTTCTCGCGTGCATCCAGACACACAATCTACGCTCTACACGCTCCGCTGTTCTGCAGTTCGCGCTCTTTTCCAGTTAAACTGCAAAGCAAATTGCAAGTAGCTCATGATATACATCCACTCACGTACAGATGCAATCTTAGTTTATTAAAAATAAAAAGTTATATTTAGGGCAGATTAGAACCCGGAACTCCTGGTACTAGAGAAGTAAAAACTTTACCATGAAACCATTGAGTCAATCTGACTAAAGTTGTACTGATCCATGCATTTATCCACTGACTATCAAAATCCCAAAACAAACAGTGTTAAATGAAGTTATCAAATTAATTCTGCAAAATATTTATTGCAATAATTAAACTGGTCATCAAGAATGACTATATCGGGCTTGGGTAGCTCAGTGGTAAAAGACGCTGACTACCACCCCTGGAGTTCACTAGTTTGAATCCCAGGGTGTGCTGAGTGACTCCAGCCAGGTCTCCTAAGCAACCAAATTGGCCTGGTTGCTAGGGAGGGTAGAGTCACATGGGGTAACCTCCTTGTGATTGCTATAATGTGGTTCATTCTCGGTGGGGCGCATGGTGAGTTTAGCGTGGATGCCGCGGTGGATGGCGTGAAGCCTCCACACGTGCTATGTCTCTGTGGCAACGCACTCAGTAAGCTACGTTATAAGATGCGCGGGTTGGCGGTTTCAGATGCAGAGGCAGCTGGGATTCGTCATGCGATTGAGGCGAATCACTACGCGACCATGAGGACTTAAAAGCGCATTGGGAATTAGGCATTCCAAATTGAGTGAAAAAAAAAAAAAGACCATCAAAACAGCAAAAAATAATTTTATATTATCTGCACCTAGCCTAATTAATATTCATGAGTTTTGCCACTTCGTGCCGTCACAACCCTGCTCTCCCCTAATGAAAACTGTCCCCACCACTTTTAAAAACAAAGTTACGCCCATGAACATATCCAATCCCAACTTCCTGTTTTAACAAGATACATCAACACAGAAAGAAAACTGTTTTCAGTTTCTTGGGGTCTTAGTAAAAGTCATCTACTGTAGTTAATACAGCTTTTCTCTCAAAGGCATTATTTATGGGAGAGACGGGTGGGACATATCCCTACCACTTTTTGCCTTTGCCAATTTCATCCCCACCACTTTTTAAAATAGCTTTCGTCAGGTAAGTGTCTAATGCAGAAGAAATCCAACACTGGAGTTTATTTTTAATGTTATAATGAACGCTCACTGTGGCTATTATTAGTGTCACTGAGTGATAGCAGGTTGCGATAATCTCATGCATCCAGACGCACGCTGGCTAATGTCTTACTGATCAATTTATTTATCCACTCACTCAAAGGCATAGATTTGGCTTGAACATTGGAGGGTTGCAGCATGAAGCATTTACCCACGTATATATATATATATATATATATATATATATATATATATATATATATATATATATATATATATACACATACATACATACATTATACATATACATTAATGTACATATATAAAATCATGAGCACTCACATGAAATGGAGAATCCAGTCATATCAGTAACCTTTTAAAAGCTGTTTTATTCTACATGGAGAGGGTCCCCTAATGGGGGCTGCCATGTTGAGATCACATGACCATTCAAATACTACTCGCTTAATCTCAGTAATCGTCCTGTTATTTGACACTTTCACTCTTGGATTAAATTAATCATGGCTGACTGTGAATAGTGAACTTCTACAATAGCATATGTTACTGAAAACTATTGATTTTGAATGATGCTGCATCCACGCCACTAGGTGTCACAAGCAAAAAGTTACTGAGTGCACCCTTAAAATACTTTTTAAAATGTAAAAAAATTTTTGGGGGGGGCAGTGAAAATATTGGCAGGGCATATAAAAAGTCCTTATTGTTGAGCCTAGTTATCAGAAAAAGGTTACACAAAAGTGTTCAGCTTGAAATGCATATTTCAGCTGGATCTGCGTTTCGAGATTTCCAGAACTTTCTACTTCAAATTCAATGACAGTGTGATGAGGAGGAGGGCAGGGCCAGGCCGTGACTATGCACGCCCTGCCCCCAATCGGGCTAATCAGCCGAGGAGAGGGATAAGTGCAGCGGAATACGGCCATTCGAGAGAGAGAGAGAGAGAGAGCCACATGCAGCTGCCATGTGTGCGTTTATGTTTTTGTGTCTTTTTAAGTTCCTATTAAAATATTGCTTTGATTGTTCAGCCGGTCCCCGTCTCCTCCTTTCCCATTTCAACCGTGTTTTTAGACATATTTCCAGCCGCAGCAGTTAACTCTGAAGTTCTGATGTGCTGCTGTGACTTCAAGCTTCTCTGCATGGAACTGCGGCACCCTGAGATACTGCAGCCTCACGCTAGTCAAAAATAATGAATGAAACATGCTGTTGAGCTCAGCGGGGAACAGCAGTGAAATGCTGCAGCTCTACCAGGGTTTACCGTGAATTCAGCACTGCATGGGCAGACTCACCCAAGGCTCAACATGAATATAGCATTACTATTCACTCTCAAAGCTACCGAGAGATTTGCCAGTGGAAAGTCGAGAAAGGTTGACTTATTTCCATTAAGTTTGAATGGAATACTAATAATCTCATGGGGTGGAAATTAAAGAGGGTCAGACTGTAAACATTGTGGATGTACTGTAGAAAATATCCACACTGCATTAAGACAGGGGGAAGAAGTTATTATAGTTTTAGTTATTATAGTTATTTGTTTGAATTAAAACATCTCCACTCAACTCTTGGCAGTCTAATTAAAAAATAATGAGTCAACATGATCATGAGCATTTAATTCAGTTCAGTGCACCCAAACTTTTGATTGATAATGTCAAATTTAAGCTATTTTGCCCAACCACAAGTTGGCTTAAAGGCACTGGTGAAATACTGCATGGTTTTGTAAGTTGCTTTTGTTAGATCCTCTGAAGCTATGACCATAATTTACTGCTTTGGCATGCAGATTTGGATCACAGTCAGTCTTTTAACTCTGAATAAATGAAAACTGAAATAAGCAATACAAGGTCATGGTGCCTTCAAATGTAATGGTCCAGGTATTCACGGAGAATCAACTTCAAAACCTTGGGCTTTTGAAGAGATCTTCCTTCAGTAAATTCAATTGATACTTTGGAATTCCAATGTGAAATCTTAACCATTATCAAAAATTCCACAATCCAACAATGAGCAGCTCAGTAACTAGGGATGGGACAATATGGTTATCTCACTATTCAGTCTGATGTACGATATGAGGTCCATGATTTGATATAATCTCGATGCGATATAACAACACTAAAATGACAAATTATGACTGAAAATTGTGCTTATTTATTTTTACAAAATGCACATTATAATTTCTCATCAGAATAAAGTTCTTTAATACACAAATTCAAATAATAAAGAGCTTCTCATATACCTTTCTCTCTCTCTATATATATATATATAAAAAAGATCACAAACAAATAATTCTTCAAGAATAGTTGGCTACATTCAGGCTAATCTGGTGCATGACAAGCAATAGAACTGAACAGAACCTGTACTCAAAAATTATGTGAAAGTGTATACAGTATGTACATTTTTTTTTATATGATTTGTTTGTCATCATGATTATAATTACATTTTAACTTTTTAAAAACATAATTCTACATACAATTAACATTATATCAAGAAATTGTATACATAGTGTCAATGACTGAAATAATGTGTACAATTTACAAGTATTTACATCGAGTTTGCATTAATTTGTATAAAAAGCGCTAAAATGGTACCATCTCTTTAAGAGTTCAAGGAGCACCTCACAGTTTTGCAGTTCAGTGAAGGTTAACGAGAGAGAAGTCTCTTGGTTTCTTTAATGCAGCCGTGCTATGTGTGATTAAAATGAATGTTTCTTTCTACTTTTTAATTAACTACTGAATGTAAAGAACAGAAAGGACATTAAAAGATACATTATTCAATGAAAGAGGAGTGCATGGATCTCACCTTGATTGACACACATTAGACAGAAGAAATGTTCTGTTTAATCTCATGCACTTTTCAACACAACAAGGCAAAATTCCAGGTATATGCCAGTACTTACATTTCTGAAAAATAAATTCAAGCACCTTAAGCACTTCAAGGACCTTATGCTAACCCGGTAAACAGTGTAGAAATACGCGACAGAGAGATTTTGATGTTTCATGGGTCGTTTCATTTACGATCACATGGACAGAATTTGTTTTTTTGTGCAAATATCAAAATATCGAGTTTTGCCTCGATCTGGTTAGTCATATATTTTGTTTCACGATATTTCGAAATATGATATACTGTATGTTCCCAACCCTATCAGTAAGACACTACAAAAGGCAAATGTTTTTGACAAAAGAAAAACCACAATAAAACATCGTATGTGCAAAATTATTTCAAAATTGACTAGTCATTGGGTTGCCTGAACGATTAGTCAACTAACCAATCTTAAAGAAGCCTTGTAAAATTAGCTGCCTAATCTCATGAAAATATTGATCATGGCAATATTTTAGCAAAATGACATTGTGGTTCATTACATGCATCACGGCAGTTCAGAGGTGAAATGCCCACTGTGTGGTGTTAAAAGTGAGTTAAACTTTCTCTTAAACACATGAGTTTTTTTTTTTTTTATAGTTTAATGCTCGATCACATTTTCAATCAACAAAACCTGCTTCCCCACCCTAAACCCTAAACCTAAACGATAGTGTCATAAAAAGCAAATGTGAGGTGAAAAACGCAATCGCTGAAGCAACCACATCAATTTGTGTTGCTTCTATGACACTTTCGGTTCACATGTTGATTTGCATGTTCTTCTTGACTCCTACCCCGATCCATCGTGTTGCAAGTGCATCGCTCTTTCAGTTAAACAACCATGCAATATGATCATGCTTGAATAACCTTGTAAATTTAGTTGGTTATGTAATGTAAAAGTTCAAATTAGAGCTGTCAAAATTAACGTGTTAACACATGCGATTTATTAAAAATGTTTAACACGTAAATTTTTCCTTAATGTACTTATTGCATTTTGTTTTACATTTTCATATTAGATTCTGACATTTTATTCAGCTCCGCTCTAAACACTGGCTGTAAAAGGGCGGAACTTTTACGCTCTGTCGACATGCCGCTCAGAGTTCAAACAATATCAACATTAAGTCCATTGCCGCTGATCAATCAATTCTCCGTCGGTCAATTCGGATAAAGTATCATTACGTGCGCAATATCAATGCAAAAAGCAGAACAAGACCTTGGCAGTGTTCGGAATGGCATACTATCATAATACTTTTCAAGTAGGAACAGCTGCAGGCCGGAGACCTCCAAATGGGGGCGGAATCTCGAAAGGAGGGCGGGGTTACTCCAGAAAGGGCTGTGGTTACTCCAAAAGGGGATTGCGCCAACTCCAAAAGGGGGCATCACTTCCACTCACAGTTAAGGTTAGGGAAAGGGTTAGGTAAGGGGCTCCCCCTTAATGGCGGTTTAGAGCTCCCGCCCCTTTTGGAGCATTAAGTAGTATGGGTAGTATGCCATTACGAACTTACCTGTTTTATGCAGAGCTTTTCATGTGGAGTTCAAAGTGGTGCTTTACACTGGATATCAAGTGGATAGTCACATCCTGCCAGCTGATTCATATTGTGGAGAATGAGGGATTAAGAGATTTAATGCCCACTGCAATGAATACTCAACCTATGGGGACTAGTTCTTTCAATTAATCAACCTCTCACTTAAACTTTGGGAAACATTTAGTGTTACTTGAATTGGTGCTATTTTAGAGCATTTCTATCATTTCACTATTGAAGGCTGTGTTTGGAAAATTTTTATATACATTATTGTAACATATTTTGTTTTCTTTTTAAGAAGGAAATACATGCATTTTAACAGGAAAATAAGTATATATAGAGACAAATTTCAACACTCTATGAAAAATTATGCGATTAATTGCAATTACATATTTTAATCAACTGAACACAGGTAAAATGTATCGCCTTACAAGTCATGTGCTATTGTAAAAGTGTTTTGACGTCATAAGATAGAATTGTATCAAGAATAGAAGCCTAAAAGTATTTAAGAAAACTTTATATAGTATTTATATTTATATTATACTCATGATTGGTGTGAAAGTGAATAAAATGTATTGTTGTTGTAGCACCTCTAGTGGTCATTTCACCTGGACACATCTGCGATACGTACAACGAGCATTGTAAAACTTATTTAAAATGTAGGTACAGTAATGTGATTTTATCAGACTAGGTTGATAATAAGGCTAGTATTGGGTTCACTTCACCACAATCAGATGAATTCATAAGGGGTGTTCACAAAATATGCATTCTTGCATGAAAATAAATAAATAAATAGCATGAGTCGCCATGTGACGACCAAAGATGACCATCTGTATGTGTATGGCTCTAGAGGTGATGCTTGAATTTGAAAGGAATGAAATTAAAGATGCAACTTCCCCAAAAGGTTTTTACCATAGAACCACAAACTGTCTAATATCAAAAGCACAGCACGCTGTCAGTGAGCTAATTAGAGCACCGGCACTAAAAATACCAAAACCAATATAAGAAAAAATCTAAAACTTTTCACACTCACTAAACAACCAGTCGGTTGTTGGACAACTAATCAACTAATTGACCATCGCGACCGATCCCTAGACCACTGTCCCTGCTGAAAAAAAAAAATCTTAAACCAGCCTAAGTTGGTTTGCTGGTCTTAGCTGGTCTCCCAGCATGGTCAGGCTGGTCTGTTGGCTGGCTTTAGAGGGGATTGTGGCACTTTCAGCTGGTCAGACTGTGAGTAACCAGATGAGCACCAACTTGGCCAGGCTGGGGGACTGTCTTAAACCAGCAAACACCAACTTAAACAATGGTTAAAGACCAGATTAATCCAATAGAGAAGTTTTGTTCAGTAGAACATTTCTGCCCTTTCGCAGGTCTTGACCACAAGTTTTACGACATGAGACTTCCTACGTTCTCGCTACAACATCAAAGCTGTACAATACTGTTTTAAAGACCTTGCCATGATAGTATATTAATAATTCCCTTTGAATTTGCTGCATTTCTGCACCATTTCAAGATCAAAAGTGCAGCAGCTCTTCCAGTGTGAAATGCTGAGTTGTATGATAGTAAGGGCTTCCCCCCTCATTCAACACTCATTAAGGTTTTTTTTTTGTTTTGTTTTTTTTTTCCAAGGCTGGAGTTTCTGATGGAACACAGAGCGAAAGCAGAAGGTCGACTGGAACAGCCATCTGTTATTTTGCCCAAGGACAGCAGTACTGAGCCCCTGGCCAAGAGAAGCAATGTTTACATTAAGATTTCTGATAAGAGGAACACTTTAAATGCAGAAACAAAGCAAATAGTGTAACTCACTCTGTACAATGGCAAGGGAAATCTGCAACATTTCCTGCTTAAGACTCTATAGGACTTACCAAATGAATAAAAATAAATAAATAAATAAATAAATAAATAAATAAAAAAAAAAAAAAACACTAATCTGCAGATATGAAAGGGATAGTTCACCCAAAAATGAAAATCTTGTCATTCACCCTCATGTTATTCCAAACCTGTATAACTTAAGGTCTGTAGAACACAAAAGGTAATATTTAGCAGATTGTCCAAGTTTCTCTTTTCAATACAACAAAAGCTGATGGTGATTTATACTGCCAAGGTCAAAAAGGACAAAAAAAGCACCCTAAGAGTATAGTTTATTTCTTTCTTGAACACTATATTCCACTTCTGAAGTCATACATTTGATTTGGGTGATGTACAGACCAACATTTTAAAAACTTTTAAATCTCATTCATGCGTTTCAAGATAAGTTGTGTTAGGTTTGTTGTCAAATATGTCATTATTGGTTCTCTCATGCGATCACAAAGCAACGCGTTTGAACGTTTTGAATGGAAACCAAGCGTAAAGGAGATTTGAGAGCGGAAACATTTTCTTCAAAAAACAACTGGAATATCGGCAAAATCCCTTTCAAGGTAAGTCAGTCCACTCGTCTGCAATCTTAGGAAAACTCTCAGTCTACTATTTGCTATGGATAGAAGCAGCATACACGTAAAAGCTCCTTTCCTTGAATGGGGAAAGATTACGATCAAAGAACAATTTTCAAATCAGCAGTAAAATCTGACAACTGTGGTATCATAAATTGTGCTTCTTTAGCTCAGATCACACCTAAAATGCCATTTTTCAGGCTGGTCCAGCTAATGTGCATACACGTTGTTGAGTAAACTGACAGCCGATCTCTCTATCAAAAAGGTGATTGGCTCTTTTATCTGTAAGGTGGGACTTCCTATTCTACAACTGCCATAATGGGCGTTCCAATTTCTCCCATTTATTCTATAAGTGGTCCGTCTCAGTGAAACTGTCTCTGATATCGCTGTTCCTCACATAAAGGTATTGTAAAGCTTTGGAATATAGCACATGAGTTGTTTTGAGTATTTTGATGGTGTTGTATTTTAATGGTAATTTTTTTTATCCTTTTCGAGCTTGGTAGAATAAAATCACAGTTCACTTTCATTACATGGAAAAGAGTGGCTAAGACATACTGCAAAATATCCCCTTTTGTGTTCCACTCAAGAAAGATAATGGGGTCAATACCAACATGAGGGTGAGTAAATACAGTGACAGATAATATAATAAATAAATGATAGAATTTTCATTTTTGGGTGAACTATTCCTTTATTTTTCTCTTCTCTTAATTATGGTATAATCATATGAGGCAAAGTGAGCTGGGACTGCTTTATTTCCAACATCCAGGGTAAATAAAATAAATAAGCTTTCAAAGTCTCTGTCTGCACATTTCATATATTAGTGTCTGAAGCCTGATTGATGGTTTTACTTCAGAGAGCCTGGATTTTCAGTTATTAAGCTACATATCGCTATAAAAAGAGTTTACTGATGAAAGATGTATAGACGAATATTGTTCTCATTCTACCAAAGAAATCCTCTTAAACACAGTGAAATAACAACAGCATTTCTATAAATTTGAAACCATAACCAGACCAAGATACAGTGGTAAGAAACTTCTTACACTGTTCATCCTGTACAAATGAAAACGTCTTTAGCATTCAGCTGGAGTTTGTATTGGATCAGTCCGCAGGTCTGCATTCAGTGGTCAGGGTACAGGTGCAGGGAAGGGGAAGGGCAGTGCTATGGAGGTCAGTCCAACTAATAATGTGGTCATGACACTTCGAGATCATACCGGGTCAAAGAACAATTCCTTTATCATCTTTAAAGGTCAGCTGATAGGACAGCCAGCAAGAACATGCCTACCTTCACTTCACACTCTCCTATCTGCTGTGTTTTTGGTGTTTTTCCCTTTTGTCTAAGCATTTTGATTCATATAATGATAAGAATATATTTTTTTTTTTTCAACAATGGGACAACGGGCTGTAAGCACACTTTATACTTCAAAGTCTGTAGAGAATGGTTTTATACTTCAAAGCACATTCTATCATACAGTACACACAAAAACAACCTGAGAGCAACAACTGCTGCCTAAAGCTCATATATTTTCATTAATGTTTTAGCAGTCTGTGTTTAGAGAGTCAATCTTCACTGCACAGCCAGGAAATACTCTGCCTTACACTTATGAACTGTCTATTGACCTTGTAATATGCTACAACAGGTTGCTTTGTTCAGTAATAGTGATTAAAGAAAAAGTTCTGCTATTATTTACTCATCTTCATACTGTTCCAAACCAGTGTACTGCTATTTTTTTAACGGAACACAAAAAAGAAAATGTTTGAAGAATCTTCATGTATTCATTTTCCCTACAAGTTCATAGTGTCAAGCTCCAAAAAGCACCATAAAAGATGTCCATATGACTCGTGCACTAAATTCCAAGTCATCTGAAGCCATACGATAGCTTTGTGTGGAGAAAGACCCAAATGTTCCTTTGAAAAAGTTGTTTTTAAAAGTTATTGACTGCTACAGGGTTCCCACATGTTCCCACAGTGAGGTTCCATGACTTTTCCAGTCATTTGTGATTATACAAATATTTAGAAATTATTTTGACAGACAGATTGGTAATAAATAATTTAGACTGATTTGTGAATCGTTTTTGACCTATTCAATATATATATATATTATCATTCTTTTGAGAATGATAATATATATATATTATCATTCTTTTGAGTCATATATATATATATATATATATATATATATATATATATGACTCAAAAGAACGATTCACTGACAAAACAGACATCACTATGGCTTGTAAGCAAGTTTTACGTTACACAATATCATTATCTCATGAAATATTTTAGAGCAGAGAAAAAAATAGAAAAATATATATTCACTTTAGAAATTTGCATGTCTTTTAAATGACCTTTTTTTAATTTCCACCACTTTTCCAGGCCTGGAAAACCAACGTGATCTCATGAGAACTCGTATGTACTCTTACGTAAAATTTGGTTCTAGCAAACGTACATTTTCTTCCATTTGCATAGACACCGAAACGTACAATACTGACGTATTGACAGCATGTAAATGTCATCATTTTATGTATTAACACCTATAGAAACGTACAAATGTTTACGTGTACTGTTTGAATTGATTAATATTGAATAATTCATAGAATTAATCAGTTAAATACATTTAATTTATAATCAATGAGATTAGTTAAATGTCATCACATATTTAACGCAGTTGAAAATATATGACATTTTAACAGTTTCATTCAGTTCTGCTGCCCTATACAATATTTTAAAGGATTATGTCACTTTAACCAAGACTACACTTTAAAATGTTAAAATGAATAAAAACTCTGTTATCGTTTAATCATTTATTCAACATTTAATTTTATTTTTGTTTGCCATGGGACATAAATTTGTTAGCTATAATCCAAATCTTCAGACTGCTTTCTGTGAAGAACAGACCCAAATTCAAGCCTTTTATTCAACGATCTCCGTCTCCGTCCGCCGTCGCACACAACGTTGGTTTGGTTTTCAAAACTAAAAAACTGTCACCTCAAGCATTACGACCAGCGGTTTTACGGCAGTGATGTCGAATGCTCATTGGCTCTCTAGTGTCTCGTGACCGTTTCTGACTGCCGTATTCTTCGATGTATATGTTCGAATGAGGTATCACAGCGCTGTTATGGTGTGGATCAGGAAAAGATTTACAGCGATTAATAATTTAAATTCTACTCTCTACCTCACACAAAGCTATTGTTTGCCATCAGGGAGCACATCGGATGCAGCGCATTGCCCTTTGGACTACATTTTTATACTGAATTTTGCAATTTTTCAGAATAAATTATTGAGATTAAATTGATCTGCCTGTTATGTGTTTTATATGCTTAATAAATGGTTATGGTTAGGTTTAGGAGGAGGTGTGGGATTAGCGGCTGTAAAATATATAGAAATTAGTATGTATGGCGCCTTGGGCAAAACCCACTTCAACACACCCCCAAAGCTGTTGACCGGGGTCTGTGTGGATGCCTCGTAACACGCCCCCTGCCCCCCGCAAGATGCTGCCCTGGGCAACTGCCCATGTTGCCCATGCCTAAATCCGCCACTGGCTGCATCTACTCAACCAAAGTCTGCTCCACTTAATTAAAAGTACACAGGTATGTTGACAGGACTTTTCTTTCCCTGGATCAAATTGACAGTTATATTATTACAATGGAATAGTCATTATGATGGAAATCCTACTCTGTTTGTGTATGTCATTTTTTTCACTGTTAAATACTTTCTCCTGTGCCAGCTTAATATTTAAAGACAACCAAGTAAGCCATCCATACATAAAAAAAAAAGGATTTTTGATGCTTGTTCAGTTTACTTAATTAAATTAACTAAAGCAACAGAACATTTCGTCACAACTTGATTTTAATGCGTTCTATCCATTTAAATTAGTAAAAAGGAAGTTTACTTAATCTATTTGAGTTAGGGCTACATGAATACTTTTTGTGGTGTTTATGTAGCATTGATGAAACTGGGCAAGGATTTCCATTTCCCAGTATGCTTTGCATGGGACTGGATAGCAAGAACAAATGTTGAAATGAAGTGCGATTTTAGTTTCAATGTCCTTATACTTTTTACCTGGCATATACTAATGATTACTAAAATAAACTGAGTAAAACCTTAGTAAATTGAGTTTGACAAACCTACTGAAGTTGAGTTAAAACTACAGTACATTGCTTTGACCTAATCCAACTAAATTATGTTGGCTCAATGAAAGTGACTTAATCTGAATGAAAAAGGTTAAATTGCTTGTAAAAACCAAATTCAAATAAAAATCTAATTCAATGAACTAAGGGTAATGACTTCATTTTAATTCCCCTGAAAAGTGTAAACACTTCGGCTATGTGATGCTTTCAAAACATTGCTCTGTTTTTTTAGCATCCCGACCAGCCTGACACAGCAACATTGGATCAACCAGTTGTGTGAATGTGAAGGCAGGACTATATGTTTGTCTGAACAATGCTAGACAGGGTAAGTATTTGAGAAACATCAAAAATCATTTTTGCAATTCCATTTAGTATCTCGTGTCATGAAAATGACACACTTCATCAGATTTTCCATTTCGAAATCTCAATTGTACCGGACCAAAACATTAGCAGCTGCACTGGCTGGTTTAAGAGCAAAACTCAAAAGAAAAATGTTTTCATTTCTTCTTTGTCAAGTCTAGAGAAAATGTATTCTTATTTAATGTGGGTCATTCAAGTTTGACAAAAACTTTGTGAAGACTTTAAGCTCATTTGAAGTTTCTTTCTTTCATTAGCACATTTGGAGGTGAAAAGCACCTCAGTGCCATAGCAGTATCGGCATTTCTAAAGTCTGTCTTTATTTATGATTCTCCGGCACTCTAAGAAGCATATGTGAAGAAGTGTGTATTTACTGGCCAAGAGTCGAGCTCCCACTGCTGGATTAACACAGTGTCAACAAAGCAGATAGCCAGCATACAAATATGTGCTGATAAATTCCAAAGGAGCTGGAAACGCACTGCGCTGGACTGGTGGGCTTTTGATGTGGGCATGAATAAAGTAGGTGCTCTAAACTACATCACACTTCAGAACAAAAAGGCTGCTGCAGCAGCAGTAGCATTTTAGTTGAATGATCCTCATCAGTTGAATGGTTTCCTCATCAGGATTAGTAGTGTTGTAATGTTCAGTTTAAATATTTTAGGTAACATGTAGGGCTGCCTGTTGATTACAATTGCAGTGCTTACAGTAACTACAGTGCAAATCGCGTACTGTACTGAAATTACTCTTGCTACTTTTTTTTTTCTACACATTTTCTGCAATTAATCCGGTCTGAAGCGCTTATGTAGAGACTCATTTCCAACAAGATAATTTCAGTCTTATAAATGCTATTTTTGTTTTTATAAACATTATTCTTACATTTCGGGGGAAAAAAGTATTATGTATAAAAGTCTCTTTTTGTAGCTCAACCTCTGAAAGTGTCAAAAAAATGTGGAGCTCCTGCACGAGACAATGTAAAAATATCGAGACATGGTGCGACATCTGTCTTGTGCAAGTTTACATAGGAAAACAATTGAAAAACAGAGCGAACAGACAAAACGCATTTGGTGTGAACAACACCTAGGACAACTGACAACCTTAAGTGAGCCACTGAAAATAGCAAACGGGCCGGATTTGGCCTGCGGACCGCCAGTTGAATAGGCCTGCTCTAGACAGACGTCTGACCGTTGTGACACATTTCGCTGCTTTTTTAGCATCTTGTGACTGCTGTGTGCATTTTCCATTTCCCTTTTTGATTTGTAACTAATAGCACCTAATAAACATGCAAAAAAATATATAATAATTTCCAGAGCAAATAGTTTTCCTAAAAATGTATGGCAACATATGTGGACAGCGGGACTAAGTTGTGAAATTTTTAATAATATCAAGCTATTGAAAGTCAGATGTTTATTATCTTTCCAGGTGTGTTGGTTATTCATGTTTTTGAAACGTTACAGACATTACATCAAAAATTTGCATAACTCATTCTGATTCAAAGTAATGGCCAGCATCATCCAATCACTGCCAACCATGTTAAAATAAAATTGTATATTATTAATTCTGAATCTATGTACTGATTACCATTGTCCCATGTCTGCCAAACATGTTGAGTGGTCCAAACATCATATGCAGCCTGAAACTGAACATTTGATAGGAAGCTTGGATTGACATAGCTGCACAGAGAGCTATAGGATGCTCCCTTGCTCCCTATTTAGTGAATGACTTTGTGTTTAGCAGCATGGCCTTTTGCGATAAATTGCTCAAATTTTAAAAATGGCATATCGGATGAATCTAGAGACTGTATTAATTTGACTGAAACAGGTTTCAATGTAAAAACTTAATTAGGTTTCTTACCAGATGTAGTTTTGTTGCCGTTTCTCCCAAAGACAAACTACGCTGTGGTCGGCACCATATTGTTCTCACATGAAACTGTGCATCAAATTTAACCCTTTATTGACAGCTCAGAGTCTCCTGAACTTAGATCAGTCGGTTTAAATTAATTTAAATTATGCATTGTGTATAGCGAAGCCAAAATACAACGTCCACGCATGTGTACGCGGGCTTGCATGAGGTTAAGATGCTGTGTCAAGTTAAAAGAACTTCAACAACAAAAGCATGTTGAGAAACCTTTGTTCTGTTTATTGGTTGCACGGCATGTAGTTTTTTTTAACACAAGAGTGTGGTATGTATATTAGAGTGTTTATCTTTCAATATGTAACCAAGAGCAATGACATCACTCTAATATTAGCACAGTGAATTGTGATTGGCCCTTTTTTCTAGCATCTATTTAACCATCTATAGTCGCTCTTATATGACAAAGAAGTTGCCGGGTTAATTTTCAATTCTCACATATATCAGACCGAAAATAAGAAGTGCGACAAGTGTTATGACAATGGAAAAGTTTAAAACGGATCTGATGTGACATTTGTGCAGAATCAAAGCCTAAATAATCAGCTTAAATGCAATGAATCTCACATTTTGAATTTGCTGAAATTTGCCTCTGAATATATTTGTTTTAGCCTACCTGAAGGACATCACTTGTCCCATGCTGGACCCCCTTCAGTTGCTTACCAAGCAAACAGGTCTGTGGATAATGCTGTCAACATGGGACTGCATTATATCCTGCAACACCTCGACAGACCTTGGACTTATGCAAGGATCCTATTTGTAGACTTCAGTTCAGCCTTCAATACCATCATGCCTGATCTTCTCTCAACCAAACTGACCCAGCTCTCCGTGCCCACCCCAATCTGTCAATGGATCACCAGCTTTCTGACAGATAGACATCAGCTAGTGAGACTGGGGGAAACTCACATCCGGGACCCTCACTATTAGCACTGGTGTTCCTCAGGGATGCGTTCTCTCTCCACTGCTCTTCTCACTGTACACAAATGACCCCCACTGTCAAGCTCCTGAAGATTGCAGATGACACCACGGTCATCGGCCTCATCCGTGACGGTGACGAGTCTGCATACAGATGGGAGGCTGAACACGCTCAAAACAGTGGAGATGATAATGGACTTCAGGAGACTTCGTGTAATTTAATTACATCATACGAAAACGGGAAAATGACTTTTGCCAGGAGTTTGTCGGACACCTATCGTCAAATTAGGTATATACTTAAAATGGCATTAAACATATTTAATTGATCTTAAAGTTAATGCTTTGTTAAAGCTGAAGTGTGTAACCTTTTCGTTTTTAAAATTCTTTCTCTTACCCCAGCTTAATATGCTTAGAGAGACAACTATAAGTAATCTATTTGTAGGTTAATTTCCTCACTAACTGTAAACACTGTGTCTCTGTGGCGCTATAAAAATACCTTTGTATAGAGCAATGTGTCCATATACCGTCACAATAACACTGACTCAACCCCAAGTGTGTGGGTTGGGGCGGGACTATCTGTTTGTTTGATCAACAGCAGACGGGTGGTGTACTCAGAAAACTGTTTGAAAACAAACATTTAAGTTTGCAATTCCATTCGGTGGCACAGAAATTATACACTTCAGCTTTAAATGTTCTCCAGAGCTCATGATGAATGCACAGCTTACTGTCCAGTGCTTATCTAAATGAACAGCAACACACATTTAGGCTGTGAATGATATCCATGATTGCTCTTAGTGTGGAAAATTAAAATTGACTGATGTTTCCATTAGGGCACAAGCACCTTTCATTAGAAAATATCAATCATGTTTATTGAATCCTCATCTATCGTCATATATCATGCACAGCAAACCGCTCTCGGCATTGTTAGCATCTGTGAATGTGGCTAAGACTGCTCACTATATACATAAATCAAATATGAAAGCCAGCAATTCACCAAAAAAAAACAAAAAAAAACACATTAAATGTATTCATTGTTTATCACAACAGGGTATTGACTGATTTTCCAAAAATAACCAGCACTTGAAGCACAATCCAGATTACTATTCAGAAAAGTGTACAAAAACACATGCACACACATTCATACATCTCATTAAAACCAAAACCCCATGATTTTTTTATTTTTTTTAAATGCAACTAAACAAAAGCAGGGAGAGGTGACCCCATGAGAATTATGAGTGCACACATTCACTGCATCTGTAATTACAAAGCTAATGCAGCACCACAACTGTCTATTCATTCCAATTACCTGCCAGTATATAGTGTCCAATATGTAATATGTTCTGCTGACAACATTGTTTGGGGGGGGGGGGGGCGCGCGGGGGGGGAATTGTATGGCGCCTTGGGCGAAACCCGCTTCAACACTCCCAAAGTCATTGGCGGGCATGTTGAAGCCCCGAGACATTGGTGACAACAGCCAAAAAAAAAAAAAGCTTGAAGTACCACCTGTTTTCTCCAGGGGGCAGTAAGCAAAACTTCAGCTGTATAGGCAACACACATTTATACAGATAACAAACCAATCCTTCAGCAGACACAACATGAGGACACGTGCTTGCGTTCAAAGCACAACTTGATGGACTGCAAATACGAACTTAGGGACCTCAAGATGTGTTTTTCTAAGTATTAAACTATGTTTAACTTGATACAGTGACCTAAAAACTGTATGTTTATGAAGTAACACAACCAAAGTGAGATGCTCCAAAAGCATCCATCTGATGCAGGTGGACATTGACGCATCCTTAGACAAGCCCTCATAATAAATCTCGTACTGACTGAGAAATTCAACTGTGAAATGGATTGCTGTGAACTGTAGACCAATGATTGACTTAAGGTCAATAATATGCAAATAAATAATACATTGGATTCTAAAGCCACTTTTTGTATTGTCTTATCAATGCTTCACTCCTCTGCCACAATAATGTACTGCATTTTCATTATCTGAATATTCTTTATTTATTTTAAATGTACTTTATATATAATATACACAGTGCACTCAGAAAGTATTCAGACCCCTTCATTTTTTTTCACATTTTGTTTCAGCCTTATGATAAAATGCTTTATTATTATTTCCACATCAATCTACACTCCATACCCCATAATGACAAAGCAAAAACCTTTATTTATATATATATATATATATATATATATATATATATATATATATATATATATATATATATATATATATAAAAGAGAAAAAAAAAGAATTATCACATTGACATAAGCATTCAGACTCTTAATTCAGTAGTTGAAGCATCTTAGACAGCGACTACAGCCTCAAGTTTTTTTTGGGTATGATGCAATAAGCTTTGCACACCTGGATTTGGGGATTTTCTGCCATTCTTTTCTGCAGATCCTCTTAAGCTCTGTCAGGTTGGATGGGGACCATTGGTGGACAGCCATTTTCAATTCTCTCTAGAGATGTTTGATTGTGTTCAAATCCGGGCTTTGGCTGGGCCACTCAAGGACATTCACAGAGTTGTCCCTAAGCCACTCTTGCGTTGTCTTGGCTGTGTGCTTAGGGTCATTGTCCTGTTGGAAGGCGAACTTTCAGCCCAGTCTGAGGTCCTGAGCACTTTGGACCAGGTTTCCATTAAGGCTATCTCTGTATTTTGCTGTGTTCAGCTTTCCTTCAACCCTGACCAGACCTTGCCATTGAAAAACACCCTCAGAGCATGATGCTACCACCACCATGCATCACCGTTGGGATGGTACTGCACAGGTTATGAGGTGTGCCTAGTTTCCTCCAGACAAGATGCTTGGAATTGAGGCCAAACAGTTCAATCTTTGTTTCATCAGGTCAGATAATCTTGTTTCTCACAGTCTGAGAGTCCTTTAGGTGATTTTTTATGTGTCTTGCACTGAGGAGAGGCTTCCGTTTGGCCACTCTGCCATAAAGCCCAGATCGGTGGAGTGTTGCAGTGATGGGAGAAACTTGCAGAAGGATAACCATCTCTACACATGATCCCTGGAGCTCAACCAGAATGACCATCGGGCTCTTGGTCACCTATCTTACCATGGCTCTTCTCTCCCGACTGCTCAGTTTGGCCAGGTGGCCAGCTCTAGGAAGAGTCCTGGTTGTTTCAAACTTCTTCCATTTAAGAATTATGGAGGCCACTGTGCTCTTGGGAACCTTCAATGCAGCCAAAAAAAAAATGATGAGGCAGTTCCTTTGACCTCATGGCTTGGTTTTTGCTCTGATATGCATTTTCAGCTGTGAGACCTTATATAGACAGGTGTGTGCCTTTCCAAATCATGTCCAATCAACTGAATTTGCCACCGGTGGCCTCCAATCAAAGTGTAGAAACATCTCAAAGATGATCCAGAGAAATGGAGTGTAGATTGATGTGAAAGGTTTTTTTATTTAAAACATTTTAGCAAAAGGCTGCAACATAACAAAATGTGAAAAAGGGGTCTGAATACTTTCCGAATGTACTGTCCATATATATATATATATATATATATATATATATATATATATATATATATATATATATATATATATATATAAAGTTGAAGTTTACATACACCTTAGCCAAATACATTTAAACTCAGTTTTTCACAATTCCTGTCATTTAATATTAGAAAACATTCCCTGTCTTAGATCAGTTAGGATCACTACTTTATTTTAAGAATGTGAAATGTCAGAATAATAGGAGAGAGAATTATTTATTTCAGCTTTTATTTCTTTCATCACATTCCCAGTGGGTCAGAAATTTACATACACTTTGTTAGTATTTGGTAGCATTGCCTTTAAATTTAAGCTTGGGTCAAATGTTTTGGGTAGCCTTCTACACATTTCTCACAATAAGTTGCTGGAATTTTGACCCATTCCTCCAGACAAAACTGGTGTAACTGAGTCAGGTTTGTAGGACTCCTTGCTCGCACATGCTTTTTCAGTTCTTCCCACAAATTTTCTATCAGATTGAGGTCAGGGCTTTGTCATGGCCACTCCAATACCTTGACTTTGTTGTCCTTAAGTCATTTTGCCACAACTTTGGAGGTATGCTTGGGGTCATTGTCCATTTAGAAGACCCATTTGCGGCCGAGCTTTAACTTCCTGGCTGATGTCTTGAGATGTTGCTTCAATATATCCACATAATTTTCCTTCCTCATGATGCCATCTATTTTGTGAGGTCCCTCCTGCAACAAAGCACCCCCACAACATGCTGCCACCCCCATGCTACACAGTTGGGATGGTGTTCTTTGGCTTGCAAACCTCACCCTTTTTCCTCCAAACATAACAATGGTCATTATGGCTAAACAGTTAATTTTTTGTTTCATCAGACCAGACGACATTCCTCCAAAAAAAAAATCTTTGTCCCTGTGATGAGGAGGAGGGCAGGGCCAGACCGTGACAATGCACGCCCGGCCCCAATTGGGCTAATCAGCCGAGGAGAGGGATAAGTGCAGCGGGATGTGGCAGTTAGAGAGAGAGAGAGCCACACGCAGCTGACGTGTGTGCGTTTGTGTTTTGTGTCCTTTTGTTTAAGTTTAAATTTAAAAAATACTTTTTGTCTGTTCAGCCAGTTCCCACCTCCTCCTTTCCCATTTTAACCCTGTTACATTGGTGCCGAAGCCCGGGAAGGAGGAGGGATGCGCTGTCGTGGAGTCTTCGCCACTGCCGTCTGCCCAAAGGAGAATCCGCGGCCGTCCACCGGGAGACAGAGGAATGGCCACCATCCGCGAGCGGAGGAGGGGCTTGCTGCTGGCCGCCTGGAGCGGTGGAGCTGCTGCCAGGGGCAGAGGGGCTCCCTACCGGCCACCAGAACATGGAGGACTTGCTCTGGTCCACCCGGGGAGGAGCGGCTGTCATCCGGCAGAGGGTGGAGAAGTGATCGAGGACCAGGCGACGGCGTGTCTGGGAACCAGCGAGCAAGTTTTTTTTCTCTCTCTCTCACTGTCTCACTGGACCTTTTTTGTTTCCCTCCCCTTGTCCCCCTCCCCAGCTCTAGAGAGGCGGAGAAAAGCCTGCCGGCAGGCGAGACCAGAAGTGCAGCGTAGGTCGGCGAAAGGTGGGCCTTATCGATTTGTTTCTTACAGAAACCTATCGATTTGCTTCAGAAGACATTAATTGATCGACTGGAGTTTTGTGGATTCCTAAATATGCCATTTAGACCGTCAAACAGCCAGCAGCCTCACAAAACCCATTTGCTTTCATTGTATAGACAACCAGAGCTGAAATGTGCTTATAAAAATCTTGCTAAAAAGTTCTGCTGAAGAAGGAAAGACACACATCTGGGATGGCTTAAAGGTGAGTAAATCATGAGAGAATTATCATTTTTGGGTGAACTATTCCTTTAATATTTGCTCTTGGTGTGAATAGGCTTTTAGATTTAAACTATTACATAATTATATTGAACTGAAAGCTCCATATACACAATTAGAAGTGATGTTGTGTGTTTAGTGGGTCTCAGAACAATTGCCCTGCATGCTGCAGCTACCTTAATGTAATTGACATAAAGCAGCTAATTGACTCAACCTCATCACAGGCATCAACCTGTCTAAATTTAGCCATGTAACATACTCAATATCTGTGCTGTCCTGACAATTAAGACATTAACTCAATGAGTTCAAAAAGCTAAAAAGACTCCATGAGAAATGTTCCAGTCAAACAGTCAAAAAAAAAAAAAAAATTCAGCTTTATGAGCTCATTGCCTAAGGCTTTTATAATAGTGTGTAGAACAGCATTTAGTCATATATTTGACTGACAAATGAAAACAGTGTGTCCAATATAGAATCATACAGCAGAACACCAATGCCAACAGAGAACATAGTGTGTGCTAACAAATGCGCACCAACAAGTGTTCCTACATGCAACTAAAAGAGAGGCTAAATTATAAATTATTTTTCAGTAACTGTTAAACTGCTTTGAAACCTTTACATTCAATTAAGTTAATAATTAATTTTGCGGCATAAATATAAGAATAATACAATTATTTTAGTATTACTACTCAATCAATGCAGATTCTGTTTATCCAGGTCTTGAAATAAGAATGAAGCCTTTATTTATTTTTTGCAGTCAAAGGCCTCAATATAAAGTTTAATAAATTGCAAAACAGTATAAAGTTGACATAAATATAAAATACAACTTCACTGGCTGTTCATTGACTCAACAGTCTAGCACAAAGACCTTCCAAAACTGAATGGACACAAAAGTTAGTTTTTTTCTTAAAGAAGTTTAAATTTCTCATTTAAAATGAAACTATAAAGTTCTGACATTACAAATGATTTGCAGACAGGTGTGTAATTTTGCACTTTGCAGCCTTTTCAGTAAAAATGTACATATCCCAACAGTGCACTCTGAGACTAAATGTCTGTACTCTTGCAGAAACACAAACTCTATATTATTGTTATTCATCCCACACACTTAAGTGTTCCTACAAAAGCTATAAAACTCCCAATGAAACAGCAAACACTAACGCCCCCCGGTACTTTAGATGCCCTACCTGTAACCCGCGTCTCCTCAGAATGCTGGACTCATCCATGCCAGAGCGGCAGAGTGCACACTCCCTCATTCACACTCTCTCGCTGCGTGTGTCTTGCTGCTACTTATCCATACTGCAACGCACTGCCTCCTCCAGTGCTCCCGCGGTCCTACAGGCACGCTCCATCTGATCAGGGCAGACTTGCATCAGAATTTATCTGATTGGAAGGGTTCGGTCAGCTGACATGTCACCGTTTCTCTCTCTTTAAACTTCAGGACAATGTGTGAGCATGTACGTGTTTGAAGAGGAGAGACAATGCAAGTGTGTGAAAGAGAGAGAGAGAGATCATGAATGCGTGTTTGGTAACAGAGCGAGTGAGAGAAAGACAGACCATGCAAGAGGGGCAAGTGAGAAAGAGGAGTGGAGAGGTTGGAGTGATTCATTTCCCCTCCCAAGCTAAGGATGTGAAAAACTATATATTTTGAAAAGGCCTATTTACACTTAGTCACCAAATGCGTCTTGATCTATTAGACTGCTAAAACATTATGTTTACACTTGGACAAATAAATGTGCCTCCACAAATGGGATTGAAATCCGATCTACATTTCTGGTGCTATACGCATATGTAATGTTCATACATACTTTATGAACGTTATAATGCTAATGCCAGGCATGGAACAGAATGTTGGGGTCTCAAGATGTTTTTAGGTTGGACTATTTTTAAATTGACAAGGCATTTTTTTTTAAAACGCAACACTCATGCCAGCATATTCCAAAAACTGTGTGAGACGCAACACGATGGCCATAGATGTCCATCTGAATGTGCATTGCTAAATGTGTAAAACGCCACTTTTCCAAGAGTGTTTTATTGTGCAACACTAAGTTAAGCACTAAGGCTTAAAAAAAATAAAATAAATAAAGCTGTAGATTTATTGCGTTAATTCAATCAGTTAAAAAAGAAAAAGCAATTTATCAAGCCCCGACCATACGTAGTTTCCTTATATTAGGATTTTTTTCTGCCAAAGACGCGATTCAAGCTTGAAGTACCACCTTCATGGTTTTGCAGGTCGCAGTCAGCACAACAGAATGTACGTGATGCAACCACAGTAAGACGCCCCAAAAGAGTCTGTCTGTGTGTACAGATGGAATGCAAGAAACGTGTCCTGTGAGAACACTCCAAAAAGTCTACATTGGACAGATTGACAAACTCAATTACAAAATGGATTACTGTGGACATTATGGACAAAAATAGGCTTATGTTTATGATATGGAAATATACACTGATGAGACAAAACATTATGCCACTCACAGGTGAAGTGAATAACATTGATCATCTCCTAACAAGGCCACTTGTCAAGGTCAGTTCTCGTAGTCAACATGTTGAATGTAGGAGAAATGGGCAGGAGTAAAGACCCGAGCAACTTTGACAAGGGCCAAATTGTTATGGCCAGATGACTGGGTCAGAGCACCTCTGAAACGGCAAGGTTTGTGAGGTGCTCCCTGTCAGCAGTGGTGAGTACCTACCGACAGTGGTCCGAGGAGGGACAAACCATAAACCGGCGACAGGGTGTTGGGCGCCCATGGTTCATTTATGCACGAAGGCAATGAAGGCTATCCCATCTGGTCCGAACCGACAGAAGATCTACTGTGGCACAATTTTAATGATGGATACGGGACGAATGTATCACAACACACAGTGCATCGCACCTTGCTGCGTAAGGGGCTGCATTGCCGCAGATCGGTCAGGGTGCCCATGATGATCTCTCAACACTATCAAAAGAACCTACAATGGGCACACGAGCGACGGAACTGGACCTTGAGCAGTGGAAGAAGGTCGCCTGGTCCAATAAATCCTGTTTACCTTTGGAAGTGATGGTACCAGGTTGCACAGTGGAAAGACGACAAGCCGGGGAGGGAGTGTGATGATCTGGGCAATGTTCTGCCGGGAAACCCTGGGTCCAGCTATTCATGTGGACATCTATTTGACACACGCTACCTACCTAAACATCGTTGCAAACCAGGTACACCCCTTCATGGCAATGGTATTCCCTGATGGCAGGATAATGTACCCTGCCACACTGCACACATTGTTCTGGAATGGTTTGAAGAACATGATCAAGAGTTCACAGTTTTGCCCTGGCCTCCAAATTCCCCAGCTCTCAATCCGACTGAGCATCTGTGGGATGTGCTGAAGTCCGATCCACGGCGGCTCCACCTCACAACTTATAGGACTTGATAAGATGCTGCTAATGCCTTGGTGTTAGAAGCACAGGACACCATCAGGGGTCTTGTAGAGTCCATGCCTTGGTGGATCAGTGCTGTTTGGGCGGCAAGAAGAGGACCAACAGCATAATAGGCAGGTGGTCAATGTTTTGGCTCACTGGTGTAAACAATATATTGACTTCTAAAGCCGCATTTTGTATTGTCTAATCAATGCTGAACACGTCTGCCACAATGTAATGTCCTTAAATTATCTGAATGGTTATATTTATAATTATTTTGATTGTTATATATTAAATTACCTTTATTTGGGGGCCTATTTTGACAAACAGTGATATGTGATTAATTGCAATTAATTTGATTATTTAATCACCATCTCATGTTATTAATTGGGTTTTAAAAAAAATTTATCGATTGACAGCCCTTTATATTATATATATATATATATATATATATATATATATATATATATATATATATATACACACACATACACACACACACACACACACACACACACACACACACACTACTGGTCAAAAGTTTTGAAACACTTACTCATTCTTTATTATATTTTATTTTCACATTTTAGAATAATAGTAAAGTCATCACAACTATGGAATAACATAAATGGAACTATGGGAATTATGTTGTGACTAAACAAAATCCAAAATAAAACTGTGTTATATTTTAGCATCTTCAAAGTATTCACCCTTTGCCTAGAATTTGCAGACATGTACTCTTGACATTTTCTCAACCAACTTCTTGAGGTATCACCCTGGGATGCTTTTTAAACAGTATTGAAGGAGTTCCCATCTATGTTGGGCACTTATTGGCTGCTTTTCTTTATTATTTTGTCCAAGTCATCAATTTCAAAAACTTTTTTTTATTTTTTTATTTTTTTATTAAATTGTAGTTTTGTAATGAAAAGAAATTAATATGGTGGCGCAATTATATTTTTGTCTACAAAACTAATTTCAAACATTTAAGCATACGCCTTCAGTTCAAAAGATTTTTAAGATCATCAGAAACATTTCAGTCAAGCGTTTCAAAACTTTTGACCAGTAGTGTGTGAGTGTGTATATATATATATATATATATATATATATATATATATATATATATATATATATATATATATATATATATATAAATTATTTTGATTATTATGCATTGAATTTTCTTTATTTGGGGGCATATTTCACTAAATAGTGATATACAATTAAATGCAATTGAGATGAATTTTATTCAGTAAAAATGATCGGCATATCATGTAATTCATTCAGGGGGAAAAAATCTAGATAAAGGAGTCAACGGTTGTTGGATAAGTCAACCATCATGACCAATCCTTATCCCAAGCAAGCACATTCTTAGGTGCCTGAAGTAACTGCATGCTGCGAGAGAATACGCAGGAAATCCTGTCATGCATTGTTTTGCCACTACTAAACAATGCAGCTGTCATCCTGTCGGTGCCGCCACGTTCGGTCAATAGCATTGGCGATCTGATGTTAAGAAGTATTGAGTCCCTATTTGTCTTTCAACTGGAGCATAGATAAGGAGTTTGGATTGAATGTCAGAAGGCTAGGTTAACAGCGGTCACGGCCACAGGGTGAATTTAGTCAATTTTTGGGCAGAAATAGGATGGAGGGACTGCACAATGAGAGAATGAGAGCACAGGGGCATATAAGTCATCCTGTAACAGCTAGTTTGAAAGCACTTCCTTGTTATTGTGATGAGCCACAGCTGAAGGGAATGAGGAGAGAGGTTTCCTTCCCTCCAACAGAAACAAGTTTGGTGTGACACATGTAGCACAATATAAGACATTAAACTATTTGATGTGGTAAAGTCTATATAGCATAATAACAGCATTGTTTTCCTTTCCTTCCAGTTTATCTACATATCAAGATCCATCAACGATCAGCCATTGTGTGACCATATGCTAATTAACTGTTTGCACAGATTTAGAGTGAGATATCCTTAATCAACCAAGATCACGCCACTGAGTAGTGGTGGCGTAGTGGACTAAAGCACATAACTGGTAATCAGAAGGCTGCCGGTTCGATCCCCACAGCCACCACCATTGTGTCCTTGAGCAAGGCACTTAACTCCAGGTTGCTCCAGGGGGATGCATAAATGTAATGTAATGTAATGCCTTTAAACTGTAGGAGTATGTAAAATTGCTGGAGAAGCTGCGGACAGGTTTCTCAAGTTTTCCTGCTGGAACATTATTTTCTCCTCATTGCCTGTACAGCATACTGGTGCGTACGGGCTCACTTCGAGCACTCATGGGAGAATGCCTACATTCCCGAATGAAGTATGTCCAGGAATGTATTCATAATACTCACCAGCATGCCTAAAGAACATACAGATAGTCAAAAAGTCTGGCTATGCAAGATGGTAGTCCCACTATTGATCATTTTGTGAAGCCAAGGTCAACCTGGTAGACCATCTAAGTCAAGCTGGTTAGAGCTTGTAGACCTCATTGGACCATCAACAAACCAGCAAACCAACTTTAAGCTGGTATGGCCTTTTTTTCTAGCAAGGTGCCCTCCAAAAACAACTTATTCCCAGAGCCAGCTACATATCCTATAAGTCAATATAGTGTGATTTCATGGGCAGCTGCAGTGGTATTTCTAAAACATCGATTTCCCCATTCTTTCTCCTGGAGTGTTATTCAGCAGTGCAGTCTTATTAACATGTAGAGATGTAACTAAGTGATGGCACTCGTGCCAATCCCAATCGTCAATTTCACAGTCTGCAGTGTATTTTTTCGCTCGCCCTCTCCTCACACGTTTTCTCACCTTCCAACACACTCTCACTCCAACACACTCACAAACCCTCTGCCATTCTCACTCATTCATTCAATTCACCATGACTGCAGTGTGAATATTAAGTGGGTTCCCCCTAGTTCTCCTTGTTTCTCCAGCGAAGCTTGAACGATCCTAGTTACCGGGGCAGCACAACAGAGATTGACAGCTACCTGTAGAAGACGTACAACAATATTCTAGAAGGTCAAATGTGTAAAAATGTAATACATTCTTCTTCATGGTTCCATCCACTCATCTCCCACATATTACCTGCAAAGAGACCAGTTTTAATTTGGTGCGAGGGTGATAAGAAGCATAATCTGAAGTTGATGTTTTAATTTGAGGCACAGAGGTTGGATTAAGAATGTCTCTTCTCTGTAGAGGAACAATTGGGGAAGATTACCCTGAGAGAATTAGTCTTAATTCAGCAAGTACAGTGAACCGTGATGCAAGGGAACAATTACAACATTACTTTAAGAGTTAAAGCAGAATAAGACAGTCAGGATCAGTGCTGGTTAAGTACCCATCATTTCTCATTCAATGTTGGGAACATTCCCAGTTGCAGGCAAATGCAAACACTTCCTTGTACCCATGTGTTTTCAAGGAAATTGCTTTCGTCAACAAAGCTTTCAACCCATGCAGGAACTGAAAACGTAATTGGCTGAAACATCTTCATTGACAAAATCGAAAGCTCACGTCATAGACCTTATTTCCTGCAGAATGGTAGGAAGCACATTCAATGAGGAATCCACTGGATTTACCCAAGCAGGACATGTTTCAAATCAACATCTTTGTTAATTTGGGTTTAGAGTTGGTTAAGGGATTAGGATAGGGTGTTGAACAATATTCTCATCAACCTATAATTTCTCTCTGATTTTAAGGGTATTGTTAGGTTTGGCTTTAGGGCTGTGGATGGTGGCTTAAACAACATTCTTATTAATCTATAATTTCTCTCTAGTTTAAATGGTAGGGTTAGAGCTAGGTTTAGGGTTGGGTTGGGTTAGGGGCTTGAACAACATTCTTATCAAACCATAATTTCTCTCTGAATTTAAGGACAGGTTAGGGTTACGGATAGGGTTAGGTTTAGGATTATGGTTGGGGCACTCTCAGTCTCAGCTGACCCATAGTCTGTGCATTAACTATCTGATTCATATTGCACAAAAAAAATGGAAAGTGTTTTCTTGATCCAATAAGCGCCAATGTGTTTTATCAGTCTGCATGGAAACAAAGTTGTGTTCACAAGGTTCCAAGTTTATACAACAAACTCTTTTGAGGATGAAATAATCACTGGATTTGCCAAAATTTGCCAGGTTAGTCATCGAATCTTTTAAAGATATTCAGAGTTTTTCTGGGCTGTACTTTACTCATTTTCCACTATTTTCCCATGTGTCTTCTATATAACTGTTCACGGAGACGGCCGTGCAATTGTTTTATTTTGTTTTCCCACACCAGTCTTTTATTATAGTATAATATATCTCAGATAACCCCGCCCCTAATCGACACAATGACAAAACCAACTGTGATTTATGGTTTTACATGTCATATAGATGGCTCTTCCTGTAAAGCTTGTAATGGACACGTGACGCAAATCTCATCAACAGGAGAGTGCATGGGAACTGAACTTGTGCAGCCCGATTTTTCTATTCCAATTTGTCTTTGAACGTACAGAATGCGCATGCGCCTGGAGTTATTTGCACTAATTAGTGGGTCCACAAGGAGGCAACACTTACATTTTGAGCCATTGCTGTCACAAATAAGCACTAGAAGATGATGTAATCGCCACTAAACTACAGTAAATAAAGGTAAAAACAACAACAGTGGATGTGCAAGTCAAGAGTGCGTGTATGAGGAGGTTTGGAGATACCTGCATTTGTATAACTGGAGTCTGAAGGGAAAAAAAAAATACATCTTTATGGGTTTAAACTCCTGAAGAGAAAGTCCGGTGTCTCATAGCAGTCATAGCACGCATGTGCCAACTGTTTGCGTACACAATTATACGGAGTATACTTTGACAGGCTCACATTCGACTGTACACAGATGCTGAGCGTTCTCGTCAAAATGGAAGTATACCCAGGGCTTAAGTGGGTGATTCTTGGCTAGTTTAAGCTGCAATAGCCTCAAGATCCTTTAGCAATTTTAGTCATACAATGGGTAAGCAACCAGATTGAGCCTAACTACCGCGTGGAGTACCGCAACGTGAAAACTTTAAATTCTCACACGTAAGACACATTTGAAAAATCACCGCCAGGAGGCACAAAGGGACACTTCTGTCACCATTGTTTAATAGTGTGATGAAAAGACAGTTATTATGATTAAATTGTTAATATTATTATTTGTATTTTATTTTTTACATTTTGATGTGTAGGAGGCGATCTAACAATGCAAAATTAATGGCAGCATTAAAGTTATAGCTTAGTTAGCTCATGAATTGATATAAAGAAAAAAAATGCTCGAATGTCATCCTTTTTCAATAAATTAAAACTGTTGCTTCATAGATTTTAGATATTTAATTATCTTCCTGAAAATCAAAACGAAAATACAGTGTGAACATTCATAATTTAATTTGTTTGCCCTAATGAAAAAACAACAATGCATTTAATAAATGCAGTCAGCCCTTGTTATAATTGACCCGGCTAGTCGGCAGTGTTAGACTAAAAGTGTAAGACTTATTACTGTCTGTTTGGATACATGTAGAAAGTAAACTACATCCAGCAGATTCACAAAAAGCTATTTTGCACTGTGGCTGCTACTGACACTGTGTCCTGTAAGATCATTGTTGGACATTTGTTCATATTATGCTGTATATATTTTTACATGGTATTTAACTTATATTTGTCACAACAATTGTGTTTTAAAGGTAAAATCATTGGCTATACAGTCGTGTAGGGCGGCAGTGTTTTTGATTACACGATAAAGCTTTTTATTCAGCTTAATTACATTATACATATGAGTCCCCACTGCACCTTCAACCGTCGAGTTAAGGTGTGAATCGCTGAAGCTCTGGGTGTTTAAAGCGTATGTCTGTTACATTTTACATTACATTTTACATTTAGTTATTTAGCAGACGCTTTTATCCAAAACAACTTACAAATGAGGAACAAAGCAAAGTTCAACAACATCTACAGTGTAGTACTGCCAAGCTCTCAAGGTGGCTGGAGTAGTATAGGTGCTAGCGTAGAAGAAAGAGACAGAAAGAGACAAAAGTATTTTTTGTGTGTATGTGTACAGTAAGTGCAAGTTAAGTTCAATAGTAACTGCAATTAGTGTAGATTGGTTAAGGGCTCACGGAACAGATGCGTTTTCAGCTAGTTCTTGAATCTTGAGATGGTATCAGCAGATTGTGTGGGTGTTGGAAGCTCATTCCACCACAGTGGAACAGGGAAAGCGAAAGATCGTGAAATAGACTTTGAGCCTCTTTGTGATGAGACCACCAGGCGCCACTCGTTCATAGATCGCATAGAGTGAGTTGGAGCATAGACATGGAGAATTGAATTGAAGTAAGAGGGTGCGGTTCCATTGGCTGTCCTGAAGGCCAGAGTCAAAGCCTTGAATTTGATGCAGGCATCAACAGGTAGCCAGTGGAGTGAAATCAAGAGTGGGGTGACATGCACCCTTTTTGGCTGATTGAAGACCAGACGTGCTGCTGCATTCTGGATCAACTACAGTGGCTTAATTGTGTTAGCTGGGAGGCCGGCCAACAAAGCATTACAGTAGTCCAGTCTTGAAATGACCAGTGCTTGGACCACGAGCTGTGCAGCATATTCAGACAGAAAAAGTCTGATTTTCCTGATGTTGAAGGGTGCAAATCCTAGTTGATGAGATATGGGCGGGAAAATTAAGCTGGTCATCTACCACCACTCCCAGATTCAGAACTGTTCTGGTTGCTGTTAAAAAAGTTTCTAGAAAAATGTCTTGATAAAAAGTGTTAAAAGGGTTCTAAAGTCCTAAATAATGCACTAAACCGATTGGAACACAGATCTGTCCTGATGTCCTATACAGATAAAATAACCATAGTATAACCATGGTATTTTGTAGTAAAATATCTGTACACACAAAATTAACATGGTTACTATATTAACACCGTATTACTGTAGTAAAATTATTGTTAATATCATCTGCCAAAAATCATGGTTACTACAATATTACTACAGTATTACTAACTTTATGTAATTTTTTTATTATAAACAGTCAAAGAAAATATTAAGAAAGGGAAAAATAATACGCCAAATGCATGTACAGACACTGGCACATCAACGTTATGCTCCACGTCACAGGAGCGACACTCTCAATGCACTTTGTTTTGTATTTCTATGTTGCCAATAGACTATTGGGGTTACATCTGAAAGCAAATAGTCATTCCAAAAAATAATCACTCTGATAAATAATTAATTTTATCCAGCTTTGGGGCAACATTGGTTAGCAAATATTAACTACTAATAAAATACTAAGACAGCTAATTAATAGCAAACCTCGTAACCTACAGGTTTGAATACTGGACTCTCGCCAAGGTTTGAACTGCATAGTGTTTCTGGTTATTACATGTGTAGCGTAAAACTCTTAATGCATTTATTGAGACAAATATTCTACATATAATGTGGTCACAGTACTAACTTCCACCCTAATTCATGTAATGGAAAATTGCAATTTGTATTTCCAAATACTTTATAATATTTCATTTGATAAGTATTCTGCTCCCAAAAATAATGATTCTGTTCACTTTTTCTTTTGTTTTTATTGCCAGGAGAATATAACATAATATGACACAATGGTATACATATATTATAATTAATTCTCATTTGATAATCCTGTTTAAAAATAGAAAATATGGGCTAGCCTATCAGCACAATAAAAGAAAGCACAGGTTTAGAGTCTTAACAGTTTTTGGAAGTCACAATTGTTGGAATATGCGGTCTAATGATGCTTGCTCATAACTTCTGTGCATATGTATAAAAATACTCACAAATGATAATTCTCTATAATTAAATGTGAATGAATAAATGCAAACAAACAACTCTCCAATGCATGGATGTCCTCGAGAATGCTGAATGCTGCAGTATCATGCGTCTTCATTGCAACGTTTAGCCAGAAAATAAATGTTTCCAAGTTTGTTGTTCTTTTTCTTTCTCCTCTTTTTTTCTTTTTTATGGATGCTGGCAAAACAAGCTTAACTTGCCCTTACTGCTTCCAACTTAATGGTCGTTATGTTGGGAGAAACAGCTTTGAGGTATTCAGCTCTGGCCTGTTGAAATTCTATGGTTATAGTGCCCCTTAGCAGGTTAGAGCTGCTAATGACCCATTCATGCGGTGATCGCGGCGGTAGTAAGCCTTTTCTGAATGGATGCCAACTGTAGGTCTGGATACATGAGACTAGGGTTATTAATTGTTTAATGGATTGTAAATCCAGGACCAAACAAAGGATGTTGATCAATGAACATGGCCAACTTGGTTAAATCACATAATTTGCCTGCATCCTGTACGATACATGCTAAACAACTATGAGCATGTTAGTTGGTGGTTGAGCCCAGGTTAGCATGCAGGGTCACGCTAAAGTTACAGCAGGTAAGGTCCGTTCTAGCCCACCTGAGTCTGTTAGAGGCATATGGATCTTAGCCAAGGGCCTGCAGAGAACAATCTCACACACGCAAACACATGTTGGTGCGGCTATCCTTATGAGGACTCTCCATAGGCATAATGAATTTTATATTATACGAACTATAGATACTATCCCCTAACCCTACCCCTAAACCTAACCCTCACAAAAAACTTTCTACATTTTTACACTTTCAAAAAAACTAAACATCGTTTAGTATGTTTTTTAAGCAATTTGAATTATGGGGACACTAGAAATGTCCTCATAAACCACATTTATAGCATAATACCCTTGTAATTACCTGTTGTAACCTAAAAAGAGTCCTCAAACCACCCAAACCCACCCACACACACACCAACAGTATTAGCATGACATCCGAGCACACAGTGATGTCATGCAATGGAACCACAATCATAAATATCATATTACATAAGATTATGTCAAAACAACATGCCACAACGTTGAGATTTATATGCGTGTTAAGACAAATGTCAACAGCAAAATAGTGTTAGAGTTGGTAAGTTCCATTCATTTCCACGAATCAGTTCAAACTGGGCATTTTGATCAATCGATTCAAAACTCTGATTAAATTATTCTGATTGGGGAATTTTAAGCAATGTCAGAGCCAATTCACAAATATCAAAATATAGAGTATATTTGTAGAGATATTTTTTAGATTTAGTGCCAAGCTGTAGTATCAAAACATTTTTTATTATTATTTATTTATATTATTGTGCTTATTCCAATTATTTCTCAGCATCTTGTAACAAATGGAAGGTTGCAAAATATGACACACAATGTCATATTTCAGCTGATGGTAATGCAGTGATATTTCAGCAGAAAATCATTTCAGAACAGAACGGGCCAGTGAGTCAAAGGTTCAACATCCCAACTGCTCCCACTACATCAGAGAGACAGTTTCCATTTAACTCCTGTCTGCCTCTGTACACACTGACATGCAGCATGTCTGTAATTCAGTTGGGGTTTACTAAATGAGGCTTTCACCTCTTATAACCCTCCTGAGATGATTTTGAAGGTCAAGGGAAACAGATATATGTACCAATGCAAATTGTGACAAGAAAGGACTGAGACACTAAAAAGGTTGTGCCGAAAGTAATTTTACATCCTACTTTAAACTGGTTGTAACATTTAGCATGACAGCTAATGGTCAACCCAATACAGGTTTTTCAAAGGCCATTGTTGATATCTAGAGAGAAGTGTGGTTTAATGGCCAATATAATGCCAATCAGTGTGTAATAAGGAGTTCTGTTTTTGCAGATGGGGGAGTACATTTGTGGCCCAATGTAAATGGAATGGATTGCTATCCAATTGGGTGTGCACAATTAATCAAGACACATGAAGAGACCAATCTGTAGTGTTCAATAGCCAAAATATTATTTAAAGAAAAAAGCAACCCAAATTTTTTTTATCCCAAACGGCATATTATCTGAGCAACCCCATTCTTCCCTTCTTGCAGTTCTGGTTTCTAATCTCTACAGTACAGCCTAAGACAAAAGACAGTGCTATCAGTAAAGCACATCTCTGGCCAAAACAATTAAGAGGGACTCAAGGCCACAAAGCCTCAACATCAGGATTATGGCGCTTTATCTCCAAATCTGGCCAGGAGGAGCTGTATTGATTTCCTGTCAAAGTTTATCATGCTCAAAACACATAACAGGCCATGACAGAAGCTAGTGGCATTTCCACACTGATGAAACATCAGATTTTTGTGCTCTTTCTTATAATGGAACAGGTTAAGATTAGTTTGGGCTAACTGGTCCACAATCAGCAACGCAAACGCTTCACTCCATGGAAAGGACAAACCCATATGAAGTCAGGGTCTGATGCGTTTTTGAAGAATTAGCACTCTTACTACTGCAAACAGATAAAGAGTTAAAGTGGCACAGATGGTTAAGTGCTGGTTGTGTCTTGGCAAGAGTCCAGTATGAAATCTCCAGCCCAGCTCCTACTGGATTTCAGCCAGGGCAACAAAAAACAGCTAGAGTTAGAAAGGATCTTATAAGCTGTATGCTAAAAGACACACTATACACTATGCACTAACAATATACACTATGCACTCAGCCATGTAGAGTATTAATTTTCAAAGTGTAGTGTCGTCCCAAATGAAACACTTCTGTTTTTTTCCTACATGGAAGCAATCGATGTTTTTCAGCTAGGGGAAGTGACGTTGCTGCTAGCTTTAGCGTGTTAGCCAAACTCAGTTCAACATTTATATCTCAAATAATGAACATATTAACAGCGTGGGGTGATCATAAAGCATTTACCATTAATTTAAATTGGTTTGTCAGGCCAGCTTCACAGCCTCATCTTTTGCTTCATAAGGAAAGCTGCAACCTTGAGTGCATGACGTGTCCAACATTGCACACTCCTTTTTTTTGGTTGAAGTAGTACATCATCCGGGTTCTCGTAGTACACTTCTGTTTGTTGCATTTTCAGTGTAAACATACTACTCGCACTACTTACACTGCAAAATTATGTAGAATAGAGCAGAAGTGGGGTTTGGAATGCACCATTTGATACCTGAAGTTCTGCTTTTACCCTCGCAAAACCATTTCAAGTAGGTAGGTGAATACAAAAATATCCATACATCTCTTGATGGTTCATAAATAAATTTTATATATATATATATATAAATAATCATATATAACAGAAACATCCATGAATTGTGGGAACTGCTGATCTTCTCCTCTGGGAAGAACTTTAATTCTGATGACTGATGCGAGTCCCGCAGTGTCATAATGAATTAAAAAAAACCTTTGTAGTTGTCATTTGTATCAGACCCTGTGAGACAACTGCTGGATACTAACAGAAACAGCAATTGTCCCCAATGGATCTGTCAATAGAGCAAAGAGTCGATTCAAAATCTTTCAGCCACAAATATGACAGCGTAAGGTCTGCTGTGGAGATTTGATTTATGGAGCACAAAACACCTAGTGAAAAAACTGATGAGACGAAAGTAGGTTGTGGTCTTATCTGGTACTAGGGGTGTAACGGTATGATATTTTCACGGTATGATAACAGTCACAAAAATTACCATGGTATTATGGTTTCACGGTATTTAGGTGCATTGATAATATTAAAAGCAGTTCAATATTTGGTTACGAAATAGGCTATTTCTGATAATCACACAGATAAATATTTCAGTTACAACCAATTCTTGAACTATATTTTGGATTTCTTCAACTTTAATCCTTTAACTTTTGATCTTGAACATCAGGATACTCTCTTAACCCGACATGGTAAAAAAAAGAAAGAAAATCACAAACAGGTAAACATTAATAACTATTTTTTTGGCAACATGTACAGTAGTCAGATGATTATAACAAAAAATATTCTGTTATTGTTATTTTATGATTTATGAAATTGAATTGTAATCATTTGTAATGATTACTGCCCATGTTAACACTTAAAATATGCATTTGCATGCATTCAGTAATTTGTTGCATTTGTGATTTAGTTCCAATTCTACAATACCTATTGAAAATATATTATTCATGTGCAGTTTATTTATTGGCATTTTGTCCAATACTGACAATTTCTGCCACAGTTTCACTGTCAATTTCTTGCATGCATATTGTCAATGTCAATTTCCTGCACACCAAAAGCCATGCATTTTGTAAACACTATTTAGTACTATGTTTTACAAATAAAACATATTATTAGTATTACCAAACACTTTGGCCTACTGTTGCGCTGCACTTAGGCAAAAGAACAAACAGTTGGCACATCGTAAAGTGGAACGAGGTCTTAATCCGTTTGCTGCATTTGTGAATGTGACAGAAAGCATAAACATAACTTTAGTCTAACTAGTCATTACAAATCATGTAAAACTACATTGAATCTGGTGTTTTTATGAAACTGGCTATAATTTATTATCCTGTGTACTGTATTTCCACTTACATTCATCTCTGCAAATTCTGTGGGATGGTGCTCATGGAAATGGTGCTTAAGGTTTGAAGTGTTTCCCGCCAGAGCCGATACTTTTTTGCGGCAAACTTTACAGACTGGGTAACCATCAACAATAATGGTGCCTCGTGGGTCTTTTACATAGCCAAGTAATACCAGACAGCGGACTTCAACTTCTGTGGCGGCGGAAATAAAGGTTCAGGCTCGGACGTGTCTGTATGTTGTGCTCGCGCTCGCAACACCTGCATGTCACCTTTAAAATTGAGTGACAGTCAAATGCAACACGAGGAAGGCGCAATTTAAAGATTTATTTTATCTAGACAAGTTTATATTGTGCTGTGTAAATGTCGCAGATTTGGTCTTAATTAAACTGATTTGGATTTTAAAAATCTGTCTTTATCTTCATGCAATACCGTCAATGAGAAGATTTCAAAGGTATGATTGCCATCCGTTTTAAAACCGAGGTATATTGTGAAACCTTGAAACCGTTACATCCCTATCTGGTACAGTAGTTACAATATTAACACCTCCTAAAAGTTTGGACACAGATTGTGGACACTAAGGAATCTATTTGTATAATGATCTTTTTTTTTTTCAAGGAATAGTTCATCCAAAAACAGGGCTGGGTATTGATACTGATTTCCCGATTCGATTTGTTTCCAATTCACAAGCTTTCAGTTATGTCAATGTTGCTTTCATTTCAAAGACATAATCTTCCAGTTAATGCTTTTATTTATACAGCAGACATTCTAACTAGGGAGAACATGAAAATATACATTTTAATAACCATATTTTTATTCGTTTTTTATCATTTTGGTATTGCATACATTATATTTAGTCACATATTTACTGTCTACATGCATAATTTGTATTTACATTGATTTGTTGAACACATGCTAAAAAAAGGTACTGTATCTTTAAGAAAACTGGCAGTTCTGTAAAGAGCATCTGTAAATAAGCACATATTAATAAGTGTGACTTAAGAAGAGGGTCATGCATAGAGTAAAAGATTGATCTTGGGATTTAAGAATCTATATCGAGATCGTTCAAATGAAGATTTTGATGCATTGGAAAATCTATATTTTTACACAGCCCTACCCAAAAATGAAAATTCTGTCATCATTTAACCCTCTTGTCTATCGAAAAACCTCTTTATTTATATCATGAATGAGATCTGAGAGCTAGGGCAAGAGCTTTTCAGTGAATTACAAATTAAAGGTGCTTGAGGTAAACACTAAAGGAAGCAACCTTTTCCTCTATAAAGACGTTTGACTCAAAGAAATGATTAGTACTTTTGATTAATGTTTAAATTGATGCACACTAAAAAAAATTAAGTTTTGCAGTCATATCAGTGGCCTAAAAAAAGACGTTTTATTCTACATAATGCCATTTTATTCTACAAAACCCTCATGTTGGCCGCCATGTTAAGATCACATTATTGAGATCGCTATGTTGAGATCACAGCAGCTAAATAATACATCACTTTATCTCGGTAACCCACTTATTATTAGACACTATTGGTAGTGGGATAAATAATTAATGGGATACAAATACACCCATGTATTTCTTCAATTGTTTTCATAAATTTATGTAATATGTTTATGTTTGCAAATTCAAAGGCTATTGTCATAAAATACAGAACAAAAAACTAAAACCAAACAACAGAAAGAAAAAGATTTATTTACTCACAAGGATTTATATTTATATTTATATTTAAATTTCAGTCTAAAAAAGCTCAAAGCTATCATATGGCTTCAGAAGACTTTTGTTAATTATCACAAATAATTAACATGACAAATCAAAACAACTTAATTAAAAGTCCTTCTGTAGAAGATAATATGTAGAAGAGGAACCAGTCAGTCATATTTTCAAGTAGTAACACAATAGCCCTAGACAAATATATATTTTCTGAAGCACCACCCAGTCTTCTTATATTGCCTGAGAAAACTCAGTTTGTATGAACAAGATTTAATAAACACAGGAAGCATAGTAAGCTAACACAAAATGCACTGTTATAAATAACAGCGATATCCACAGTGATCATTGGAAAAAGGACAACAAAACAACATTTCTCTTTAATCCCAACTGCCTTTGACAACACATACAGTTTACAACGTTACTGAATATCCAAACAGACCAAAGCAAAAAAAAAAAAAAAAAAACATTCCCTCCACATGAGGTATACAAAGAGAAAATAGATAAGTTCCCTCTGTGTGTGAGGAATATCTTTTCAAGGTCATAGGCGAACCATCAAGTCTCCTCCACAGGCACGCATTTTCACAAAACAGCGTTAACATTCTCAAGACATCCTGTTTCCCTTTGTATTTTATGGGAGGGGGAACATCTAAAAAGATACCGCGGGAATGGCAAGGGGGGAAAGGGCATTAGCAATTCAATGGAAGTCTCTGCAAAGCGGGAAGGCCCAACCAACACTGATTTTCAGAGAGGCTTATTAAGAAGCAGAGTCATGTAATCGGCCTGATAAAGCCAAACATCGACTCAGCGGCTGAGACGGATACCAAACACAGAGAGAGAGTAGAGAGAAAGAGAGAGACCCTGCTGAACCTTAAACTTGGACATGCTAAAATTCCAAAATGCTTCTAACTGGTAATCCTATCCCAGCACATGTTCATGTCCCCATCATGTTTTAATACATTGGATAAAATATCAAACTCACGATTTTTAAAGATGGAAATCATATTAGTTTGATTTCTTTTATCACAATATCACAATCAACTGACGATAGGGGTGAATTTGTAAATAATGTCACTACTATGTTTTTGAGCAGATGCTGCTGGCGGGTCCAAAAGGGGGCACCATGTTGCGAGAAAGGTTTACGCTTAAAATGTTCAGGTCCCCAGATATATAAGTCGGGCATATGCGGTACAGATTGAAAGCTTAGAATCTGAACTTTTCATAGATAACATCACTTCTGCATTTATGCTACATAAAATAACAAAATAAGGCCTGATAACATCCACGTCAAAAATAAGCAGCACCTAGAGGTAAATATGAATATAAAAGTCTTTCAAATAGCACTTAAATAGACTAATCATATATCAAATGAACTTTTGTTGCCCTAAAACCACAGTTTGAAAGATTTTCAAAAGAATCACAAAGTGAACTATGATTTCTGTAAGACATCAAATACAAACGACTCTTATGCACCAATCACTGCTACTGTAAAAATTTAGTCAGTTTTCTACAAAATTAGCCATTTTTTACATGTCTGTGAGCTTGTTTGTCTAAATTATCTGATGTTATATCTTAGATGTCTAGAACAAAATATGTGGTCCAGCAGTAAAAGCATGCTAAACAAATCATCAGAAAAATAGCTTTAGACTATTGATGTTAAAATATAATTGCAAAGGGGAGGATCTTGGCTTTCTAATGACACCTAGATTGAGCTTCTAGTCCACTCAGAGGCCGAGATATTCAATGAAACAATGGGGACAGTGCATGAACTGAAAATTAGACTGAATGTCTATGGACAAGCATATTATGAGGGCTAAAATGCATTAGAGCACCACCTACATTTCAGATCGGCATTTTGTGATGGAAGGTGATAGAGGAAAAATTATGTTTCCAAGTTCTTGCTGCCATCTAGTGGAATAAAATAAGATTTTTGGAGGGAGAGAGAGCAAACAGAACCAAAATTACATGCTGACAAAGTTAGGACAACAATTGTTTTTTCTATTCATCATAAGATTGTAAACATATACAATATTATTTATGAATAATTGAAGTCTTTTTTTTTTTTTTCATTTGGGGGTTTTTCTGAAAAATTAGAATAGAACACAGTATGTGTAAATGGTGAGCTTTTAAATTTGCGTGTGAAAAATTGCAGGCGGCAGCCCGAAAATGCCCCAGAGTTCATCAGCACAAACATCAATAAATATTAGCAGTGTACTTGATAAATTATGTGATTTGTGGTGTTAATTGGTTTGTCACACTCAATCATATTTTAAATACAGTAAATTGAAATCGTAAAAGAAACAGATACAAAAATTCTAAAAGATGGTTTTAAAAATATAATTAATTAATAGGGCTGGGTAAAATTATTGATATTCAGATTAATCGCAGTCTTCATTTGAATGATCCCAATATCGATTCTTTAAATCCCAAGATCGATGTTTTACTTTAAAGTTTAATTCAGTTTTTGGTTGAACTGCATAGTTTGGGCCCTGTTGTATTGTATATTGTATTGTATTGTTGTATTGTATATACAGAAAATTTTATATTTTCATAATGTGTAAGTTAGAAGGGTCCCTGTATTTACAGCATTAGCTGAGAATTTCTTTCATTTATAAGCGAAATGGATATTATAACTGAAATATACCCAAATGGTCGAAATTGTAATTGATTCGATAGCTTGTGAATCTGAATTGAATCACATCTGTATCAATTTCCAGCCCTGATAATTCACATGAAGGTTGACACCCATCAAGTAAGATTACTCTTAATCCCTCATTTAGCAATAGCTAACTTTAGCTCTTTATTTCCATCCTGTCAGCTCCAATTCTGTTAATTAGTGTTCAAAAGGTACTACATAAAAACGACTAAAGCTGGTCTATTATGGGCACAAGCTAGTTAAGCTGATTATTGTTGCAGGTAGGCCAGTTTGACCAGTGCAGCCATGATGACCAGATAAAACCAGCATATACAGTGGTGTGAAAAAGTGTTTGCCCCGTTCTTGATTTCTTATTTTTTTGCATGTTTGTCACACTTAAATGTTTCAGATCATCAAACAAGTTTAAATATTAGTCAAAGATAACACAAGTAAACGCAAAATGCAGTTTTTAAATGAAGGTTGTTATTATTAAGGGAAAACAAAATCCAAACCTACTTGGCCCTGTGTGAAAAAGTGATTGCCCCCTAAACCTAATAACTGGTTGGGCCACCCTTAGCAGCAACAACTGCAATCAAGCGTTTGTGATAACTTGCGATGAATCTTTTACAGCGCTGTGGAGGAATTTTGGCCCACTCATCTTTGCAGAATTGTTGCAATTCAGCCACATTGGAGGGTTTTCGAGCATGAACTGCCTTTTTAAGGTCATGCCACAGCATCTCAATAGGATTCAGGTCAGGACTTTGACTAGGCCACTCCAAAGTCTTCATTTTGTTTTTCTTCAGCCATTCAGAGGTGGACTTGCTGGTGTGTTTTGGATCATTGTCCTGCTGCAGAACCCAAGTTCGCTTCAGCTTGAGGTCACGAACAGATGGCCGGACATTCTCCTTCAGGATTTTTTGGTAGACAGCAGAATTCATGGTTCCATTTATCACAGCAAGTCTTCCAGGTCCTGAAGCAGCAAAACAGCCCCAGACCATCACACTACCACCACCATATTTTACTGTTGGTATGATGTTATTTTTCTGAAATGCGGTGTTACTTTTACGCCAGATGTAATGGGACACACACCTTCCAAAAAGTTCAACTTTTGTCTCGTCAGTCCACAGAGTATTTTTCCAAAAGTCTTGGGGATCATCAAGATGTTTTCTGGCAAAAATGAGATGAGCCTTAATGTTCTTTTTGCTCAGCAGTGGTTTTCGTCTTGGAACTCTGCCATGCAGGCCATTTTTACCCAGTCTCTTTCTTATGGTGGAGTCATGAACACTGACCTTAACTGAGGCAAGTGAGGCCTGCAGTTCTTTGGATGTTGTTGTGGGGTCTTTTGTGACCTTTTGGATGAGTCGTCGCTGCGCTCTTGGGGTAATTTTGGTCAGCCGGCCACTCCTGGGAAGGTTCACCACTGTTCCATGTTTTCGCCATTTGTGGATAATGGCTCTCACTGTGATTCTCTGGAGTCCCAAAGCTTTAGAAATGGCTTTATAACCTTTTCCAGACTGATAGATCTCAATTACTTTCTTTCTCATTTGTTCCTGAATTTCTTTGGATCTCGGCATGATGTCTAGCTTTTGAAGATCTTTTGGTCTACTTCACTTTGTCAGGCAGGTCCTATTTAAGTGATTTCTTGATTGAGAACAGGTGTGGCAGTAATCAGGCCTGGGTGTGGCTAGAGAAATTGAACTCAGGTGTGATAAACCACAGTTAAGTTATGTTTTAACAGGTGGGGCAAACACTTTTTCACACAGGGCCATGTAGGTTTGGATTTTGTTTTCCCTTAATAATAACAACCTTCATTTAAAAACTGCATTTTGTGTTTACTTGTGTTATCTTTGACTAATAATTAAACTTGTTTGATGATCTGAAACATTTAAGTGTGACAAACATGCAAAAAAATAAGAAATCAGGAAGGGGGCAAACACTATTTCACACCACTGTATGCATATTGGCAACCAGCAAACTGGCGTTTTAACTGGTCTTTTGAACCAGCTTAGCTGGCCTAGTCAGGGGTTTCTTCAGGAGGGGAGAGAGACCCAGGAAGCCCCACTGAAAGCAAATCAGATACAGCCACTAAGTAAATGACATTCTGTTTGCGCTCTGTATTGACCTGCTTCTCTGTGATCATTCATTTCAATCAGGCTCCCAACATGGATGCAGAACCTCCGTTTAGAAAGACTTACAAGAGGCAAATAAGATGTGGTAGGTTTTCACAACATTTTCGATGCATCCAACCCTCTCTGTATAAATAAAGTGTTAAAAACGTCTTCTAATCATGAAGTTCTTTGGTCAAAAATACACAAGGATAATAGCAACTGAGTATGGCTTTATTACATCATAACTTCTCAGAAACAAAGCTATACAGACATAACTAAAGCACATTATAGTCGACCAATATGGATTTCTCAATTGCCAGTGCAGATATCTGGGTGGTTGAAGCATTATCTGTCTATGGATGTTTTTTGTTTTTTTATAAACTTCATGATTTTAGGTTAAAATATTAATGAATGTATAATGTATAATTACTCTCTCATTAGATATTCACAAGATATAATAGGCTACACTCAACCATTTAGGTTTTTCACATTTTTAAAGCTGTAATTTGGTAGTATTTACATTAACTGACACTCAACCATGTACAAATGATGGACCTTTTATACTTCCACTCACCATGGGGGTTAGCAAATTAATACATTTTCATTTTTGGATGAACAGTCCCTTTAACTTAGTGATCTTATTTAGTACTTGACACATATCCAATGAGTGCATGTATTCTGCAGCTTACAGACAGAATCCATTGATCTTTCAAGGAGATTGTGGTTTCATTCTGGATGATTGATATGGTTTTAAAAAAAAAATAAATAAATAAATAAAAAAAAAACCTTTGATTAATTCAATCATTGGCATAGAATCGGGTGGGAGGTCATGCATCTGTCCTTGTTTAAATATTCTTTATCAACGCTGAAAATAATTTAGTATGCAGATACCTTGCAACTGCGTGACTGAGTCTGTCATAATCAGCCAAAAAACTGAAGTCCCTCCTCCACTGTACAAGTTTGTATAGCCCTATTAGTGTCGTGCAATCCCCCTTTAGCATTGATGGGGGTGTCACGTGGTACCTGGTACTTTTTTCAGCGCTGACCAGGATGGGCCAATCACAGTTGTTTATTATTAATGGATGAGGATTTTTAAAAATTATTTTACAGATAATGCTGAGGCGGTTTTCCATTCACAGGAATTAATCCTTGCGATTATCAGTTTTTATTAAACAATTATCCAGTGTAAAATGTCTCCAAAAGGATTTAAAATGTTAAGAGATTTAAATGCGGATGCATGGAGGATTAAGTTTTCAGAGCATCAAGCGCCCCCTGCAGGAATAAAACTTTGTGTCTAACAAAACACAGTCAGTGGCTGACAACATGTGCAATTTTGGTCTGTTTCCCACGCAAAACTTTCATATAAATTTGGAAAACATTAAATATATCACACAAGTCATGTGGAGTCAGTGAAGATGCTAAAGGCATCCGTACAAATGATCAGTTGTTTTTTTCAGGGTGAGAAAAGCAGACAGGCATATTAGATGAGCAGGTAAGAATTAGAATTTTCTGAAAGGGGGTCACAAAGTGTCTTCAATAATATATTGGGGGTTACAAAGTGTCATCTAATGTGTTTTGATGCATTTGGTTGGACTTCATCAAAGAGACAAGATGATTTTGTTAACTCCAGATCAAAATGTTTTTTGTTTTGTTTTTGTCAGCAGTTATATCATCAATAAAAGGTGAGTAATCTAGCATCAGTGGCAGTCATCCAAATTACCACCACCATTATGTTCCTCACATCAGGTGGTATGCTTCAGATCATGAAATGTTATTATTTTCCCTATTCACTCTCCTTATTCCTCTTTCCTTCATTCTAGACAAGTTAATGTCCGTTTCATCTGTCCATCAATCTTTGTCCCAGGTCTCTACACTGTTTTATTAATCTATATTGAATTACCCTAATATCAGGTAATTTAAACAGACAATCTGTATAATTTGACGTACAGTACTGTGCAAAAGTTTTAGGCACTTGTGAAAAATGTTGCATAGTGAGGATGTCTTCAAAAATAATGCCATAAATAGTTTTCATTTATCAATTAACATCATACAAAGTCCAGTAAACATAAAAAAGCTAAATCAATATTCGGTGTGACCACCTTTGCATTTAAAACAGCACCAGTTCTCCTAGTTACACCTGGACACAGTTTTCTTGGTTGTTGGCAGATAGGATGTTCCAAGCTTCTTGGAGAATTCGCCACAGTTCTTCAGTCTATTTAGTCTCAATTACTTCTGTCTCTTTATGTAATCTCAGACTGACACTATGTTCAGTGGGGGGCTTTGTGGGGGCCACGACATCTGTTGCAGGTGTCTTCCTGTTCTTGTATTCTAATCTTTTGTATTTGTAAAAGTAATGTTTGGGAGTCTAAAATCTATTTTTCCTATTGACACACTAAAGCTGAAGATATCATCTTATGACAAATGCTTTTGTGAAACATCTTAAGAGCCTAAAACTTTTGCACAGTACTGTATATTCACCACAAAATACCTGCTTCTCTCTTCTGTGTTTGCTTTTATGACAAGAGCACAATATTACATAAGTCAGCATGTAAAAAGGCAACATCCTGTGAGTCTATTGTACTGAAATTAAAGGGTTCCTTTTTGTTTATCACAATGGAGTTTATCAAAACAGGACAAAACAATATTTTTATTCTCTGCCTATAATACAGCACTGCCTCCTAGTGTTTGAGTAGCAAATCTACCAAATGATCCCAGTTACAGATCCAATGCAACAAAATTGTATGGAAAGAATATAGTATCAAAATTATTAACAAACTGAATTGGTTAGTTGTGAAGTAATGCAGTTCATGAATAATAATCATCATCATCATCATCATCATCATCATCATCATCTTGTTTTAGAACAGATCTGTGATCTAAGTTAATGATTTTCCTTTACGATTAATTGGGTTTGTCTAAACAGCTGGCTGTTTTTTTGTCATTCACTGATAAAGTTAACTCTGATAAATATTAATGAGATTTTATCATAATTCATATTATGCCATTTCCAGGGAAGCAACAGAAGCGATATAAGCAATTTCAGTAGCACTAGAGCTCCTTACTCTGTGGCCTATAAGGAGACACGTGGATCTTTAGACACGTGTACTAATCGTTTAAGGCAAAACCAGCGGAAAGGAAGTCTCAAAATTAAAATGAATGAAAGAGTTGTCACAAATAGACATTAACGAATGCATGCGTGTCAAGTTTATCCACAAATGCGCTTTCAACACTTCACAAGTTCATTTTGTGTTTGATTTGAAACATCTTCCTATGGTTACATGCACAAATTGAGAAAGATTTGTACAAAAGGGAACTTTTGTATCCACAAATATATCCGTATCTGTACAAATCACAGCACATTCGTTTAGTTTTTAATTTCAGACACAAGTTGAAAGGCATTTGTGTGTGGATTGTAATAAACATTTGAGAAGATTTTTTTCAATTCAACTGGTAGATGTGCACACATTCATGAAAATTTGAGGGATTATTCATTGTTAAGTGTTTGCATTTGGATCTTGCAAGGAAAAAAGGGTTTTGTGGCTTTTAGCCTCTTAACTTTGGGCTCCTCTATATGCTAGTGTACTCCTAAAAGTAGAGAACATTTTATTTTAGCAGGTATACACATAAAATTGACAGTCTTTCACTTCTGGTAAAACCGAACCAAAAATATTGATGACATCATCTTGCCCCCTCATTCATTTTGTCCATTAAAATGCTTTATAGTGTATAAAATCTCCACCTTCTAGCCTACCACCTACTTCTAATTAGCAGTAGCAAGTGGCAAATCATGTTCATGGCTGGCACATAAACAAAAGGCTATTGACCTCTAAAATGACAGTGTAGAAGTATTAGAATTATTAATATTACCAGCTGCAGTCCAGCAAAAAGCATCTTAATCTTGGCAAACCAGTATGGCAAAGACAAGCTACATATGCCTGTGTCTCAGAGCCATTCCTTTAGGAATAAGATGAAATGTGTGATATACTGACCAGACTGGCCGTGAGGGAGGGCGCAGACTTGCCGAGGGTCTGTGAGCGCATGCGCACCAGGTTTGTGGTCTCAGAGCCTGTGGCCGGCCATGCTTGCTGGGCTGATACGTACGGCAGCAGGTACTTTCCTGGAAAAAAGAAAGATGTCTTTAAAGTACACTATAAAAAAAAAAAACTGATGGCATTAAGTTCATCAAGAGTGGCCTTTCCAAGAGCAATGATCAATAAACATGTAGAGACAGTGCCACTCACAGAAACACAAAACACCTTCAGGGTAACACATGTGAAATTAAAATAACGCAATAAAACTTAACTAAACTACATCAAATATAACACAGAAAACCCTAATGTAGATAAGTGATATTAAAAATAAGAAGAAAATAACTACTCCCATAAAATATAATGAAATGTGATAGGTCACTCAGGGAATTCTGGGAACACCAGATTATTGTTTTTACCGTAATTTTAACAATAATTTACCGTAAAAAGTACATGTACTTTCTTGTTAAACATAATATAAAATTTTACCATTAACTGTACAGTAAAATCCTACTTTTTACATCTAAAAAGTCATTTTTACAACATTTTACCATAAAACGACACGTATTGTCTTTAAATATATTATAATTTTTTACAGTATATTTTAAGGTAACTACCCGTTAACCAATTTACGTTTTTGTAGTGTAGCATTTTTAAGTGTCGCCAGAGAATTAATTGTAACTGCATACTTTTTACAAACTGGAATACTTGATTCTGATTGGTTAATCACAGCAGTCAAATATTTTTATATAACGATTGCTAAACCACATATTATAACGTTGCCTTTAACAATCTTCAACCATGTCACTCCGTGCTCTCTTCTCACATAATAAAATTATTTCAAATCACATCAATATTTCATTAGCCTTTATTTATTTATTTGGCAAGTAGCAATACATTAAGATGGACAATTATAGTAATCTAAAATCCACATCGAAGCAAGGTCATAATCACTCTGTCAATGTTTAATTGTAAATGTTAATGTTAATATATGTAAATTACATAAAATGTATAACATTACATCACACAAGTACAAGCTACAATAGGAGTTTCAGGGGTTCCCTCCAGACATTTGAGGTTGGTGATTTTGTGTTCTTTTTTATAATGAACCACTCATGTTGTTAGAAAGGTAATGAACTAACTGATAACTTAATATGTATAGTAAAGATCAGAGAGGATTATGTGAGTGCCACTCTATAATTTAATTGCACTATCATAATAGATGTGTCATCACAAACAAATATGGTCCAACATGACAGACACAGTATGTGAATAACTGGGGGCAAAGGTCATACTGCCCACCAGCAATCTATAGATATAATTAGTGCTAAATACACATTTTTGCTGTACAGTGGCCCCCAAAAAAAATATGGACACTTAAGCAGCACTTAAAGGAATATTCCAGGTTCAACACAAGTTCAGCTCAGTTGACAGCATTTGTGGCATAATGTTGATTACCACAAAAAATAATTTCGACATCCCTCCAAAAATCGAGGTCACAGTGAGGCACATACAATGGAAGTGAATGGGGCCATTTTAGGAAGGTTGAAAAGGCAGAGAAGTTTATAACTTTATAAAAGCACTTACATTAATTATTCTGTTAAAACTTCTGTATTATTTGAGCTGTAAATTGTTTAAATCTGCATTTTAGGGTTTTAGAGTACACAGCGTTTCATCGTCATGGCAACGAAATTGTAAAATTGGATATAACTTTACACATAAAAGGTTAGTAAGTGATTTTATCACACTGAAATCATGTTAACATGCACACTGTTTATGTCTTGTGTCTATACTTTTGAAACAGTGAGTATTTTAACAGTTCTGGATTGGCCCCATTCACTTCAATTGTAAGTGCCCCAGATTTTTGTTTTTTTTAAAGAAAATGAGGGACGAGTCAAATTACATTTTTGTGGTAATCAACATTATGCCACAAATGCTGTCAACTGAGCTTTATTTATATTGAACCCAGAATATTCCTTTAATGTCTGAATATCACTTCATTAGAAAACAAACCAAGCGGCATTTAGGTTAAAGAAAGATAACAAGCACAATTTAAGCAAACCATTTCACACGTATGTAGATACAGTTGAAGTCAGAAGTTTACATACACCTTAGCCAAAAACATTTAAACTCAGTTTTTCACAATTCTTGACATTTAATCATAGAAAACATTCCCTGTCTTAGATCAGTTAGGATCACTACTTTATTTTAAGAATGTGAAATGTCAGAATAATAGTAGAGAGAATGATTTATTTCAGCTTTTATTTATTTTATCACATTCTCAGTGGGTCAGAAGTTTACATACACTTGGTAGCATTGCCTTTAAAGTGTTTAACTTGGATCAAACATTTTGGGTAGCCTTCCACAAACTTATCACAATAAGTTGCTGGAATTTTTGCCCATTCCTCCAGACAGAACTGGTGTAACCGAGTCAGGTTTGTAGGCCTCCTTGCTCGCACATGCTTTTTCATTTCTGCCCACAAATTTTCTATCAAACTGAGGTCAGGGCTTTGTGATGGCCACTACAATACCTTGACTTTGTTGTACTTAAGCCATTTTGCCACAACTTTGGAGGTATGCTTGGAGTTATTGTCCATTTAGAAAACCCATTTGAGACCGAGCTTTAACTTCATGGCTGATGTCTTGAGAATTTGCTTCAATATATCCACATAATTTTCCTTCCTCATGATGCCATCTATTTTGTGAATTGCATCAGTCTCTCCTGCAGCAAATCACACCCACAACATGATGCTGCCACCCCTATGCTTCACCATTGGTATGGTGTTCTTCGGCTTGCAAGCCTAACTCTTTTTCCTCAAAACATAACAATGGTCATTATGGCCAAACAGTTCAATTTTTGTTTCATTAGACCAGAGGACATTTCTCCAAAAAGTAAGATTTTTGTCCCCATGTGCACTTGCAAACTGTAGTCTGGCTTTTTTATGGTGGTTTTGGAGCAGTGACTTCTTCCTTGCTGAGCAGCCTTTCAGGTTATGTCGATATTTTTTGGACTCAAGATGGCGCCGGGTATGGCTGCTGCGTTGCGAGCTCCGACACAACATAGCAATGTTTTGTTTGTTTTGTTCACAATTCTTATGTTTTTTGTCTTGGATGTTGTCTGCCTTATTGTCTACGACAGACAAACACTTTTGGACATTGGTTCAGCAATCTCACACCGAAAATCGGACTTCACATTCCTCAATGCCGACCCGCTGTTTACAAACACGCAAGCGGAGCCCTTTGTCTGGGCAGCACGGCCGCGGAAACGCAGGAGGAAAAGGGGAAACAGAGCCGGCGTTCTCATCAGAGTAAGACGCCGTGCAAATCGACCCCTGCTACCCACTATTCTACTGGCAAATGTTCAGTCTCTGGATAACAAGCTCTGCGAGCTGAAAGCGCGGATCTCTTTCCAACGAGAGACGAGGGACTGCTGCATTATCTGCCTAACAGAAACTTGGATGTCTGCAGAGATTCCAGACTCAGCCATTGAACCCGCGGGGTTCTCCGTGCACCGAGCGGACAGAGCGAAAGACCTCTCAGGTAAAACTAGAGGAGGTGGTGCATGTTTTATGATCAACAAATCCTGGTGTGATCAGAGGAACGTACATTCTATCAAGTCTTTCTGTTCTCCTGATCTGGAATTTCTTATGCTTCTGTGTTGACCATTCTGGCTACCGAGGGAATTCACAGCGGTCATTATCACTGCTGTGTACATTCCCCCACAAGCCGACACAGACCGGGCACTCAAGGAACTGTATGGGAGAATAAGTGAGCAGGAAACCGCGCACCCTGAAGCCACGTTCATTGTGACCAGGGACTTTAATAAAGCCAGTTTAAAATCAGTCGCACCAAAATATCACCAGCACATTAGTTTCAACACACGAGGGGACCGGGTTTTGGACCATTGCTACTCTCCGTTCCGGAATGGCTACAAATCCCTCCCCCGCCCACCATTTGGCAAATCGGACCACTCTTCCATTCTGCTTCTGCCCGCTTACAGGCAGAAATTGAAACAGGAAGCACCCACCCTCAGAACGATCCAGTGTTGGTCGGACCAATCAGATTCTACGCTACAAGACTGTTTTGATCACACGGACTGGGAGATGTTCCGGTCCGCCTCTGATGACGACATCGAGCTTTACGCTGATAGCATAATGTGTTTCATCAGAACGTGCGTAGAGGACGTGATTCCGACCAGGACAACACGGATCTATCCGAATCAGAAACCTTGGATCAATAGCGATGTTCGCACGGCACTTAATGTGCGGACCTCCGCTTTTAATTCCGGGAACGCGGAGGAGCATAAACAAGCCAGTTATGCCCTCCAAAAAACTATCAGAACTGCAAAACGCCAGTGCAGGAACAAGATTGAAGGACAGTTTAACACCACCAACTCTAGAAGCATGTGGCAGGGAATTAACATCATCACGGACTTTAAAGGTAATAAAAACTCCGCCATGAACACCGCTGCCTCTCTACCGGATGAGCTAAATACTTTTTATGCTCGTTTCGAGGGAAATAACACAGCCCTCGCGGAGAGAGCTCTCGTGGCCGAAGCTACAGAGGTTAGTTCACTCTCCGTCTCTGTAGCGGATGTAACCCGATCCTTCCAACGGGTGAATATCCGCAAAGCCGCGGGCCCAGACGGCATTCCGGGCCGTGTCATCGGAGCATGCGCGAACCAACTGGCTGGTGTTTTTACGGACATTTTCAACCTTTCCCTCTCTTTGTCTGTAGTCCCCACATGCTTTAAAACATCCACCATTGTGCCTGTACCAAAGCAATCAAAAATAACTTGTTTAAATGACTGGCGTCCTGTTGCTCTGACCCCCATCATCAGCAAATGTTTTGAGAGACTAATCGGAGATTACATCTGCTCTGTATTGCCACTCAATCTTGACCCGCTGCAGTTTGCTTACCGCAACAACCGCTCCACTGATGATGCCATTGCATCTACAATACACACTGCTCTCTCCCACCTGGAAAAAAAGGAACACTTATGTGAGAATGCTGTACAGCTCAGCATTCAACACCATGGTGCCCTCCAAGCTAGATGAGAAACTCCGGGCTCTGGGCTTAAACAGCTCGCTGTGCAGCTGGATCCTGGACTTCCTGTCAAGCAGACGCCAGGTGGTTAGAATGGGCAGCAACATCTCCTCATCACTGACCCTCAACACTGGAGCCCCACAGGGCTGTGTTCTCAGCCCACTACTGTATTCCTTGTACACACTTGACTGTGTGGCAACACATAGCTCCAATGCCATCATTAAGTTTGCTGGTGACACGACGGTGGTAGGTCTGATCACTGACAATGATGAAACAGCCTACAGAGAGGAGGTGCACACCCTGACACACTGGTGTCAGGAGCACAACCTCTCCCTCAACGTCAGTAAGACAAAGAGCTGGTGGTGGACTTCAGAAGAAAAGACAGAGAACACAGTCCCATCACCATCAATGGAGCACCAGTGGAGAGAGTCAGCAGCTTCAAGTTCCTGGGTGTCCACATCACTGAGGAACTCACATGGTCCATCCACACTGAAGTCGCTGTGAAGAAGGCTCATCTGCGCCTCTTCTTCCTGAGACGGCTGAGGAAGTTTGGAATGAACCACCACATCCTCACACAGTTCTACACCTGCACTGTGGAGAGCATCCTGACTGGCTGTATCTCCGCCTGGTACGGCAATAGCACTGCCCACAACTGCAAAGCACTGCAAAGGGTGGTGCGAACTGCCAGACACATCATCGGAGGTGAGCTTCCCTCCCTCCAGGAAATATATACAAGGCGGTGTGTGAAAAAAGCTTGGAGGATCATCAGAGACTCCAGCCACCGAGCCATGGGCTGTTCTCTCTGCTACCGTCAGGTAGGTGGTATCGCAGCATCAGGACCTGCGATACCGCAGTGTGTGTGTATGTGTATATATATATATATATATATATATATATATATATATATATATATATATATATATATATATGTACACACACACACACACACTTTTTTATATATTTTTATTTTTAACTTTTATTGAAATGTGTATCTATATAGTGCGTATTGTATACTATACAGTGTATGTTATTATTTGTATATTGTTGAGTGTAATTATGTGTATAACAGATGTTTAAATTGTGCTGTGTTTATTTGATGTTATTGTAAATTGGTATATGTCTCATCACTGTCACGACTGCTATGTTGATCGGAACTGCACCCAAGAATTTCACACACCACTGCACTTGTGTATATGGCTGTGTGACAATAAAGTGATTTGATTTGATTTGATTATAGGACTCGTTTTAATGTGGATATAGATACTTGTCAATCTGTTTCCTCCAGTATCTTGACAAGGTCCTTTGCTGTTGTTCTGGGATTGATTTGCACTTTTCGCACCAAACTACGTTCATCTCTAGGAGACAGAAAGTGTCTATTTCTGAGCGGTATGATGGCTGCGTAGTCCCATGGTGTTTATACTTGCGTACTATTGTTTGTACAGATGAACATGGTACCTTCAGGCGTTTGAAAATTGCTCCCAAAGATGAACCAGACTTGTGGAGGTCCACAATTTTTTTTTCTGAGGTCTTGGCTAATTTCTTTTGATTTTCCCATGAAGTCAAGCAAAGTGGCACTGAGTTTGTATGTAAACTTCTGACTCACTGAAATTTTGATATAGTCAATTATAATTTAAACAACCTGTCTGTAAACAATTGTTGGAAAAATTACTCATGTCATGCACAAAGTAGATGTCCTAAATGACTTGCCAAAACTATAGTTTGCTATTATAAAATCTGTGGAGTGGTTAAAAAATGAGTTTTAATGACTTTAACCTAAGTGTATGTGAACTTCTGACTTCAGCTGTATACTGTTCAAAACTAAGAAAAAGTATATGGACACTGGTTGTCAAATGTTAGTGGAACGTGTGATTAACTACACCTATGATTACTCTGCTAGGATACAAAAACATAATTGTGAAATGGTTCAGAAAAGTAAAGTTCTGGGAAAAGATCTAGCATCATTTGTTTGCAGATACCACTTGGTTTGATATTTTGTTAACTAATGCAGTGGATTTCAACTGGTTTTGCTTCAGGAGTCAAATTTTGCATGTTAAAAGCAGTATCAAAATTGTTTGTCATATAAAAGTAAACATAAATGTCCCTCCAATCTGACTTTGAAATGTATGTATAAAATAGCATATGCCCAATAATATGCAAAATTATTGACATGACATAGGCAGAATATTAACACTTTTGTAAATGTTTAAACAAGTACAAAGGTATTATTTACCAGCCTAACAAACACTGGGCTAACATTAGCTATATCAGTATTAGCATTAGTCATATTACCATGTGACAGATGAATCTGCTTCAAAATACAGGAGACTTTCATTGTACACACAGCCCTGGGCGTCAACAACAGAAGATATGAAATTACATTCATCAAGTGCGGCTTAAGTTTCCAAATACTTTTGGGGCCACAGTATGCTGCCAATACCAGCTACCTTCTTTTTGCTGTACATTTAGACTAACAACTAGCAGACTTCTATAAGACTGAATCTAAAGTTTCCAATGCAACTGATATATCCTCTGGAACATCATGATTCTCAGCAATTAACACGGGTCTTATCAGCAATATTCAGCTCATATTCAAGCCCTTCACACTGTTTCACAGCACATTAAAATGTACTGTTGAATGTCTCTTCACCTTGACTGATCCTTTTTCAGCCCCCCACTGCTTTAAGTGTGAGCAGATTGATAATCTAATATACTTTCACAACACTGAGCTGCCATACAAAATGTAATTTGTTTGTTGAGAAGTTGTCAGATGAAATTAAATCTGTTAGACTCAAATTATAGACAGTTAAACACAATTTTAAAAAGATATAATTTACGCTGTTGTGATTTCTAATTTGGGAACTGTGTTTAAATGGTAAATTGGGTGCTGTGTACATCTGTGACTCATTATTTTAAAATCACTTTGTAGATTTAAAAAGGCAAACTTTTGGGGTGTTATTTTCGAATAACTGCTTATAGGCCAAATAAGGTACTTGCATGGAGCTCATGGGCTTCTTCATAAACTACAATTTGCAACTACATTTGTACATTTTCTGAAGAAAATGTAAGGGGTATTTGCCCAAGCAAAACTCTGATATAATGCTGTGGTGTTTGTATGAGGTTACAAAGGTGTTCTGGGTGGTTTTAGCGCATTGCTATACTGTTGCTATAATGTTCTGGGTTTTTGTTAAAGAATTGCTATTCAGTTGCTAACATGTTCTGGCTGTTTTTTAGGACATAGCTACTATGTATGGTAGCTTATGTGTTTGGGGTATTTTTTAGTGTAACGGAAGCCAGCTGGTACAAGATAGCTGTGCGGTATGTGTAAACCTCACTCCACTGGCCTCAAGAGAAGCACTAGTGACTGACACTAAAGACAGTAGCCTTTAGCCTCCTCATTAGTGTGCCCACCTCCCATGCCAGTGACACCGGTTCGAATCCTGCTCGGAGCGGGTCGAGCAGGATCAGTTACATTAGCATATTGCTATATGTTTGCTAGGGTGTTTAGGATGTTTTTAGCGCATTGCTACAGGCATGCGAAGGTGTTCTAGGTGTTTTTAGAGCAATTTATTTGATGTATTGATTACAGAATTTAAGAATTGATTATCATTACTATATTAATACCCAATGTAATACAGAAACTGTAAGGTCTTAGATTACACGAGCCTTCTTACAGCAGATGGGGAGCATGTGAGATAGAAGGGACAAAAGTGGCCTTAAAATTAAGAAAGTTCATGTGGACGGACTGATGGATGGACGGACGGACGGACGGACGGACGGACGGACGAACGGGTTTTGGATGCTGCAGAGTTCAGCTTTCTGTGTCATTTTCCATAACCGTTTGCATCCATTTGACAGAAGTTAATTGTCATTGCTTTCCTCTCCAGTTACGATTGTGTTTATTGTGCTTTATAGCTCCATAAAATAGTTTAACCACGAATAGAACACAGCCTACATAAATGTGAATGAGCTAAATCACTCACTATCTTTATAGTTAAAAGCTAAATGCCTGTGTGTTTGCATCAAGTAATTATGTTGCATTGTTTTCCTTTATTCATATCAGATCTGTTCTGCATGTAAAATTAGTATTACTTTTCTTGTTATATATACCACACATAAGCCAAACTTCCTTGGTCCTAAATGCATCTGTGACTCTAGTGCATGTCTGTGTCGTTTGAATTAACCCTTAAATGCATGGGAATTTCACCAAACACTCTTACATATTTCAATCTTGAGAGACCCAGCAAGTATATCCATCAAAAATGGATCTAGTGTAAAATTTTCAAGATATTTTCAAGACAATTAGAAAATAATAAAATAAAATATTTTTTGATATATCAAAGAGATAATGCAACAAATCAGGACAAATCTAGAACAGGATTCATTATTTTCACACTGAAATTACCTGAGACGCAACTGGCTGTCAAACACTTACTGAGCTACATAAAACACAAACTACACATAAGTATTTTCTCAGGCACTTATTGAGTCTAAATAGATGCACATTACATAATTTCATTAGTACACCCAAATGACAATAGTACTGTTCATGTTCATGATCATACTGTTCATGTGTTAAACTTTCTATAGTTTACTTCAATAGTGTTTCTTCATCAAATAGCAATGTCAAATGTAAATCATATCAATCACTGAAACAACAGGACCACATTGAGTAAGAAATAGCATGTATAATATGCATGTGTACACGAATATGGGATACTGATAATTGTTGCACATAAAATCAACGTGATACAGTGTTTATTTGTATGAATATAGTACTCATTTATCTGGTAATAAACAAAGAAAAAATATATATCTTGTGATAGTAAACTTATATAGATATGAAATAATAAAAAATATATAATTTATGGAAGTGCAAAAAACAAAAAACAAACAAAACAACAACACTATTACATACCTAGGGTCTCTAATGACTCTATACACTTTTGGTATAAGTGGAATAAGTTTCCACTGTTATGCCGATGATACCCAACTTTATATTTCTTCAAAACCTGAGAAATTTCACAATTCTCCAAATTAGCAGTGTATCAATGAAATCAAAGACTGGATGGCCAGAAATTTCCTTCTACTCAATTCCAACAAAACAGAGGTACTAATTATTGGACCAAAAACCTCTAAAAACAAGCCGCTAAAATATAGTTTGACTCTCGATGGATGTACTGTTACATCGTCTTCAACAGCGAAGAATTTGGGTTATATTTGATACCAATCGGTCCTTTGAAAATCAAATTTCCAATGTTTGTAGAACAGCATTCTTCCACCTCAGAAATATTGCTAAATTATGACACATGCTCTCTGTTGCCGATGCCGAGAAACTAATTCATGTGTTCATGACTTTAAGACTAGATTATTGTAATGCATTACTGGGAGGATGTCCAGCAAGATCAATAAATAAACTTTAATTGGTTCAAAATGCAGCAGCCAGAGTGCTGACTAGAACCAAGAAATATGATCATATTAGCCCCATTTTATCATCGTTACATTGGCTACCTGTTAAATTTCGTTTTAATTTTAAAATTCTGTTAACTACGTACAAAGCTGTGAATGGTCTAGCTCCACAGTAATTAAGTGACCTTCTACCACGCTATATTCCATCACGTTCATTACGATCGCAAAATTCTGGCCTGTTAATAGTTCCTAGAATATCAAAATCCACAAAAGGAGGTAGATCCTTTTCATATTTGGCTCCTAAACTATGGAATAGTCTCCCTAACACTGTTCGAGATGCAGACACACTGACTCAGTTTAAGTATCCCATAAGACATGGGATACTTCATATGCCATTGCCTGAACATTGGATTTAGGATAGACCTCACCGAAATTACTGGCTGGCTGAACTGCGATGCACCTAACTGATCTCTGCCTGCATCACCTCAGTCTAATGATGGACTACACTCTTGAAATGGAATACATAGACTATCAATTAATTACCAAAAAACCCTTCATCAGCCAACTAACAAGGACAATTGCATTTATGTGAACTTCTGCAGTTAATCCAGGATGAACTTCAAAGACATCAGTCATTAATCTTACATTCATAAAATCTTTGTTTAAACACTGACTCTTAACACTTACTTAGTTTAATATTTAATTGGACTCAAGATGGCGCTGAGTATGGCTGCTGCGTTGCGAGCTCCGAAACAACATAGTAGTTTTTTGTTTGCTTTGTTTACAATTCTTATGTTTTTTGTCTTGGATGTTGTCTGCCTTATTGTCTACGACAGACAAACACTTTTGGACATTGGTTCTGCAATTACACACCGTCAACCGGACTTCAAATCCTCAATGCCGAGCCGCTGTTTACAAACACGCCAGTGGAGCCCTTTGTCTGGGCTGCCCGGCCGCAAAAACACAGAAGGAAAAGGGGAAACAGAGCCGGCGTTCTCATCAGAGTAAGACATCACGCAAATCGACCCCCGCTACCCAGTATTCTACTGGCAAATGTTCAGTCTCTGGACAACAAGCTCTGCGAGTTGAGAACGCGGATCTCTTTCCAACGAGAGACGAGGGACTGCTGCATTATCTGCCTTACAGAAACTTGGATGTCTGTGGAGATTCCAGACACAGCCATCGAACCTGCGGGGTTCTCCGTGCACCAAGCGGACAGAGCGAAAGACCTCTCAGGTAAAAGCAGAGGTGGTGATGATGTATGTTTTAGGATCAACAAATCCAGGTGTGATCAGAGGAACGTACATTCTATCAAGTCTTTCTGCTCTCCTGATCTGGAATTTCTCATGCTTCTGTGTCGATCATTCTGGCTACCGAGAGAATTGACAGCGGTCATTATCACAGCTGTGTACATCCCCTCACAAGCCGACACAGACCAGGCACTCAAGGAACTGCACGGGATTATAAGCAAGCAGGAAACTGCGCACCCTAAGGCCACATTCATTGTGACCGGGGACTTTAAAAAAGCCAATTTTAAATCAATTGCACCAAAATACCACCAACACATCAGTTTTAACACATGAGGGGACCGGGTTTTGGACCATTGCTACTCTCCCTTCCGGGATGGTTACAAATCCCTCCCCCGCCCACCATTTGGCAAATCGAACCACTCTTCCATTCTGCTTCTGCCCGCTTACAGACAGAAACTGAAACAGGAAGCACCCACACTCAGAACGATCCAGTGTTGGTTGGACCAATCAGACTCTGCGCTAAAAGACTGTTTTGATCACGCGGACTGGGAGATGTTCTGGTCCGCCTCTGATGACGACATCAAGGTTTATGCTGATAGCGTAACGTGTTTCATTAGAAAGTGCGTAGAGGATGTTGTTCCATCCAAAACAATTAGGATCTACTCGAACCAGAAACCTTGGATTAATTGCGATGTTCGCACGGCACTTAATGCGCGGACCTCTGCTTTTAATTCCGGGAATGCGGAGGAGTATAAACAAGTCAGTTACGCCCTCCGAAAAAGCAGCAAAATGCCAGTACAGGAAAAATATTGAAGGACAGTTTAACACCACCAATTCTAGAAGCATGTGGCAGGGAATTAATGTCATCACGGACTTTAAAGGGAATAAAAACTCCGCCATGAACACCGCTGCCTCTCTTCCGGATGAGCTAAATAAATTTTATGCACGGTTCGAGGGAAATAACACAGCCCTCACAGAGAGAGCTCTCGCGGCTGAAACTACAGAGGTTAGTTCACTCTCCGTCTCTGTAGCGGATGTAACCTGATCCTTCCAACGGGTGAATATCCATAAAGCCGCGGGTCCAGACGGCATTCCGGACCGCGTCATCAGAGCGTGCGCGAACCAACTGGCTGGTGTTTTTACGGACATTTTCAACCTTTCCTTCTCTTTGTCTGTAGTCCCCAAATGCTTTAAAACGTCCAGCACTGTGCCTGTACCAAAGCAATCCAAAATCACTTGCTTAAATGACTGGCGTCCTGTTGCTCTGACCCCCATCATCAGCAAATGCTTTGAGAGACTAATCGGAGATTACATCTGCTCTGTGCTGCCTCTCTCTCTTGACCCATTACAGTTTGCTTACCGCAACAACCGCTCCACTGATGATGCCATTGCATCTACAACACATACTGCTCTCTCCCACCTGGAAAAAAGGAACACTTATGTGAGAATGCTGTTTGTAGACTACAGCTCAGCATTCAACACCATAGTGACCTCCAAGCTTGATGAGAAACTCCAGGCTCTGGGCTTAAACAGCTCGCTGTGCAGCTGGATCCTGAACTTCCTGTCAAGCAGACACCAGGTGGTTAGAATGGGCAGCAACATCTCCTCATCACTAACTCTCAACACTGGAGCGCCGCAGGGCTGTGTTCTCAGCCCACTCCTGTATTCCCTATACACACATGACTGTGTGGAAACACAGCTCCAATGCCATAATTAAGTTGATGATACGACAGTGGTAGGTCTGATCACTGACAATGATGAAACAGCCTACAGAGAGGAGGTGCACACTCTGACACGCTGGTGTCAGGAGCACAACCTCTCCCTCAGTGTCAGTAAGACAAAGGAGCTTGTGGTGGACTTGTGGTGAACACAGCCCCATCACCATCAATGGAGCACCAGTGGAGAGAGTCAGCAGCTTCAAGTTCCTGGGTGTCCACATCACTGAGGAACTCACATTGTCCGTCCACACAGAGGCCGTTGTGAAGGCGGCTCATCAGCGCCTCTTCTTCCCGAGACGGCTGAGATAATTTGGAATGAACCGCCACATCCTCACACGGTTCTACACCAGCACTGTAGAGAGCATCCTGACTGGCTGCATCTCCGCCTGGTACGGCAATAGCACCGCCCACAACCGCAAAGCCCTGCAAAGGGTGGTACGAACTGCCAGACACATCATCGGAGGTGAGCTTCCCTCCCTCCAGGACATATACACTAGGCGGTGTGTGAAAAAAGCTCGGAGGATCATCAGAGACTCCAGCCACCCGAGCCATGGGCTGCTCTCACTGCTACCATCAGGCAGGCGCTATCGCAGCATCAGGATCCGCACCAGCCGACTTCATGACAGCTTCTTCCCCCAAGCAATCACTTTTGAACTCTTGATCTCTCACGATCAACATACATCAGTACTGCACTTTATTAATCTTATTATCTCACACTGGACTATCATAAATTATATTCTCTCTTAACATCACACTGGCAACTGACTATCAACCGACAGCCTGAATGTCAATACAGTACAATACAACCTACTGTACATTTTATATATACTATATATAATTTTTATTGTATAATGTGTATTCTATATTGTGTGTATTGTATAATGTACATTGTATGTTATTATTTGTATATTGTGTTGTAATGATGTGTATATTAGATTTTAAATGGTTGTGTAAATCTGAAGTTTATTGTAAATTGGTATATGTCTCATCACTGTCACGACTGCTATGTTGCTCAGAACTGCACCCAAGAATTTCACACACTATTGCACTTGTGTATATGATTGTGTGACAATAAAAGTGATTTGATTTTGATATTTTTAAACCATGACTTGCACTATACATAAGAAATATTGGCATTATATTCATGCTGTTAGTCAGAGGGGAATTGGCCCCCACAGTGAGCCTGGTTTCTCCCAAGGTTATTTTTTTCCATTAACCAACATCTTATGGAGTTTTGTGTTCCTTGCCACAGTCGCCTTCAGCTTGCTCACTGGGGTTATAAATACAATTATTATTTAATTACTTATTTTTAAACAATTCATAATTGCATTTTATCAAACTACACAATGATGACTCCAAGACCTTATAGATATTACATTTTCATTTTCTGTTAATTCATGATTTTCTGTAAAGCTGCTTTGAAATGATGTGTGCTGTGAAAGGCGCTGTACAAATAAAAAGGACTTGACTTGGTACTTAAACCAAACCATTCTAAATATATATATATATTTATTTATTTTATTTTTTTTTTGAAAATAATTGATTTGTTTTCTATAATAATTTAATTGTAAGGGTGTTTTTTTTAAGACGTTACTGTTCGGTTGCTAAGGTAGGGTTGCCACTTTTGAAGTTTTAAAATAAGGGACACTTAAATGGGGGAGGGGAATCATATACAACCTAACCACATCCTCCACAGTTTTAGTAATAAATGTGTTGAGTTAATATGCGTTATTAATAAAAATTTTATATCCTTTCTTATATGCTAAAATGAGAACTTTCCTGACCCAAGACTTGTGTGTTAAAAAAAATACATTGTTTATATATTTAAAATATATTTATTTAAATGTTTTACATTATTTGTCTTCTTTATCTTATGTATACATTTTGGATGGTTTATACTTATTTGGAATTTTTTTTAATCATTTTTATTTATTTTATTTGTTTCTTTTTTTCCTTCACCTGTACTTGTCTTTATGATTGTATTTATACATTGTTTGATCTTATTGAACATTTATATAGAAAAAACTCTTTACCACCATTTGTGGACATTTCAGACAGTCCCTTACCACACCCTCCACAGTATTAGCATGTTTTAGCACAATGTGTGGACTTTTCAGACGGTCCCTTACCCACCGTAGGCAAATTTTCCAACTTATATCAATGTTAAATTGGCGATCTGGAACGATTTCACCGTGACGCCATCTGACCAGCTTAAATACGGGATGAACTGGGGTGTAATAATAGGGTTCAAAATAGTGTTACTATGAATGCAAACTTTACAGTAAAAAAGACACTCAATTAGCATAACATAAATATACATAAATAAATAAAAATGTAACATTCTTTTGAATGTCCATGTACTAAAATAAAATATTTAATGCCATGAGTGTACCTTCATTTACTATTACTATTATTTTGAATGGCCATGGAAAATGAAGCAATGTGAAAATTTTACCTGGTCGCAAAAAGTAGTCCGTTAATTTACCTGATGAACTTTCACCTTTTGCTGACCCTTTATGCTTCGCAGAGCTAATGTGTGCTTCTAAATCACTTGCACCTTTATTAGCAACTAACACATAAATGCCAGCTTTGTCATACATTCTGCTTCCCACGGATCTCGACCTGGACGAAAGCATGGGAATTTTTTTGTGCAAATCTTCTGTAAATTTGCACTTTCGTTTGGGCATTGTTTCCACTCAGCTGTCATTTGCAGCTACTGTCAAGCAACTGTTTGATGCCGAACACAACAGCGCTTTGCTCATTCGCGGAGAGATTGACAGGCAGGAATTTGGCCAATAGTTGCTGCAAGCCTCTTATAATTGACCAATTGTGTACGAGAAGGCGGGACTTACAAAGAGGGATTAAAGCAATGCAAATATGCGCGCACACAATGAAGTATTAGACCAGATGCACATCATAATGCAACTAAACCCGAATCCCGAACATTTTCGCAAATTTAGAAATCCCGGCTGGACGCTTTAAGGTCCGAAAAAGAGGACATGTTCGGGAAAAAGAGGAAGTATGGTCACCCTAGCTATACATTTGCAAAAGGTGTTCAGGGTGTTTTTTTAGAACATTGCTTTAAATTTGTAAAGGTGTGTTTTTAGCACATTGCTATACATTTATAAAAGGTGTTCAGGGTGTTTGTTTTTTTTTTTTTTTTTTAGCACATATGCATTGCTATACGCTTGCGTAGCGTTCTGGGTGTTTTTTAGCAAATTGATTTACGTTTGCAAAGGTGTTCATGGTGTTTTTTGCATATAGGTACATGTTTGATAAGGTGTTCTGGGTGTCTTTAGCACATTGATATACATTTGCTAAGGTGTTCAGGGTGTTTTTAGTACATTGCTATACATTTGCAAAAGTGTTCAGGGTGTTTTCTTAGCACATTGCTTTACATTTGTAAAGGTGTGTTTAAGCACATTGCTATACATTTGCAAAAGTGTTCAGGGTGTTTTTTTAGCACATTGCTATACGTTTGCTAAGGTGATCTCTGTTTTTAGTGCATTGCTATACGCTTGCTAAGTGTTCTGGGTGTTTTTTAGCACATTGATTTACATTTGCAAAGGTGTTCATGGTGTTTTTTGCATATAGGTACATGTTTGATAAGGTGTTCTGGGTGCTTTTAGCACATTGTTATATGGTTGTTAAAGTGTTCGAGGTGGTTGTTAGGGCGTTGCTAGTTGTTCCGGGTGGTTGCTTGGGCATTGCTACTGTAGGTGGTTGCTTATTAGTCCAAATATTAAGAGTCCACCACCTAGTCTCTATGATATTCTGGTCCCTAGATATGGCTCTGGTCCCTCTTGTGCAAATATTCTGGATTTTTTCACCTGTTTTATTGTCTGCCAGGCGCAAAACCATAAGTCTGGCTCGTTTGGAAAAGTTAAAAAAAAAACACACACCTTTTCTCAACAAGCCACACAATATAAGGAACCATTCATGTCTTCCGCATAACTCCATTTGTGCTACAAAGTTAAATAATTGGGGTTAGGGTTTTTTCAGAACTTCTAAACCTAAATATTAGCAATAGTAATAATGATGCTTGCTGCCAACTATTAATGTGTGTTCCAACACCTTGCTTATCAAAGACTTTGCTATAGAGTTAAGCATGATAAATCTGAACAAAATCTGGATAAACAAAACAGCAGGGGTTGTGAGGCCACCATGAAGCCTCATCATAATGTCATATCATTTCAATTAATTTACCTTTAATGGGATAATAGAAAAAAAAAATATTGCCACACACATAAAATGCAATATAATGTATTAAATGGAACTTCAAGTGATTAAAATTGATTTATTCCATCATTTGTATTTTGTGTTTGTCCGTGCATATCTGTCCTGCTCTTGACTTTTTATTATGTGTGGTGTGTTCATTGAGGGCAAGTGTTGTCTTGATGTCTGGCGTGATATCCTTTAAATATGAATCAGGAGCTGTCTGCCCTCTCAAGCTAAATAAAGAACCTTCTCCTTGACAACTAGCATGTCAAGCCCACACTGCTCTAATGGCAGAAATGGGAAGCTTTTTTAATTTGTTATGCACTTTTATTTGAGCTGTAAAGTTGTCTAAATCCTCTTTTTGAGATGGGACTACTTTTCTAGGTGGACAGCTTCAGGTAATGTGAGTACATACACAATTGTTGTGGGTGGAGTTTGCAGAGCTCAGCTTAATGTAAACAGTGTTGTACGATTAGTCACATCCATTCCATGCCCCTTCCTGTTATCCTTGCACAGATGTGAAGCAAAAGTAACCTAGTTTACTGCTTTACATGGTCATGACATGAGTTGAAAGATTGAATGTAACTTTCACAGACAAGATTTTATCAAACCAGACTCATGCTGACACATGTAATGTTTAATTATTACATTTCTACTTTCGACGCAGAGTGGTAGTTGCAAATTTTGAACATTTATGTTGAACATTTGTTTGCTATGCTTTTATGGTAAATGTATGACTATACATGTGCTGTTAGTTCATATTCGAACCATTAAAATAATGGAATATGATAAAATTATTTTGAATCAAGTCAAAGAATTGAATAAAATTGAATAAAATCCTTTATTAAATAATTGGATCGATAAGAAATAGAAAAGAAACAGAAACAAATAAAGCCCAAATAGAAACCCAAAGAATTAACCTAACGCACAGAAACTGAACACTAGAGGTAGACCGATATATCAGTTTTACAGATTAATCATTGCCGATAGTTGCTTTTTGTAACTATCGGTCATCTGCAAAAATCTATGCTGATAGTTTATTTTATTTCCTAATTTTTTTTATTCCTCATCAATAAACCTCATCTGGTGAAATATATACATATAAACTCTTCATATGGTGAATATAGAGTATATAGACTGTAAAAAGTTAAATGTGGTGAATACTGGCTTGTAGAGCATTGTAAGTTAGCCAAGTCTCTGTCATTCAAAATAAGATTCCCCGGTGTGAAAGTCCCCCGCAATGCACCAGATCTTAATTTTTCTTGTTATAATTAAGATTTTGGTTGCACAAACTACTTTTGGGATTTTATTCATTTTGGACTCTTGTGGCCTCAATGTCTGTACCCTACAAAAAATATCAGCCGATTAATCGGTTATCGGTCTTTTCCACCACCTTAGTTATCATATCAGCGAAATCCACTATCGGTCGACCTCTACTGAACACTAACAAGAATAGAACTAAAGGAAAATAAAAGAAACAGAAACTAATAGAGCAAAAACTAATAGAAACAAAAATGTACCACATAGTAACGAATAGAAACATATAGAATAGAATAGCTAATGTAAACGCACTTCATTACCATTTTCATTCCAGGAGAAATTAGAAACATTTATAAAGATCAATTTTTAATGATAAAACCTTTTAAAATACTCTTTTCTCAGAAACTGCTTTTCTTCAGAATTGGAGAATCTAAAGCAAGCTTCCATATCATATCCCAGACGACCTATAGCTAACCCATAGGTCTGTGCATTACAAGCTCTTTATGGCCTCATAACAAAAAATTAAAAAAAGGAAACGTAGGTGGAAAATTGCGATTCCTGCTTCCACACAGTCATCGTCCACAACACTGAGGAAATGCCAAATTCACAGCCTCAGCACATTTCAGCCATGTGCCCTGTACTCATGTAACACACAAAGATACACTCATCAACAGAACAGAATGTTGTCAAATACTGTGGTCACAATGTTCCATCCAATGACAACTGCATAATGAAGTTCTGAGAAACCAAGTCACTATCTTTCAGTCAAGACAACTTTTGGAATGATTTTAAAACATGTTTATCAGTGGATATGGCAAATTAATAGGTTTGGTCTTGGTGGACTATATATGCTTACACTGCTGCAGAGCAAGTACAAAGTCTTGCATGCTGTTGTAGCATGACTGTGCATGTCTTAGCAGTAGCAATACATGCTGCTGTGGCTGAAACAAAACATGCATGAAATCCCCAAGAAGCAGATCTAGACAAGTGATGCTGGGAAGGAGGTGGGTAAACGCCAAGAAAGCTATCATAGCTTGTGTAATGAGACCAGCTTGCTGGTAACACACAGAGGTAAGGCTTAATTTAAATATCTGACATAATTGTAAAAGCAGTTTGATTGGTTACCAAGATTACAATGAAAGAACGTACCAGCTTGTGTCAGAGTTTTCTGACTGAACTTCGTGTCATTAATGAAATACACAGCTGGCAAATTCTGCATTACTTACTCTGGTTTACTGAAAAATACTGAAAAGTTTCTTCTTATTCTCACAATGGCTTGAAGAGTTCTGAATGAAAGTGAGGTTCTTACAATGCTTGAATGTATTTAGTTCAATTACAATTTTGTTTTGAGCATGCGTTTGTGTGTGATTTTAACACATGCTGTATGTTAAAGGAATAGTTTACCACAAAAATGAAAATTCATCATTTAATCACCCTCATGCCATCCCAGATATGTATGACTTTCTTTCTTCTTCTGAACACAAATGAAGATTTTCTCATTTCTGTAGGTCCTCACAATGCAAGTGAATGGTGGCCAGAAGGTTTTTTGAAGGTTCAAAAAGCACATAAAAGTGGTTGAATCCATGTCTTCAGAAGCTATATGACTGGTGCAGGTGAGAAGATCAATATCCAAGTCCCTTTTTACCATAAATCTCCACTTTCACTTCCACATTCTTCTTCTCTTGTTTTTGGCTATTTGCAGTATTCGTGTATATTGCTACCTATTGGGCAGGGAGGAGAATTTATAGTAAAAAAGGACTTAAATTTTGATCTATTTCTCACCCACACCTATCATATCGCTTTTGAAAATATGGATTCAACCACTGTAGTCAAATGGATTACTTTTATGCTGCCTTTGAGTCCTTTTTGGAGCTTGACATTTTTAGACCCTATTGACATTTTATGGACAAAAACACCTTCAAAAAAATCCTTCAAAAAATCTTTGTTGTGTTCAGCAGAAGAAAGAAAGTCATACGAGTTTGAGATGGCATGAGAGTCCGTAAATGATGAGATAAGGTTCTGGGCTTTCTGTCCAGGAAAAAAAAAGTAACAAGGAAACTTTGCTTTTTCATGCTATGACCCCTGTATATCTCAAAGTACACAAATGGCAGTTTGTTACCTGTTAGGGCGCCCCCTAGGCTTCCTCTCCGGAGCTGCCTACCATCTTCGCTGAGCTGTCGTTTGAATTTCAGAGCTAAGCTGGAGCCGTGAGAGACCTCGGGGTTACTGGACTTGCGGAAGGTCATGGAGGGGGGGTAGAGGATGTTATCCGGCTGCAGGAGAGGAAGAGATGAGATCAACACCCAGCTTAATCTGGGAACCATTATAGATTAGATCATTGATTGCATCACGAATAGCATTGCAGAGTTTAAAGCAATGCAAATATATTTAACACAGGGCAGAATATCCATTATTGGCAATTTATTTACATTCCTTAAGAAGACTCTTTTATTCCAAAGCGATTTACAAATGAGGAATAGAGCAAAAGCAAATAATCCTAAAGAGGCAATAAAATGAGAAGTGCTGTGATACAAAGTTTCAATTTTGTTAAGGGATTTTATCAATTTATTTTGTATTGTGATACTTAGGAACTTGCTACTAAGTTATAAATATCTACATTATCCAAATGTTTAAAGTACCCATAAAATTATAAGTGATCCTATACTAACATAATACCATGATTTTTATACATGGAATATCTGGATGACCTTGACATTTGCCAAAATGTGCAGTATATAAAGCACATTGTGAAGAATTTTGTTTTCCACAACCACAAAGCAATGTGCTCATCTTGACCTTCCATTTCCAGTGTGGTGAATTAAAAGATGCATTTTTATCCATTTTTACTCATCAGACTACCAAAAGGAAACCAAATTGAAGTGCGAAATAACTATTTTCAAGATCATAACTGGATGTCACTCACATTATGTATAACTTTATGATGTCATATGATAATGTGAAACGTTAATCATGGAATAATGCCTACTGTTCTACTTCCTATTAAAAACCTATACTATGCAGTATTCATAATGTAGTTATTCCTAATTCTCAATTACAAAAGTAAAATAAGTGAATGCCATTTCATGCTGACCAAGTCTCCAATCACAGCATGAATCAATTATTAATGATCCGTTACCTCCGATACACTGAAATTCCCCTCACTATTATCATGATTGTCATTTTAATTTGCTAAATGGCTGTGTTAGATAGCAAACCATTTCTTCCACTTTCAGTTCATTCAAGGCTCCATTCTTTCTAGCCTTTCACCCCCAAGCACTCAGCGAACAAAACAAGCCATTTAACCATGCAGATAAACTCTCTCCTGACACGCAAAGACATTTGGACTTTTATTTCCCTCAGTGATAAACAAATTAGTGATCACTGCAGAAACCCAAGCCTTACACAACAAAGCGTTGTTGTCTTTTTTTACAAAACAGGGTTCTCACTAGGTGAAATCCACAGAGCATCACAAACAAATGTGGTGTCTGGAAATTATGTTTTTACATAAACTAATTTAAAGGCAATACATTTTTAAATGGATAACATAAACAAATGATGTAAAAACACACAATGGCTGTAATCGTGCAACAGGATTTTTTTAATGGCCGATGCCAATATCCAGAGAGCAGGGTGGCTGATAGGCCGATATAATGCAGATTTATTACTCAATTTAATATAGTAAATAACTTGTACATGAAATTGCAATGAATGAATGAATATATATATTATATATATATATATATATAAATTGCAAATAAATAAATAAATACAATTATTTAGTACTACATATATTTACTCAATTTCACACAAAATGATAACTTTGTAAAAATAAACCAAATAAATCTTAAAAAAAAAAAAAAAAAAAAAAAAAAAATGGTAGAGACATATTTAAGAGGGAAATAACAACAGTGCACACAGCAGTCCAGCAGTCACAGATGGTATATGCGCACTAGCAAACACCTTTACTTTGAAGTTGTGCTCACGTGCTAGTGCGGATCCATCGAGAAGCAATCTACTGACAGCTTTCAGTTTACAAAGCCCGGATCGCCTGTTTGGAGTGTCATGAACTGACCATCATGCAACATTCGTGAGTCAGAGGAACAGAGTTTTGATCCAGGCTAATAGAATACATGTTTCAGAGGAAGACATACCAGTGCTCCACAGGAAGAAAAACGCTGTATTTGCGCTAGTTTTGTGAGAATTGCATCTGTCGCAGCTCTGATGCGTAGGACAGTTTAAATTAGCTACATGTTTTTGCACGCCGGTCTATTAATGTAGTAACACGATTGCACGTACAAAAAAAAAAAAAAAAAAAAACGAACTGTGATTTGGTCGTTTACATGTCTCATACGGTTTCTTTACATGCAAGCATGCGATTTTCGGTGCTCACACAGCTTGAGAAACTAATCTGCCAAATAGGAAAATGTATTTATTTTAAATTAAGTGCTGTATAATTAAAAAATACTGAATATTGATATTTTGGCCTCTGCGACATATATATATATATATATATCGAAATATATATATATATATATATATATATATATAGGTCGACCACTACATTTCAATGTTTCCAACCTGACTAAAATGGAAGTTACAACAGTCAACCCTCTACAAAAAAAAAAAAAAAAAAAAAAAAAAAAAAGAAGTGGGGAAAAAAAAGCCAAGATATTTTTTCCACTGTTCCAATCCCAAACACTACACCACACCTTATGACATAAACGTCCTTCATCTTATTGTCCAACAGAGTTGAAAAGACCTATGTTGGATTGAGTAACACCTCGCTGTTGAACAAAGGCAGAGCAGAGGAAGAGGTTCCTCCCCGTAAATATAAACAAATGGAGGCTAGTGAGTGTTCTCGGACTAGAAGGCAACTCCCTCTCCTTGGAGGGAAATTATTCATGATCCTACACACTCTTGTTTGGAGAAGCCAAGAAGAGGTGCAGTGATATACTCATATCCAAAACAATCCCATGTGAGAAGGTCTTTGGGAGAACACTGTACAAGAACATATGGAATAAACATGGAGGACACGATTGGTAAATTCTCATGACATCTCATTTTCGTCGATAGTACACAAGATTTCAAAGTGGTAATAAACATTGGAGTCCCAAATTGGATTGAACATTGAACATTGGATTGCCAAGAGACCCAAATCTTTGACAACTTTAAGACAATAGCCCATAGTTGAACTTGACCTATAAATCTACCACAACAGGCAAGAGCTGGTTTGTTTAGTCATTATGCAAAGATTCTGGGATCTACGGTCTATGAGTTTCATTGAAGTCATCAGGCATTGTCTCTCGCTCCCTGATCGCTCAGATTACCACTGCAATACAGCTAAGAAGTATGAATGAATGAATGAATGAATGTTACATTTACATAGTGCTTTTTCTGACACTACACTCAAGGCACTTTACACAGTGAACAGGGGACTCTCCTCAAACCACCACCAGTGTGCAGAATCCACCTGTAGAGTTTAACTAACAGCTTCAGCATTACTGCCGATCACAGCTGAGAGTTGCGACAGACAGAGTAATCACACTCGTTCAGGGCGCTAACCTGATATGCAAGTTGAGGAATAGAGTTAAATGAACAGCTTCAGCATTTCTGTTTATCACTATTTGGGATGCAACAGATGCAGGTAAATCACACATGCTCAGTCTGCAACGGCAGATCCTGATTCGTGGCGTGAGAAAGTAGTTCCATACACAATTGCATTTTTTGGGACTGGCCTTAGTTTTTCCAGTTATTTATTAACTTGTTTGTTGAACTGTTGTATAAAAGCAATATCAGAATCGCAATCATGCTGTTTATCAGCACAGCTGTGATTACTTGTGGCGGCCGAATCACAGCCATGCTGATATACAGCCATAACAGCACGATTGCAATTCTGATATTGCTTTCTTAAATCATTTATCAAGAATGTGACCATATTATATAGATTGCTCACCTGTTCAAGATTCAGTATAATCATGCATAGAAAGCAAAAAAAGTTAGTGTTCAAAACAATCTTATGTTTTCCCAAAAGAACAGAGAATCTGTCAATGTAAAACACTGATTGTAAAACAGACTATTCTATGTTAACACCTACATTTTAAACAAAATACTTACTGCACATAATTACTATGATGTTAATTATTAAAATATAAATACAAAACATACAAATCACAGTGGTATATGAATCAACCCCTCATATACTACAGTCAACCAAGCTGGATTTTAAAATATGAACTACATAATGGGTCTATTGGTTGATCACAGTCTCATTAAATATTTTATTGTTCCCGTTATATCACTGTCTTTAAATTGAGCCAAACCCAAAGGTCACTGAACACAATAAAATAGATAAATATTTAAGAGCATATTCTCATATTACACCTATTAAATACAAAAAGTGAGCAGTTTTTTTGAACATCCAATATAGAGAACTAACCAAGTTTTATGCACATCACTTTGAAAGGTATCTATTTGACAATACATGCAACAAGAAATAGCATGTAGTAAAAACTAGGCCTATTGAAGGACTTAATATCCTGAAGTGCAACGCCCTCTGCAAACAAAAACTCTTTGGCTGTGGAACAGAACCTCATATTGTATTACTCATTGTCTGTATTCATAAGGTGGTAATCTTTAGCCCAGGCCTGCTGGACACAAAGATAATATTTCTATATGACAGACTGTACACATGTCTATGACCTCATAACTGGCCGTTTGCCAAAGTTTCTTTGCAGATCGTGTCTTTCCATATATTATAAAAGCAAATTGTGTTGTAAAATACCCATCATGCATTTTGGCCATGCTTGCAGTTTAAACTATGCTTCATATTTACAGCATAATTCATTTCTGTGGGACAGAGATGTTAGAGAAAAGTTTATTATTTCCCCATTCCCTGAATGTAAACAAGGGCATTTCTCAGTAACAAGATCTTCACAGAACAAATAGAACTGTTTAGCAGGATTTCAAAAATTAGATTTCAAATAAAATCAAATTCCTTTATTGTCACTCAACCATATACACAAGTGCAACTGTGGGTGAAAGTCTTGGGTGCAGTTCCGAACAACATATTAGTCATGACAGTGATTTGAGCGGTTATATAATTAAATCATAACTCAAGGATACAATAATGTAGTCCTGGCCTCTCTAAGAGGATTAAAGGTGTATATCAGTAAAACACCGAACATAAATCATCTTTCCCTGCAATATTGGTGCTTATGAAGTGCAGATATCTCAGTAGCATTCAGCCCTGCAGAAGAGCTCTTTCTATGAGAGAGCTGCTATGTGAATTATGTGTCTCGTAAACCACACTGAGTTGAAAGCAGGTAAAACACATATTACATCACGAATCTTTTTTACATATTACAACATCTTTGTTGTTGGTTTTTTTTTTTTTTTGATTAACATTTTTTATTGATTCTTCAAAGACAAAGAAAAACAAAACATATATACAATTAATCAACATTTAACTCCCACTACTACCCCTACCCAATCAAGAACCCCACCCGACCCCAAACGAACATCCCAGTGGTCTTACATAAGTACACACACACACAGAGAGAATAAAAATAAATAAATAAATTAACATAAAATTAATTATATATATATATATATATATACACACACACACACACACACACACACACATTAAACATACAACTCTAAAACTATGCCTCTATCCACATTCGCACTCCGAAAGCCCCCCAAAAACATCAAATATCTACCCCATTTCCCATTAAAAGAATCCCACATCCCCAGCCATCTACATGTTACCTCTTCGAAGGCTGCCACCCTTCCCATCTCCTCGCACCACTCCCGAATTGAGGGTGCTCCCACCGACTTCCAACCCCTTAAAACAATCTGCCTGCCTATCATTGCACTGGTGAGGACTCAATCTTATGTATTTGTCACCTACGTAAATGACCGCCCTATCACCCAAAACACAGAGTCTGTGGCAAAACGAAATCCGAATACCCAACACGTCACACACAAAACTCTGTACTTTCAACCAAAATTCCTGAATCTCAGCACACCACCAAAAAACATGGGCCATGTCTCTATCCTCCAACTGACAATGCCAGCAGATGGGTGTGTCTTTAAGACCACGCCTATACAGTCTAAAGGGGGTCCAACAGAATCTATGAAGAATCATTAATTGTATAAGCTGCACCCTTGCATCTCTAGATACAGACTTGACGTTTTTTTAGAATCCCAGCCCATACTCCCTCCATCAATATCAAATTAAAATCTTTCTCCCATAATCTCTTGATAGAGACAAAAGCTACGTCCCCCAGAATCTGAACTAGCAGGGAGTAATACACTGATGCCTCATGACCTTTTCCAAAAGCAGTAATCACCACTCCCAGAGTATCTGCCACTTTAGGGTATATTTAGGAGTATGCTAATCCCAAAAATAGTACAGAGCAAGTGGCGCAACTGTAAATACCTAAAAAACTGAGATCTGGGAATCCCAAAATGTTGAGCCAAATTACCAAAGGATCTCAACACTCCATTCTCATATAGGTCACCGAGTGTAGTAACCCCCCTCACAATCCACTATGACCAGAAGAAGGGGGACTTATCAATACATAATTTTGGGTTCAGCCATATGCTCGAAGCAGCATTCAAATAAATGTCTGAATTAAACACTCTGGACACTTTTGTCCATACCGAGAGCAAGTGCGAGATAATGGGGTGTGACTTAGCTTCTCCGGTTAGTTTGCTATAAAGGCTTTGCAATGGCAAAATAGGGGCAAGAACTTCCAGTTCAATAGAAAACCAGGGAGGGGCTCTTTCAGGTAGAAGCATCCAATGAGCCAAATGCCTGAGACTGAACGCATAATAAAACAAAATCTTGGGAAGGCCTAGCCCACCTTTGTCAATCGGTGACCTTCCCAATCATCGATAAATGTAATGAAGCCCACCTGTCCACATCGCTCAAAAACCTTTTTATTAAAGGGTCAGAATTAACTAACTAAATCAGACAAATTTGCTGGTAATAAAATACCCAAATACTTAATGCCCTGTTTGGGCCACTGGAAGGCGCCCAGCTGGAAGGCCATTAGTGGACAGTACGCTGTCAGAGGCAAAGCTTCAGATTTAGACCAATTGACTTTGTATCCTGAGAACTTGGAAAAGGAATGAATAATTCTGTGGAGGCAAGGCATAGATCTAATAGGGTCAGAGACAAATAATAAAATATAATCTGCGTAAAGCAGAAGCTTATGTGCCACACCTCCCGCCATCAACCCTGGAAAATCATCCCCCTTTCTTATCGCGGCGGCTAATGGTTCGAGGGCAAAACAGAACAATAATGGGGAAAGAGGGCAACCCTGCCGAGTGCCCCTATTCAGAGTAAAATAATCTGAAATTAATCCGTTTGTTTGTACCGCTGCTACAGGGTGTCTATAAAGTAACTTAATCCAACCAATAAATGTACTCCCCACCCCATACATTTCCAAAATCTTAAACAGATAATCCCATTCTACCATATCAAATGCCTTTTCACCGTCAAGTGAGATGGCAGTGACCGCAGGCTGATCATTTGCTACTGACAGAGATATTGATGTTATCCGAAGAGCTACGGCCCCGAATAAACCCCACCTGATCTATATGTATAAAAGATGTCATAACTTTACTTAATCGATTAGCCAAAAGTTTTGACAAAATATTTACATCTAGCTGGATCAGGGAAATTGGACGGTAACTCTTACACTCACTTGGATCTCTGTCCTTTTTAAGAATCAGACTGATCCGTGCTTGTGTCATAGTTGGGGGAAGCTTTCCATTCTTTAATGATTCCATATAAACTTCTAGGAAATGTGGAGCCAATTCTGTAGCATAAGATCTAAAAAATTCAGTGGCAAAACCTGTAGCACTAGGGCCAGACTGTTTTGCCACCGAATTTTTTAGATCTTATGCTACAGATTTGGCTCCACTTTTGCCTTGCTTGTAGGTAGGCCTTAATTACCTCGTCAAGCTCCTCCAAGGTTATCTCAGAATCAAGATAATTTTGTCAATTTAGGGAGTTCTAATGGTTCTGAAAATGTTCTAATATCTTCATCAGTAGACAAAGACATGGAACTCTAGAGATCAAGACAGAATTCTTTAAAGGCATTATTAAAATCAATGGCCGAGGTACAAATTTCACCACCAGCAGATTTCACTGAGGGAATGGTAGAAAAAGACTCTCTCTGTTTTATATATCTAGCCAAAAGCTTCCCTGCTTTGTCCCCCGACTCAAAGTATGACTGTCTTGCCCCGAATAACCAAAACTCTACTTTCCGTGACAAAATAGTATTATATCTGTATTTCAATTGGATTAATTCTCCAAGGCCATCAGATGACATTCGGCGCTTCAGCTCTGCCTCTGCACTTTTAATATTCCCTTCCAACTCCACGAGTTCTCATGCTTTGGATTTTTTGGTAAATGAGGCATACTGTATGATCTGACCCCTAAGAACCGCCTTAAGTGTCTCCCAAGCCACGCCCACAGAAGATACTGAGGACCAGTTGTTCTCCATATAAACATTGATTTCAGTCTTTAACATTTGTTGGAAATCAGGATTTTGCAAAAGGGATACATTAAAGTGCCAACTATATGATTTCTTTTTCTCCGTATGTGGCAACACCTCTAAACTCACCAGGGCGTGATCTGAGACTAAGATGTTTCCAATTGAGCAATCAACAACAGATGAAATGAGGGACTTAAAAATAAAAAAAATCTATTCTAGAATAAATCTTATGGACTGATGAAAAAAAAAAAAAATTTATAGTCCCTATCAGATGGGTTCAAAAGTCGCCAAATATCTGCAAGGCCAAGATTTTTACACATCCTCTGAAGCGTCAATGTTGCTCTAGGGGGCTTGCACACTTTTGCTTCACTATGATCAATGACTGAGTCCATCAAAAGATTAAAGTCTCCTCCCAATATTATACAGTATCATGAAGGGTGCCAGCAGCTTGCAACATCCCTTCAAGATCTATAAAAAAGCCCTGATCATCCATGATAGGCATGTAAATATTAGCCAAAACCAAACTTTGCCCCTGAATTTCTGCTAAAACAATAATGATTCTCCCTAATTTATCTTTAATCTGTTTGAGAGATTAGAATTGTAGATGTTTACTTATCAATGTAATAACCCCCCTGCTCTTACTTGAACCAGCACTAAAGTAAACATGCCCAACCCATATCTTCCCAAAATGTTCAGCTTCCTGCGAGGAACGATGTGTTTCTTGAAGAAACACTATATCACATTTCTTACGCTTAAGAAAAGAAATAACCTTCCTTCTTTTTATGGGGTGCCCCAACGCATTCACATTCCACGTGGAGAGAGACAATCCACTCATATTAACTTTTGACATTGATATAATAGAAAAAATTAATTGTGTCAAAAACAAGATTATACAGACCACATTCTAACATTAGTGCAACAATCAAACCCCAAACCCCCCTGAACCAAACAAACAGAAAAAAGAAAAATGTGTGCATTAACCCAGCGCACGACTGCGCCAACCGGCGTCAATCCCTCTAAACTCAAAAGGTCCATGTACGCCTATGAGAGCCCCTGCCACAACTTTGCCATCGGATTGCTCAAATCCAGTGCTTCTGCACAAATTTTGTGAGGCAAAATTACATAACAGAAAATACTTTGTAAAACAAACCCCAGCCAATAGGCAAAATAAACACAAAGAACGTGTAGGTTCATTCACAGAACTGTCTCGAGGGTGTGTTCCTCCACAAAACAGATTCCAGCCGATATAAAGCCGTTAAGTTTCCTCGGACAGACAAACAAGTGTTCAGTGAGCCGGCTGTTTATAAGGGCAGCAGATGACGTAATCATTCCAATGTCCCGCAAAAATACTCCACAAAACAAACTCCAGCCAACAGGAGGCATAAGCACAAGGAATGAACAGATTCATCAACAACTGTCCCAAAGCAGTGTTATTCCACAAAACAACTAGGCAGAACCATCACAAAAAGAAACAAAACATGCATCCCGGTTCCTTGGATGGTCAAGAGTCAAATTCACTCGGTGGCTACATAAAAAAAATATACCATGACTTACTCAGTCCATCAAATTTATAAAAGACATCCTTTGTGTGGGCATGTAGATATTTTGCAGCCATCCCCAGCATCCACTCTCAATCTGGCCAGGAACCCCAGTGCAAAAGCGATCCTCCATCAATGCAAAAGTTTCTTTAAGGAGAAGTGTTATTCCACAAAACAAACTCCAGCCGCTAGGCAGAACCAATACAAACAGAAACAAAAATGGCGCCTAGCTTCCTCAGACAATCGAGTGTATGTTCAGCGAGTCAATCCACTCACATGAGAAACACCAAATGGCTTACTCACTCCAATGTATTTATGAAGGACAGTGCTTGCTTGGGACATGTAAATACCCTGCGGCCATCCTTCGTTTCCATTCTCAATTTGGCCGGAAACATCAGTGCAAAAGAATTTCCCCAGCCATGCCATCCAAATTGAGTCCCTGGTCTGCAGGCCCATCAGAGGTTTCAGCTTGAGCACGTAAGTATCTTTTTATATCTCCAGAGCCCAAGGATTTTGACTTCTTTGCCATGTTTACCTTAAAGAACAAATATGTAAATGGGTGTATCGAATCTCACTGGATTATAACATGAAAATAATAAAAAAAACTAGCAAAGTGCGCAGAGCTCGTCGCTCACACGTCTGCTCCTTGCATGGCGTAACGTGACCCTTCGATAAATAGTCATTCTTGATGACCAATTCAAGCACTGTAATAAATATTTCTAATTATTTATTTGACATCTAACATTGTCAGTACTAGAATTGTGTTAGTCAGTGGATAAATACATGGATCAGTAGGACATGAGCCAGAATGACTAATTGGTATCATGGTAAAGTTTTCGCCTAATACAAGGAGTTCCGGGTTCCAGTCTGCCCTAATATAATTTTATAATTGTTTGCATTTTGCTTTCCGAATTAGCTGGATAAAGAGCACAAGCAGCGCAACAGCGGAGCAAATAGAGCCTATGTGCATGAGAGTACGTCGCCGCCTGAGGTCACTCAACGCCACTGATAACAGTCGCAAAAAATAACGAATTCCAGTGCTGGATCGCCAATTATTATAACACACATGAACGAATGCTCAAGAACTGGAGATGTTTTTTCTGCATTTGACACTCAACTGACGAAAGCTATTTTTAAAAGTGATGGGGACAAGAGCGGCAAAAAGTGGTAGGGACATGTCCCACCTGTAAATGACGCCTATGAACTAAACTAATGTCACTGGATGTATTATTGCATAATAACAAATCAAAAGGCACAAATTCAACATTTCTGGGAAGTACACTGGGAAGAAAAAATAAATAAATCACACATGCATACACACACACACACAATCAACTAGAACACATCAATTTAAAATAGCAACTGCTGTCCCTGTCTGCGTTTACACAAGTGAGCTGGGGGAATCCCGGAATATGATGTAAAAGGGAACCCCCCAATCACAGCACCGCAAGCAATGCAATGCAGCTCAAGCTGCTATGAAATGTTAAGGAAGCAAACACAGCAGCAATGTCGAACATTTGGAAATAAAGTGAAGCAATGGATAAAAATGTTCGGATGCCATGTTTGTCATTTACACAAGCATCGCAGGTTGAGAAAATGGCTTACTGACCAAGCCGCATGTATAAGGGTATGCCACTAACCACTAACATAGTGCATGTAAAATGCCATCGTCACTTTCACGTAAGCAGCTTTCTCTCAATAAGCAGATTTCTGGTGTCCATTTAACCCTTTAAGCTCTGAAGGTGTTTTTAAAGATTTCCTGTTTCAGTGGCATACCAAAAATGAATGATGGTGATGGGGGCATGGTCGAGCGACGTCTGTGGAGAGCGAGGCTGGGAGAGGAAGAGAGGTAAGGATTGATACCTGTGGGAAATTATCTCTAACAGTTTTGTGTTGCAGTGAGAGCTGGAGAGGGATAAAAATGTACTTTTCTATTTTATTTTTCTGATTTGACATTATATACAATGATCAGCCACAACATTAAAACAACCTGCCTAATACTTTGTAGGTCTCCCTCGTGCTGCCAAAACAGTGCCAACCCACATCTCAGAAAAGCATTCTGAGATGCTATTCTTCTCACCACAACTGTACAGAGCAGTTATCCGAGTTACCGTAGACTTTGTCAGTTCGAACCAGTCTGGCCATTCTCTGTTGACCTCTCTCATCAACAAGTCATTTCCAACTGCAGAACTGCCCCTCACTGGATGTTTTTTGTTTTTGGAACCATTCTGAGCAAATTCTAGAGACTGTTGTGTGTGAAAATCCCAGGAGATCAGCAGTTACAGAAATACTCAAACCAGCCCATCTGGCACCAACAATCATCCATGCAATTATCTAATCAGCCAATTGTGTGGCAGCAGTGCAGTGCAGTGCATAAAATCGTGCAGATACAAATCAGTAGCTTCAGTTAATGTTCACATCAACCATCAGAATGGGCAAAAATGTGATCTGAAGTGATTTGGACCATGGCATGATTGTTCTTGAGAAGAATAGCATCTCAAAATGCTATTCTGAGATGCGGGTTGGTGCTTTTTTGGCAACACGAGGGGGACCTACACAATATTAGGCAGGTGGTTTTAATGTTGTGGCAGATTGGTGTATCTCTGGGTGTAAATAAGGTGGCTCTGAAAAACTGCTTTTATTTTTTCCCCAATCATGTCAACTGTAACTGAGAAACATTGTGTTGATATGAAAAAGCAATCAAAAGTTATAGCATTAAAAAAATAATTTATCCTAGTGTACAACATCGAGTGTCAAAAAGCCTCTCCAAACAAATAAAATAAAATAATTGTACATAAGAACTAATTACACATGCAAACAGAAAACTTACTGTGATAAGGAAAAGGGCATGGCCGGGCCGTGAGGGTGCACAGCCGGCACTGAGCCAACTTATCAGCAGGAAAGAGAGATAAAGGGGAGCCAGAGACACCCGCGGCCGATGTGTGTGTGCGCGTCTATGTGTTTTATGTTAAGTTCATTTCTGTCATTAAAGTTTACGTTGATTGCTCAGCCGGTTCCCACCTCCTCCTTGCCCATCCCTTACCCATTACACTGGTGCCGAAAACTCAGGAAGGAGGAGGGATGCGCTGTCATCTGCTAAGGGAGGAGCCGTGGAAAGTGCATCCTTCGAAAGTGCATCCTTCCTCTTTCCCTCCTTCTCTCCCACTGATTAGGTGACTCAGTGCCGGCCGTGCACCCTCATGACCCGGCCATGCCCTTCTCCTCGTCACAATCCTCCCCCGCCCGATTCAGGCTGGGGCGCCATCCAGGCTGGCCTACCTTCAAACTCAGTGCTTCTTTGCTTGACATCAAGGGGAAATCCTAAGAAATCAGCTAAGACCTCAGAACAAAAATTGTGGACCTCCACAAGTCTGGTTCATCCTTGGGAGCAATTTCCAAATGCCTGAAGGTACCACGTTCATCTGTACAAACAATAGTATGCAAGTATAAACACCATGGTACCATGCAGCCATCATACCGTTCAGGAAGGATACGCATTCGGTCTCCTAAAGATGCACATAGTTTGGTGCGAAAAGTGTGAATCAATCCCAGAACAACAGCAAAAGGACCTTGTGAAGACGCTAGAGGAAACAGGTAGAAAGTATCTATATCCACTGCTCCAAAACCACCATAAAAAAGCCAGACTACAGTATGCAAGTGCATATGGGGACAAAGATCTTACTTTTTGGAGAAATGTCCTCTGGTCTAATGAAACAAAAATTGAACTGTTTGGCCATAATGACCATTATTATGTTTGGAGGAAAAAGGGTGAGGCTTGCAAGCCGAAGAACACAATCCCAACCGTGAAGCATGGGGGTGGCAGCATCATGTTGTGGGGGTGCTTTGCTGCAGGAGGGACTGCTGCACATCACAAAATAGATGGCATCATGAAGGAAAATTATGTGGCTATACTGAAGCAACATCTCAAGACATCAGCCAGGAAGTTAAAGCTCGGTCGCAAATGGGTCTTCTAAATGGACAATGACTCCAAGCATACCTCCAAAGTTGTGGCAAAATGGCTCAAGGACAACAAAGTCAAAGTATTGGAGTGGCCATCAAAAAGCCCTGACCTCAGTCTGATAGAAATTTGTGGGGAGAACTGAAAAAGCATGTGAAAGCAAGGAGGCCTACAAACCTGACTCATTTACACCAGTTCTGTCTGGAGGAATGGGCCAAAATTCCAGCAACTCATTGCGAGAAGCTTGTAGAAGGCTTCCCAAAATATTTGACCCAAGTTAAACAATTTAAAAGCAATGCTACCAAATACTAACAAAGTGTATGTAAACTTCTGACCAACTGGGAATGTGATGAAAGAAATAAATAATTCTCTACTATTTTTCTGACATTTCACATTCTTAAAATAAAGTAGTGATCCTAACTGACCTATGTCAGTGAATGTTTTCTACGATTAAATGTCAGGAATTGTGAAAAACGGAGTATAAATGCATTTGGCTAAGGTTTATGTAAACTTCTGTCTTCAACTGTACATGTCAAAGACATACTTAGTTATTACTCATTATATTTTTGTCTGTGAGTAAAATACAGGCTGGTTGTATTCTTCTCTTCCAACAACAACTGACACATGGCTATTTGATGAGTTTGTTGTTTTACGGATTGCAATTATATGTACAGTGCAAATTTCTTTATAAATTATCAAAACAGAACACTTCTGGTTTGTCTGCAAATTTCAAAGCACTTGTTCAGTTTAGGTCATAATGTCTGCATGCATTGTAAATCAGAGCTTCTATGCTTTGAAACTATATTTATTTTCTGTTGGTCAAGACTGTAGTTATTAATACTTTGACACTTATTTTTTTCCTGCCGGGCCGGTAAGTCTATGGGATTTATTTATTTATATTTGCAGTTTTATCGTCAGCAAGAACTACATTATAACACAGAACCAACTCTCAAATATGATTGGATATGAATCTAATTTTCCATCACTTATTCAACATATCAGTTTAATTAAATTTTAATCATCTATTTCTTATTTCAATGTTGCTTGACAATCATAACCAACTTATACATATATAACATAATAACTGTTCATTGTGATTAATATTATACTTTTTTAAAATAATTTATTAAACATTGATGTCTTTTACCAAATTGCTGTTGCTGCCATTTTGTTGTGCCTAACACCCCTTAACCGTAGTTAAATCGGACTGATCACACTGTGAATTCAGCAACACTAGGTTGAATGTTCTGCTGCTGAAATCAGTCTGTGCTTACCAAAAATCTGAATCACTCCCCCCAGTGACCAAAACTGGAAGTGTTGAGGGTAAATGTCCACAGGGTGGCACCAAAAGTAAGATGCATTTTAAGGCTGTGAATGATTTAATACAGTCAACAGGAATGCATATTTTATTAACTCTACCCCATAACCCAAACCCCAACCCTAAACCTAACCATCAGTGGGGTAAAGTTGTAGTTTTAGGGTTAAAACACATCCTCCAAATGTGTTCACCATTGTTTACGTGAACGCAATTACTTCTAGGTTCCCATGAGACCAGATCCCAGGTCTCGAGGACTGCTCTAGAAACCCAGGTAGGACTAGACTAGAGGGAAAGGCGATTACAATTAAATTGATAGAAAAATTTCTGATGGGGGATGGTGCTTGTCAGACTCAGAAATGTAGCTGAATGGGGTTGATTTCAAGGTACATGCACTTTCGAAAGCTACGTTGATTGCCTGTGTAATCATGTTGGTTAAATCACTGTGACACATGGCCTATTGTGGCTTAGGCTATTGCATTAGAAGACACTGGACTGCTTAGGCTGCAAGAGTACTTAAAATATTCTTAACAACTCTGGAAAAGATGAGAATTGTCGATATTTGTGCACACAGAAGAGGAAGAATTGATTCAAACAAGTAAGCCCATTGTCTCCGACCACCAATGTTAAACACTCGAGGGTCTACAGAGATTGCACACGCAACAGGTAATGTGAATTAGAAACAATGCCTGCAAAACTGCACACAAAACAAAAATCTGCCTTACAAAAAAGAAAGTACTGTGATAGTACCATGGTACCGTGATGGTATCAGATGCTAATACAATATTACTTTGATATATACCATGGCACTGAATGGTACTGGGAACATGTTTATAAACCATGGTATTATTATCATTGTAGTATCCCCCCCCAAAAAAAAAAAAATAATTGTGGTACACGCTCTCTCTTTTCAAAGTATCACAATGTTTTTGGACACTACTTTCACATATACACAGTACTGTGTGATTACCATATTCATGCATGTTAATTCAAGGGATACCAATGTATTGATTTTACCATGTTATACAGTATGTCCAAACAAATCATGGTATTGCCAAGGTTCATGTCCAAAAAACATGGTATTACCACTGAAAATGACCCCTCAAAAAAATCACGGTATTATCATGTTACATATCCAAATGGTATCATGGTATTACCCAGGTACATGTACTGTTGTAATGTATTGTTTTTTGGAAATGTAATACCCTGGTATTCTTTAAATTATCTTGGTGTACCATGCAAATATTATTGTATATGAATATGGTAATCATTGTATATATGGTCTATATCATAGAGTTGTATTACCATCTGATACCACCACTGGGTTATTCTTAAGAAACCTGTCAAGAAAATGTCATGGACCTATTTTACTCTAAAATCAAAAGAAACAATGTTACACTAATGAGAATTGGGTGGTAAAATGTGCTTATTTACATGTGGTTAAATAGTGCAGTACTTTTAAGTAAGGGCATCACTTTATGATTTCATTGACTGCATATTCTGAAAAACTAGGAAAATTCGGTTTCTATTAATGAATCCACAGGAGAAATGGCAGTTGTGATCTGAAGAGCTTTTGAGGATGACGTCCATTTCTCTGATATCAGCAGCACTTGTTGTCCCATACAAGACTGCAATCCGTTTCCACATGGAAATATATTCATAACTGAAGGACCTGCACATACGCCACTCTCCGTGGTTAGATGAGTAACACTGTATGACACATCTTCCACTGTCTATCATTAATTCATTCAGTTGGGTTGGACTGGGATTATGCTGGAAATACAAATGAGTATCACGATAGAAGAGATACTTTATCAAACTGCTTTTATCTGCCATGCTGGTTACTTCAAAACGGTTAAAGCACTCATCTTCAAATAAAAGCTATCGGTGTCTCCATGGATGTCTGTTTGTGTTTTTCTTTCAATTCCTCTTTCCCTCAGGCAGGGTCAAAGGGAAATTTTACAGTATTACATAACAATTAGATATTAAGAGCAGTTTCCTCATGAACATTTTAATGCATTATATTCCATAGTTAGTTAGTTAGTTTAGCTGTTGAAAAACACTGAATTAGTATGAAATAGGAATGGGTTTTATATACAAACTCTTACATATTTATTTTTTTATTTTTTTAATATTCAGATGTAGCTATATTTCCTGCTAATTCAACTAAAAAGTATTTCTATATTAAAAGGAATGTTCTGGGTTCAAAACAACTTAAGCTCAATTAACAATATTTGTGACAATGTTTCTAACCACAAAATATAACGGACTCATCCCTCATTCATAAAATGAAAGACCGTTCATGAAAGAACAGTGCAAAAGTGAGGTAAGATATTTTACACTAAAATATTGAATATGCACAAAGAGTAACATGTAATTTATATAGCTAAACTGGACATATATTAAACTCGCCATTGCTGTATTGCTCATTAAAGGTTAGGGGAAGATGTACTTCCCATGTAATCGCCACTGATTTTAGCCAGAAAAAACAAACAAACATTCACATGTGAGCATGCCAAGTCTTTCTGGAAAAAACATCTAATTCAGGCACCAAGTTGACAGATGTAAACAAACACGTACAGGGATGCCATTGCTGTTGCTGTTACTCTGTGTTCTGAGTCGCAAAAGAAACAGCCAAGCACAACTGGGTGCGGTCTTTGGTGGGAAGATGCAGCCAGTATATTCTCTAGAAACAGCAATGTGAGATGGACATGAGTGATGTCACAGGTACCCACGGGAATGGCCGAACACCCACGGAAAAACACAAGATATTCCCCATTAATTTTCTCCATAGGCATTTAAAAAAAAAAAAATTATAAATATTTCTCAGCCTTGACCCAAACCAGAAAGCTCTATTATTAATTAACGACATTTGATTTGAAGCAAATAATTTTCAAAATTTGAAAAAAGCGATTGGTAACTGGGAACTTCTCTGATTGGTGGATCTCACTTAGGGATTGCGGTTCCGGCGGTAGATCTGGATCCAGAGGGCTTTTACGAGACACAACTGCAGATTGAACTCTTTAATAATGAATTCATCGAGCACACTGCTGCGCGGAGAATTTTTTTTTTTAATTGAGCAGGCTGAGCATGCACAACCTTATATTCCTTCCTATTACTTAGAATAAAAATGTTTATAGTTAATGGGCATTTGTTGCGTGCGTAGAAGTGGTCGTGCATGGTCGTTAGGGCACCCACGGGCAGAAACATAAATCAGCAACTGTGAGTGGTGTTAAAAGTTAGCTAGTTAGTGCTTTTATCGCCATCTTCATTTCCTGATCTTCATCACCCTGCAAGCTTGATTTCCATTGGCTGCTCGGCGTATGACTTCAGATTTAAGTCGTGGAGTATCATACACTACTACATTTCCTCTATAGTCATCTCTTAAGTATGAAAAACATTTGACATACTTCGACTAGATGGAATCATAGTCTGAGAATAAGAAATCAGAGTCTGTATCATCATATAAAGCAATATCACTCAAGCAGGAGTGCTATATGTCCAGCTCTCAAGCAGGTAATCATAGTCATGCTGATAGATGGACAATGCAGCATGACTGCGAGTGTGATACTGCTTTCATATAACAGTTCAACGGACAAGGACTGTCAAAAAAAAATTACATTCCTTGTGTGTGGAACTACTTTCTTACACCACCAGAGAGGGTGACTGAGCATACGATAACCTGCATCTGTTGCAGTGTTGAACATGCTGCAGCTGTAAGTTTAACTCCATTCCTCAGCTGTAGCTCATATCATGGAGTGATGCTGCCATACGTGCTATTGGAATTATCCTAAGAATATTTTTTACCCACGTTCAAGTGTTTTGTTGTCGGAGAGAAAACATGGAATATGCCAGTTTCATTCTTTTATATTTCTAACTCTTATTTTAAAAACCACACGGAATGTTTTCTCTCCTCCGCCATGTTGAAAGTTTACATTTTCTCCCAACTCGGAAACTTGTATCAGCTAGGCGCCCTGAGCATGTTTGATTACTACATCTATCAGCTGTGATCGGCAGTAATGCTGAAGCTGTTAGTTTAACTCTGCTTCTCAGCTATAGTGAAGTAGTAATCTGAGCGATCAAGAAGTGAGACAATTTCAAATGACTTCAAAGAAATTCACACACTGACTGACAACACACAGTATTTGAATGTCAGCTCAACTCGCTCATAGTACACACAAGACAGTTGTTGCCACCTGCTGGCTCAGATCTTTAATGTCACAAGGAAAAATGAAAATTCACACATCTGCACTGCTCTTACACGTTAGTTTCGAATGCCACGAACACAAGCAGAGTGATACAAACAGTAAAGCGTCCCAGTAAAGCATTTCAGCACTCTTGAAACGCCTCTCGTCCAATCAGCTTCGAGGACCAGAACTAACTGTTGTATAGTGTGTGACATTCTATTAAATCTGTCAACTCCGACTGGCCCAAAATCTGCATTGACTCCACCCAATTACAAATTAGGGCTTAAATCAGTGTTAAAATATTATTTTAACAGGTATTTTAACCCAGCCCTTACCCAAGGAGGTCCTTCACTGAACAACAACTAATTCTGCAGATTACTCCACTGGGTCAAGTTAGGAAGTAACTTTCCCCTAAATCCTGAATGGTGCTTTAAGCAGAGCAGAAATGCATTGGACCATGACTTCTGTTCATAATTCTAGCTGTTAGGAAGAGGAAAAAACATTCCCAAGCTTGTGCAAAGACTTGCTCCAGGGAAAAGGTCAAAGTAAAAATATACTGATGGTCCCTTCTATTTCGCCAGGCAAGTTACAGTATGATTTAACCCATCTAATTCATGCTTTAATGTGAAGTGTGTAATTTTGTCTATGTTTTTTTTTTATTTATTTTTTTTTTTATCCCCTTTTCTCCCCAATTCCCAATGTGCTCTTATTCCTCGTGGTGGCGCAGAGACTCACCTCACTCCGGGAGGCGGAGGACGAATCTCAGTTGCCTCTGTTTCTGAGACAGTCAATCCACGCATCTTATCACGTGGCTTGCTGAGTGCGAGCAAAAATGTTAATTCTCATTCTCACCCTCATGCCATTTCAAACTTGTATGACTTTCTTTCTTCTGCAGATAACAAGCAGACACTTTGAAGGATGCATGATTTGTTTTTGTCCATACAATATAAGTCAATGGGTCCAAAACTTACAAACATAAAGGCAGCATAAAAGTAATCCCTTATGACTCGAGTGGTTAATTCCATGCTTTTTGAAGTGATATGGTCACTTTGTGTGAGAAACAGAACAAAATTTCAGTCCTTATTCACAATAAATATTGACATCTGGCTCGATTGGAACACAGTGCAGGCTTCAAAACGTAGATTCATTGAGGCTGCACGCGGTTGCCCAGTACTCCATTCCCGATCATTATATATCAATAAGACGTCGAATTATAATTTTCTAGTGTTTATCATCAGTCAACCCCCCCCCACCCTAGCAGTTTGGTTCTCTTGGTCCGGACCGAAAATGATACATTTAGTCCTGGTTCGGTTAGCATTCACACTGGCGTTTTTAATACGAACCTAACGATACAAAACAAAAGGCATCAGGAAAAAGTCACAACCTGATTGGGCAGCTTTTATGATGTAAATTTTGCGACGGCACTTGCCAAACATCCAAAACAATCTGGCTGCTGGGCGAAATGCGCTCGTTAGATTTATATATGTATATATGGTGGTATTTTTACCCGCTGAGAACAAACGAAGAGCTAATAAAATGTGTAAAGGAGTCAAAACAGCACCAGGAATTCCTTCGTTGCACACACAAATGAAGATATGCTGCAAGGACGGCTGACGGCGGTTACGACGCCTATACCGAACTGTATTTGGCAACATAGCTCCTATGATGAGAAGAACCAGGTATGCTTGAGGTCAGTATTAAAGGCAAATGACTTCCTGTTATTGGTCCGTTTACACATCTTTGGTCCATGCTGCTTTCATATATCAGTCGAACCACACCAGAGTTAGTTTGGAAGCGGACCGAGACCCACTACTCAAGGGGTTTCGGTCTGCTTGTTTGGTGCGCACCAAGGTTCGTATGGCAGCGTTCACACTTGTTCAAATGAACCGCACTAACAGAGCAATCACACCGGAGTTCGTTTTAATCGAACCAAACCTGCCAAGTGTGAACACACCCTAGAAGTGTGTGAAGTGTTACTTAAAGAAAAGCATACATTCATAAATCATACACGACACAGAACTCAGTTTTTGTTTTTTTTCGATTTTCTCGATTTTTTGATTTGGAATACCCAATTCCCAATGCGCTCTAAGTCCTCGTGGTGGCGTAGTGATTTGCCTCGATCCAGGTGGCGGAGGACGAATCTCAGTTGCCTCCGTGTCTGAGACCATCAATCCATACATCTTATCACGTGGCTCGTTGAGCACATTACCACGGAGACATAACGCATATGGAGGCTTCACGCTATTCTCCGCAGCATCCACGCACAACTCACCACGCAGCCTACCGAGAGCAAACCTCATTATAGCGACCACGAGGAGGTTAACCCATGTGACTCTACCCTCCCTAGCAACCGTGCCAATTTGGTTGCTTAGGAGACCAACACAGCACTCAATTTCAGTTATTTTGCTGTTGAGCTTTCAAAGAGATCACCGTTTGTCTACATACATTGTACAGATTTAGTTAATTTACCCTTGTGTAAACAGCAGTGTTTGTTTACACTGATGATGTCATCTCAGGACCTTCTGGTCACCTCTGTGTATTACTGAATTTCTGCATAACAAGACCCTGAAAACAGATCTACTGAACTTCAATCCCATTAAACAGCAGGGCAAAAGCACCATCATTTCCCCCAACCAACGCTTTTAATGTCATTAGCAACCAATTTTCCATCACTACAAGTCGCTTCAGCACCTGATCAGAGCTGGCTCATATGTCCCTGTCAGAAATGAATCAACTTGAAGACCTATATAAGATATGCAGGAACTGCTAACCCCGCTGTGACCCATCAGCCCAAAATAGCCAAAGCCTCGCTTATATTCTGAAACCAGATGTGTACACCATATAACCACCAGCCACGACACCAGTATAACTTGAAACAAATTCCAGAGGTCATATTTGGTTTGGTTGATGCATATCTAATCCATTTTTTTTTTTTTTTTTTTTTTTTAAATCAACATTAAGATTTTAGGTTAATGTTTTTATGACAGTATAAGGGAAAGCATATATAAGAGCTTTTCTTCCACTAGTCAATTTTAAATAGACCTGCAGTGTTACAAATAAATCTTTAAAAGTACAAATATACCATGTAGATTCCAATGGTATCAGTAATCGAAAACTTGCCCTTTTGCATGATGCTGCATCCACGGCAACAGGTGTCAGTATAAAGTCCAATGTCGTATTGACCAACAAAGCAAACAAAAAATAACTTCATGCACCTTTAATCTCATGACATTAGACTTTTGAGGATTTCAACAAAGTGTTTACATGTAACATACTTTAGCAGAGTTGTCATCTTTTCACATAAGTTGATTTATGTAACATGTTTCACAGGGGGCTGGGAGGTTACACATCACTTTATGCTATGTTACGTACATAAACTATAAATAGGTATAAAATGGTTATACCTTGGTACTGAATGATTACCACATTCATGTACCATGGTATTTAAAAATATCATGGCACCAGCATGGTAAAAGTAAAAAAAAAAAAACATGTTTTTTTGTTTGTTTGTTTGTTTGTTTTTTGTTAGTGAAAGTTGTGAAATTCCAATAATATATATTATATATATATTTTTTTTATTATTTATTTATTTTATTTTTTTTTTTTGCTACTTACAACTTTGAATATAACAAAGTTGAATATATACTGTATATTGACAAAATGATCAAATACAGTCCGGGTGTTATGAATTTAACAATATCCTATGTGCATTTCCAGTTTAATTGTATCCAGCTCGATTATGTTATACATTTAATTTACACATGTAATGAAAACAGACATGTCAAAGATGTTTGAGGTCAAATTTCAAATTTCAAAATTTCAAGCTTTAGGCTAAACATTTTCTGAATGAAGTATTTTATCCCTTCTCTACACATCATTGCTGTTTGACTTTGGAAAAACAAAGCCATAACACTTGAAAGACATAACCTTATTGGAAGAAAAATCTAATTTGTCTCCGGTAAACAGCAGTATCACTTTATCAAGCTTATAAATAGAAAAAAAAAAAAAGTTTCGCTGACTTATGCACACTGAAGGTAAATGACGGCAACATGGTCATACAGTGATGTCACATGAAACAGGTCAATATATCACATCAAACATTTATTACAGTCCCATTTGGAGCTTTAGACAAATGGTTAGCACTCATGCTCTGACACGCTGAGCTATGGTGCTCATGCAGGCAATATGATTTTGCAATTCCATTTGGCTAGTGGCGCATAAATTACTCATTTCAGGAAAACACCACAACAAATTTTTTTAGATGAACGTTAGTAACAAATGTACATGTTGCACATAAAGAAAAACAATGTTAGCATGTGTTATTTTTATTAGCATACAATTATTTTAGGAGGAACATGGTACATTTCGGGATTTTTCGGTAACACAATAAGGTTCCATTTTTTTAACATTAGTTAATAACAGTTAAGATAAACTAACAATGAACAATACTTTTACAGCATTTATTCATCTTGTTTAATGTACATGGGTCAAAGACGAGACGTCCCCATTTTGTGTCCGCAATGAATTACATTTACAAAAGTGATTTTATATATAGAAAACCTATTAAATGCAAGTAAAATGTCTACTTTAATGTTTCAAATAAATTTTGCAGAGATAAAATGTCAAAATATGGGTGAAATAATGTTCCAAACTGCGAAACTGTCATTCAGTGTAATGGTCCGAACTTTGATTTTACCATTACATCTTTAAATAAACATAGAATACCAAGTAAAAAAATATATTTGTTTTCTTGGCATGTTCAAATAAGTGTTGGCTGTGTTATATTAAAAGGAATGTGTCTTATTGTTTTTCTTAAGTACTGAAATAACCAGGGGACTTTTGTCCCAAATATGCAGTTTGTTAGAGGTCATTCAGTGTAACAGGATCAAAAAGCCATTTTGAAATCTCATCAAAACTAATAGTCATTCAACAGTCTGTGACATCATCAAAAGGCGCCCTGAAGACCGTGTGGTGATGCAGCAAGGTGAGTTTATTGCTCTTAAATATTTCATAATTTCACCTTTTCATGGTGTGGTAACCCAAGTTAAAAAAACCACGTCATTGCCGAAAAACACTTTTATTGTTAGATTTTTTGAAAAATTAGATGTTGTGAATAATTGTGATTAACTTTACTGGTCAAGCTCACTATTTGATATAGGTAGCCAGTTGATAGCCTGCAATATACATTACACTGAATGACAGTATCACTGTTTAAATCATTTTATTTATATTTCAGATAAATAAGGGATGTTTAGCACTGACATATGTGTTAAACTTTATAAATATTAATATTTTAATGCATTTTTGTATTTTTAATAAAGATAATTAATATTAATTGATTTATTTTAGACGCCCACGAACAAAGAGAGAGTTGCTAGGCACCGCCAGAAAGTAAAGGCAGACCCAGTAGCTAGGGCAGTGCTCTTAGCAAGGAGACGAGAAAGGTATGGAGGATTGCAATTGTCAGAATAATAGCTTACCACTATTTCTGGACAGAGAGTCCCCCCTCCCTATGTCAAGTTCAAAAGAGGCCACTGAAGGGATTCCCCACCCAAAATACCCATCCTGTACATGTCATTTATGTTGGCAAACAGAAAGTATTCATAATTAATAACACTGAGTTTATATCCATGTCAGTAATTTTATGTTCATGTCAATAATTGCATGAAATCTGCATTTCAGCTATCAGAGAAGAAAGCAAGTAGACTTGGGTGGAAATCCTGATCGCCCGGCAATCAGGAATTTATCAGATGTTGCAGCTGAGAAGAGGTGAAAGCAATGGCAGGAAAATCAAAGAAAACACAGGGCAGATTGGGAGAAGTTTGAGTAGGCAGAACTGTGTGTGTGTGCGTTCTTTAAGTTCTGAGTTCTCAATAAAATGAGAGATATTTAATATATTGTATTGCCACCAATGTTTGTTTTGTTTATTCAGGTACAATCTGTTCTTCTAGTGGGCTACACAACCTGTCGGTTTTTAAACTTCCAACTGTTGTACCTTTCAGTTTAAAGGGCTTTGTTATGCATGTTGTTCAGCTAGCACCATTATTCACATGCCTCATAGAATAAAATGCTTATTCTTTTTCAACTTCTGCTTATGCTGTCGATGATCCTTAAATAGAGTCTTTTAATATGTCATCAAATGATTGTTGTTATAAATATGCCTGACAAGATTTTATTGTATATAAACTATTGTTACACTGAATGACAGTTTTAGTGGGCGTCCACTATAAATCATGGTAAAAATGTATGATAGCCATTATTTTTTGCTCAAAAAAAAAAAAAATTAAAACAGGACTCATTCTAATGTACAGAAAAAAGTACAAATTTAAGGTTGTATTACACTTATTTTTTTGATGCTTGAAAACCTGTTTTCGTCTTTAACCCACATTTCAATATAGTAATACATTTAAAAAATCAAAAGTTGCATTTGTTAACATTAGCTAATGAACTAACATGAACTAACAATGAACAATTTAATTTATATTAACTAACATTAACAAAGAATAATAAATGCAGCAAAAATATTTTTGTTCATTGTTAGTTCATGATTCCCTAATGCATTAACAAATGTTAACAAATTGAAACTTATTGCAATTTTAGTCTTTAAGGTTTGAAATCAACATTTCTTTCTTCTGCGGAACACAAAAGAAGATTTTAGGTAGAATGTTAGCCTCAGTTAGCCTTATTCACTTTTATTCTATTTACTTTTATTCTTTGTAGAAAAAATGCAATGAAAGTGAATGGTGACTGAGGCTGTCATTCTGACTAACATTACCTTTTAGAAAAAATAAATTCAGAGGTTTGGACAAACAGAACAATGAGTTCATGATGACAGAATTCATTTTTTTTTTTTTTTTTTTTTTTTGGTGAATTATGGTTTCCTTTTAAGGAAAAAAAAAATATGATTAAAAACAATGACAGTACCAATGAAAAAAAACTTGCAGCATTTCAGTGCAAAAACTAACGTCATCGCTGTACATCTGCCTGACCTTAACCTTTACCCCTGCTTCATTTCCAGCTAAATCATTTTCCTCTGGAGGTTAAACGGCACACATTACAGCGCTGTGCTGCTTGGGTCAATCTTGCCAGAACGTCCCTGTGTTACAGAAGATCCCACTGGCCTTACAGAGGCGTGTTCTCCCTCACACTGCACCATTCCTTCCCCCTCAAGATTTACTGGTGTCACTAACCCTACAAAGTCTCAGTAGCAAAGCCATGTTTCCTGTGTTGGAAAACTCTCCCTCTGGGCTTAAACATACAAAACATGAGTGAGTACACAGTTGACATTTTCGTATGTGGAGGAAAAGGAAATTGCACTTCTTCTAAAAGTTCAATTATGAAGGAACTCGCCAAAATGTATTCTGTCAGTATGCCAGTGTCAGATGTCCCCTAACAAACATGAAACCACAATACAGACTTTAAAAGAATAACATTATTATACCTACATTTTTCAAATTGGTTTTTACATGGCTCGTTGTACATCTTGCAGCAGTTTCCTGGTGAAATGAACACTAGAGGCACTGTAACAACAATGACTTTTACTCTCTTTCACACAAACCAGGAGTAAAACGGCAGATTATCAGCTCATAAACACGTATTTTTCACCCTGTTCTACACACAATACTATCTTATGACATCAAAACACTTTTACTATGGTGCATGACTTGCAAGGCGGTACATTTTAACATTTGCATTACAGACAACTTCGCAACTGCATTTTTCATCTCACATTTGCTTTTATGAAACTAAAGTTTACATACCCTTGAATGTTTGGCCTTGTTACAGACACACAAGATGACACACACAGGTTTAAATGGCAATTAAAGGTTAATTTCCCACACCTGTGGCTTTTTAAATTGCAATTAGTGTCTGTGTATAAATAGTCAATGAGTTTGTTAGCTCTCACATGGATGAATACCATCCCCACTGTGAAGCATGGTGGTGGCTCACTGATGTTTTGGGAGTGTGTGAGCTCTAAAGGCACAGGGAATCTTGTGAAAATTGATGGCAAAAAAGATGAATGCAGCGTGTTATCAGAAAATACTGGCAGACAATTTGCATTCTTCAGCACGAAAGCTGCTCATGGGACGCTCTTGGACTTTCCAGCATGACAATGACCCTAAGCACAAGGCCAAGTTGACCCTCCAGTGGTTACAGCAGAAAAAGGTGAAGGTTCTGGAGTGGCCATCACAGTCTCCTGACCTTAATATCATCGAGCCACTCTGGGGAGATCTCAAACGTGCGGTTCATACAAGAAGACCAAAGATTTTGCATGACCTGGAGGCAATTTGCCAAGATGAATGGGCAGCTATACCACCTGCAAGAATTTGGGGCTTCATAGACAACTATTACAAAAGACTGGACGCTGTCATTGATGCTAAAGGGGGCAATACACAGTATTAAGAACTAAGGGTATGCAGACTTTTGAACTGGGGTCATTTAATTTTTTTCTTTGTTGCCACGTTTTGTTTTATGATTGTGCCATTCTGTTATAACCTACAGTTGAATATGAATCCCATAAGAAATAAAAAAAAATGTGTTTTGCCTGCTCACTCATGTTTTCTTTAAAAATGGTACATATATTACCAATTCTCCAAGGGTATGCAAACTTTTGAGCACAACTGTATATACAAACTTTTTTTTCTGTTTGCATTTAGTTATCAAAAAAAAAAAAAAACTTAAGATTTATGGATTTTAATTTCATAATGTAATTCCATTAAATTGAATGGAGTAATCTTTAATAAATAAAATATACATATTTTAAGTCGTATTTAATTTGGTTATACATTACACAATTCAGTTTGATGGAATTTTATTATGAAATTGAAGTTTTTTAATTAAAAATTGAACATTTATTTTGAATGGACAAAATATTCTAATCAAAGTCTACAAACATTTTCCTAAATTTTTAAAGTTTTTCTGCAGAGACTAATGTCAGTTAAACCCGGTGGTTTAACTGACCCCATGAACGGTGGTTGGTCTTTTACATGTCATTCAAACAATCTCTTCCTGTCCAAGTAGTTTGCTCCTGCCCAGAACATTCTGCAAAGTAGACAAGTCTGGCCATGTGATATACTAACGTCTGGCCATGTGATATACTCGTGCTCACTGAAGACATGATGTAACAGCCTATTCACACTAAGAACAAAATAAATGGCAGGAAAAAGTTCTGTTCACACCAAGAGCAAAGAAAAAAGCACTCTAGTCATTAACGTGCTACAAGAGCAAAAAAATAAGTGTTAAGAAAAACAAAATCAGAAAAATGAGTGTTGAGCAACCAGGACACACTTACCTCAACGAAAACTCTGTCTGCAAAGACTTTCACCTTTCCTAGATTAGTGTCTGTCTTTGATAATCCTGCATTATTAACAGTATCCAATAATCTGCCTGATAGCACTATCACTTCACAGGATCAAATACCAACAAAGATTTGCATTTACAGGCCCTGAAGTTTAAACTAGATTGCATTACAAAATGGTATGATGCACTTATGTTACCTCAGTATACTTTCCAAACAAATGTTAACAGGTCTTAAAAAAAAACCTGTGCTGGCACGACACTAAGCAGAGTCCTTATTACCCAAACCAAAAGAGTTGAATCAATGAAAATGATTGATACATCAGATGTCATCAACAACAGAAGTTATAACAGAACATTACTGTGAAAAAATGTCTTAAGTTAGTCTTTAAAAGTCCAATTGAGTATTTCTTACCCTACACCCATCAAATGACACCCATTCTGGTACCAATTCCTTCTCAATGCCACTGGTGTTCCATTAAAAGATCCCCCAAAAAAGCCAATGCTATCTTGCTCTCATCACAAGTGAATCAAATGAATGTTTAGAATTACATCACCCACAGTGGACACAGGAGAAACCCTAAACAGATTAAAGGCAAATCCTCTTAGCAAATAAGCCATTCACCAATTCTGTACATCCTCTTTCCAGGTCCGAGAAACCCTGTTAAAATAAATGGATGTTTATTTATAACTCCAGAAATGGAGTTTTACTTGCATACATTTGAGAGCTCCTTGACTAATAGATAGTGTTATTCAGATTGATTACAAAATTCAAAAATCATTCTGAGAACAATGCATCCTGTTGAGGTCATTAATGATTTATTTCCAGCATATTTAGTTTTTATTTAGGCTGCCAAAAAGTATTATATGAACAGATATCATTACAAATGTTTAAGTGTTAAATGGAGGTCGACCGATAGTGGATTTTACCGATAACTAAGTTGTTGGGAAAGGCCGATAACAGATTAATTGGCAGATAGTTTTTTAAATCGATTTATAAAATGTCAAAAAAAAAAATCTTATTCTTTCTTTACTATGCCGAGCAAAGAGAAAGAGTCCAAAATGAATAAAATCCCAGATGCAGTTTGTTCAACCAAAATCCCAATAATAACCAGAAAAAAAACATGCATTACACAGGACTATTAAGCATAAACTAGCCTGAAAAACACCGGGACTCTTATTTTGAAATGATGGTTAGGGTTAGGGTTAGGGTTAGGATGGTTAAATAACTATCGGCAACTATCGGCATAGATTTTGCCGATAACCGATAGTTCCAAAAAGCAAATATCGGCACCAATTAATCGGTAAAACCGATATATCGGTCTACGTCTAGTGTTAAATTACTTGGGGCCGTCTAGGTTATAACATGTATCAAAAACGAATAACAAATTGGTAGTCATTTTACTTTTATTTTTAGTAGTTTTGTGGTCATGAAAATATATTTTTATTTAGTTTCAGTTTTTATAACAATGTAAGTTCATCTTTATTTAAGGATTTTTTATTATTATTTTGTTTCTGTTAAAGCTGCTGTTTGTAATACCTTCTTTCTCGTGTCCCAGTTTAATATGCAAAGACAACTTAAGCCATTTGTAGTTTGATTTTACCTCAAATGTAACACTATGGTGTTAAGAGGAAACAGTTATTTTTGCAATTCCTTTTGGCGATGCATTGGCACAGAAATAATTTCACTTTTAACGTTTTTTTGAAAAAATTTCAGATTTTGATATCCACATTTAAGTATTTTGTGAGAGTAGGGATATGGACATTTTACAAGGTAACAATGACATGTGATTGGTTGATCTCTCTTGAAAATTAAGGGTAGGGTAGTTCTTCACCAGAAATTCTGATTATTTTCAAATGAACTTCAAATTGCACAGACTTTTTGCTTCTACTGGAGCATAGATTACTTAACAATCCCACAGTTTATGGAAGGTCTTGAAAGATTTATAAATTATTGTTAAAAATCAAAAAGGTCTCTATGAAGAAAATAAATGGGATTTTCACTTCTGGAACTCTACTGCTGCACTTTATTTGCTGCTCTTTCACTAAAAGTTTTCCACTAAAACCTCAAAAAGCTGTCCTCGGATGGTCTCTGAAGCCACACCTTAAGCATCAAATAAACTTTCAGGACAGTGCAGCTGTCTTTGCATTCACGTCCTTGTCTTTTCTGGGGCAGTATTCATGAGGGAAGGGTGAAAAAAGGAAGAGGCTATTTAAGAGACCTGAAATGGGGTTGATGAGTTCAGATTAAAGCGTTCAGGATTGGGTCGAACTAACTGCATACTGTAGCTGTGTAAGACAGCTTTGCCAAGCCTGCATACAATTTACAGTGGCAAGGAAAAGTATATGAACCCTTTGGAATTAGCTGGTTTTCTGCATTAATTGGTCATAAAATGTGATCTCATCTTCATCAAAGTCACAAGTATAGACAAACACAATGTGCTTAAGCTAACAACACTAACAGTTATAATCTTTCATGTCTTTATTGAACACATCCCATTAAACATGCACAGTGCTGTGGAAAAAAATAATTGAACCCTTGGATTTAATAACTGGTTGATCCTCCTTTGACAGCAATAACCTCAACCAAACATTTCTGGTAGCTGCGGATTAGACCTGGACAATGTTTAGAAGTAATTTTGGACCATTTTTCATTAAAGAACTGTTTCAGCTCAGCCATATTCGTAGGGTGTCTGGTGTAAACGGCTCTCTTGAGGTCATTCCACAGCATCTCGATTGGGATAAGTTCTGAGCTCTGACTGAGCCACTCCAAAAGGTGGATTTTCTTTTCTTTTTTTTTTTTTAAGCCATTCTGTAGTGGACTTACTTTGATGTTTAGGGTCATTTTCCTGCTGCATCACCCAACTTCTACTGAGCTTTAGCTGGCACATAGCCACACTGAGATTATCCTGTAGGATCTCTTGATAAACTTGGGAATTCATTTTTCCCTCGATGATGGCAAGCGGTCCAGGCACCAAAGCAGCCTGAAATCATGATGCTCCCGCCACTGCACTTCACCGTTGGAATGATGTTTTCATGATGGTTTGCGGTGCCCTTTTACGCCAAACGTAGTGCTGCATGTTCTTTCCAAATAATTCAACCTTAGTTTCATCAGTCCACAGAACATTTTCCAAATAGTGTTGTGGAAATTCAAGGTGGTCTTTGGCAAACACCAGGCGTGCAGCAATGTTTTTGTTGGAAAGCAGCGGCTTCCTTCGTGGTGTCCAGCCATGGACACCATACATTATTAATGTTTTCCATATAATAGACTCATGAACAGAGATGTTAACCAGTTCCAATGATTCCTTCAATTCTTTAGCTGTCACTCTAGGGTACTTTTTACCTCATTGAGCATTCTGCAGTGTGCCCTCTGAGTCATCTAAATAGTCTCCATTTATAGACAATTTGTCTAACTGTGGACATATGAATATTCAAGCTCTTCAAGATAACTTTGTAACCCTTTCCAGCTTTATGCAAAGCAACAATTCTTGATTGTAGGTCATCCGAGATATCTTTTTTTGCAAGACATGGTCCACATTAGTAGATGCTTCTTGTGAATAGTAAACTCAAAATGTTTGAGTGCTTTTTAATAAGTTAAAGTAGCTCCAACCCACACCTCCAATCTCGTTTCATTAATTGGATGCCAGGTTTGCCAACTCCTAACACTAATTAGCTTTTGTTGACATCATTAGTCTAGGGGTTCATATACTTTTTCCAGCCTACACTGTGAATGTTTGGATGTAATAAATACATACAAGAACAACACAATAATTTGCGAGTTATTAGTTAAAACAGATTGTGTTTGTTCATTATTGTAACTTAGATGAAGATCAAACCAGATTTCAAGACAATATTATACATAAATGCAGGTAATTCCAATGGGTTCACATCCTTTTTCTTGCCACTGTTTGTGGTACTATGCAGCAGTGTTGCAGAAGTGTCCTGTATTTAGGGTGAAATTAAGACGTCCTGTACAAGACGTATGGTTCAGAATAGTAATTTTGTGCATGAGTGATATCCCTTAGTAAAAGTAAATATTTAATTTCCCACATACAAAAAGTTTCATTATTATATAGCAATAGATTTAAGATATGTCTTCTGACTACTCAGATGCATGCTGATAAGTCATGTCAAAAGAAGAGAATCCTAAATGTAGGCATATGCATGGCATGGCCAGACTGAATCTGTCTGATATGATGTAAAATGGTGTGTTCAATAGCACATTGTCATATTAGCATATTTTTGCTGTGGTACTGAAATTGGTATCAAGAACCGTGAAATTTCACTGGTATCGGTACAGACTACTGAAATTTTGGTACCGTGACAACACATATTACCATGGTACAAGTCCAAAAAATACAGCATTAACATTAGTTTTCTGTAAGTTCTGGCCTAAAATATTTCAAATGGATAATCAACTGACATTCAAAAAAGTACTGTGGTGGTACCATGGTTCAGTGATGATATCAGAAAATAATATGACGTTACTTTTTTGTGTAATGACAAATTTTTTTTTTACTACTTTTAAACAACTAAAAAGAAATCACTAACCCAGACAATTTAATGTCCATTGTGGTGCTCACTACAACATGATAAGTGCATCCAGATCAGGCTGTTTAATGACAGTTCACATGAAGTGTATATAAACATGCTGCAGCTGGACTCCCTTTATGTAAACAAATGGTGGTTAAGACATAAGCCACTGTTTTTCTTCTGCGCTTTAATATAACACTGTGGCTGTCTCCTGTCCTTCCACTTACTTGATCTGGCTGTGAGTACACAGGCGTTTACACGGCTCTCATAGTCGTGCATAATATCACAAAGCCTATATGCCTTTTGGACCACAATATTTTGCTAATTCAACGACCAAACTTTCACCAAAAAAAATAAATAACATCCAACATAACAGACAATGGAATTTACAAACATTTTATAATTTAAAAAAAAAAAAAAAAAAAAATTCTCCTTTGCATATCAGTCCATGAATAACATTTAGGACTTTCTTTAAAAATAGAAAAAAAATATATATATTTCATACATTTAAAAATGTACATCTTAATGATCTGTTAAGCATTATAGAAGGTAATCATGTCTGTTAAATTATTAAGAAATGTTAGGCCTTTTATAAACCTTAAAGGAATATTTTGGGTTCGATACAAGTTTAGCTCAATCGACAGCATTTGTGGCATAATGCTGATTCTCCCCCCCCCCCCCCCCCCCCCAAAACAATTCGACTCGTCCCTCATTTTCTTTAAAAAAGCAAAAATGTAGGTAACAGTGAGGCACTTACAATGGAAGTGAATGGGGGCCAATCTGTAAACAGTAAAATACTCACCGTTTCAAAGGTAAAGACACAAGACATAAACAATATGAGAGTTAACATGATTTTAATTAGATAGAATCACTTATTAAACTTTTCTGTGTAGAGTTATATCAAATTTTGCAACTTCGTTGCCATGATGACGTAACTGTTTCCCCTAAAACTCTAAAATGACTGTAAAAACTGTAAAATAGTACACAAGTTTCAACAGAAGAATTAATGTAAGTGCTTTTATAAAGTTATAAACTTCACATTTCAGCTTTTAAACCCTCCAAAAATTGGCCTCATTCACTTCCATTGTAAGTGCCTTACCGTAACCTCGATTTTTTTTTTTAGAAAAGGAGGGACGAAATTATTTTTTGTGGGAATCATCATTATGCCACAAATGCTGTCGATTGAGCTAAACTTGTATTGAACCCGGAATATTCCTTTAAACGAGAAAATGTCACTTTTTTTTATTGGAGTTCCTTGGTTTACTGAGAGTCTGGATAGAGGGTCCCTTACTTCATTGGCGTTGGATAGCATCAATTAAAAGCAATTTTCTTCAATTGTCATCAAAGTAATATTTCATGTTTCAAAACAAGTAGAGACTCCTAATTTTAAGATTTGTTTCTTAAATGATATTTCTGGTATTGTAAACCCTTCTTTGGCATTTAATGGGCCACTTAAAGTGCAAAGAGAAGATACACTGACATTAAAAAAAAAAATTTAAAAAAAGAATATTTAAATATTTTGGTAAAACAAACAACCTTTTTACAAAATGGTCGAACAATAAGCAACCACCGAGTTGTTTATCAAACATGTTTTTGACAGATTTTATGTTTTCAGCAGGGTCTACTTTATAGAATAACCAAGTTATGATGACAAATTTGTATATTTTAAAAGATCAAAGGGGTAAAGTCACAACACGTAGTACTTCCCCATAATTATAACTCTTCAAAACGATGTCTATACCTGAAACCTGACAATAACAACTACAACTGAACGTGCATTGTGATGTTATCTCGCGCAAGCGTGTGTATGTTATTGTGCATTATGTGCTTTACCAGTTCATCCTCGTCCCCTTCATTTTCTCCTTCATGGTGATCCCCCTTTCTCGCTTTCATCATCGTGTTTCTTTTCTTTGCATCATTCTCCTTCACTGTTCCCTCGAGACCCACAAATAAGGAGTGACATTTCAATTCGTCAAAGTGTAACTCAGGCTCATATGTCTTGGCTCGCGTCTCGCCTTCTGACAGCGTGTCCGAGCCGGATGAATCTCCGCCGCGCGCAAATGATTCACCCTGTTCGCTCTCCATTGCCCTTAAAACATCTCGTTAAATTGTGTTCAACTGCAGTGACATGTCCAAGGACAGCTCGTCTGAGCTCCGACTGACCACTCAAGAGAACTCTTCTAACTGCCCTGTTGTTATTTTGACTAACATGACTGTTAGTTACATGGCAAACATCCATTCAGACTGAAGTTTGTTCAGTGCCTCACTGCAGTGTCTTTAACTGGAGTCTGCGCTCATTGGTTCAGTAGACTCCGCCCGTCAGCCAATGAGAGAAGAGCGCGCTGTTCACGTCCTTTTAAATGACGAGCGCGTTGTTTACATAATCCCTCACATACCATGTTATGTTCTGTTTGGCCTTTTAAAGGTGGTAATCGGTGTAGCATGGCGTAATTGCTATAATCATAAGGCCCACTGTTTACACTTATATCCCATATTAGACAATATGTTGAAATAAATAAACAGATAAACCTGTAGTGGGCCCTGACAACCTAATTCTGGTATTCTACCTACATTACTAAGAAATAAAATACAGCAATGCACTTTCAGAGTAATTTAATACAGCCTTAAAGCAAATTACAAAGCCAAACCAGAGTCCCCACGAATGCAAGGATGGAGTGGAGAGAAATATATTAGATGTGGTCATCACTAACATGATAGATTAAGAACCTAATTTGACCAAAATTGAGATATGGCTGAAATCAGGTCTTGAGTTTGGCTCATATGCTAAAATTCAGATAATACTTGATGTGAAAATGCAGCCACTACAAAATCCAAATCCAAATTAAAGCCATTTTTTATCAGCTTCAGTGTTATTTGCCAAGTTTGGCCTTTGTAGGGTAGTAAAGGGTATTGATGCAGTATTTTTACCGGTGAAACTAAACATGTGTAAAGTCATTTAGGTAAATATGCAGGAATTTAGATGGATGGATGGAAAGTAATGCCACCAAGGATGTCAGCACCAAGGGTTATTTTCAAGGCAAAAACAGGGTAGTTTAACACGCAATGACAAACAATAAACAACAAACGACCACAGCGCTGTAAAAAGATAGATGTAAATAAAAAAAGACTTAAGACGCGAGGTGAAGACAGCATCTCTCAGCGACACCGAACTTTCAACAGGGGAAACAGAAGCACGCGTCCTGTAAAACACTACTGTATTCAAGCCATGATTGCGATCGGTACCATCAGCTAATATTGGCTGGGATGGTGCTTTACAAATTAGGTCCAGTATTTTGCTTACAACTGCAGTGTGATTTTGGGGAGTGGGAGATATTTGATGAGCGGGGAGAGGGAGCCAGTGGTGCATTAACAGAAGCCACATAGTCACAGCTAGAGACACCACCAGGCTTCTTTACAGGCACTAAAAACCTATACATTGCACAAAAATATCTCTTATTACCGCTGTCACTCACATGACCGTCTTTGATCTGTAACAGAGTGAAGCCAAGCCAGTCTTAAATGTAAAAGCGTCGTTTTTTTTTTCGGCCAATGACAAAAACAGAAAAATACTACAAATTTCTGGTGCTATTTTGTGATTGGTTGGGGCAGTCTACAGCCCACCCTCAGTGTTTGCAACACACAGACTTCCCCCAAATTGCTTTAAACCAATGTACAGATCGTAAAAAAATAAAATATTTTATTTAATACTGTGTTTGCCAAATGTTCAATTGGGTGGGCAAGACTCACTTTTGGGTGGGCGCAGCCCACTCCTGCCCATGCCTACATCCGGCCTTGTCAGTGACCTTACAAAAGCTTTTTTACTCTACATGCCTCGTGGGGGCAGCCATGTTACATCACATGACCAACTGAATATTTCTGGATTAATCTCAGTAACTGCCTTGTTATTGGACACTTTCATTCACTGATTAAATGAATCCTGGTTTACTATGCTTAGTGAATTTCTATATGGCATTGGTAACTGAAAACACTATGTTTGAATGATGCTTCATCCAGGCCACTATGTGTCAGTGTAAGTCAATGTAAGCCACATCGACATACTTCAAAAAATTACTTAGCGCACCTTTAACATATACAGCAAAAGATTATAATCTATTTAACAAGACAATACATGTAATTTCACGGTAAATTATTGTAAAAAGAAAATGATGTGAAAAGTATAATTTTACCGTATAATTAACGGTAAAAATATATCTTTTTTTTGTTTAACAAGAGAGTACATGTACTTTTTATGGTAAAAACAATAATCGGTCGTTCCCAGAATTCCCTGCATGACCCATCATATTTCATTATATTTTATGGGAATAGTTATGTTTGTCTTATTTGTAATATCAGTTTTGTACATTGGGGTTTTCTGTGTTATATTTTATGTAGGTTAGTTAATGTTTATTGCATTATTTTAGTGGCACATGTGTTACACTGATGGTGTTTTGTGTATGTTTGAATAAATCTGTGCACTTTCTCAACATATTGTGTATTAATTATTGTTCCAGGAAGGGCCACTCTTGATTAACTTTAAGTCATCATGTGGCCTTTTTTAGATACTAAAGTGATTAACAATATATTTTAAAGTAAAATCAGACTGTTATAGTTCCACAAGGTTGGTATATCGAAATTATAAAATTTTATTATATAAATATACCGTAAAATATACAGGCTTCTAAATTACACCCCGTAAAGCCTGAAACAAGATAACCATATTTTTTAGGCCTACAGTACATTTCTGGCAACCACTGCTGCTGGTATTTTACCATAAATTTAACAGATTTTTTTTTTTTTTTTTACAGTGTGGTACTTTTTATTAGTGCATTCTCGTTTAACCCTTAAACATGGTAATTTTCCCAAACACTCTTACATATTCGGGTCTTTAGAGACCTGGCACTTATATTTATAAAAACCAAATGTACAAAATGACCAGATAGTGTAACATTTAAAAAATATTTTCATGACAATTAGAAAACAATAAAATATATTTATGTTTTATTTTTCATAAATCACATAGATAATGCAACATAGACAAATCTAGAATAGGATTCATTATTTTCACATTGAAATTTCATGAGATGCAACTGGCTGTCAAACACATATTGAGCTACACATAACACATAAACTACACATGTGTAATGTATGTGTAACTTATGTGTATTTTCTCAGGCACTTCTTGAGTCTAAATAGATGCACAAATTAATAGCAATGCCAAATGTAAATCAAGTCAATTACTGAAACATCAGTGCCACCTTGAGTAAGCAATAGCAAGTATATTATGTATGTGTACACGGATATGAAATACTGATAATTCACCACTGTTGATAGTTAATTGTTGCACAGAAAGTCAGCGTTATATAGTGTTTATTTATATGAATATACAAATATATAAATAATTAGTATACTAATTTATCTCGTAATACACAAATAAATAGATATTCTATGATAGTAAACTTAAATAGATATGAAATAATCATAAAAAATATAATTTATGAAAGTGCAAAAAAAAAAAAAAACACTCTTACATACCTCGGGTCTCTAGAGACGCTATACACTTTTGGTACCTTATTTTTTATTTTTTTATTTTTTTATTTTTTTGCAAATTTGGAATTTTTTGTGTGTTACACTATTTATAAGAGATAGATTGAGGAATACTAAAGAGGTTTGGGCACAACTACAAAAAATGGATGAGGTACAGGGGGTGGAATGAGGTCCAAGATCTCTAAAGACCTGAGGTATGCATTTAAGGGTTAAATGAGTACAGTATTTCAGGATCAGTACAAGTAAAGCTCAATTGATAGCATGTGTGGCATAATGTTGATAATCTACAAAAAATTATTTTGACTTGTCCCTCCTAATCTTTAAAAAAAAGAAGCAAAAATTGAGGTTACAGTGAGGCACTTACAGTGGAAGTGAATGGGGCCAATTTTTGGAGGGTTCAAAGGCAGAATTGTGAAGCTTATTATTTTATAAAAGCACTTAGATTTATTCTTCTGTTAAAACTTACACCTAAATACCAGGTGTATTATTTGAGCACTTTGTACATGCAGTGCATTTTCACTGCTAAATCAATCGTTCAGTTGGCAGGTACGTTCAGTTCTTATCCAATTCATACTTCACCTTCATCTCCACAAACAACTGAGACCCAAAGAAAAGAGCTATTCTCACCAGCATTCACTTGAAATGCAAATTTAATATATACACTGGCAGTCAAAAGTTTGGAATAATGCACAGATTTTGCTCTTATGGAAAGAAATTTGTACTTTTATTCACCAAAGTGACATTCAACTGATCACAATGTATAGTCAGGAAGTTAATAATGTGAAAAATTACTATTACAATTTGAAAAAATCTCAAAGATTTCTCATCAAAAAAATCTTCCACATGCAGCAATGACAGCTTTGCAGATCCTTGGCATTCTAGCTGTCAGTTTGTCCAGATACTCAGGTGACATTTCACCCCACACTTCCTGTAGTACTTGCCATAGATGTGGCTGTCTTGTCGGGCACTTCTCACGCACCTTACAGTCTAGCTGATCCCACAAAAGTTCAATGGGGTTAAGATTCATAACACTCTTTTCCAATTCTCTGTTGTCCAATGTCTGTGTTTCTTTGCCCACTCAAACCTTTTCTTTTTGTTTTTCTGTTTCAAAAGTGTTTTTTTTTCTTTGCAACTCTTCCCATAAGGCCTGCACCCCTCAGTCTTCTCTTTACTGTTGTACATGAAACTGGTGTTGATTGGGTAGAATTCAATGAAGCTGTCAGCTGAGGACATGTGAGGTGTCTATTTCTCAAACTAGAGACTCTGATGTTCTTATCCTCTTGTTTAGTTGTACATCTGGCCTTCCACATCTCTTTCTGTTCTTGTTAGAGACAGTTGTCCTTTGTCTTTGAAGACTGTAGTGTACACCTTTGTATGAAATCTTCAGGTTTTTGACAGTTTCAAGCATTGTATAGCTTTCATTCCTCAAAACAATGATTGACTGACGAGTTTCTAGAGAAAACTGTTTCTTTTTGCCATTTTTGACCTAATATTGACCTTAAGACACGCCAGTCTATTGCATACTGTGGGAACTCAAAAACAAACACAAAGACAATGTTAAGCTTCATTTAACAAACCAAGTAGCTTTCAACTGTGTTTGATATAATGGCAAGTGATTTTCTAGTACCAAATTAGCAATTTAGCATGATTACTCAAGGATAAGGTGTTGGAGTGATGGCTGCTGGAAACGGGGCCTGTCTAGATTTGATCAAAAATGACTTTTTTTTACATCAGTGATGTCCTGACTATACTTTGTGATCAGTTGAATGACACTTTGGTGAAATAAAGTACCAATTTCCTTCCGAAACTGCAAAATCTTTACATTATTCCAAACTGTTGGCCGTCAGTGTGTGTGTGTGTGTGTGTGTATATACATATATATATATATATATATATATATATAATGTATTTATTTTTTCCAGATGTCTCATATGAATTTAAATGATAGGCTACATTTAATTAAATGATGGCCTACGATAAAAAAAAAAAAAAAAAGGCAATTAGTTGATAAATGTGCAGATGTCGTAACTTAATTTTCCTCAAGTCCTTATTTTTTTTAACGTCAAACACTATTTTGGGGTTATTATAGTGCCACAGCTGTCATTTCTATACACTCAAACTCCAAACCAGTTCAGTTCATAACGTCTGTCATTGGGATACTCAAAAAATTTAACTTTAATGCGAATATAACATAAACTTCTCTGATGTTTCTTATGAATTATGTGGTTATATTGCAACTACTTTATCACGACCTGCATAGTAGGTGAGCAAAATTTCGCGCTGATTGTGAAACGTCATGTTTTTGTTTACGTAACAAATGGGCGTGGCAAAATAAATGGGAGGGCTTTACCGTGAAATCCTCTATACTGATTGGATGAACCGGTCAAACACTTTCACGTTTATCCTTAAACGTCAACGTAAAACATCGACGAATAAGAGCTCTGATTGGTCAGACCGCTCTCAGTTCTCTTTGACGATTGGTTTACCTTCTGAAATGTTGTTAGTCCCTCCCCCAGAAGCTGGCAGGTTTTTCCAACGCCTCTCGGCAGCGGTGCATCACGGAGGTTAGTTAGGAAGCGGTTGGAGAAGACTCGGGCAACGGCAGACCCTATTACACTAACTTGTACTCGGGGTTGGGTTGCCCGGATCAGATTTTTAAACCTAATACAGTTGTACCTGCTCTCACATTTCAGCCTGGACCTGACATCTCCTCTAATGTCGGATTTCAAGCTTGGGATTGTTCGACTTGGCCGTGTGGCCGGGAAGGTGAGCTGAATCCTGGGTCTGCCATGTGCGACGCGAAGGGGAGGGGACCTCAAAACCGTGAGGAAAATGACTCTATCTGAAGAAATAAGTGGCGATGTTTTTATGGTATATACCTCGTTCAGAGGGGATATAAACTCTAGGTTTATACGTGTCGTCGAAATCAGTTTTGTGTTCAAACTGGCCAGCTCATCAGCCGATGGGTTTAGTCGCTTTTGAGCCGCCTACTTTTGCTGTGTTGGTGCCGCTAGCGAAGCTACAACACTGCTAGACGGCTCAAAGTAAAGCTCGCTTGTGAACCAGTAAACGTGAAAGTTTTATTCGTCCGTCTGCACTTTTAATAAAGCTTTGGCATGAGATGGGGGACATCTCCGATGCTCGATCCACACCAGTAATGACAGTGGCATCCAATATGGCTAAGAGTGGTCTGGTAATACCTCAACCAGGAACCGTTTGCAGCGTGACTCGAAACCGGCATGTCGGCTGTGATGAGCATTAGCACTGTCCCGTTTGTCAAACATTTATTGAAGCAATACTTATTATCACTCATACTGAATGTTATCGGTAGAGCCCTTGGTGCTGTCAGCTGGTTTATTAAAGCGCCCTCCTTTATTTTGAGGCTGTTTCTGTGCGCCATCTGATCGTGAGCCGGACAAATCAAGCTGTTTCACGATGCCAGGCCGCTCATGCCATGACACTAGAGGGCAGCCGGCCTATGCAATGTAAGGAGGCCTTTTTATGTTGTCATGAGACCGAATAGAACTCCGGTTGGTCATCGGTTAAGTGTCTGGTTGCCTTACTTATAACACGTGTTTCTCTGCAAAAATTCGTGTTAATCAGCTGTAAGTGATATCTTGACAGATATCGCTGAAATAGGTGTCCTGGCTAAGAAATCCCACTCTTCTTAATGACAGCTCTCTGAACAGCAAGAATTTGGCTGTGGCCCGCGCGTGTTGGCCAGTCACAATCTTGTCGGCTGCTGTCTGCCAATGGCGTGAGTTTTGGGGCGGGACTACCAGTTTGTCCAACCAATCGCAAATGGTGGAGATTGTTTGGGGAAACCTGTTTGGAAATGGTTCCTATGGTCTTGGAAAAACCTGTAAATATCAGGGTTTTTTATTTTTTTCAGGCCTAAAAGTGTAATGGAAATTAATAACTCTTTAAAGTTATGGGAAATCCATGGACATTTCTAAAATAAGTATTTTCTAGTTATGCTCTGCTCATAAATATTTAATTGGCTGGATATTCGTCTTGCAAGCCATAGTAATATTTAATTTGAGAGTTATTATTATTTTTATTTTTTTTCAGAGATGCAAACTACTCACCTTTTGGCTAAAGTCACCTTTTTTTAAGCCAATTTGTCCAAATTGTTTGGGGAAACTTTTTAATTTTGGTACATATTACCTTGAGTTTAAACACTTTTTTTTTTTTTTAAATATATAAAACAAATAACTGAAAATATGCCCCTGGAATGCCTGCTATGACTTTCTCACATTTTATCTCTCATGAGATTGTGTAACGGGAGCCAGCTATTAGGTAGCTGTGCAGTGTGTAAACCTCACTCCGCTGGTCTCGAGGTGCACTAGCGACTTCACACTAGGGCCTGTAGCCTTTAGCCTCCTCATTAGCACGCCCGCCTCCCATGCCGGAGACGCTGGTTTGAGTCCCGTTCAGAGTGGGAAAAGCAGGACTGGTTACAATTGCATTCCTGTTTTTAATGAATAAGTCAAACTGGTTCACAAATCGGTCTGAATGATTCATTAGTGAATTAAAAAAAAACATCTTTATCCAGTCATTACACATGACTGAAAAGGCCATGGAAATTCGTGGTCAAAAAGTGTCATTATTTTTGCAATTCCATTTGGTGATACAGACTTCGCTTATAACAGCTTTAAGGAAATCGAAGTCTTTTAGGCAAGATAGCTAATATATTTTTTGGAAATCAACAATTGTTGTCTTGTAGACACTCTGCAATATAACAACATTTTTGTGTGTTTTTCAGACAAAGTACACTTTGATTGACGAGCAAGACATACCATTAGTGGAAAACTATGCCTTTGAGGTGAGAACCTACTTTGTGTGCAAATTCTTACATGTATGGTTGTGCAGTTAGAGTGTTGTCTTTTGATATTAAATAGTTCTTTTAAAAGGCTATAAAGTGCAACAGTCTGGTTCCGGAAGTAAAAATCCCAGTCATTTATTCCATAGACTAATTGATTTTCAACAATAACTTATACAACTTTAAAGACAGACCTACCGTGAGCTACGAGGTAGTTCATCGATGGTATATGCTTCAGTTGAAGCCAACCGTTTGCATTATTTCAACTTCATTGTTTAAAATAGAAACGTACCTCGGAGCGAGCACGCGCTCCCGTGACACACTGTAAATGACGTAATCGAGTCGGTCTGCCTTCACCCTTAAACTACTAATATTTGTACATACCGGGATATTTTGCAATAAACGTAAAATATATTGTTTCTATACTTATAAACAACAACCTAAAATCAATACTATTATATATTCCCATAGTTTTATATTTAAGAACATAATTCGCAATGCTTTATGGGATTGTAGTTTGTGCCTTCATGAAAGATGGTAAGTACACAGCTTTGTACCTTTAACTTTGTCTGATTTTCAGATACTTTTTTGCCTCAGAGTTCATGTTGTGATTCACCCAGATGGCTGAAAAAGTGGGCGGGCACTGTTGCGCTCTACTATTATCAATATCATATTTAGATTCAGCTTTAAGATTTGTTGTGCTGATATATGGTACTCATGATCAAACATAATAAAGAGACTTTTTGAGCTTACCTTTTATAACTTCATTTCAAACTAATTTCAAATTTAGTTGACACTTATTTACAAAGCAACTTGCGTGACTTTTGTTAAAAGGGATTAGTGTCTTTCTTAAGGGCACTGTGATAGTTCATGGATAGTTCCTTTTTGTTACCATCTCAGTTATTAAGCCATTATGCCACACCAAATCTCTAATGGGGCTTTTCCACTGCACGGTACAGCTCAACTCGACACTGCTCGCTTTTTGGTGGTTTGCCACGGTGGATAGTACCTGGTACCTGATACTTTTTTTTTAGTACCACCTCGGTCGAGGTTCCAAGCGAGCCGAGCCGATACTAAATGTGACGTCAAAACCCTGCAGATCACTGATTGGTCAGAGAGAATTGTCACTGGATTTGCGACACGGGACATCAACCTGCTAGTTTTAAAGTTAGCAACAGCGACAGCAATATCATTTGTTCACGCGACTTTCGAATTGTAAAAAGAAAAGGCTGTGCGCAAAACCGCGCCGTGGTCAATAAACGAGGTTCAGATGTTCCTCTTGTTAGCGACGAACGAAACGAAGAAGTCTTTCAGGAAGTGTCTCAGCTGTCGCACACAGCTACCACCGGACCTACCAACAGTGTAGGGAAAAGTTAAAAAAACGTAAAAGTGACTACAGAACCATCAAGGACCACAACAGCCGGAGTGGTTCAAACAGAAGAAAGTGGAATGGTTCGACCAGATGGACACTATCTATGGCAATAGACCGGAGAGAAATGGGAGGGAGAATGCCCTGGACTCTGCGTTGTTGGAATCCACGATGGAGGATGGTACGTTTTGTTACGTCAGCTCTATATTCTGCTTGAAAGCTTCATTTTATTTAGTTGACCAGCTACTGGAAAGCTTGCTTCTAAAACAACCAGGCCAATTTAACTGTTACACTTGTGTAAAATCACCATGCAACAACTGCTTTATGCAGCACAATGAGCTAGTAGCTAACAGCTAGCGGTTGTGTTATTGTTTATGATCAGTAATGTTTGTCGCATTTAAGATGATTTCACGGCAGTAGAGGCGGCGCAACTATGACGATCAGCCTATAATCCCACCCACATTGAGGCGGCACTAAACTGCAGTGGAAAAGCAAGCTCAGAAAAGCGAGCAGAGTCAAGTCGAACCGTAACGTGCAGTGGAAAAGTGCCATAACTGTCTCTTTGTTGAAGGAGACCATTTCAGTTAGCTGACTCTGAATTAGTTTAACCTCCATTATGTTCTTTTTAAGTTTTTGTCAGTAAATTGTTTTTTGTTTTTATCAAAAAGGATACTCTTTGTTTTATTAGGTCTTTTGAAAACTGTTACTTAGTAGTCTAAATCTTTTCATTTTCAGGCACGCATGGAAGTTGATGCTGATGGGAATGGGGCAAAAATCTTTGCATATGCCTTTGACATTGGCAAGGGCAGATGGGCAGGTCGACCACTGCATGAGTTGCTCTGGTGAGTGTACTGAAATAACCAATTTGACTATTAAAATAGTTCCTTGATGCATCAAGTGTCCTATAGGTTTTATCATGAAATTTATTTTGTATTTGTAAGAGGCTATATACAACTAGTCATTGCATTTGGTGTGCTTGTTCACAGGGAAAAGCACAGAGGTGGCATTGCTCCAAGTTTCCAAGTAGTTCACATTAACTCAGTCACAGTGGACAACCGTCTAGACAACTTACGTCTCGTTCCAGTGGGATGGAGTCCCAAACCAGAAGACCTGTCCAGCAAACAGAGGTAATTTAGATGGAGGTTTTCCTTATAGACTTCACTTCAATCTCATATCTTAAGAGTTATACATGTGGATGATACAATATCAGCATTTTGAACAACTGACTGTTGTCATTAAGTGTGCAAGCAATTTAAACTAATTATTTTGACAACCTTTATAGGTGTCAATGGACTATAAATTGCCGACTTGTCCAGCTACTGTTCTCAACTTGAGATGCTGTCTAATTTATGCATGAATGAAATGTCATTTTCTCTCTAGAGAGCAGTCATTATACTGGCTGGCCATCCAGCAGGTTCCTGCAGACCCAGTGGAGGAGCAGTATCTGGAGTTGAGTCGCACGCGTTACTACAATGCCAATGGAGAACTGGTGGAAGAGGAGGAGTGCTCCTGCACCTACTACGAGTGTCACTACCCACCTTGCTCGCTCATTGAGAGGAGGGTCAGTATAGCATAGAAAAAAGAAAATGCTATGCATGTTTTATTAAATACTGGTCATAATATGTATTTTTATGCTTGGTTCTCTAGCATTATTTCATTGGCTATAAATCGCTCTTTGTAAAGGCAATCTCTTTTAAAATGATTATAAAATGTCCAGTAATTACAGATAACTGTAAAAGTCATCCAAATTCATTGGTCTTAAGGTGTGGGAACCCTGTTTAAGGATTCTTGGATGAAAAGGTAATATCAAATCTGTATTTCTCAAATAACAGTCAGGGTTCCCACGGTCATGGGAAAACATGGAAATACAGTGCATTCAGAAAGTATTCAGACCCCTTCATTTTTTTTTTCACATTTTGTTTTGTTGCATCCTTATGCTAAGTAGGGCTGCAACTAAGGATTATTTTGATAATTGACTAATCTAACGATTATTAGAATGATTATTCAACTATACGGGCAATTATTGCAACAATGAATTATTCGTTCTTCACCGACTATTCAGCTTGTGCCTTGACTTAAAAGGTTGTATTAAACGTTCTTACTAACAATAAAGAGGACAAAATCATCTTTTAAAAATACCTCTAAATGACATTCACTGAATTAAAGGGGAAAAAAATACTTGGATTTTTATGGTTTAATTCATGAAAAAAAATTAATTGCAAAATATCCTATTGTTATCAAGTTTTTTCTTGTTTTCCATTTAAAATGGTCTAAAAATCCTTAAAACAAGATGCATTTACTTGAGAAGCAACATAAGATATTTAGACTTGTTTTTAGAGAATGTATCTTGAATATAAGTGTATTTTGTATATGTGTATATTTTCACTTGTTTATACTTCTGCCAAGACAAAATATACTTATATTCAAGATCTATCCTCTAAAAGCAAGTCTAAATATCTTATATGTTGCTTCACAGGTAAATGAATATTGTATTAAGGATTTTTAGATATTTTAAGATATATAAATATTAAATATTATATTCAACATTCTCCGATAAATGTTTTTTTCTGCAGTATAGCTCCTGAATTAAATGTACATAAGGAGTTTTAGATATTTATTTTGGAAAACAAACCAAAAAAGACAAATCTAAAAAAATGTTTTTTTTTTTTTTTTTTGCATTGTATAATGAGATAAGACTACACTCACTTTTTTGGTCACTTCATCTTTAACTCACAAAAAACAAACTCCCTCTTCTTAATAGAGCTTGAATTGCAGATTTTCTTCACGATAACATACCCACTGTGAAACATATTATGATTCACTACGTCGCAATGCATCATGTTATAATCTAACTGCAGCAAGCGTGTGCCAGTGATGAGCGTCTCCACGCAAGACGGTGTATTAGCCAGGAGAAGTTTGAAACTCTCTCGTGCTGTTTTTCATGTGACTCAGATAAGCGCCTCTGACCGCACAGAGAAATGCCAATTTCGGAGTTTGTGCTTAATTATACAACCCGCTTCCTTAGCTCAAGCGGAACAGCAGGTACGGCTCCGTTTTATTTCACTTCAAGGCTGATTCTATATTTTCTTATTTTTTATTTTTGTATTATAATTCCCTCATACTTTGCAATCTACATCACCTTAATCTGTTTGGGAAGTTTGGAGTGTGTCTGAACTGTGAGCTGTTCATTTGTCCTCTCCTCAATCAAGCGCTAGTTGAAGTGCTGCATCATGAGAGTTTCAAATGATCTCATGTTGAGTTAAATGAGATCAAACGACTATTCGACAACGGACATTTTTGTCGACAATTTTTTTATTGTCAAAGTTGTCGATAATGTCGACTAATCGTTTCAGCCCTAATGCTAAAATGCTTTTTTTCACATGAATCTACACTCCATACCCCATAATGTCAAAGCAAAAAACAGATTTTTGATAACTTTGCAAATTTATTAAAAAGAAAAAACTGAAATATCACATTGACATAAGTATTCAGACCCTTTGCTATGACACTTGAAATTTAGCTCAGGTGTATCCCATTCCTCTGGATCATCTTTGAGATATTTCTACACTTTGATCGGAGTCCAACGGTGGCAAATTCAATTGATTGGACATGATTTGGAAAGGCACACACCTGTCTATATAAGCTCTCACAGCTGAAAATGCATATCAGAGCAAAAACCAAACCATGAGATCAGAGGAACTGCCTGCAGAGCTCAGAGACAGGACTGTGTCAAGGCACAGATCTGGGGAAGGCTGAAAATGTTTTTGACTGTATTGAAGGTTCCCAAGAGCACAGTGGCCTCAATAATTCTTAAATGGAAGAAGTTTGGAACAACCAGGACTCTTCCTAGAGCTGGTAGCCTGGTAAGAGAGGTGACCAAGAACCCGATGGTCACTCTGGTTGAGCTCCAGCGATCATTTGTGGAGATGGGAGAAACTTGCAGAAGGACAACCATCACTGCAGCACTCCACCGATCTGGGCTTTATGGCAGAGTGGCCAAACGGAAGCCTCTCCTCAGTGCAAGACACATAAAAATGTACCTAAAGGACTCCTTGACTGTGAGAAACAAGATTCTCTGGTCTGATGAAATGAAGATTGAACTGTTTGGCTTCAATTCCAAGCATCATGTCTGGAGAAAACCAGGCATCGCTCATCACCTGCGCAATACCATCCCTACGTTGAAGCATGGTGGTGGTAGCATCATGCTGTGGGGGTGTTTTTCAGCGGCAGGGACTGGGGGACTGGTCAGGGTTGAAGGAAAGCTGAATGCAGCAAAATACAGAGATATCCTTAATGAAAACCTGGTCCAGAGCGTTCAGGACCTCAGACTGGGCCGAAGGTTCACCTTCCAACAGGACAGTGACCCTAAGCACACAGCCAAGACAACGTAAGAGTGGCTTAGGGACAACTCTGTGAATGTCCTTGAGTGGCCCAGCTAGAGCCTGGATTGAACCCAATCGAACATCTGTGGAGACCTGAAATGGCTGTCCACTGACGATCCCCATCCATCCTGACAGAGCTTGAGAGGATCTGCAGAGAAGAATGGCAGAAAATCCCCAAATCCAGGTGTGCAAAGCTCGTCACATCATACCCAAAAAGACTTTAGGCTATAATCGCTGCCAAAGGTGCTTCAACTAAGTACTGAGTTAAGGGTCTGAATACTTATGTGATATTTAATTTTTTTTCTTTTTAATAAATTTGCAGTAATCAAAAATCTGTTTTTTGCTTTGTCATTATGGGGTATGAAGTGTAGATTGATGTGGGGAAAAAAATTATTTAAAGCATTTTAGCATAAAATGTGAAAAAAATGAAGGGGTCTGAATACTTTCTGAATGCACTGTATCAGGGAATTCTAAAATAGTGTTTTCCAGGCCTGGAAAAGTCATGGAAATTAATTACATTTTAAAACATTTTCTAGTTTGGCTCTGCTCTTTAAAAAAAAAAAAAAAAAAAATTGTTTTCAGCTAGATATTGCTCTTGTGTAGAGCTTTTCATTGGTCAGAAAGGGTGGAAACCTTGAACAGTTGTCATTGCAATATGGCTTTCATCCAAAAATGACAATTCTCTCATTATTTATCCACCCTTATGCCGTCTCAAACTCGTATGGCTTTCTTTCTTCTACGGAACACAAACAAATATATTTTAATTGACAATGTAACATACAATGCAAGTCAATGGTGTCCAACCCTTAAAATCTCCAAAAAGGACATACAGGCAGCATAAAGGTAATCCATCCAACTCCAGTGTTTAATCCATGTCTTTTGAAGCGATTCAATTGGTTTTGGGCAAGAACAGATCAAAATGTAACTTCTTTTTCCACTAAAACTCTTTAGGCACGATGTTGATTTGGAGCTCAACAGGCACTCTGCCCAGGTGCTCGTGAAGCGTGAGGAAGTGTAATTTTGGTTACATTTTGATCTGTTTCTCACCCAAAACTGGTGCTTCAGAAGACATGGATTAAACCACTTGAGTTGTGTGGATTAATTTTATGCTGCCTTCATGTCTTTTTTGGAGCTTGAAAGTGAAGGATGCCATTAACTTGCATTGTATGGATATAAACACATCTTATCGGCATTAAAATATCTTTGTGTTCCACAGAAGAAAGTAAGTCATATAAACTTGAGATGGAAAAAGTGGCAAGTAAATGGTGGATTATAATTTCTGGGTTAACTATTCCTCCAACATTATGCTGTTTGCTGTGATGATTTTGCTCATTTGTGTTAAGAAAACCTCTGAAATGTCTCTGTGTACCTTTTCAGCTGAGAGAGTTCAACATCTGCGGCCGATGTCAGGTGGCACGCTACTGTGGCTCGCAGTGTCAACAGAGAGATTGGCCAGCCCATAAGAAGCAGTGCCGCGAACGCAAACGGGTTCTGGCAATGGAGTCAGAGCCTGAGCGATGATCCTCCTCAACCAAAACCCCAAATTCAAGTATGTGGGCTGAGACATTCGAGTTTGCAAAAACTGACTGATAGGGGACAATATTGTTGGCTTGGAAAGGCCTCTTGGGGGGAAAAATAAAAACTACCCAGAACTTTCACATCTCCACAGCCTATGGGGATTACGGGAAATTAAGTTTTTTATTGTTTGGAGGGAGGTCTCGAAGGCTCCACTTGCTGCTATGGATGCGTGTTTAATGAAGACAAACACCATGCCGTCATAACTCTTTTTCTGTGGACTGCATTTGAGTATTGACTGTCATGCACTCCTTCCATAAACCCTCCTGTCATGAAGTATTAGCTGCTGGTATCAAAGGACAGAACTGCTGTACGACTGATAATAGGATGGAAAACGGACCTCTTCACTGTACTACCCTTCCTCCTCCTCTTCCTCTCCCGATTGGACTTGTGCACATAACTAATCACATAGTCACCCACCTGCCATACCTTCAAGTATACAGCCGATAGCTGTGCAAAACCACACCACCAGTATTGTGTGTGCAATGCCATTATTGACTGAAGGACATGGATGAAGTGGTTGAATGTTTGTCTGTGTTTTTTATTTTAATTTTTGCTTTATTTGTCAATGGGAAGTTTTTGGGGGCGGTATTGGGGAATATGCCTACTTTGGGGGCAGTTTCACTTTTTGTGTACCCATATTGTGTTTTTCAAAAGCATTACAATCCTATGTACTCTTCCCACTTATGTTATGTTTAATTTCGCTTTCCATAACAAGCACTCATTTTAGAGGGATGTCCTGGGAAAAACTTGAAAACCCACATGGAAAGTCTATTCATGTTGTCAACATGTACTTGTCTAAAGTTGTAATTTGGGTCCCAGTCATTTAATGATTAGTCTTTTGTCTTAATGATCTTACTGTCAAAGTGAGTAGAACTTTTTTTTTTTTTTTATCAGCTTAAAAAAAAAAGAATAATGTGCACACAAGTTCCAAGTGTGTCTTCCTTTTATGTCAAGGGCATCTCTACCAAACTGTGACGTACACATACAATTAAGCAAGTATCGCAGATACATACATGTTAGTTTTGTCTGTGTGCGTATTCCGCATAATTTATTTATCTGGTTGGGGTAGAACACTGTGCACTGAATATCCTCACTTTGATCCATGAGCTTTGCAGAGAAGTGGGAGTCTAAGGCAGTTTTGGGTGTCTGTTATTTTTTTTAATTTTTTTTTCTAAGCTATTACCATATAAATATGTGAATGGACAAAGTTTATGATAATTGACCATCTTCTTGTCACTGTAAAATATAAGAATAAAGTAATTAAATAAAATCAGAAATGTGTAAAGTTTAGTTGCAAAAGTGTCTGTTTTGCCTGTACTTATGTTCTCATTTGAGGCTAGAACTATTGTCCTACTGTTTCTTTCTGTTGAAGTTGTGCACAAGTTTAACAATTTTGATAAAATGGTTATAATTGAAAGTTCTTAAAGAGTCAAAAGCCACATATCTTACTTTGCATGTGGGCATGCACAATTGCCTTGCATTAAAACATTCAAAGCATTTATAGTGGCCCAGAAAAACACTTAAACATGTTTGAATGTCATTGCAGTAGATAAAAATAAAATAATATTAAACCAATGGCATCTTAAATTATGCTGCACTTTTTCTCAGCAATTTGCTGTGAGATGCTTAGCAATTTTCATAGCCATTACTTTTAATACAAGGGTTTTCAAACTGGGGTCTGTTTGAAATCTGTTTTGGTTTTAATACAATAACAATATAAGGCCAATTATATTATTTGGAAAAATTTAGGAAACATGTCTTGCATATGATGCTGGCTATTTTTTCACACAGTATGTTTTTTTTATACATGAAAATATATAGCTGCCTTTATATCTAAAGAACGAGGTCATCATATTTGGGGGTCCTTGGTATCAAATAGTTTGAAAGACCGTATTTTAACCCTATAAAGCCATGTGTATCAAATATGATACATTTCAAATATCAGATGTATGTTTGACGGCTCCTGTTTCACTCTCTGTTGAAGCCAACTAGCCAAACAACCTGTGGTAATTTTCACTTGTTTATGGCTCCCTCTAGTGGTTATTTGTGAGAAGAAGAAAAAAGTGGTTTCAATGTTTATATCGATCTATTTAAAATGGTGGCGGTCTTGCCTGAAAAGTGACTCTTATGTTGGGATAGATTACAGCTTATTTTAATCAAGTAAAAGTGACAGTAATGATTATATTGTTACTGATATTTTAAAATGAGTATTTGATTTATTTACGTATTTATCTATGTATTATACCATGGACAAGTCTGATTTTTCAGGATGCCTACTTCAGTAAATTGTGTCAAGTAGTAGGGACATTTTTGTGTGTGGTATTAAAAAAAAAAATGCTTACACAGCAACAGATAGGTGCAAGTTTCACTAAGCTTGACAACCAGAAATATCCATCTTAAATTTAACAGAAGGCCTCAGTTTTAACAAACTTCTTTTTGTGGAATGTTTTGCTTGAAAGTTGTGATTGTCCTACATCGTCCCTATCAGGTCTTTTGAAATTGTGTTAACTAAGGCAATGACATTAATATATATAGTATGGTGTTTAAATTCTCTTTGGGCCACTTTATGTTTAAGTATTTAAGGCCAGTTTTTTCAAAGTCTCCAAAGACATAAATTAAGCGTCATAGCTAAGGCCATATGTGACTCGGTTTGAACTCTACATGCAAAACGTACAAATCTTCTCAAACCAAGCAGTGCGTGTCAGTTTAATGTGTGTTGAAATAGGATGCATGAATAACCTTTACCCAAACGTTTCCATAGGGACCAGGCTGGAGGGGTGGGACTTGCATTAGCCAAATCTCCAGCTAACAGACCACTCTACTCCTCTTTCAATGCACTGTAAACGTAATATGGCATTTTCCTGCCCACATCCACCTCCACCAAAACAATGTTTGCATGCGGTGAATGAAGTCTGGAAGGATGGACTGTTTGAAGTGAGTGATATTATTTATTTTGTGCGGATTTTTGTTTGAATTAAAATCAATTTTGATTAGAAGACATAACTTCTTATTATCTGGTAAGTGAGATAAATATCCTGTAAAAAGTTATAAAATGACTAAACAAGTACAATGGGTTTTGGACATGGTCTCATGGCAAGTTTACTAACAAGTTTTTAAAGCTGTTCCATGGTAACATCATTGTTTTGGCTGTAATACCATGTTATACTTTAAAGAACCTTATAGTACCATATTAATACCATATTGATTTCCTTCAGTATAATAGTACTGTATCAAAGTACCATGGTTTACCATCTGATACCATCAACTTGCCATGATACCACCACAGTACTCTGTTTTTAACGGGAAGCCAACTAGTGCATGAAAATGGTTACTTTCCTCCCATTGTAATGTATTCTTTTTTCTTTATGTTGTCTTGTTTCCATTATACAAAGGTCTATTGAAAAATGACCTCAACAGCTTGCTGTCCAGCCCCTTGCCATAAAGGAAATGCCTTGACCTGGCTTCTGTGTCCAGGTATTGATCATGTATCCACCGCATTGCAAACTCTGAATGAGCTCGCTCAGGAGAGAAAAGGTGAACTTGTTGAAAAGGTTCTTCAGCAATGCAACCCTGAAGCCTGTATTTATGCACTGCAAAAACTACTCAATTCATCTGCCTCATGGTCAGTACCTCATTTATAAGCTTAAATATATCATGTTAGAGATACATTTTATACAAATGTCTTGGTTCTACACATCTCATAATTGATATAGTTAGGAGAATTAACGATACTTCTACTGGCGATTCATAATTATTTTGTGTAGTCATGGATGCTATAAACGTGAACTCTCATATCACTGATGTTATAAATCAAGAGCTCATAATAGTCAAGGAGTTATAGGGGAGTTAATCAATAGTTTGCAGTCCTCAGATAGCCACACAGTTTGTTGGTTTAGTAGTTCCATCACATACACAGAAACATGAGAGAGATCTACTATTCCTTAACCATTTCTTTCACCTAAACCCTAGAACACTGCCAGTATCAAATGTGATATTTGCCTGCAATGTATTAGATGTCTTCTGCCACCTGGTGGAAGTTTCCAGGCATTTCTTGATGGAAAAATATTTGTAAAATTTTTCCAAAAATGTCCACTTTTGTACTGCATTCACTCTATGTGAAATCTTTGCTGATTTTAATAAAGTAAAAGTGACAGTAATGATTATATTGTTACTGATATTTTAAAATGAGTATTTGCTGGAATATAAGCAGCTTGTGCTTGGTTTAAATTTTGTATATTATTTTATTGAAATCCATAAATCAAATATGATTCATCAGGCTTTTGAGGTGTATCTCTCAATCACCATCACATTCCATTCATGCCCACCAAAAAAATAAATAAATAAACAATTCTGAAAAAAAAAAAGCTTTGAAAATTCTGACATATTTTGTATAAGATATATTTAAAGTGTGAACTAATATTTCTGTGTATTTTCATAAACTCAGCAAATTTTTTTTAAAAATCCAAATAACTTTATAGATCTTTATTGTAAAGGGTTTAAACAATGTTTTCCATGCTTTTTCAATGAACCATAAACAATTAACGAACATGCACCTGTGGAATGGTCGTTAAGACACTAACAGCTTACTGACACCAAAAGAAAGATGCCCAGGGTCCCTGCTCATCTGCGTGAACATGCCTTAGGCATGCTGCTTGGAGGCATGAGGACTGCAGATGTGGCCAGGGCAATAAATTGCAATGTCCGTACTGTGAGACGCCTAAGACAGCGCTACAGGGAGACAGGAAGGACAGCTGATCGTCCTCGCAGTGGCAGACCACGTGTAACAACACCTGTACAGGATCGGTACATCCGAAAATCACACCTGCGGGACAGGTACAGGATGGCAACAACAACTGCCCGAGTTACACCAGGATCACACAATCCCTCCATCAGTGCTCAGACTGTCCGCAATGGGCTGAGAGAGGCTGGACTGAGAGTTTCTAGGCCTGTTGTAAGGCAGGTACTTACCAGACATCACCGGAAACAATGTCACCTATGGGCACAAACCCTCCTTCGCTGGACCAGACAGGACTGGCAAAAAGTGCTCTTCACTGACGAGTCGCGGTTTTGTCTCACCATGGGTGATGGTCGGACTCACGTTTATCATCGAAGGAATGAGCGTTACACTGAGGCCTGTACTGTGGAGCGGAATTTATTTGGAGGTGGAGGGTCCATCATGGTCTGGGGCGGTGTGTCTCAGCATCATCGGACTGAGCTTGTTGTCATTGCAGGCAATCTCAATGCTGTGCATTACAGGGAAGACATCCTTCTCCCTCACGTGGTACCCTTCCTGCAGGCTCATCCTGAAATGACCCTCCAGCATGACAATGCCACCAGCCATACTGCTCATTCTCTGCGTGATTTCCTGCAAGACAGGAATGTCAGTGGTGATGGCTTAGTGGGCTAAAGCACATAACTGGTAATCAGAAGGTTGCTGGTCCAATCCCCACAGCCACCACCATTGTGTCCTTGAGCAAGGCACTTAACTCCAGGTTGCTCCAGGGGAATTGTCCCTGTAATAAGTGCACTGTAAGTCACTTTGTATAAAAGCGTCTGCCAAATGCATAAATGTAAATGTAAATGTCAGTGTTCTGACATGGCCAGCGAAGAGCCCGGAATTCAATCCCACTGAGCATGTCTGGGACCTGTTGGATCGGAGGGTGAGGGCTAGGGTCATTCCCCCCAGAAATGTCCAGGAACTTGCAACTGCCTTGGTGGAAGTGTGGGGTAACATCTCACAGCAAGAACTGGCAAATCTGGTGCAGTCCATGAGGAGGAGATGCACTGCAGTACTTAATGCAGCTGGTGGCCACACTTTCACCTATCCTGGCTTAATATGCGGGGACAACTATAAGTAAGCCCTTAGTAGGCTGCTAGTAGTGCAAAAAGTACACACTTTAGCTTGGAAGTTGTTTGCTTTCATTTAAATTAGATTATTTAAAACATATCATGTTTGCCATTTTAAATACTCTTTCCCTTCCTCTCATATCATCTCGGCATTTAGGATAAAATACTTGGCAAAATACGATCTGGAAACCCTCCAACCTGAAAAGAGTGCTCAGGTCGTTGCAAAACTGTTGTCTCAGCAACAGTGATGGCCTATTGCGTTGGGCTCATAATGTTCGATTTATGGGAGTCATTTAGTTCAATGGGTCTCCTTTGACCTCTTATAAATACAGTCCTCTGAAAGGTCTTTCTGCCGAAAGGCCAAAATGATTAAAGGCACTGAGGGACTGGCTTTTGCTTTTACTGTTGAGGCAGTGTCCTCACAGTGAACTCAACTCAAGGGTGAACAACCTTCTTTCTCATTCCACACAAGGTCACCCTTAATAATTAGTAGGATTTTGACCATTGACTGACATGCTCTTTTGTCAATGGTGTTACGTTAATGGAATCACTGACAAATTCATGATTAGGTTGGTTTAAGTGAGGGTACATTTTGAAAAAGGCTATTTGACTATTGAAGAAATTTTGCTAAGTAAATATATTCTAATTTATTTATCAACATAATATAGCTTACATTTAAAAAGGCCCCTTCAAAAATGACAATTTTAAGTGAAATTTAATAAAAGGAAAAGCATGCAGACAGTCATCATCATGTGGTTATTCTATATCCCCCACTGCAATAAAGTGCTTTACAAAACCCTTCTTTTGTGTTTTGTGTTGCCATAACACCACTGACCATTGTTTTTTAATGTTTTTTATTTTTTTACAATAAAATAATGGAGTGACTACTAGCACTAGGTGTAAAATAGCACCTGCCACACAGCACCGTTATTTGCACTTCAATAGTCTGGTGGAAACACAAAAATTGTGGACAAACTGCAGCCCCTGTGTTGCTGCAGTGGCTTGGGTTGTAAAGACAGGATGGATGTGCTTTTTTTATGCAGATGAGCCGGGTTCGATTCCGCCTTTTGTCCCTTTTGTGGAAGCCATAGTTTTAATGCAATTAACCATGGTGTTACTACAGAAATATGGTGTTAATATAGTAACCATGTTTAATTTTGTGCTTACTAAGATTTTACTACAAACTTACCAATGTGGTACTATGATTACTGTAGTAAAACCATGGTTAAATAATAAATAGTTTTAAAATAATATAATAAAAAGTATCTGCCATTATTTGTAGCATGGTGGTGTAAATAGCATCTAATACTATTTGCACCTAGTGAAAAGAAGCTGCTTTTTGTTGCTATTTACACTTAGTGTTGAGTGTACATTTTCACAGCAGAGCTATCTTTGAATTTTGACAAGAATGACAACAAGGTGAGGGATAGACGTCCAGTCTCTTCAATGGCTTTTACAGTTGTTTAAAGTGTTTTTGGATCATTTTGGATCTAACCCTAACCCTAATCTTTCCAAGAAATTTTAGTTGACAAAAAACGGCAGAAAACATGAGTTGTGGAAAAATTGTTGTGATTGAGGAGCTTTATACAGCTTTATACAGCGGATACCATTGAAGAGACTTTAGGGCCAAAACATAATCTACACAAGTACATGAACGCAGCTTGATTTCACGCATCTTTGCATTCTAAAATGTATGAGAGCAACATTTAACCCAACGCAAGTATGCATTGCATTCTCAACGTTGCCGCAAGGGATACTATGGACCCTTTTCACAGACCTGTTATGACGCATTTCTGCCTTCTTTAAGAAAGTAAATGTAGCAAACTTTTTTATATTTACAATTTTTTAAATATTACGTGTAAATTGAAAACATTTTACTTTGTGTTATATTACCCTGGAATAAGTAAAAAAAAATCAGTTACCATAGCTGCGATGAGGCTTCTTACACAGCTGCTGAGGGAGTGACAGAAAATTTGGCCTGTTTCTCTTTTCTTACTGCTGTTATCCAGTGCTGTATATTTTTATCTTCTTTTACAATGCTGTAAAAGCCTAATTGTTGATTATTTATTTTGCTGTTGGAGCAAATGGGTGAGCATAAAAGATATTTGCTGTGATCCCCATTCACTGTCTACTTCTGCTCTCCTGGATAGAAGAAGAAGCCTTTATTTTTGTCACACACATTGTATATATACAGTGAAATTGATGATACACCATGATACAGTGTCCCTGGAGCAGATAGGGTCAAGGGCCTTGCTCAAGGGCATCTTGGCAGTGCTGGGGCTTAAACCCCCAACCTTCTGGTTAGTAATCGAGAGCCTTAACCAGTGACCCACCACTGCCCATAGTTCTTTTAGACTGCCCATAGACTTCCTGCTGGGCGGAGCTAATGACTGTATTTCTGAAAGTTGTCTGGCTTGATGAGAACAATATATGTAGCAAGTTTGGTGATCGTAGAAGAAACTGACCCCACCACTTTTGTCAAAAGGTGGTGCTACAGAGCTCCCCAGCCATGCCCATGTGTTAACTTTTGCCCAGGCCTAATGGCCAACAACTCTGATGTGTGTGCAAAATATCATGAAAATTCAAGCATGCCAAGTACCTTAAAAACATGTGAATTTACATAAAAAGGAATAATGACATTTAATGCGTTGCTATGACAACACTATTTAAGATATCAAAAATCCCTCTTGACATTATTCTAAAAAAATGTAAGCAATTCAGGTAAACATAAGAGGGATATTTCAAAATCTGTTAAAAGTGCCACACTTCCTTCTGTCAGTTGGTGGTGCTATGACCGTGACCCACAATAGCCACATCAATGTGATCAGCCCGCAAGGCCAAACATATGGCTCACTTTTGATGTAAATCACACGATGCATGCAAAAGATAAGACACACTTCCTGTTTCCCATTTTTTGACATTAATTTATCGCGTCGCAATGGCAACACCATTCGATATATCAAAAATTCATTCGCATTTTAGCATCGTCAATGTCTTGGCATGATGTCGCCCACATTTGGTACCTGTAACATGAATCCCCTAGGAGTATTTCAAATTCCAGAGCATGCATTTTTCAAACAATCCAAAATGGCTGACTTCTTGTTGGGTGGAGCTTATGACTGTCTGCATGAAAGTTATCCAGCTTGATGAGATCTAAATATGTACAAAGATTGGTGACTGTAGCTCAAAAGGGATGTGCTACAGAGCCCCCCGAACATGCCCATCTTTTAGGTGGTGCTACAGAGACCCCTCTACATGCCCATGTATGAACATTTGCCAAGCCCTAATGGCCGACGACTCTGACGCATGTGCAAAAGTTCATGAATTTTTGAGCATGTTAAGTGCCCCAACAGCCCCCGAAACCTTGAAAAAAAAAATAATTATAATCCTTAGTAGAACAATAGGACCTCCATACTTTCAGTGCTTGGGCCCTAATAATAATCCTTAGAAGAACAATAGGACCTCCGCACTTTCAGTGCTAGGCCCTAATAATCCTTAGAAGAACAATAGGGTCTCTGCACTTTCAGTGCTTGGGCCCTAATAATAATTCTTAGAAGAACAATAGGGTCTCCACACATTCAGTGCTTGAGCCCTAATAATCTGATGATTTGTAATTTGAAGTATTTCAAGTTACTATTAGGATATTTACCTGTACATATTTTTTTATAGGAGTTTTCCAAAAATTAGCAAGACTTTTTGCTTTTTTAAAGTGGGTGACATGACCAAGTTATGCTTGGTAAAGTCTTTATTTCTGTGTGGAACATTTGTTAATGTTTTTGTTCATTTGTATGTTCATACAGGCTGAGAAGTACTGCAGCTTGTATCTTTGCAGTACTGCTGGAAAATGAATCCATGGTGCTAAAACTTCAGAAGTGGACTGAAGGGGACAATGGTCTGATATGTTCTTTTGTTGAGATCCTGACTAAAGATGAACCTGATAGTGTGATGAATGCTACTGGAGCCATAGCCTCTTTGGTATGGCTGCATACCAATATAATGTATGCTGCATTGTACAGCATTTTGAATGTTTATTTAAATGTTCTGAGTGAAAAAATAATGAGGCCGCACTCAAAATAGGAAAAAAACTTGCATCAATTTATTACAACAGAGGCATCAACAGTTTCTTAAAGGCCTTGTGTGTTCTTATGTTTTAGGTTGATACTTTTTCAGGGCGGCAATGGTTGCTTCAGAGCCAAAATGTGTTCTCTCAGGTCCTTGAGAGCTTATCCATTCTTCTGACAAATGAGAGGGAGAATACAGTGAACTCTGCAGCACTTATCCTTGCGCGACTTTCCCTGTGTGAAGAGGCCTGTCAGAAGATTTTATCCCACCCGTCTGCCTCCAGGACCTTCAGACATTTAGTAAAGTGCCTATCATGCGGCCACAAAGGTCAATGTCATCCAAAATGTGTATATTTTCTGAGGACAATGTGAGTGGTGCTTGCCAGTACAAAAGTTGCTGCCTTGATGACAGGGTGTTATGGGTGGTTGCCAGGGTGTTGCTGTGGTGTTGCTATGTGGATGCTTACTGGCCCAAGTCAATAGATCCCACCCACAAAGTATTCTGGTTCCTATATATGACTAGGGTTCAATGTAAGTCCAATTGTTAGACTCCATCTAAAACACCAAATACATTTTTTTTTTCATCTGATTGCAGACACAGCAATGAATGCAGCATTTGCTGTTGGTCTTCTGTGTGAGAGTGGACAGAACAAGAGCCTCATTCTGAGAGAAGCCAAAGATCATGAGCTGGTAAGAAAAATCTCATGCATTCTCTCCATAGCTCTAATTACTTAATCAATAAAATATCAATGACAATCATTATTTTTTCATTTGTCACAAGGTTAGCAGACTGCAGGCTCTGATATCTACCAGGTCAGGAGTTGAGATGGGACAAACAGCATGTTTTGGAATGAGTTGCTTAGCAAATGATGAAGATGGTCATGCTCTATTGATGGAGAGCACCTCATGTACTGCTGTGCTGGATGGTCTTTTACAACTGCTGCGTAGTACAGACCCAGACACTGTCTGGTTTGCTGCTATGTGGGTCATTTGTTTGATTTTGATTAACTGTATTTTATACCTCAGATTGTGTATGTAAGGATATAATTTCAGGAGGTAGCAGTAACAGATCATGTAACAAAAATGGGAATTCTGCTTTTATCTCTGCCATAAGCACATCAGCATAGCAGACAAGTTTTAGGCCCATATGCAAAAATACATGGGAGATTCTTTAACTTCGAGCACTTTTAGAACTTTTAGACTTCTAAAAAGTAATGTCTCATTAAAGGGGTCATGACATGCCTTTTTTATTATTTTAATATGTTCCTTGAGGTTATTTTATAATATTAGTAAAGTTGTTGGGTTTTTTTTGTGCACATTTTCCACCTTCATTCTGACCCTCTATCAGAAATGCTCTGTTTTGGTGCTGCTTCTCATATAAGACTTGACAGTAAAAACCCACTGTTATATTTGGCTCTCTGCTCTTGACTGGCCTGCTCTCTCTCCTTGCCATCTCACTGCTAACCACTACTGGGCATGTTACGGAAGTGATAAGGTAAAGTAGGTGTTGATTTGTTGTTGTGGAGATGGTCAGAAGCAAATGTCTACCACAGTATGACATCACAATGTGGAGAAAGTAGAGAATGAGCTGTTTTGGCAGCTAAGTTTAAAAAAATACTATTTTTGCAGTGAGGAGGAAGTTTTGAGTTCTGAAACATACAGTATGTTTTTGACCCATTTAAAATATTTTTCATTTGATATATATAAACATTTTATAACAATGTCCAACAGTGTATGTACATGCATGTATCACAGGAGATTTATGTATTTTTTTCTGAAAGTCATAAAAAATTCCCACAATAGTGTCATTTCCAGCACATCTCAAATTCTGTACTGTGTTTAACAGAATTTAGTGGTGGAAATGACATTTTTAACGTTTATTAAATAAAATGGCCAAATCCTTTGTCTTGCTAAGGCTAATTTCATAGCTAAAATAGCTAAAAATGTATGTCTCCTAAAACACAATTAAATTATATTTTGACACTTTTTGCGTAAATTGGCAAAATTACAGCTTGATTTAAAAGGACAACCAAAAAAAATTCTCTGCTCACAAGTGATATTTACCTTGAATTTTGAGTTTTATTCAAACATCACTTGCTCCATATTTCATCTCAAGTATGCTCTTCACTGACACTTTTGTCAACTTGGTAAAGTATACTAACTTTTAAAAAAACATAGGGGCAAAATTGTTCAGTGTGGTGGAAAGGACTTCACGGCTGTGGGACAGTTTTAAGTTTTGAAAATTCATAGAAATAATTTTTACACAATAAATATTGAAATTGTTTTTGTTTATTTCACTTTCATAGTTTTGAACATGTAATTTATATTTTTATAATGGATTTTTATAGTTTAATATTGAAAGTCTGGGTCTGGAACAGGGCTACAAGACTAAAATATTTACATATAAGGTATCTGAAAAGAACCAAAAGTAAAGGTTGTGGTAAAAAGTGTCCAGTTGAGTTTTAATGAGACCTGTATACACTCACTGACCATTTTATTTGATACACCTGAACAACTACAGTACTTATTCATGTGATTATTTAATCAGCCAATCGTGTGGCAGCAGCGTAATGCATAAAATCAGGCAGATACGGGTCAGGACCAGGTTTTGGCACCATTCTGAGTAAACTCTAAAGACTGTTGTGCGTGAAAATTCCAGGAGATCAGCAGGTACAGAAATACTCAAACCAGCCTGTCTGGCACCAACAATCATGCCACACTCAAAATCACTGAGATCACATTTTTCCCCATTCTTATGGTTAATGTGAACATTAACTGAAGCTCCTAGCCCGTATTTGCATGATTTTAGGCATTGCACTGCTGCCACACAATTGGCTGATTAGATAATCGCATGATTAAGTAGGTGTACAGGTGTGCCTAATAACGTGGTCGTGAGTGTATAACAATATACTATATAAAGAAAAAAGTTTAAATCTGATGGCCAGAAGTTGAAGAAACACCCATATATGAAAACCAAAAAAGGTTTTACTTTTCTGCACAGAAACTTTACTTTTGATCTAAGAAGTGCTTCTACCTTAATTTTGTCTTGCTTTCTCTTCAGGACAATAAGAGTGTTGGTGTCCCGGCCAAGGGGAGTGGTGCTAATCAGAACGCACTGTCCTCTACAAGCGCAGCTGAAGGTAATGTATAATTCTCTAAAGACAAACACATGGTTTGTCATGACACCAATTATAATTGTAATTGCCTGATTTTTCTAAAACTTTTTGGCATGTATTGCATATGATTATTAAAGAAATAAGCAGTGAGAGGCTGTGTGATACAGTAATAATATTATTAGTAAGGGGATCTTTGGTACAATGTGAAGTAGGTAACCCCTTCACCCACAATAAAACCACTATAACTTATGTACTTGAGTGGCTTATTGATTTTATAAAACAGCAACAACAGCAATATGATAAAAGATATCAATGTTCAATAAATAACCACTTTCACACTAATACATTTTTGAAAACGCATTGATTTTGCTAAGTTTATGCCTTATCCACTCTGAAATGATGTTTTCCTCCACCAAAAATTTTGAAAATAGTGTTTGAAAGTCTGATTTACTTTTTTGCAAATTAGTTCATTCGGACTGCTTATTAAACCAGTTCAAAAAACGATTCACAACTGAGTCATCACTCAAAAGTTTTCTCAGAAGTCCCAGTACAGCATTTAATGTCTAATCTGTTCCAGTAGTTCGCAAGTTAATGTAATCCTCCCATGAGGATAGTGTAAATGAGTTTGGCTCGCTGTCCCTGGAGGAGGGCTCAAGGCTCGAGACCTGACCCGAGCTCAAATACCCCCCCAAAAGAAGCCAAGACAGGGCAGCCAGTCGCTAGTGTCGGAGTCTTGTGAAACACGGAAAGCAAAGTGTTTGGGTAGGAATATTGAGATGCTGAACGACAGCCACTACGATACCTACGAGGCTTTCGATGGCGGGGGGGGGGCAGAAGTGCCACAGATGATAGAACATGCAGTTGTCACTTGCAGAGGCAGCCTCACACTAGGGTCTGCTTGGGGGATAGGAAACTGAGAGCTACAAGACTGGTAGAGGATGAATAGAGTGAAAATAGGCGGAAACACTATGGAAACAGTGGCGGTTGCTGCCAATGAGCTCTCACAGGAGTTGCTGTTGCACTGGAGGGCTCTGCAATGCCCGTGGCTGGAAGGCCACCCGCCCCAGCCCCTCTGGAGGAAGGGGGGTAAACCTCCCACCACCCAGGCAGGTCTGCCCGTGGTGAGAGCAGGCCCCTACCACCTTAGGTGGGCCCACCCCGTCCCTGACTCAACCTTATGCCACCTCCAGACGCAAGTCATTCGACGGGAGGGGCCCATGCAGCAAACGGACTAACCCCACGGGTGTGTGGCTCGGCTGCCACTTGTGCGGGCGAGTCCACCCTGCGATTGGACAGGGGCCCTCAATGTATTAGAACAGGGAAGTCCTCACAGCGGTACGAACGGGAGAGCCCACGATACAAATAAACATGAGTTAGCTCACACAGCATTCGCACGGGAGAACCCTCACTGCGATCCGAACGGGAGAGACCTTGAATTCATGTAAGTGGGAGGGCCTTCACAGTGGTACAAACGGGAGGGCTTCCGGTCTAGCCGGGGGGGTCCTCGCAACATCCGAATGGGAATGCTTTCCATGTGTACGGACAAGGCTGATGCACAGCATTCAACGATAGAACACTGTGGCGAGCAGGGCGTCCAGGGAGATAAGTTCCTCCTGTGCGCCACACCGGTCTCATGATCCAGTGAGGATCAGTGGGAGTATTTAAGGAGAGGAGACAGCGGCGGACGGGAGAGAGTGACGAACGAAACTGTCTGTGTGTATGTTTTGTGTACTGGTACTGCTGAAAAGCAAGGTGTTATGATATGATGACACTGAAAAGTGTTGTGGTAGTGTGAAGAATAAAATCGTACGTTGGATTATTCACCTGGCTCCCACTTCCTCCTTTCATAGAAAGGCAGAGTTCTGCCACAAACACTTGATTCTTATGAAAGTGATATATGCTGCATTTTAAAATAACTCCCTATGTGAAATGAATGGGCTGAATCCTCAAGCACGGGACCACAAGGCGTTTAACAGGAAGAGTCTGTGTTTTCATGTGAAAAGTTTATGAGAACTCACTCTGCAATACGAATGGCCTGAGTCGTCAAGCATGGCACTCGATGGGAGGGCGTTTTGTAGGCTATATTTGAATGAAATTGATTGATGCAGAGATGCAGGCTTATGGTGAACTATTTAGGGAAGACCTAAAACAGCCTGATTTTTGTCAGTCACTAGGTGGGTTATGGTTCATTTGGTATGAGTGGCATAATATGGGATGATTAAACAGAAAAAACACGTCACGGTTAAGGAGCCATGGATGCTTAGACGCATGGCCTGAAAGACATGCCGCGGTTGTGGCACGTGAAGGATGTATTTGTGCTGCTTCAGAGATGTATTGAGCCAATAGCAGGGGCGTTGTGGTTGCAGTGTCACCAAGCTTAAGCGCATTGCCTGAAGTGAGGATTTGCGGTGATGAATACCGTAGTCTGATATGTATTTAACTTAAGTGTATGGTTTGTAGCTTTGTAGATTGTTCTCCAACATAATGCGAGTAATTCAATTAACTCTGTATTATTGGCACAGGGTGACTCGTCTCGTTTTGATGAGGACGTACGAAATCATTTGGAGTTTGTGCCTGAGAATTGGATTTAATATAATATGGGCGCCGTTTGCAGTAGTTTGGTGAATAAATACGACTTATTATATTGAAACCTGTAATAAATTCTACAGAAAAACTAAAATATTGTGAGGATGAAGCAAAATGTGAAGCCGAATCATCTGGCGGCGATTTCAACTTGTTATTTTAAGCTCGAGTGGAGCACAAGATTATGACAGATTGTTGAAACACTTTAAAGTCATTCAGCAAATAGGTTCTATGGCCAAGCTTGTTAAGAGTTTGTAATCCAATGATTCAGACAAAAGTAGAGAAGACTTGTCTGTGAAATTAAAATGATGGATTGATTTCACCTGCATGAAACGTTTGTCCAGGGCGGGAGGAGAGAAAGTCATGTTATAGTCTAGAGATGAATAGAAGTTTGCAGAAGTGATTGCTTCATAGTTATCGGAGCTGCGCGGCGAGCTCGAATGCTGCGAGGAGGCGAGACACGTTAGCGGAATGATTCCTGAACGAGTTGTGACGCGGAGTGCGACCCGCCACTTGCGGAGCCGAATTCGGCTCGGGTCTGTTCGGACAGAAGCTGTATATAGCCCTAGTGAGCTGTAGCAGGGTCAGAGTGGATGTTGTTGTGGCAGTGAGCTCGCGCTAAAATGTCTGCACTGATTTGGAAAGATGTTTGTAATTACAGTAGCGGTCGTTTGAAAGGAAGTTTGCTTGTAGCATAATTGCCCCTGTGTTCCAAATGGAATAAATCACACACCGAAAGACACTCTGAAGGGAGAACATGTATGTCGGAAGACAACTTAAAACAGAATTTCTGATAATAAAGGCCTAAAAGTGAGTTCCGAATTTTTTGACCCCCCACTTCTTAGTCCTCCAAATATCTCACGGTTGATGGTAAAGTCTTCGAAGGTAATAGGGCATGGGAACGATCACTGAATGGAACACGCCCTTAATGAGCTGCACGGTGAGGTAATCAGTCTAACAGGAATCACCTGTGCGGGAGAACCGGATTGAAACGCTGGAGTGCATTGGAATAATGTTTGAATTAAATTGTTCAACTTTTGATTCCCTCGCGTTAAATTAAAGTTGTAATTGAGCTCAAGTGTCGTGAAGCCGGAGCAGCGCCCATTCGCAGAGGCAGCCACACACTATCGGAACCACTCCAGGCAGAAAAATAAGATGAGAGGACTTGTGTACAGCCATAGGGGGTTGTCATAGGAGGCAGCCTCGACGCCAGGTCTGCTTCGGTGAGAAAAGATGAGAATAAAAGAAAGACAACGGTTAAGTTGGCAGCCAGCATTGCCACGAAATATTAATTGTGGCTGCTGCGGCAGCTTGGTGAATAACGTAACGATTGCGATGGAAGAGCTTATCTGATGAGGGCAAATGCTTTGCGCAGAGTAGTGTGTCATCCAAAACTGTTGCATGGATCTGTCGTGGGTAAGTGGGCAGAGCCACATGCTGGAGGAATCATCACAGCATGGATGTAAGCAGTTGTTTATATACAGTTGTGCTCAAACATTTGCATACCCTGGCAGAAATTGTGACATTTTGGCATTGATTGTGAAAATATGACTGATCATGCAAAAAAAAAAAAGTCTGTTATTTAAGGATAGTGATCATATGAAGCCATTTATTATCACATAGTTGTTTGGCTCCTTTTTAAATCATAATGATAACAGAAATCACCCAAATGGCCCTGATCAAAAGTTTACATACCCTTGAATGTTTGGCCACACAAGGTGACACACACAGATTTAAATGGCAATTAAAGGTTCATTTCCCACACCTGTGGCTTTTTAAATTGCAATTAGTGTCTGTGTATAAATAGTCAATGAGTTTGTTAGCTCTCATGTGGATGCACTGAGCAGGCTAGATACTGAGCCATGGAGAGCAGAAAAGAACTGTCAAAAGACCTGCGTAATAAGGTAATGGAACTTTATAAAGATGGAAAAGGATATTAAAATATATCCAAAGCCTTGAAAATGCCAGTCAGTACTGTTCAATCACTTGATACCAAGCCAAGGTCAGGTAGACCCAGAAATGTTTTCAGCCATAACTGCCAGAAGAATTGTTCGGGATACAAAGAAAAACCCACAGGTAACCTCAGGAGAAATACAGGCTGCTCTGGAAAAAGACGGTGTGGTTGTTTCAAGGAGCACAAAATGACGATACTTGAACAAAAATGAGCTGTGTGGTCGAGTTGCCAGAAAGAAGCCTTTACTGCACCAATGCCACAAAAAAGCCCAGTTACAATATGCCCGACAACACCTTGACACGCCTCACAGATCCTGGCACACTGTAATTTGGAGTGACGAGACCAAAATAGAGCTTTATGGTCACAACCATAAGCGCTTTGTTTGGAGAGGGGTCAACAAGGCCTATAGTGAAAAGAATACCATCCCCACTGTGAAGCATGGTGGTGGCTCACTGATGTTTTGGGGGTGTGTGAGCTCTAAAGGCATGGGGAATCTTGTGAAAATTGATGGCAAGATGAATGCAGCATGTTATCAGAAAATACTGGCAGACAATTTGCATTCTTCTGCACGAAAGCTGCACATGGTTCTGGAGTGGCCATCACAGTCTGCTGACCTTAATATAATCGAGCCACTCTGGGGAGATCTGAAACATGCGGTTCATGCATGACGACCAAAGACTTTGCATGACCTGGAGGCATTTTGCCAAGACAAATGGGCAGCTATACCACCTGCAAGAATTTGGGGCCTCATAGACAACTATTACAAAAGACTGCACGCTGTCATTGATGCTAAAGGGGGCAATACACAGTACTATGCAGACTTTTGAACAGGGGTCATTTCATTTTTTTCTTTGTTGCCACATTTAGTTTTATGATTGTGCCATTCTGTTATAACCTACAGTTGAATATGAATCCCATAAGAAATAAAAGAAATGTGTTTTGTCTGCTCACTCATGTTTTCTTTAAAAATGGTACATATATTACCAATTCTCCAAGGGTATGCAAACGTTTGAGCACAACTGTATGCTTACTCTGGCATGTGACTGGTCGGATTAAATGAACATGCTCCTCCCGAACTTTGTTATGAAACTCCATTTAGTAAAATTGCTGTTAATCACAGTATTCTCACTATTAGCAGAGACTATTTAGCCTGAGATGGAGCATTTGTATTAAAATAAATGGGAGAAATTGGAATGCCCAAAATGGCGGATGTACAAAAGAAAGTCATTCTTTAAGATAAAGACATCGCTTGTCAGTCAACTGAGGAACGTGTATGCGCATTAGATACACTGATCAGCCACAACATTAAAACCACCTGCCTAATATTGTGTAGCTCCCCCTTGTGCCACCAAAACAGCGTCAACCCGCATCTCAGAATAGCATTCTGAGATGATATTCTTCTCACTACAATTGTGCAGAGTGGTTATCTGAGTTACTGTAGACTTTGTCAGTTTGAACCAGTCTGGCCATTCTCTGTTGACCTCTCTCATCAACAAGGCATTTCCATCTGAAGAACTGCCCGTCACTGGATATTTTTTGTTTTTGGCACCATTCTGAGTAAATTCTAGAGACTGTTGTGTGTGAAAATCCCAGGAGATCAGCAGTTACAGAAATACTCAAACCAGCCTGTCTGCACCAACAATCATCCATGCGATTATCTAATCAGCCAATCGTGTGACAGCAGTGAATTGTATAAAATCATGCAGATATGGGTCAAGAGCTTCAGTTAATGTTCACATCAACCATCAGAATGAGTAAAAAAAGTGATCTCAGTGATTTGGGCCGTGGCATGATTGTTGGTGCCAGACGGGCTGGTTTGAGTATTCATTCGCGAATTTGGACATTATTATTTGAAAACACTCTCTCTAGTACCATATTGGAAAATTATGATGTTAGGAAACGGAAAAGGAGTTTTCAACAGAAATTAGTGTATTAACAGTATTAGTGAGGACTAGGTCTTTGCCACTGATATTGTATCAATGCTTTCAATCCCTGTATTGATATTTTTATTCATCTCTTTGTGTATTCATATCTTTTTAATAATAAGGCAACAGATTGTCTAAATATGGTCAAACTCTATGTTTGACAATATCTTGGTGCGTTCAAAGGCGCTAATGTGAACTTGAAAACGTACATTCGCTCTCATTCTTGGACGTGTTGAGTCTCTCTGATGTGTTTAGCGCAGTTTAATCACCATCCAATAATTATACTGTAATGTATCGCAGTAGGTCAAGGTCAAGGTCAATTTATTTATAGAGCACATTTAAAGACAACAAGTGTATACCAAAGTGCTGTACATGGGCAAATAAATCAATGAATTAAGGGGAAATAAAAAACAAAATTGACATTAAAAACAATAAACAATACAATATACATTAATGCAATAGCCAAAGAATATAGATACATCTTCAGACGCGATTTAAAAATGTGAAGCGTAGGAGCAGATCTAATGTCCAGAGGTATGTTATTCCATAGTCTGGGGCCGACTACGGAGAAGGCACGATCCCCTTTAAACTTCAAGCATGAGTGTGCTGTATGCAGGAGAAGTTTATCACAGGATCTGTGAGTCCTGGAGGATTGTTGATGACTAAGAAGTTCTTAGAGATAAGATGGGACTAAACCATTAATAGTTTTAAAAACAAATAACTAAATCTTAAAATGAATCCTGTATTGGACTGGTAACCAGTGAAGAGATGCTAGAACAGGTTAAATACTTTCCCTCTTCATTGTTCCAGTCAGCAACATAGCAGCTGCATTTTGGACTAACTGCAAGCGATACAGAGATGAATGACTAAGACCCATGTACAGTGCATTACAATAGTCAAGTCTGGATGAGATGAAGGCATGAATAACTATCTCCAAATCCTTAAATGAGAGAATGATTTTAATTTAGTTGAGTTGGAAAAAGCTGCCACAGCACTTATTTGTTTTTCAAAATTTAGAGCCGTGTCAAAGATCACTCCCAAGTTTTTAGCAAAGGGGTGAACATTTAATGGCTAGGTAATATATTGCTGTAAACGACTTTCACAGGGAGTACAGGGGAAACCAGGTTTCTTCCACTCAGGTAAGAGTTTCTTTAATGGAATAACTTGGGTTTTTTTCAGAGATGCCACAACATGTCAGCTTCACACTTTCATGATACTCTTTAGCTTCACAATATAGACTTTAGCTTCACAACAAGACTTTAGCTTCACAACAAGACTGTAGCTTCATGGAGAGCTTCAAGACCCAGACTCTCTTTTTGGTCTGCTGACGGTGTGGCTCTTTTATGCCGCTCTCCCCGTGCTCACTGTAATTAGAGACAGGTGATTGACATAATTTAGCTCAGGTGCAAGCGCCCTTACCGCTTTCTCTCTCTCCAGACGGACACTTGACCATACCCCCGCTGCCACATATCCCCACTGCCCGACTCCGGCCTGCCTACCACTCCCCCCAATTTCTGGAAAGGAAGTCGGCAGCAGCCATCTGCGCTCCCGGTCTGTGGACCACCTTGAACTTAAACGGCTGAAGATCCAAATACCAATGGGTAATCTGAGTGTGTAATCTTTCATGCGGTGGAGCCATTGGAGCGGGGCGTGATCCGAACAGAGGGTGAAGGCCCGCCCCAACAGGTAGTATCGGAGAGTGAGGACCGCCCACTTGATGGCAAGACATCTTTTTCTACGGTGCTGTATTTAGTTTCCCTCAGCGAGAGCTTACGGCTAATGTACAGCACCGGGCGCTCCTCCCCCTCCACCACCTTCGAGAGTACGGCCCCCAGCCCTCTGTCTGAAGCGTCCATCTGCAAGACAAAAGGGAGAGAGAAATTGGGTGAATGTAAAAGTGGCCCACCGCAAAGTGTGGCTTTCACTTGCATAAACGCCTGTTGACACTGCTCCGTCCACTGGACCGGGTCTGGAGCTCCCTTTTTATTGAGATCAGTCAGCGGGCTGGTGACATCAGAATAATTAGGCACAAACCTCCTGTAATAGCCAGCCAGCCCCAGGAAATGTCTTACCCCCTTTTTGGTCTTGGGCCTCGGGCAGGCCGTAATCGCCGCTGCCTTGTCAATTTGGGGACGCACCTGCCCGTGGCCCAAGTGGAACCCCAGATACCGTACCTCCACCCACCCAATCGCGCACTTCTTGGGGTTTGTCGTGAGTCCGGCCCGTCGCAGCGATCTCAGAACCACCCTCGGATGTTGCATGCGGCGTAAGCTGAATGCGGTCTGAGGGTTCGGTCCATGAGACACTGAAACATAGCCGGGGCTCCAAACAAACCAAACGGAAGTGTCACAAATTGGTATAATCCGAACGGTGTGGTGAAAGCTGTTTTTTCACGGGAAATTGGTGTCAAGGGGATCTGCTAATAACCCTTTGTCAAATCCAGTGTCGAATAAAATCGAGCAGTGCCCAACCGATCAAGCAACTAATCAACGCGAGGCATTGGGTATGCGTCAAATTTAGACACCACATTGACTTTTCTATAATCCACACAGAATCGTACAGACCTGTTGCTCTTAGGAACTTGAACAACCGGGCTGGACCAATTGCTGTGGGATTCCTCTATTACCCCCATATGGAGCACAGCATCCAATTCTTCTCGGACAATTTTCTTTTTGTGTTCGGGCAATCAGTAGGGACGGTTACGTACCACCACCCCCAGCTCGGTCTCGATGTGGTGTTGTATGAGGTTCGTACGACCCGGTAGAGGGGAAAACACGTTTGCAAACTCCTTCTGCAACTTGGCAACCTCTGTGAGTTGATATGGTGAGAGGTGGTCTCCGCAAGTGACCGGAGTGAAATGATTATGTATTGAATCCACCTCTGGCCCTAGCTCCGTACTCTCCAGAACTATCATAGCCAATGTCACAGGGACCGCCTCCCTCCATAATTTCAGGAGGTTGAGGTGGTATATTTGACGTGCGCCCCTCTATCAGTTCGTTTAACCTCATAATCGAGATCCCCCACTCGTGTGACCTCAAAGGGTTCTTGCCACTTGGCGAGTAATTTAGAGCTTGATGTGGGAAGCAATACGAGCACTTTATCTCCCGGTGCAAATTCCCTTAACTGAGTTCCCCTGTTGGCACTGTCATTCTTGAGCTTGGAGCAAATTCTCCTGTGTTAGTTGCCCCAAAGTGTGAAGTTTTGCTCAAAGATCGAGAACGTATTGAATTTCATTCTTACTATTTGAAGGTCCCTCCTCCCAGGCTTCGCGTAAGACATCTAGCACACCACGCGGGCGCCGCCCATACAGCAGCTCGAACTGGGAAAAGCCAGTGGAGGCTTGCGGGACCTCCCGTACTGCAAATAACAGGGGGTCGAGCCATTTATCCCAATTTCTTGCGTCTTCGTGCACAAACTTCCGAATCATGTTTTTAAGGGTTTTATTAAACTGTTCCAGGCCATCCGTTTGTGGATGGTACACGCTAGTGCGAATCGATTTAATGCCCAGTAATTCTTACAGCTCGCGTAATGTCCGTGACATAAATGTGGTGCCCTAACCGGTGAGGATTTCTTTCGGAATCCCCACCCGGGAGACTATTTTGAAGAGTGCCTCCGGAACACTGCGTGCTGAGATGTTGCGAAGAGGCACTGCTTCCGGATATCACGTTGCATAGTCCACTAGGACTAGTACAAAGCGATGTCTGCGTGCTGACCGCTCTAATGGCCCAACGAGGTCCATTCCAATTCTTTCAAAGGGGACCTCGGTCAACGGAAGGGGGCGCAAAGGCGCTTTTGGGGTGGCCGGTGGATTAACCAGCTGACATTCGCTGCATCCCGCACACCATCTGCAGACATCGCTGCCAATGCCCGGCCAAGAAAAACGGGTTATTAGGCGGTTCAGTGTTTTTCTTTCTCCTAAATGACCCGCCATAGGATTATAATGAGCCATCTGGATCACCATTTCCCGATGGTTCTGCGGTATCAAGAGCTTGGTTGTATCTTCTTTTGTTTGAGCGTCCTGCGTCACTCTATACAACCGCTCATTTATAATTGCAAAATAGGGATATGAAAGTGCGACATTCGGCTGGAGTTGTTGACCATCGATCACTTTCACTTGGTTAAAGGCATGCTTGAGGGTTTTGTCCCACGACTGCTCCAAAGGGAAATCCCCCTCGGGGAACTCCCTGAGGATGGGAGGGGCTGCAGCCTCTCCCCCCTCTCGTCATTCTGACGTGGAGCTAACGAGGACAGCCTCAGCTCCGCTTCCCCTGCCAGAGCATCACATATTTCACATCTCCTTATTTCAGTGCAGGACCCATCCGCACAATTTCCCTTTAACAAATTTCTAAAATCAGGCCAATCAGTCCACAAAATCAGCGGGTGCGGCCTCCACTCTATGCAATTTCCCCCGAAATTTAATCACAAGGGTCACCACAGGATACTGGTGAATATCCCCATGCACACACTTCACCCTCACTGTTTTAGCTGTGTCCAAAGCCTCGGGTTGAACCAAGCATTGGTGGATAGTGGTTTGATTACAACCGGTGTCCACCAATGCTCGGTGAGTGCCCCCCTTGACACTTACCGGTATCCGACACGCTCCGGACCAGTCGGGGGCAGCCTGCGGGATGTCGGAGACCCGTACCACCGTCCCCAGCTCCATCAGAGGGCACTGATCCCGGAAGTGGCCCAGGTATCCGCACCTCCAGCACGCTGGCCCAGGCACTACACCCACACCTGCGTCGGTGGACGCCTCCACCTGAGGGGAAGAGTGGCGGGGCATCGGGGAAGGTTTCGTCCCTCACACCCTGGGAGCTGGTTTTGGCGGCGGAAGTCCTCCTCACCTGCGTGGGGCAGGAACTGACCCTGGGGAGAGAGCAGAATGAGAGGAAAGAGAGGGGAGTGGACAGAGACAGGGGAAAACACAGAGGAAGGAGAGAGGGAGTAGGAGGGCTCTTCTGCCCTCGGGACCGCCGCCATGTGGTCCTCCCCAAGCCGGACGGCTTCCTTCAGCAACGTCGGGCAGTGGCGCTGGACCCACTCCACCATCCCTTTTGGCAGTCAATGCACCAGCTGTTCCAGTACCATCTGGTCGATGATCCCCTCGATGTCATGGTCCCCCACTAGCAGCCATCTCCGGCAGGTGTCTCGAAGCCATTGGGTGAAGGCAAACGGGTGGTCAGACTTCTCCAGCTGCAGGCTCCGGAATAGTTGGTGATTCTTTTCCGGACTTGGCCGGGCGGCCAGCCCCAGATCTCGGCGGTGTGTTCGAAGAGGTCCAGGAACTCTTCTGGGTCGTCCGCCGCCCCATCTTCTGCAATGTGGGTGGGAGAAAAGGGGCGGTGGTGTCTGGGGTCACGACTGGGGCGGTCTCCTGGCTAAGGAGGCTCCGGATCGCATGCCGGTCCTCTGCTTGAGCCTGTAGGATCTCAAAAATATGATGATCTTGGTCTTGCCGGAGCTCAAGCAGGGTTTGTTGGTGGGCCTGGTGTAGACCAGTGAGGGATTGGAGGATCTCCGCCAACTGGGAGGACTCTAAGGGGTGACTCCCTTCCATCTTCAACGGTTCCCGGGTTTCGGCACCAGTGTAAACGACTTTAACTCGGAGTACAGGGGAAACCAGGTTTCATCCACTCAGGTAAGAGTTTCTTTAATGGAATAACTTGTTTTTTTTGCCACAACACGTCAGCTTCACACTTTCATGATACTCTTTAGCTTCACAATATAGACTTTAGCTTCCCAACAAGACTGTAGCTTCACGAAGAGCTTCAAGACTCTCTTTTTGGTCTGCTGACAGTGTGGCTCTTTTATGCTGCTCTCCCCATGCTCACTGTAATTAGAGACAGGTGTTAGACATAATTTAGCTCAGGTCTAAGCGCCCTTACCGCTTTTTCTCTTTCCAGACGGACACTTGACCACGCCCCCACTGCCACAATTGCAATATATTGAATCGTTACATATGTATCGTGATAAATCTCGTATTGAGGTGTTTGGCATTATCTAGCCCTAGTGTGGATGTGGCCATAGAATGTATGGTCCCATGTCTTCATTCATGTGCAATTTACATCAGCTTTAAACAAGGCTCATTGAATCAGAATTTAGGGTCAAAACTATCAGTTTTATAAGATTAATTACATTTATAACATATTCACTAGATGCTTCTCTGTTATTCACTTTGCTGTCAGTTGCTCTCGATGTCCTCATCCACTGGGCCAGAACTGCAGGAGGAAGTCAGCATGTGCCTCAGGAGACTGGAGCGTTTGCCCAAACCAGCATCAGTAACAGTTACAAACCTGTCATCAACGGTCTGCACTGTATCATGGGACAGGTGTGAGCCTGAGAGCGGCCTGGAGGTCATATACAGGTGACATATTTACAGCAAGAATTTTCCATCTTTTAAAATAAAACTTCCTCTCCAGTCCAAAAATAAACATATTGAACCGAAGCAGGAACAAAAATGTTCCTTTTTTTTTTGTTTTGTTTTTTTGCTTGACTGTCCAGTTGTGGTGAAGCAATAAGAAGGAAGTAGGATAGATTATATTATTAGTCTTAGTATATACTATATACATAAAAAAATTATTCCTAAATACTAGGAGAACTTAACAATAAGAGTGAAGTATGAGAAAATTCTCCAAACCTTGTGTTGCCCATGGCTGTGTGTAGCACCTTGTGGCATGGGGGGCGGGGTCACTCTCTCTCTCTCCTCTCTGATGCTCTGGCGTGCCTTTTAGGTCTCCCTCCACCATCACTATAATGAGAGACAGGTGTTAGAGATAATTATGAGCCAGGTGATGAGCCTTACTGCTCTCCCCCATGCCACACACCTGCTGCTCTGCATACCCCTTTGCATGTTTGATTTTAACAAGGTACTTGATCGGAGTCACGTGACGCCATGCGAGGGTCGGACGTGTGAACCACAAGCTCTACGCACTTTGCTGGTTTTAATACTTTTTATGTCATAAACCGGTGAGATTCGATACACCCTGATCCTTAACTGTTCTAGGAAGATAATATGTCAAACAATTCAAAATCCTTAGGCTCTGGAGACACTAAAAAACACTTACGTGCTCAAGATGACGCCCCTGACAAGGCTGCGTACCAGGGAGCCGATTTGGCTGGAGAAGTGAGGGAAATTCGGCGAGAATTGTTGAACTTGTCGGCAATGCTGACAAAGGTCATTGCTGACTTGGAGGATCTTGCTGTAATACGTCAATTGATCACTGGCATGGAGACTAAATTCTCTGAGGTGTTTAAAAGAGTGGGAGATGTCGAGAAACAGATAGATTATCTGGAGTCATCGGAGAGGGAATTAGCTGCTAATCCGCTAGCAACCAAGGCGGATTTGGAGCACATCTGGGAAAAGTTGGAGGATATGGAAAATCGTAGTTGCGGATTTGCAGTCTAGATTGTTGGAATTCCTGAGGCCGAAAAAGGTTGGGATATATTGAAATTCCTGGATGGGCTCCTTCTGAGTCTGCTCAACATAACAGGCCATAAGATGGAAATCGAGCAAGCTCACAGGGTTCCAACTCGGCGATCCACTGAGGGAGACAGGCCCGATCAATTCTGGCCAAATTTTGGAGGTCATCCGATAAAGATGTTGTGTTACACAAGGCGAGGAGTAAAGGAAGGCTTTCTTGGAAGAACCACAGCATTTTCTTGTTCCCAGACTTTGCGAATTCGACAAGAGAGAAATGTGATTGTTTCAAGGAATGCAAGAAACTCTTACATCAATGGAAGGTCACTTTCTGGTGCACTGATGTTCCTGGCCAAATTGAGAATAGATGCTAAGGATGGCTGTAAAATATTTACATGTCCCAACAAGTGATGTCTTCATAAAGTCAGTGAACTGAGTAAGTTATTTTGTGGTACTCACATTGCAGCCAAGTGGACCAACTCACTGAACATTCACTTGACCGTCCGAGGAAACTGAGCCTTTTTTGTTTCTTTTTGTGATGGTTCCGCCTAGCGGCTGGAGTTTGTTTTGTGCAGTAACACTCCTTCGGGACAGAATTGTGGATGAATCTTCACGTTCTTTGTGCTTATGCCTCCTATTGGTTGGAGTTTGTTTTGTGGAGTATTTCTTGCAAGACACTGGAGTGATTAGGTCATTTGTTGCACTCATGTAACAGTCGAATGGGCCGGCTCACTGAACATTCGTTTGACTGTCCGAGGAAACTGAACGGCCTTTTTATTTTATTTATATTTTTTTTGTGCTGGTTCCGCTAGCGGCTGGAGTTTGTTTTGTGGAGGAACAAACCCTCGGGACAGTTATGTGGATGGATTTACACATTCTTTGTGTTTATTTTGCCTATTGGATGGTGTTTGCATTATAAATTATCTTCTGTTGTGTAATTTTGTGTCACAAAATTTGTATAGAAACACTGGACTTGAGCAATCTGACGGCAAAGTTGTCACAGGGGCTTTCGTAGGCATACATGGACTTTTTGAGTTTAGAGGGATGGATGCCAATTGGCGCTGTCATGCTCGGGGTTAATGAGCATGTTTTTCTTTTTTCTGTTTGTTTGGTTCGGGGGGAAGTTTGGGGTTTGATTGTTGCACTAATGTTGGAATGTGGTCTTTATAATTTTATTTTTGACACAATCTATTTTTTCTAATATGTCAAAATGTCAAATGGTAATATGAGTGGATTGTCTCTCTCCACATGGAATGTGAATGGGTTGGGGCACCCCATAAAAAGAAGGAAGGTTATTTCTCTTCTTAAATGTAAGAAATATGATATAGTGTTTCTTCAAGAAATGCATCTTTCCCCGCAGGAAGCTGAAAAATATGGGAAGATATGGGGTGGACATGTTTTCTTTAGTGCTGGCTCAAGTAAGAGCAGGGGAGTTATTACACTGATAAGTAAACATCTACAATTCTAATATCTCAAACAGATTAAAGATAAATTAGGAAGAGTCATTATGGTTTTAGCAAAAATTCAGGGGCATAGTCTTATTTTGGCTAATATTTACACACCTACCATTGATGATCAGACCTTTTTTATAGATCTTGAAGGGATGTTGCAAGTCGCGGGTACCCCTCATGATATAATATTGGGAGGAGACTTTAATCTTTTGATGGACTCAGTCCTTGATCATAGTGAAGCAAAAGTGTGTAAGCCCCCTAGAGCAACACTGACACTTCACAGGATGTGTAAAAATCTTGGTCTTACAGATATTTGGAGACTTTTGAACCCATCTGGAAGGGACTATACATTTTTTTCATCAGTCCATAAGATTGATTCTAGAATGGATTTTTTAAAATATATCTAAGTCTCTCATTTTGTGATTGCTCACAAATCTGTTGTTGATTGCTCAACTGGAAACATTTTAGTCTCAGATCATGCCCTGGTGAGTTTAGAGGTGTTGCCACATATGGAGAAAAGGAAATAATTTAGTTGGCGCTTTAATGTATCCCTTTTGCAAAATCCTGAATTCCAACAAATGTTAAAGGTTGAAATCAATGTTTATATGGAGACCAATTGGTCCTCAGTGTCCTCTGTGGGCATGGCTTGGGAGAGACTTAAGGCGGTTCTTAGGGGCCGGATCATATAGTACACCTCATTCACCAAGAAATCCAAAGCACGAGAACTCGTGGAGTTGGAAGGGTATATTAAAAGTACCGAGGCAGAGCTGAAGCGCCAAATGTCGTCTGATGGCCTCAAAGAATTGACCCGATTGAAATACAGTTATAATACTATTTTGTCACGGAAGGTGGAGTTTTGGCTATTTAGGGCAAGACAGTCATACTTTAAGTCAGGGGACAATGAAGGAAAACTTCTGGCTATACAGATAAAACAGAGAGAGTTTTTTTCTACAATTCCCTCAGTGAAATCTACTGGTGGTGAAATATTTACCTCAGCCATTGATATTAATAATGCTTTTAAAGAATTCTATCTTGATCTCTATAGTTCCACATCTTCGTCTATTGATGAAGATATTAAAAACTTTGTGGAACCATTAGAACACCCTAAACTGACGAATGAGCAAAAAAATTCTCTTGATTCTGAGATAACCTTGGAGGAGCTTGGCGAGGTAATTAAGGCCTTGCCTACATGCAAGGCTCTGGGGCCAGATGGCTTTGCCACTAAGTTTTTTTTAGATCTTATGCTACAGAATTGGCTCCACTTTTGCTAGAAGTTTGTACAGAATCATTAAAGAATGGAAAGCTTCCGCCAACCATGACGCAAGCCCGGATCAGTCTGATTCTTAAAAAGGACAAAATACAAGCGAGTGTAAGAGTTACTGACCAATTTCCTTGATCCAGCTAGACGTTAAAATATTGTCAAAAATTTTGGCTAACCGATTAAGTAAAGTTATGACATCTCTTATACATATAGATCAGGTGGGGTTTATTCGGGGCCGTAGCTCTTCTGATAACATAAGGCATTTCATCAATATCATGTGGTCAGTGGCGAATTATCAGACTCCGGTCGCTGCCATCTCACTTGACACCGAAAAGGCATTTGATATGGTAGAATGGAATTATCTTTTTAAGATTTTGGAAATGTACGGGTTTAGGAATATGTTTATTGGGTAGATTAAGGTACTTTATAGGCACCCGGGAGCTGCGGTACAAACAGATGGATTATTTTCTGATTATTTTGCTCTGGATAGGGGCACCCGGCAGGGTTGCCCTCTTTCCCCATTATTGTTCTGTCTTGCCCTGGAAACATTAGCAGCCGTGATTAGAAAGGAGGATGATTTTCCAGGGGTGATGGCGGGAGGTGTGGTGCATAAGCTTTTGCTTTATGCAGATGATATTTTATTATTCATCTCCGACCCTAGTAGATCTATGCCTTGCCTCCACAGAATTATTCATTCCTTTTCTAAGTTCTCGGGATACAGAGTTAATTGGTATAAATCCGAAGCTTTGGCTCTGACAGCATACTGCCCAGTAACGGCTTTTCAGGTGGGCGCCATTCAGTGGCCCAAACAGGGCATTAAGTATTTGGGTATTTTATTCCCAGCAAATTTATTTGTAAAATTTAAAAGTAAAAGTAAATTTTGACCCTTTAATAAAAAGGTTTTCGAGCGATGTGGCAGGTGGGCTTCATTACATTTATCTATGATTGGGAAGGTTAATGTTATTAAAATGAATTGTATTCCAAAATTCAACTACCTACTACAGTCTCACCTTATAGATGTCCTCCTCTCTTATTTCAAGCAATTTGATAGCATAGCAAAGTCCTTCGTTTGAAGCTGCATAGGCCGATTGACAAAGGTGGGCTAGGCCTACCCAAGATTTTGTTTTATTATTACGCGTTTGGTCTCAGACATTTGGCTCATTGGTCGCTTCCACCTGAGAGAGCCCCTCCCTGGTTTTGTATTGAACAGGAAGTTCTTGCCCATATTTCGCCATTGCAAAGCCTTCAAACTAACCGGAGAAGTTAAGTTACACCCCGTTATCTCACATTTGCACTCGGTATGGACAAAAGTGTCTAGAGTGTTTAATTCAGACATTTATTTAAATGTTGCCTCGAGCATATGGCTGAACCCAAAATTATGTATTAATAAGTCCCCTTTCTGCGGGTCAGAGTGGATTGTAAGGGAGGTTACTACACTCAGTAACCTATATGAGAGTGGAGTGTTGAGATCCTTTGAAAATTTGGTTCAACATTTTGGGATTCCCATATCTCAGGTTTTTAGGCATTTACAGCTGCACCACCTGCTCTGTACTGTTTTTGGGAATAGCATATACCCCTCTAAAGCAGCTAACACTCTGGGAGTGGTGATTACTGCTTTTGAAAAGGTCATGAGGCATCAGTGTGTTTCTCCCTGCTAATTTAGAGTCTGGGGGACGGAGCTTTAACTGCTATTAAAAGATTATGGGAGAAAGATTTAAACTTGGTATTGGAGGAGGGAGTGTGGGCTAGGATTCTATAAAATGTCAAGTCTGCATCTAGAGATGCAAGGGTGCGCCTTATGCAATTCAAGATTTTAAATCGATTCTATTGGACCCTCTCTAGATTGTATAGGCTTGGTCTTAAGGACACACCCATCTGCTGGTGATGCCAATCAGAGGATGGAGACACAACCCATGTCTTTTGGTGCTGTGTTAAGTTCCAAGAATTTTGGTTGAAGGTTCATAGTTTTGTGTGTGCTATATTGGGCACTCGGGTTTCATTTTGCCCCAGACTCTGTATTTTGTGCGATGGGGTGGTCATCGATGTAGAGAATAGACATATAAAGAGTTAGTTCTTAACCAGTGTTATAATCGCCAGACAGGTAGTTTTAAGGGGATCGAGGTTGGCTGGAGTGCCCCCATTTCAGGAGTGGTGCTCGGAGATGGGGAGCTTTTGAAGAAGGGTCATCTAGAAGACTGGGGAAATTGGACTCATTTGTGGGGAAATGGGGCAGATATCTGGCGTTTTTGGAGGGCTCTCTGGGAGAGGCTGTGGAGAGAGAGGTGTAGTTGTGAATATGTGTGATTATTATATTTTATTTTTGTATGACCACTGGGATGTTGTTGAGGGCCAGGGTGGGTTTGGGGAGGGGGATGGGTAATGGTGAGGGTTAAATATTGATTCTGTGTATATATGTTTTGTTTTTCTGTGTTTAATATATGAATCAATAAAATTGTTAATCAGAAAAAACAAGGAACAAGGTATCATTTCAGTCATATCTTTACAGACTGCATTTCAGTGCAGATTGTTTTGCAAACCTGTCATAATGTAATGTAGACTTTGCAAAAAGGCTGTTACTGAATGATGGGCAGTGCAAACTATGGCTGCATCTGAAAGCTGAAAATTGCAGCCTTCAGAGGCTTTATATGGAGGTAAGTAGGCATCAAGACACGTCCAAATCCAGTATTTGCATCACTCCTGTCTACTGAGTACCTTCATCTGGTCGTTTTTTTAAGGCAGTATATATTCAAACTTTGCTGCCTTTGATATCCCCAAATCCCCACATTTTTTCAACTTATGACTCCATTTCTAGCAAGAAATAAGCATTGTAGTTTCGAAATATTTGCCTGGGTATGTCTAAAGCTCACTTGAAATAGTTTAAGATCATTAGACATGACCGTGTCCGAAAACCAGCGTCCATATGAGGTGCCTTCATGTGCAAATCGCTGACTGTGAAGTCATTGACTGACTGGGAAGTGAGGCATCAATGCAGCTGCCTAAGCTTTTGGACGCAGCCTATATTAGACCCGACAGCAAACCCGCAGCCTTCAAGTAATAATTGTTACTCATTCCACATTTGAAGATTGTAGGCAATCATAACAGAAAGTGTTTACATAGAAGTATTAAGGCTGATTTATAATTCTGCGTCAAAGCTACGCTGTAGCTTGATGTGCACTTCTCCAAAAATGTAACTATGTGTCACTTCAATGCAGACTACAACAGCTAGGATTGGTCTGCATTGTAACCAGAGACTGGGACCAGGATAATAAAATAAAAAAATATCTGAGGTAGCGTCGCATTTTTTCCAAGACTATTTTAAGATCTATGCATCATATCACATTGTATTTGGACTCATTTTAATTGGGAGCATCTTCTGTTTTAATTTACTGTTTATGTTTCATGAACAGTGGAAACATGACAAAAAGACAGCTGTTTACAACTTTAAACTCTGTGCTTTTTTCCTCTGTGCTTTTACTCAATATATATTTAGTATGTGAGTGAAACAATATTTGTTGTATACTAATCGAGACCTTTCCAATCTGTATGATGTTTTGATCATATGTTTGACAGTTAAATAATCATATTTCATAAGTCATGAAAACGTAACACTCCTAATTGGTCAACAAACTAAAAGGCACCCATTAAGGGTTGGTTATATTGCATTTTATATAACCATGCATTGTAAAATATATGAATTGTAAAATCCATCTTCTAAGCTTTAAAACAACACCCATTTTGTATTGAACAAGTGAGTGGTTATTAATTAATTAATTCACTCATTTGTTTAATTTATTTTTTTCATGTGTCAAAATATGCCAAAATATTGATTTATTACTGTTTAAGTGACTCAAGAGCAAGCATACAGTATATGCCTAATTTATTTTCTATCTGAATAGCAAACAAGTATAATAAATACAGTATGGATCTAAATCTCAACATACTTTGATGAACTCATTTTTTATGCTACAATAATTTAATAAACATGTTTAAATCCACAAATGACATTGCTTTTGTTTATTAATGAAATGTGTATTTCAGAAATGAAGGCATTTTCTCTCAATATAATAGCATTTTGGATGTGTACTCGGAGAATGATGCAGACACACCAATGCAGAACTATAAATGCAAACCACCACAGACCACGACGCGGAGCCTACGGCATGGGCTTGACACAGATGTGTAAACCGGCCTTTAAAAGGACAGTAGAAAAAATTAGCCTGTTTAATTCTAAGAGTGAGAGAGTTGGTAGAAAATACGTTTTCATAAAAACCATTACCATAGTTTTTGGCACAAAAAACTTCACTGACTCTATTAGAATGCACTTTGCTCAGATTAACTCCATAATTTTATATTCACATAATTAAATATCCATAATTTTGTCTTTGGGTTTCTGTAGTCTCTTTGACAGAGATGTCATGCTGTACCGTGGCCCAATGTGTCAGGCGACCTTACCTGTTTCTACCAACCAATCAAAGAATTCCCTCTCTCTACGCCTCCACCTCTCTACACCTGATGGTGACATCAGTCCCTTCAGTGAAGCTGTGGATGTTACTCTGGAGCAGCTGGACGCTAAAATCAGACCTCCACGGGAGCTCTGTGTGATTGGCTGCACAGCTACACAAGTACACCTACGCTGGTTAGAGCCGGAGGGAGAGGTCAAACCCAAATCATACCGAATCTATTGTAATGACACACTGGTGAAGACCACTACTCTGCAAGGGTAGGTCAAATAAATCTTTCATAATAACATATTAAAGGTCAAGTGTGTAATTTATGCACCACTAGCAGCACCAAATGGAATTGCAAAAATAATTATTGTATCTGAACAGGTTTCCCAGACATTCCTACTGGCTTGTTACACCTCGCCCATCGTTCAGACAAATGTTCTAAAAGCACCTCAGAGCCACAGTGTTTACACACTTCAGGAAGTCAACCTATGAATGGCTTACTTTTAGTTATCTCTGCACAATAAAGTCAACAATAAAAATTGACTATTTACTTTCTTAATACACTTCCTGGTCTTATTGTACAGTATAAGATTCACCAATGTATGTTTTTACAGAAATTTTATTTAGTCTTCGTAATCTTTCACTAAAATATAATTATAATTTTTGAACCAACTTTCCTTTTCACCTGACATCACCTAAGGTTGCGTGGGCTATTGGATAATGTTAACCAATAGTCAAATAGATATCTTAGCATTGTTCCATTGTATGAAACACCCAATTTCCACAATCCAATCAACTTTACTTAAACTGGGATAGAGTTTTTTTGACATTTAAATTACACACTTCACCTTTAAGGAGCATTGTTCATTTCATAACAAAATAATGCAATTTAGTAATATTCATAAAGACTTTTGTGTATTGCAAGCTGGTATTGTTTATAGAGCGCAACCAGCTAGCAAATGTGGGCGGGTACAGTTGCGCTCTATTATGTTGTGATTCACATAATCACTATAATCTTATTTTGTAATGATAATTTCATGCAGTTTTGGTGAGAGTGTATACTCAGTAGAAGTGTCTTCACTGTATTTTGTCTGACAGGGCTGTAGTGAGCGGTTTATCTCCTAGTACCTCCTACCAGCTTAGCGTGAGTTCCCTTGGTCCAGGAGACACACAGAGTCCTAGAGCAGGATCTGAGGTGAGGACAGCGGACGATCAGGATCATGCTCCATCCAGTCTGACCATAGCTGTCCTGGGACGTCATGAAATACAGATCAACTGGAGAGCTCCAGTCGTACCTTTAGGGAGACTCTTCAAATATGAGCTCAGTCTGAATGGATGTGTGGTATACCTGGGCACAGAGCGGGCATACACTGCCCGCCGTTTGTCCGCTAATACAGCCTACACCTGCATTATAACAGCCATTACCTCCAGAGGGCGCTGTCAGAGCAGACCAGTCACTAAGAAGACAGCTCGGGATGAATACATGCACTCAAACAGGTGAATTAAAGGTGTACTCGGTAATTTATTCCTCATTAAAAAAGTTTAACTCCTAAAGACATGAATTGTAATTTTTTAATCTATGTAGGAAATCATGACCACTCACATTAAAATGAAGACTCCAGTCATATCAGTAACCTTATAAAAGCTGTTTTATTCTACATGGAGAGGGTCCTCACATGGGGGCTGCCATGTTACATCACATGACCAGCTGAATACTACTTAATCTCAGTATCCATCCTGTTATTTGACACTTTCCCTCATTGATTAAAGTAATCATGACTGACTGGGAATACTACATTTCTACAATGTCATCTGAAAATGAAAACTATTGCATTTGAATGATGCTGCATCCAAGCGGCTCGGTGTCAGTGTAAGTCCAAGATGGCACAATGACTAAAGTTACTGAGTGCACGAAAACAACATCACAAAAGGGCAAAATAATCCTGTTCTCTTTGTTTTGAATGCTTACTATGGATCTTATTTAGAGTAGACACTGTATTAAATTGATTGAAAACAAGGCTGTGAGAGATAGATGTTGAGTTTTTTATCTAATGGATTTCCAGTTTCTTTTGCTGAATGACTGACACCAAGGTATTTAGCGGGACAACCCATTGAACAGATTGTGCATCTATTCCTTTACAGCCTTGTTTGTTTTTTTTTTTGTTTTTTTTTGTTTTTATTTGCAAAAAATTCAATGGGTCAATGTGATGCTTATGTTTTTGTCCGGATCTATTAAATTATTAAAAAATACATAAAAAATGCAATTCACGGAAAAAAATTGATTGAATACACCTCTACTATGATAAACTTATTTTCAATTTCTGAGTTCAAAGTGATTTTGACATTTTTTCTGGGGCTTAAAATAAAAAATACCTACGTGGTATAACAGTCTGGACAGTTAAAATAAATAAAAGTCTCATATACGTATATGTCTCATACTCATTTATATATATATATTTCTCAAATACTGGCTTACGTAGTGTGGAATAGTCCTATATTATTATTCCTAAAGAAAAAAAAAAGCAGTAAAACTGAATTTTGTTTTAAAATATTGGTATTTGAAAAACTTCTGTTCACCACATCAGTCAGATGGCGTAACCGACATTTTTAGAAAATGCTTTTAAATTCTAGATTTTTATTTTAATTTTATTTATTTATTTATTTATTTTTAAAATGAAACCAACATAGACACCAAGATGACGTTTGTATTAACTTGACGTGTGATTTTAAACTAGATTTTTTTTTTTTTTAAGATTTCTAATTTTTATCACCTCAGACAATTAGTCAGTGGCCCAGAAATGGCCTCTACCCTGACGAGGGTCATTTAGGTGGCCAAAGTTAAAGAAACAATTCACCCAAAAATTTAAATTCTGTCAATATTTACTAACCATCATGTCATTCCAAACCCATATGCTGTTACTGTATTTTTTCAGTGGAACACAAAATTAGAAATATTTGAAAAGGGAAGTGCAGCTTTTGCAACAACAACAGTTGATTGTGACCACAACTGTCAAGCTCCGAAAATTACAAAAAAGTCTACATTCCAAGTCTTCTGAAGCCATACGATAGTGTTGTGTGGGGAACAGACTGAAATTTAACCCAGAATCAATGTTATTCATCGTAAAGCTTCTGCCTGCATTTGCATCCGTAATAATAGTAATAGTATACTAGTTGTTTATCTAACATCTAATAATAGTTCTCTCTCCAAAGAACATGGGACTTGTGAATTTATTGCACCTTTTATTCATGGAAAGTGTTCAAGTTTACATTTACAGTCATTTAGCAGAATATTGGTTAATACGAAAAATACAAAAGTTAATACAAAAAAAGTGATAAATAACCCTGAATTATCTCTTTCCACATGTTTATCCTGTGATGTCTGTGTAATTTTCCCAGGTATTTGCATTCCCCTACCCATCAGACTTACTCAAAAACCCCCACTCCTTCTCCAAGCAGCCAAGAGAGAAGTGAGGTCAGAAAGAAGGCCACGAATTCACCAGCTATACTTGGACATAAACCTACAGTTCACTCCAGCACAGGCCAGCACAGAGCATTTGACCTCAGAAAACACATGCACAGGTTGTAGCACATGATAAACAACTATTGTAATTGTTTTGGATACTATACCAATCACTATTCTTCTTCCTTGCTTAAGCAGTGCAATTTGTCTTGGTTGTGTTTGAAAGGCGATCATCCATCCAGATACATATTCCAAAACTAAACAAATCTTCCAATCGCACATCAAAGGTATTATAATAACTTACTATAACCTTTTAGGGCGTCTCCTTGTTACTCATGGACTTTCTAGGTGCAATCAAGGGTCATTCCTATTGTGTTGCATTTTTACAAAAAAAATTAATGTGTTAGTAGAGGTGTTGAGGTTTTGATTGTATCTTCTTAGGACCCAGTAGGAATTGGCACAGGATGTGATTTCAATGTTTTGCTCAAGACTGACAAAGAGAGTCCAGCTGTTGTGTTTCCTGTGAGCTCTAATGACCATCTCATGGTTTCTCACCGGGAACAATCTGAGAGCACACACCGGTCCCAGACCCAGTCATCCACCCCAGGGGACCTCACACACCCGAAGGTCATGATCACCCAAGGTAGATCATTGTTTGAATTATGTGACAAGAACTATGAACAGAAACCTAATAAAAAGATACAGAAAATAAAAGCAAATGAGCTACAGCATGCAAAACAAATATACAGGTGCATCTCAATAAATTAGAATGTCGTGGAAAAGTTCATTTATTTCAGTAATTCAACTCAAATTGTGAAACTCGTGTATTAAATAAATTCAGTGCACACAGACTGAAGTAGTTTAAGTCTTTGGTTCTTTTAATTGTGATGATTTTGGCTCACATTTAACAAAAACCCACCAATTCACTATCTCAAAAAATTAGAATATGGTGACATGCCAATCAGCTAATCAACTCAAAACACCTGCAAAGGTTTCCTGAGCCTTCAAAATGGTCTCCCAGTTTGGTTCACTAGGCTACATAATCTGCTGATCTGACAGTTGTCCAGAAGACAATCATTGACACCCCTCACAAGGAGGGTAAGCCACAAACATTCATTGCCAAAGAAGCTGGCTGTTCACAGAGTGCTGTATCCAAGCATGTTAACAGAAAGTTGAGTGGAAGGGAAAAGTGTGGAAGAAAAAGATGCACAACCAACCGAGAGAACCGCAGCCTTATGAGGATTGTCAAGCAAAATCGATTCAAGAATTTCGGTGAACTTCACAAGGAATGGACTGAGGCTGGGGTCAAGGCATCAAGAGCCACCACACACAGACGTGTCAAGGAATTTGGCTACAGTTGTCGTAGTCTTCTTGTTAAGCCACTCCTGAACCACAGACAATGTCAGAGGCGTCTTACCTGGGCTAAGGAGAAGAAGAACTGGACTGTTGCCCAGTGGTCCAAAGTCCTGTTTTCAGATGAGAGCAAGTTTTGTATTTCATTTGGAAACCAAGGTCCTAGAGTCTGGAGGAAGGGTGGAGAAGCTCATAGCCCAAGTTGCTTGAAGTCCAGTGTTAAGTTTCCACAGTCTGTGATGATTTGAGGTGCAATGTCATCTGCTGGTGTTGGTCCATTGTGTTTTTTGAAAACCAAAGTCACTGCACCCGTTTACCAAGAAATTTTGGAGCACTTCATGCTTCCTTCTGCTGACCAGCTTTTTAAAGATGCTGATTTCATTTTCCAGCAGGATTTGGCACCTGCCCACACTGCCAAAAGCACCAAAAGTTGGTTAAATGACCATGGTGTTGGTGTGCTTGACTGGCCAGCAAACTCACCAGACCTGAACCCCATAAAGAATCTATGGGGTATTGTCAAGAGGAAAATGAGAAACAAGAGACCAAAAAATGCAGATGAGCTGAAGGCCACTGTCAAAGAAACCTGGGCTTCCATACCACTTCAGCAGTGCCACAAACTGATCACCTCCATGCCACGCCGAATTGAGGCAGTAATTAAAGCAAAAGGAGCCCCTACCAAGTACTGAGTACATATACAGTAAATGAACATACTTTCCAGAAGGCCAACAATTCACTAAAAATGTTTTTTTTATTGGTCTTATGATGTATTCTAATTTTTTGAGATGGTGAATTGGTGGGTTTTTATTAAATGTGAGCCAAAATCATCACAATTAAAAGAACCAAAGACTTAAACTACTTCAGTCTGTGTGCACTGAATTTATTTAATACACGAGTTTCACAATTTGAGTTGAATTACTGAAATAAATGAACTTTTCCACGACATTCTAATTTATTGAGATGCACCTGTAATAATAAACAACTGCCTTGTCTTTATGTAAAGAGATAGTTCACCCAAAAATAAACATTCTGTCATCATTTACTCACCCTCATATCGTTCCAAACCTAAATCACTTTATTTCTTCCGTGGAACACAAAGGAGAAGTTTAGCTGAATGTCGAGGCAACTTTTTACCATACAATGAAAGCATACAGTGATCATGGGCTCGCAAAAATTGTGCAAGAAACAAATTAAAATGTAAGTTGTTATTCATCTTCTGAAAATCTTTCCATTCGCCACGGCTTTCAAATCTCATTTGCGCATATTAAAGGGGTCATGACATACTCTTTTTTTTTTTTTTTATCATTTTATTATCTTCCCTGAGGTCCACTGATAATGTTAATAAAGTTTTTTTTGCACCAAAACAGTCATAATTTAGTAATATATGATAATTTTTCACCCTGTCTCTAGCGCTCTGACTGAAACACTCAGTTTTGGCCCAAGTGTCTCCTTGAAACTTCAGTGTAAATGCCCACTGTTATGATTGGCTAACATCGTGCAGCCTCTCGAATACAGCCATATTTGAAACTCAGTCAGAAGAGAATGAACAAGCTCCACAACATTATAAAACTAAATTTCAGCATTTACACTTCCAACACATTGCATCTTTGCACATTGCAACTGTTCAACTTTCAATCAAGCACAGCAGCACCATAAACTATCAAACAGTTATGACATCTGAAATATTCATGAGTGAATCTGTTTACTTACGGTTTTGCGATCGGGTCCAATATTGTTTTTAACTGCCCCATCCTTCAATAACTGTTCCTTTGCAAAGCTTAAATTGTATTATGACTGATTCAAAAGCAATCTACGCTGATATGAGCCAAAAAAAAAAAAAATGCAATCCACACTGATATGAGCCGAAAAAAAAAATCGCATGTACATACAAAAGTACGATGAAACAAGACGCACACATACTGTAGAGTATTATCGTGCACAATGGTGCACATCGCCGGAAACACATCAAAACGGTCAAAGACATCCATCTAGTGCATATTTACATACAACAACAATTAAAAATTGTGCAGATACATGCAAGAAAGCATCCAGGTTGAGCACTGTTTGAGCACCCTGTTTTGAGCACTATTTTTGTGCTCAAAACAACAAGAGGCAGAGCAGCTGATGAAACAGTGGCGTCTCCATTTCAGAGTAGTAACTTGACGCCGCATCTTTTAAAAGCATCACGAGATACATGACAATGATCAAAGACATCTATCTTGTGCATGTTTATATACATAAATAATTCAAAATAGTCCAGATCGGTCCCCTTTGGTGTACAGGAATAGTTAGTAGACCACACTAGGCCCATCTGTCCTGCTCTTTCTCTGTTTACGAACTGAGTACCAATGGGTGGGGCCAAGGGTGCGTTGATTTAAAGTAGGCATTGATGTTGTTGCTGTAGGTGTGGTCATGAATTAATGAGCCCCCTAGTGACATATTGAAGTTGCAGAAGTAGAGAACGAGAAAGTCATATTGGTTTAGATTGACATGAGGGTAAATAAATGTTTATTCAAATATGCTAATGTATCTTCAATGTTGACCCTATAGCCAGGCGGCTACAATGGAGCTCAGGCAGAAAAGTTCCCACTGACCGAGAAAAACTTCCATGCATCAGCAAACAAAATTGTGAGTTTGTCTTCTTGATACGTTTTCTGATTAGTTGTGTGCAGGCTTAAGAAGTTGTACTGTTTTGATGTAAAAATTACACTGGCATATTATTCCATTATTGAATATGCTAGCTAATGTTTCTGTTTCAATCCAGCTGAGGATGTGAGATTGCTCCAACCTGTCTCATTCAGTTGGTCTAATCTGGAATGGACAAGGCAACATCAAAACAAAGGACAAAGGGACAAGTATGAATTGTACAACTACTTAAAAAAAAAAAAAAAATCCCAAAGGTTACAGGATTAGTTTATAAAATTTCTAACTTAATTTAAAACCACAGTAAGGAATAATCCAGGTTCAATACAAAAGTGCGTTTCAGTCAGCTCTCTAGTTCAGTAGTTAGGGAACTGATCAGGGAGTCAGCCATTTCTAGGGCTGTCCCAATCATGAAATCATTCCAGTGCACTGAAAGATTCGCTCCCTAAAAATTCCCAGAATGCACCGTAAAAAGCAGGAAGCATCATTGCTCACAACGTTCCCTTAACAGAAACATCGTCATGTCTTCTGAAATCTCTCAAATCATTAGAAGATGTGCACAAGTGTAAAACTATGAAGTCAAAGCCATATATTTTCTCTTTAAAAGAGATGTAGTTTGTAATATCTTTCATCCATAATGACCATGAAAGAGAAACAATCTTTTAAATATGTGAGTTGTTGGGATAAGGTAAAATACACTCCAATATATTTAATTTCATTACTTATGTCATTTATCTTTCATTTCAACACTGTATGTGTGCAGAGAAAACTTAAATGTGACTGTGTGTTTAAAAAAAGGCAGTGTACTTCGTGGATTAAATATTAAGGGTTTTCTAAAAAAAAAAAAAAAAAAACATTATCTACAAAAAAATGTATTACATTCTCAACTTTATACAGAGCACCCCAACTATTTTCTGAAGCACCCTCAGCGATTTTGATCTGGAACCAGGCCTGATCATATTAACATGCATATTGTTTACATCTTGTGGTTATACTTTTGAAACAGTGAGTATTTTCATTTTTACATATCGGCCCCATTCACTTCCATTGTAAGTGCCTCACTGTAACACAGATTTTTGCTTTTTTTAAAGAAAAGGAGGGATGAGTCAAAATAAATTTTTGTAGTAATTAACAATATGCCATAAATGCTGTCGATTGAGCTGAACTGGTATTGAACCCGGAATATTCCTTTAATGGGATCAAATAAGAATCCTCCAAAAATCAAATAAGATCCTTCTGGATAAACTGAAATTCCATTTTTTTTTTTTTTTTCAAAAAGAATGTCATTTTATCCAGTATGATCTGAATTATTGATACATTTTTATAATCAGAACTTAAATAACTATTTTCATACTATAGAACAAAGCTAATCGTGTACTGCTGTGAATGATTGAAAATGATTTCATATAACTTTCAAGCAAACTTTTATAACTTTATATAGTGTTTGCCAATTTACTATAAAAATAAGTTAATTGCATAATTAGATTTATTAATTTTCCTTTTTTTAATTTTAAATTATTATTTTTTTTTTATCAGAAATAATACCATTTTGAAGGTCCAAAGTCAACAAAAACGAAGACATGACCCATCACACACCAAACTCACATAACAAATGGAGGGTCTCTACAACACCACAACTCCCCCATAGATTTAAGATAATACATTTCAGATGTTTAATAAATAAAACTGAATAAATACTGTGTGATTTTTGTTGTATTGACACGTTGTCAGTGTGCTTTAGTTTATACACCAAATGCATTAGCTACTCCAGTCCATTTGGCGTCGCTGTATTATGAGCCGTATCATTTCCTCGCTGCACATGCGGAAGTTAGATAACAACACAGTGGAGTTGAATAAGCTGTCAGAGCAATTTGGAGGTTACAGCCCATAATTGTAAATAAATAAATACATTTTTGCGTGATGGTCAACCTCGGACTCACTAAAGTTGATGATGCGATTGTAGCGAAGCATCCGGTGCGTAAATATTTATTTATCATTCATAATTTGATATTACAACGTAACATGTATTAGTATTATACTATGTTGTTTTTTAATGCCTTAAATAAATGTTAATTAATTACTGTATTCTGAACGATACCATTATGTACTAAAATAGCCTAAATCATAAAGTCTTAAATGTGTTAATGCACATGTGATTCACAGGGGCTAGTTGTCACACTTTTCACTCATGGGAGTATTCCTCAGGGGAGGTATATTTTTTGTCAGTTTATAGACTTTGAAGTCTTGACTAGCTATTTAAATTCTTTAAATTATGAAATTAGATGTTTAGTTTGGTGGGTTGAATTCACATGATAAGAAATTAATTTAAGACAGTTTTAAACTAGGTGTTTGAAACAAACATTGCTTAAAACATTTACTCGTTGAATGCAACCAGTGTGACAACTAACCCCAGTCTCCCCTATAATAATAATAATAATAATAATAATAATTCTATGGTGCTAATATTTCACTGTCATCCACCTCAGGGTTTGCAGCAATATGCCGCTTGTCAGTCTTATGCTTTTATGAAAGGCACGGCAAGCTTCATACTCGGTTAGTGTAACAGTGATGTTAATAAAGTTGTATCTGATCATTATGAACAGTTTGTAATACTCATAGCAAAGAAAAATCACAAATGAGATCTCTAATATCACAATTTATCAGGCACAGCTGGCTTATTTTTTGCACAGCGAGTACTTCAGAAGAAAATCCCATATCCCCTACAGTGGAACCTTCTAGTGTCTATTGGTAAGTCAGATGCAGAACATCATGCAAGAGAAGACTGTTTACACACAGTCCATGCACACAATTTTAAACAGTTGGGTGATACTCATATTTCCTCTGGTCTGCAGTTGCCTCGTCAGTATTCAGCTATTCAGTAACACGCTGGGAAACCATGAGGTGCTCGGACTTGTGGTTATTCCTTGAGACAGGAAAAGTTCCTGACAGAAACTCTCAGAGTAAGTGCATAGTTGCATGCTTGTTGCTTTTTTAATGATAAAGCAGCATAAAGAGATTGATTAACAATGAAGTGTGTAGTTTCTCTGCCACTAGTGTCACTAAACGAAATTGCAAAAATAGTGACTTTTTTCCAGATAGTCACTCCATATGCTGTTGGTCAGTTAAACATATAGTTCTGCCTCAAACTCACCACACTGGCTGAACCAATGTTACAGTATCGTGCTGGTCATGATGCTCAAGTTGTCAGGGGAATCTCCCAACAGATGGCTTACTTATTAAGCTGGTATAAGAGAAAGAGTTTTAACATTGAAAAGATTAAACACTCCACCTTTAATGTTGAGTGCAATTCCAATCTCATTTGGGAGAAAGTTTGTGATGGTCATAATTGATTCTTCTATATTGTAATGTACCACTAGGCTAATCGTCTTTCTTTTTTTTTTTTTTTTACACTTTACATTAACCGCTTTTCCACCATCTGGCCGAACGGTTCTCATTGCGAAAAAATTCTGTTATGGTTTCTTTTTCCACTGTGATGCTTGAATGTCTGTGACAGATACAGTATGTCAGTTGGCTACGGCGTGAGAGGTAAACATTGGAGCGAGTACGCTTTGGAGGATGAATGCATTTTCCAGTTTTTAGGACTGCTTTCCCCCCTGGATTTACTCTGCTAGAGTACAGGAAAGACACAGCCCATGTCAGGGAAAAAAAGCAAAGAGATAAAGTCAAGAGGTTTAACATCATACGTTGAGAGGTTGTGCATGCCACCGGACACAAAATCATTGAAAGGTAAAGGCTGACCAGACTAGAACATTATTGACAAAAAGAAAAGGGGGAGACTTAATAGTGTTTAAGGAAAGTTCACCCAAAAATGAAAATTCTCTCATTATTTACTCACCCTCATGCCATCCCAGATGTGTATGACTTTATTTCTTCTGCACAAACAAAGATTTTTATAAGAATATCTCAGCTCTGTAGGTCCATACATTGCAAGTGAATGGTGATCAGAACTTTGAAGCTCCAAAATGCACATAAATGCAGCATAAAAGTAATCCATAAGACTCCAGTAGTTTAATCCATATCTTCATAATCGATGTGATAAGTGTGGGTGAGAAACAGATCAATATTTAAGTCCTATTTTACTATAAATCTTCACTTTTTAAGATTTGCATTTTTTTGTGCATATCTCCACCTACTGGGCAGGAAGGAGAATTTATGGTAAAAACAAACTTAAATATTGACCATTTTGTCACCCACACCTATCATATCGCTGCTTAATATATGGATTTAACCACTGGAGTCGTATGGATTACTTTTATGCTGCATTTATGTGCATTTTGGAGCTTCAAAGTTCTGGTCACAATTCACTTGCATTGTATGGACCTACAGAGCTGAAATATTCTTCAAAAAATATTTGTTTGTGTTCAGCAGAAGAACGAAAGTGATACACATCTGGGATGGCATGAGAGTGAGTAAATGATGAGAGAATTTTCATTTTTTGTAGGATGAACTATCCCTTTTATAATGTTATTTTGGGATTTAGAACCTGAGCTTTTGCTTAGGTTGAGGACAGGTACACAAACACCATGCTCTATGTTGCTTTACTCAAGTAGCAAATACTATTTAGCATTTAGCATGCTGATGTATTTTATTGCTAGCTAAAAGTTAGCTAACTAGCATAACTTTATAACATAAGTCAGTAATGTGACAAAAATCTTATGTAAAACTGAAGAAATTAATCATGTTAGGGACAAATAAAATTACTTTGAGGGTCATTTCAAAATAACTTCATTATGTTGAAATTATGTGAACAAATTATGTTTTCTGACAAAGAATTAATGAGCTAAATCAAGAGGAAAAATATGTCAATGTAACGTAATTGATTCAAGTGGAACCAATGTACATGAAATCATGTAAATTCAAAGCATTTTTTTTTTCAGTGTAAAAAAAATAATGTACTAGTTAAACCATCATTGTAAAATCACGAAGAAACACTAAACATACACTATTTTTTTAAATACAATTTTATTAACCTAATCATAGCAAACTTTGCCAGCTAGCGTTGGAAAATTGACAATTGTGAGTCGCCACGCACTGAAGCCATACCACCACCACGATTAAGCACCGTGCAGAAAAATCCGGGCTGAGAATGTTTTGTAATTGTGCCATGCCGAACCGTGGTCAAGTGGAAATGCTACTGGAACCATTCCCCACCGTGCTCAGAACCGTTCGGCCCGATGGTGGAAAAGTGGCTATTTTTGACACTTTATACATTTGAATGGAGCTTTATATGTAGTGTTTCATGTATTGTGGTTGCTTGTTTTCTCCTCTGAATACTGGGCTTTTATAATGGAAAAACCTGACCAATTTTTTCTTTATTCTTTATCTAGAGGAGGAGACTCCAATTGTCACAACATCAGCAGAGCCCAAAGCCACCCAGTATGGAGATGTGCTGGAATAAATGTAAAGGTGGTGACTTTTACCTTTAGTGTAACACTCTGAATGGCCAATAAAAAAATTAAAAAAATTATTTGAATTGACTGGGTCATGACTTCACGAGAATGTTTGGCCTTGCTGAACTAAATGTGTACAAAAAGTTCTGTTTATGAAACTGCATTTTTTTTTCTTCTTTAAAACATGTGTCAATAAATTGTGGATTTAACTCAAACATCTTTAGATTTTTTATTTTTTTCATCTGGATTACATAATCACCTGTCCCTTGAAATGTTTCTGAAACTCCCCAATGAATGTACAGTCAGCTAGCATGATAGGGCTAAAATAAAATTTTGCATACACTATTCGTGTAAATTAAGTGGCAGTAAACATACACCAGTTAAGCAGCAAACCTCTTTTGTCTTTGTGGTAGCAGACCAGAGCCTTAACCATAAGACAACCACTAGGTGTCATGAGTAGAACACTCATTTGTCTGTTGTGAGTCAGATTTGGAGCATGTTTTGATGATCTGATTTTCTGGAGGTGCATTAAATAAATACATAGTAATAGATGAAGCAAAATATAGCCGTGTTTTCACACTTTTATTAAGCCACTTTTGTTATATCAGAAGTGGCTTCTTTATTAAAAGATTGTTCCGGGTTTATTTTCAAAAGTATTTACGACAGTTCTCTGTATTGCTGAAACAGCACAGTTAGAGAGGGAAATAAACTGCAAAAGGATGTAACGAATTAAATAATCAACAAAGAGTATTTGAGTATGGCTGATGTTACACGTGAGCGGCGGTCAGTTTGAGCATGTTCAACAATGTGGTTAAAAGGTAGGCAATTTTACGTTGTGTGGAGAAGGTTGTCGATGATACAGGATGTGAGTATTGCTTTTAATTTCTGTTTCAGCAAAATAAGGAAATATTGAAACAAAACCCATTTCTAAGATGATAATTGTATTTCTGAGACCATGCCATTTTTAGACATATTTTTGTATCTTAAAATGGATATTCAGCCTTTTCTGTGATATTTTTGCATTATGATTTGTTTTGTGACGTTTTCATTTTGATGTCGCAATGAGCCATTTACACACGATTACACGTTAGTTTGGAATGACACGAACACAAGCGGAGTGATACAAACATTAAAGCGTCCCTTTGCTGATGGTCTGAGCTATCAGCACTCTTGGAATGCCTTTCGTCCAATCAGATTTGAGGACCTGAACTAACTGTTGTATAATATTGTATATATTTATCTTGTTTTTGAAGGCATCTCTGGTGTATGTGATGTTGAACAGTCATGGTGTTTATTAGTTGACAATGTCTTAGTGGCAGCAGAATTGATCATATCTGTTTTCTATATTGCAATGAATAAGGTAAAAAAAAAAAGGCTTTTTGAGAAATTAAAACCAAACCTTGAGAAAATGTAACGGTTACACTCCTAATTTATAGGCTATATATAATGTTTAAAATAAAATACACTGATGAGCTAAAACATTATGACCACCTGCCTAATATGCTGTTGGTCCTCCGTGTGGCGCCAAAACAGCACCGACCGGCCGAGGCATGGACTCTGCAAGACCCCCGAAGGTGTCCTGCAGTATCTGGCACCAAGACATTAGCAGCAGGGATTATTAGGAGGCCAATGGGGGGAATTTGGCCAGGGGTTACACCCCTACTCTTTTACAAGAAGTGCCCTGGGATTTTTAATGACCACAGAGAGTCAGGGCCTCAGTTTAACATCTCATCCAAAGGACAGTGCCTTTTTACAGTATAGTGTCCCCATCATTATACTGGGGCATTAGGACCCACAGAGACTGCAGGGTGAGCACCCCCTGCTGGCCTCCCTAATACCACTTCCAGCAGCAACCTTCATTTTCCCCAGGAGGTCTCCCATCCAGGTACTGACCAGGATCAGCCCTGCTTAGCTTCAGTGGGCAACCAGTCTTGAGCTACAGGTTGATATGGCTTCAAACAGTGAAACCATGCAAGCTCATGAATTATTCAACTGGTAACACCAGCTTTGAAAAGTTAAGTAAAATTTACTTATTTTATTTACCAGTGAAATTTAATAAAATTAGCGAAGAATATATATTTTAAGTTTTTGTACTTTAGGATTAAAACATGATGATGCATTGTGAAGAAAACAAACATTCATAAATAATATTTACTTATAAGCAAGGGAATTTACTTAATAATTTTAAGTTTATGCTGAAATTAACTCAGTCAATGTAGAAAGTACTTAATCATTTCTGCAATATTTACTTGACCCCCAAAAAAAAAAAAAAAAATTATTTATTTATTTATTTTCAGTGCATTTGGAACAATTCTGCACCCAAAAGTGTACCACCAGCATGGCAAGTGTTTGATCCATCTTAGGTACACAGAGGTTCCTTTTACTCGGAGAGTGGGCTGGCAAAATCTGAACAGGTCACAGAAAGTCGAGAAGGGTGGAGGGACAAAAGAAGGGTGTGCTAAAAGCTGAAGAGCATCTTGCATTAGAGCTCTTTTTGTACAGTGAGCCCTTTTCAGTGAACAGAAATCCAAGCAATGTGACCCATTCTGTCACAAATAGCCTACTGTCCCTGTTGTCATTTAAAATGTAATACTATCCATTAAACAGTGATAATGGTAGATTCCTCTGTACTACCAGGACACACTTGGCTGAATGTGTTTCTCACAAATCTTAAAGACCTTTCAAGGCATTTTATTAAATGCTGGAGATTAGATCTTAGACAAATGTGTATTTCTTAAGAAAACTATTTTTAAATGGTTGAGCTGGTAATCCCATTTGTGTTATTACATTGTTTCGATGAATTTATTATCATTCTAAAATGTGGAAAATAGTAATAACGAAGAATGAGTGAATCCAAAATACAAGCTGGCTACTTCACCAGGCTTATTAAACTTGAACTTTCCACATTTAATGGGAAAACATGTTAAGCGAGTCTGAACAAATGTGTTTTTTTTTTTTTTATTATTATTATTATTATTTATATATAAAAATAAAAAAGGCCTACGACCAACACAGTCTTTGTTTTGAGGTTACGTAACAAAATAATGTATTTTCTTTGAATAGATTATTTCTGGCGTGCGCGTCCACCGCGTGGAGGTGGCGTTTGACGTTGTGTTTACAACCGTCCAATCAGAGGTTGCGTAAGAAAGGTTGGGCGATGTCTGTATTGTGATTGGTTAAGAGGCCGGCGTCATCTATGGACGCGCCCTGGTGAACGCAATCGCACAATGACATGGAGGAGGATTACAGAGGATGCGTGTCTACCACTTGCTGTACATGAAATTTAAAAATGGGATTCAGTCAGTTATCTTAACATTTTGATTTATTCGTTTTGTCCATCGCTTGAGAATATCATCCAAAGTCAGCCAAAAATTCCCCCGGACAACGTGCCCATCATCATTTGTACACCGGGCGATTTAATCATGGATTTCGTTCTCGGCGGCGTGGCTGCGTGCGGTGCTTGCTTATTCACAAACCCGTTGGAGGTTGTGAAAACTCGGATGCAATTGCAAGGAGAGCTGAAGAGCCGAGGAACCTATCAAGTTTATTATAGGAATGTATTTCACGCGTTTTACACGATAGGTAAAATTGATGGACTGACTGGTCTACAGAAAGGTTTGGTACCCGGGCTGGTGTATCAGTTGTGCATGAATGGGGTCCGGCTGGGCTCTTTCGCCATCATCGAGTCCTTGGGATACATTCACACGGACGGAAGGGTCTCCGCTGCGAAGAGCACTCTGGCCGGGGCCGTTGCCGGTGTCGTGGGTGCTGTCATGGGAAGCCCGATTTACCTGGTGAGTAAATGGACTGGGTGTGTTTCTGACTAGTTACCGAAGTATTAGGCACTTGTTGAATGACAACTGGTTTGGCGGTGAACATAAAAGGGTGCACAGGGTGCACGCAGCTTTAAAAAAGGGCAACTGCACAAATGATCTATGGCAAGCCTTTTCAACATTGAATCACGTGCAGGAATATGGCAAGCCGAATTGACTTTTATTCATGCGCAGGATGTGAATTGTTGTTATAAACGGTTACATTTTCACTAGTGAAAATTAGGATCTGACATTAACTTTATGGCTCACTGGCCACTGTGGCTAGTGGTATTCCAAAGTCACTAGCCACTCAGTATTTTATGAAAGTTTTCCATTTTTTTTTTTTAACAGTGGCATTTGAAATAAGGCCGTAAGCACAGGTCAGACCATTACTGTGGATAGGCTAATGTTGATAGTGTTTTTAAAAATAATTATTGTTTATCATGAAAAACGAACAGCTTAAACATGTTTATAAACCTTTAATTACAACTTTCACAGTTAAAAATTCTATGGAGTACAAAAGGAGATGTTAGGTAGATTAAACTCAGTCACCATTCACTTTCATTGCAACTTCTGTTTTATTCATATGAAATTCCGCATCTGCATTCCAGCAGATGCGGAATCATGCAGCGTGTTTTCATGTAATCACTATTATTGTAAATGCTCATTTTTATATCAGTAATTACATTTGCACTAGTAAAGACTTCTTTATATGAAAATGGGTCATCACTCAGAAATACACATTCTTGATGTATATATTTTTTTTAAATTACAGCTAGTAAAAACTGTCATTCTTGAGTTCTGTAATTGCATTTTTACTAGTAGAAGTTAACAATGATCTGTCATTCACTCCTGTTCAAAACGTAATTACGGATATCTAAAATTAATTTCTTACAAGTTGAAATTCCAATTATCAGCAATGCACTTCTGACTAGTATAAACGATACATTTTTTATATCAATAATTACATTGTTACTAGTGCAAATGTTCATTCCTGATATTAACAACTGAATTACAACTAGTAAAAATGCTAATTTTGGATATCATAAATTTGGTTTTCACTAGTGGCAATGTTAATTTCTGATATCTGATTGTAACTAGTAAAAAAAATGCCTTTTTAGATATCTTTAATTACTCTCCAATTTGTTGATATCTAAAATTAAGGGGGTTCGATTTCAAGTTTTTTGGAGTCGACTCCGATTCCCAACTCCAGCTGTTGGAGTCAATGGAATCGACTCCTCGACTCCATTTATTTTTAATCAGGATTGTGTCAAAATTCAGGGCCGTCAACAGGAGTGGCCATTAATGGGTAGTGCCTTCCCAAGTTACATATTTTCACCCACCAAAATTGCTTGTCAGGCATGAGTAGAAAATCAATGGAATTATAAAAATCATCATTCATTTTCAATCGTATATAGCTCGCTTAATCGATTGCTGACTGTGTCCGATTGCTGCTCCGTGATTTGAAGTTTTCTGTAACTCTGGTCAGTTTCTCCTACTCAAATCATAACCCTAACTGTTAGTGGGACGGGACTCTACATGGCTTCCATGCCGATGGAAAAACAAACGCGTATTTTTTCTTGCTTGATTCACTTCAATAAATATCAATAAGCATAGTATGGAGACGTAATCAAACAGGAAGATAATCACTAATATGAACCGTTGTTTTTAATGGAACGTACAGTATGGTTCGTGAAATAAATGTTTTATGGAATGTTGCTAAAATTTAAAAACGGCAGCTTTTTAAACTGAACAGTCTCGACCTCAACAGATTAAATAGCAGAGGGTTTAATTAAGATATTTTGGTGTGGTTACTGCTTTGAAAAATATCACTAGCTTACCCGTACATGTAAGATAATAGTGTTTCCTATTCCATATGTTCTGGCGATGGCCCTGTGAAGATTGCCATTTTATCACACACTAAATTAAGTTTTTATTTTCTCTTATGAGTTTTTAAATTGTATGACATGAAAATATAAACTCCTGCTATTATAAAGTGCACTTTTAGTACTGTTCAAATTAGTGTAATTTAGAGACATCGTGTAACTTTACCTTAAAATAACCGGTGTCATTCGCTATTGCTGCTCATATCCAATTTTAAGAGGGAAAATAAATAGAAACAGGCTGGGTTTACTAGAAATAGTTCACCCAAAAACGTCATTCACACAATGTCATTCCAGCCCCATATTATTTAATTTCCTTTGTGAAATACAAAATTTGAGGCAGAATTTCCAAGCTTCAGTTTGTCATTCATTGAAAGTGGATGGATATTTATACTGCCAAAAAGCATCATAGTCTGCAGCAGAGAGGAGATCGTCAGTGAATAAAAGCATACGTTTTGGTCTGTTCCTCACACAAAACTATCATATAGATAGAGTCAGAAGACTTATAATATAGTATGGTGTGGTGGTGGCGTAGTGGACTAAAGCACTGAACTGGTAAGCAGAAGGCCGTTGGTTTGAAGGCCCCCATTATGTCCTTGAGCAAGGCACTTAACTCCAGGTTGCTCCAGGGGGATTGTCCCTGTAATAAGGGCACTGTAAGTCGCTTTGGATAAAAGCGTCTGCCAAATGCATAAATGTAAATGTAAAAAATGCATAAATGTATGGTGCTTTTTTGCCCTTTTTTGGAGCTTGCCAGTATAATTGACCATTTGTCACAAGGAAAATGCCAGTTCAGACATTGTCAAACATCTCCCTTTGTTCTCAGGGAAGAAAGATACTGTTGCGACATTAGGGTTTGTTTATGATGACAACATTTTCTTTCCTTGGGTAAATGATTTCTTTAAGGGGGTATTCTTCTCTTTGTGTCATGCCAACACCCAATACTTGTGGTAAAATCACTGTTATACATGGCCTTGAGTGTCTTATTGTTTTAGTTTATCAAGTTTACCATCTGTTTACCTTCTGTCTCTTTTCTTTACCTCAGGTAAAGACACATTTACAGAGTCAATCCACTTCCTCAATTGCAGTGGGACACCAGTATAAGCATCGGGTGAGTTAATGTTCAACATCTAAACATGACTACACATGACAGATTTTAATTAGTTTCTTTGAATGTGAAGTTAGTAGTTTCATCTTCCATTCTGCTGATGTTGTAGAACTTTGAGTTATTATATTCTGTTTTCAAAGGCAGATTTGTGCATCCATGGTGACATAAACCGGTCTGAATATCAGACAGCACTGTTATGATGTAAACATAGTGATTGTTTATGTTGTATGACTCTTTTGAAAAGTTTTTCTTTTGCTGTTAGGGAATGATGCATGCACTGTTGGCCATCCACAGACAGCATGGCATTCTGGGTTTGTGGAGAGGGGCAAGTGCAGCAGTCCCAAGAGTCAGCGTGGGGTCAGCTGCTCAACTGTCCACTTTCTCTTCCTCTAAAGAGCTGATCACTGACACACAGGTAAGCATAAGAGGGCCCACTTTAAAATTGGTGTCTTCAACTACTATGTACTTAAGCATTTGATACAGTGTACTTATTATGTACATATGTGTTGTTGCATTGTACCTACATTTAAGGTATCTGCATTTAATAACATCTGTAGTTACACTGTTAAAGGGGTCATGACATACTCTTAATAATTTTATTATCTTCCCTGAGGTTCACTGATAATGTTAGTAAAGGTTTTTTTGTTGCACCAAAACAGTCATAATTTAGTAACATATAATAATTTTCCACACTGTCTCTAGCCCTCTGACTGAAATGCTCGGTTTTGGCCTCAGCACCTCCTTAAAACTTCAGTGTAAAAGCCCACTGTTCTGATTGGCTAACAACATGCAGCCCCTCGAAATCAGACATATTTAAAACTCAATCGGAAGAGAATGAACAAGCTCCACAACATTATAAAATTACATTTCAGGATTTACACATAACGCATATCCAACACATTACATCAGAATAGATTAAACTTTTCACTCAAGCACAGCAGCACAATAAATTATTGAACAGTAATGACATATGAAATATTCATGAATGAAACTGTTTACTTACAATTTTGTGATCAGACCCAATAGTGTTTTTAAATGAACCCCAGGGTTCATACAAGGTGCTTGAAGTACTTGAATTTGGCTTTTTCAAATTTAAGTCCTGGAAAACCCTTGAAAATAGCCATTTTTTAATAAATGAAATGTATTTATTTTTGGAAAAACATGACGACAGACCAGTAGACCACTGCTGAAGCAGTGCACAGACGCCGCTGTCACGTGGCACCTGTTACTTTTGGCAGCGCTGTTCAGAATGGGCCAATCACAATCAATTGTTACTGGAGGATTTCAAAAATATATTTTATAGATACTGCTGTGGCAGATTTAACAAGTATGAATCTTTTCAACTCTCAGTTTTAATTAAAGATTACTCTCCAGAGTGAAAAAATTATATGAGATGTAAAACATTCTGAGATTTCAATGCAGATCAATGGAGGATTCATTTTTGAGAGCCGTCTAGTGCCCCCTTGTGTAAAGACAGCTTAGTGTCTCACAAAATAGGTTATTTCTGACAACATTTGGGTCAGTATCAAAATATGATGTCCCTTGGCTTTTATAGTCATGAAAAAGCTTTAAAATAGCAAAAAAAATGAATTAATTAAAAAAGGTATAAATATTAAAATATAAAAAAAAATATTAAATGAAAATATATATTTGAAATTGTCAATTGCCTGAAAAAAATACTTGTCCCCTTCATCTGGTACACCACTTCTATGACATGTAAAGTTATTTATGTATTTATTTTGTACTTATTTTTAATACAAGCATTAGCGCAAGTCTGAACTTATGGAGCTAAATTCATGACTAAAGTCTTTGAAGCATAAAAGCATGGTGAATTGCTCTAATCGAAAAAATAAATGCACTGAATTAGTAGTAAAGTAGTAAAGTAAAAACTTCGTAAATTAAAGAGGGCTTTGAACCACTCTAAAACTGCAATTTAAATGTATCTTTCTCTCATTTTCACAGTTTATCAGAGAATAATGAATGTGTAATAACTTGTATTTATATATTTGGATCACTGGAAAGCCAAAGCCAGAAACAAGGCTTTGAGTGTACCAAGGGAAAACTGTGTTTAAGAACTGAAGCACAAAAAAGTGACATTTTTTTGTAACTTTAACAACAATTGCCATTCACAAATGTAAAATTTTTAGCGTTAAATTTCTTTTCTGTTTAGCCCCATGTTACATTATAATGAATTTATTAGCGTAAACAAATTAATGACACTTTTATCAATGGAGTTGGTAGGCCTGTTAATATATGGAGTGGTGGTGGCGGCATAGTGGACTAAAGCACTGAACTGGTAAGCAAAAGGTTGTTGGTTCAATCCCCACAGCCGCCACCATTGTGTCCTTGAGCAAGTCACTTAACTCCAGGTTGCTCCAGGGGGATTGTCCCTGCAATAAGGGCACTGTAAGTCGCTTTGGATAAAAGCGTCTGCCAAATGCGTAAATGTAAATATCCAAATATTAGGCTTAATATTATTCATAAAATGTGATTAAATTATTTTAGAATGTTACATAATTATTTTCCAAAATCCAGAAGACAAATGCACAGGTAAATGAAGGAACAGTTTGCACTAATTGACAAAAAGTACTACACCAGGTTTTACATTCACTGATTCAAAAACTTCATGTAGGAAAAGAAAGAAATGTGTGATGCATTTTATGAAATAGAAAAATGACAATACCGTGTGCATTCAGTTTCCAGCAAAAGAAACAAACTTTTGACAACATTAGAGACCCTTATTATGATTCACATTGCACGCGTTCACATACATACATTTCTATCATTAATCTCTATAAAGTTGTCAATCAATCTGAAACCTCATCTTACCAAAGTCATCATTATTTATTTAATTAAATGCTGTGATCGTCATTAACTTTCTGCATTTCGACAAGGTTACATATAATTTCCATGCTTGTCGGTATTTCCGTATTATTGTCATGTTGAGAAGACAAACTCCTGGACATACTGGCCAAGGTTTCAGTGTTGGACCGGACAGCTACGGTAACGAAGCATTTAAGTTCTACTTTATAACATGCAATTTAAGTGTTGTTTTGGGAAACAGGCGTTCTCTATGTAAAATAACGAGCAGCGTTAATTAAGTTGATCATAAAAGTTTAAGTTGCAGCATATATATATATATATATATATATATATATATATATATATATATATATATATATATATATATACACTATATTGCCAAAAGTATTCGCTCACCCATCCAAATAATTGAATTCAGGTGTTCCAATCACTTCCATGACCACAGGTGTATAAAATGAAGCACCTAGGCATGCAGACTGCTTCTACAAACATTTGTGAAAGAATGGGCCACTCTCAGGAGCTCAGTGAATTCCAGCGTGGTACTGTGATAGGATGCCACCTGTGCAACAAGTCCAGTCGTAAAATTTCCTCGCTACTAAATACTCCACAGTCAACTGTCAGTGGTATTATAACAAAGTGGAAGCGATTGGGAATGACAGCAGCTCAGCCACGAAGTGGTAGGCCACGTAAAATGACAGAGCGGGGTCAGCGGATGCTGAGGCACATAGTGCGCAGAGGTCGCCAAATTTCTGCAGAGTCAATCGCTACAGACCTCCAAAGTTCATGTGGCCTTCAGATTAGCTCAAGAACAGTGCGTAGAGAGCTTCATGGAATGGGTTTCCATGGCCGAGCAGCTGCATCCAAGCCATACATCACCAAGTGCAATGCAAAGCGTCAGATGCAGTGGTTTAAAGCACACCGCCACTGGACTCTAGAGCAGTGGAGACGCGTTCTCTGGAGTGACGAATCACGCTTCTCCATCTGGCAATCTGATGGACGAGTATGGGTTTGGCAGTTGCCAGGAGAACGGTACTTGTCTGGCTGCATTGTGCCAACTGTGAAGTTTGGTGGAGGGGGGATTATGGTGTGGGGTTGTTTTTCAGGAGCTGGGCTTGGCCCCTTAGTTCCAGTGAAAGGAACTCTGAATGCTTCAGCATACCAAGAGATTTTGGACAATTCCATGCTCCCAACTTTGTGGGAACAGTTTGGGGATGGCCCCTTCCTGTTCCAACATGACTGCGCACCAGTGCACAAAGCAAGGTCCATAATGACATGGATGAGCGAGTTTGGTGTGGAAGAACTTGACTGGCCTGCACAGAGTCCTGACCTCAACCCGATAGAGCACCTTGAATGAATTAGAGCGAAGACTGCGAGCCAGGCCTTCTCGTCCAACATCAGTGTCTGACCTCACAAATGCGCTTCTGGAAGAATGGTCAAAAATTCCCATAAACACACTCCTAAACCTTGTGGAAAGCCTTCCCAGAAGAGTTGAAGCTGTTATAGCTGCAAAGGGTGGGCCGACATCATATTAAACCCTATGGATTAAGAATGGGATGTCACTTAAGTTCATATGCATCTAAAGGCAGATGAGCGAATACTTTTGGCAATATAGTGTATATATATATATATATATATATATATATATATATATATATATATATATATACACACACACACACACACACACACACACACACACACACACACACACATACACTACCGGTCAAAAGTTTAGGGTCACTTACTTATTCTTTATTTTATTTAATTTTTTCACATTTTAGAATAATAGTAAAGTCATCACAACTATGGAATAACAGAAATGGAACTGGGAATAATGTTTTGACTATAAAAGTCCAAAATAAATCAAAACTGTGTTATATTTTAGCATCTTCAAAGTAGTCACCCTTTGCCAAGAATTTGCTTTAATTTACTTGACATTTTCTCAACCAACTTCTTGAGGTATCACCCTGGGATGCTTTTTAAACAGTATTGAAGGAGTTCCCATCTATGTTGGGCACTTATTGGCTGCTTTTCTTTATTATTCGGTCAAAGTCATCCATTTAAAAAAACTTTTAAGTATACGCCTTCAGATCAAAAAATTTTTAAGATCATGAGAAACATTTCAGTCAAGTGTTTCAAAACTTTTGAACAGCAGTGTGTGTGTATATATATATATACATGTGAATGTAATATATATATATATATATATATATATATATATATATATATATATATATATATATATATATATATTATATTACATTCACATGTATATATATATATATATATATATATATATATATATATATATATATATATATATATAAAATATTTTTTTGTTTTTGTAAATAATACATATTAATTTATTCCCACATATCCTATGTAAAGTTGTGAATGTACTGGAGCCTATCCCAGGAATTTTTTTTTTTTTTTTATCTAACATTAGAAAAGCTGAAAACTGAACTTTGACTTTTACAAATGAAGATAGGCAGATATGTCTGTGCTAGAAATTAATATACTGTTAGCCTAGATAAAATTATTTGAATTTTTATTACATTTTATATGTCTGTCAATTACATTTCTGATTTTAAAAATCCTCGACAATGTAGAAGTCTTTGGTTTTTTGGAATTATTTACTTCAGCACCGGACATTAATACACAGATATTGACGTAATGCAAATAAATAAATAAATATATAAACAAGGCTCAGTTTTCACCATGGTACAATGTTAAATAAAAAAAAAATATATGTTCCAGCAAATCATATGAATGGAATAATTGCATCTTACATATTAATTTAATAAACTCTGATCACCCTACTTTATTATACCTATGTCTACCTACACAGCAGTCAGTGATTCAGGGCCGGTTCTAGACATTGAGAGGCCTTAGGCAATTTCTTTGGAGGCACCCCAAATGTTTTTTTTTTATTATTTAATGTGGCATGACATGCAGCATAGTGGTAGCTCATTCAAATAATCGCTTAGAAATCTGTTTAAAGCAGTACTCTTAACTTTTTTTTTTTTTTTTTTTTTTACTTTGTCAAATCTAATCAAAAGTCAAGTAGTTTTCGACTATAGTTTTCCACAGAGGTGCCTATTGTTGTAACCTGGTAACTTCTAAACAACATTTTGTTACCTGATAAAGTGATAAAAACCTGTGCACCTCATGAGAGCTGCCAGCCAATCAGAATGGATTGTCTGACAGCTCTTGCAATTTATGCTGCAATTTACATCATGCTTGCTATGAATGGTCTGTTGTCATTTCCTGCTGTCTGAGACTGACACTAACCCTTAGCATTGACCAAATTAACTCGTAGAATACATCTTACGATTCATCTTAGTTTTGCCTCCTGTTTCCCAAAGCCATCATAACTTAAGTAGTACTTGAAAATGCTCATAGATTTACGAGTGCTCTGGAGTAATGCCACAGAGCTAAGGGCATCTTAATAGACAAGGGCTGGGTTTCCCGATAACGTTGCAACTTAGGTTTTAACGATCATCTTAACTGATGTCGCTCATTATTTTACGATAGAATAATGCCTGTTTCCCAAACCAGCACGTATATCGCTCGTTATAAAGTTGAACTTAAGTGCATCGTTACGGAAGCTGTCCAGTCCAAAGGTGCGGATCACTTTGGCCAGAATGTCCAGGAGTTTGTCTTCTCAACATGAAAATAAGGTGGAAATACTGACAAACATGCAGTTGTTTGTAACCTTGTCGAGGCACAAAAAATTATTACCTAACTATTACAGAATTTAATTAGAGAAATTAGGCATCATTATGCATCATGCAATTTGTTACTGCCTTGTAAAAAGACTACAGGCGGGCCAATTGGAACCAGCCATTGGAGGAAGGAAGAAGAGGAGGAGGAAGAGAGAGAGAGGGGGGGGAATCTCTCATTGCACACTCTCACTCTATTCTCCTCTGTTAACCATATTAAAATAATTTATTAAGGCATATTTATTTAATTTTTAAACTGCGTGGTCACATTACTCACAGACGTCTTCTTAAATAATCTGTTTAATAAGATCATGTCCTCTTTCTGTTGCCATTACAATTATGCCCATCAATGAAGGCTAATATAATGTTGTACTGTATTACGTGTCTTGTAAATTTAGACCTATTATGTCGCATGTACAGACTGTGGAGACTGCCTATTGATTTCATAGTGATTTTTTCAACACTTTTTTTATCCTCTGAAATAATTTACAATGGCTCAAAATATATTAAAACAATTTATTAAATGTCCCATTGTCTTTGATAAACTGTGAAAGATGCCAGAAAGATATGTTTAAGTTGCACTTAATGGACTTAAGAGCAGTTCAAGAGCATTAATTTACGAACGTTTTAATGAGCTACTTAGATAACGATGCTTTTGGGAAACGCACCTTAGAAATTAAGTACTACTTAAGTGCTGCTAACATTCTACTTAGTGCATCAGGAAACCCAGCCAAGGTTAATAATAATAATAATAATAGTAATGCATAAAATATATATATATAAATAATAAAATAAATAGATAAAATAAAATGCCAGTGACTTTTTTTTCATCATCTCCTCTTCCTTTCTGACACCCAAGGGCGCTCTGGCCCGCACCACGCGTTGTGCAGCACCTCTTTTCTGTCACCGTTATCACCTCTAGGAGTAAAGAGCAGACCTCTTGATTGGTGAATGTCCCTAAAGTGCAAGTTCCACATGTCTCCTTGTTTGGCTCTCCACAATAACAAGATGAGTTATAATCAATTAATGTCATTGGCAGGACTATACGGCCTCCACTGTGTTCATTGATCCTGGAAGCTTTCATCTTGAACCACAGAACAATTTGTGAAAAATAAACATTACAAATGCACTTAAATGCACACACAAAAGCATTGATTGTCTAAAAGAAATACCCAATCGTTCTGCACAAAACTATTGCAAAACAGAATGTAATTATGTCGTTAATTAGGATGAATATGTCTTTAAACATTTCCAGGGAGGTAAATTACAAATGTTTATAAAGTTATGCACAAATATATTGATGTTACTATGACGAGCAGCACTGGTCCACCCAGACTGATGGCTGGTCCACCCAGTCACATCTGCCAGAATATACTAATAGTTTGCAAATAAAAATAAACTGCAGTTTCGCATGCACAATAGCTCACATGATAATCATCATATTCCTGTTAGAAAATGTAGTTAGAGGGGGCCTGGGTAGCTCAACGAATATTGACACTGACTACCACCCCTGGAGTCGCGAGTTCGAATCCAGGGCGTGCTGAGTGACTCCAGCCAGGTCTCCTAAGCAACCAAATTGGCCTGGTTACTAGGGAGGGTAGTCACATGAGGAAACCTCCTTGTGGTCACGATTAGTGGTTCTGGCTCTCAATGGGGCGCGTGTTAAGTTGTGAGTGGATCGCAGAGAGTAGCATGAGCCTCCACATGCCGTGAGTCTCCGCGGTGTCATGCACAGCGAGCCACGTGATAAGATGCGTGGATTGACTGTCTCAGAAGCGGAGGCAACTGAGACTTGTCCTCCGCCACCCGGATTGAGGTGAGTAACTGCGCCACCATGAGGACCTAGTGAGTAGTGGGCATTGGGCATGCCAAATTGGGGAGAAAAATGGGAAAAAATTATTAAAAAGAAAAAAGAAAAGAAAATGTAGTTAGACAATTGTTTTTAGTTCAAATAAGAAAATTGATATGGTTTTGGGGAATTGAAATGAGTCAAATGTTGTACTGGTAATAAGTGGTGTTTTAAAAAATAAATAAACTGAATGAATAAAATATTTTTATTTAAAATTAACAAATAAATAATTAGTTTTAATGAAATCTTGAGCATAGTCCTTTAAAACAAATAAAAATGTGCTTGAAAAGTCCTTGAATTTAACTTTGAAGCATCTGTACGAACCCTTTGCCCCATCCTTCAATAACATTTTCAGAGTTGTAACTTGACACCGCATCTTTTAAAAGCAGCGCATGTATCAAGCGGTCAAACATGTCTGTCTGTGCATGTTTATATACAAAAATAATTCAGAATAGTTCAGATGGGTCACCTTTGGTGTTCAGAAATAGTTAGAAGACCACACTAGGCCTGTCTGTCTTGCTCTCTCTCTGTTTACGAACTAAGCCCCAGTGGGTGGGGCCAAGGGTGCAATGACGTAAAGTAGTCGTTGATGTTGTTGCTGTAGAGGTGGTCATGAATTAATGGTCCCCTTTGTGATGAAGTGAAGTCGCAGAAGTAGAGAATGAGGCATTTTGCAGCTTGGTTTCAATAAATGCGTTTATATGTATTGAGTTCTGAAATTTACAGTATGTTTTTTTTTATAGTAGAATGACCTCTTATATGTCACAGTATCAAGGAAAATTATATTCCTCATGACATTAACTTTATCCCTAATCCTAAACCTAAACCTAACCCTGACTCTAAACCCCTAAATATGCCATACCTCAACCTCAATAGCAGCAAATGTGAATCTTGTGTGAATTTGCAGAACAACATGTACTTACACAATAAATACACTATTGTACGTATTTAAATGTTAGTACATAGTAGTTAAAGACTACATAATATAAAGTGAGACTGCATAAGATGTTTAACTTAAAGTAGAAATAAGTTGGGAAGGGAAGAAGATTGGTATGTTGTAACTGCATAGAATACAGAGGTCAGTATTTTTGTTAGTAAGTTTTTTTTCTTGACTTTCGAGATATAAATTATACAATTATTTGTTAACATTTCTTAACACTGTAGATAGCAATGCAAGCTCAACATTTCTAGCTTGCTTTAAAAACCCCATTAAATAAAAATTATTAAATTATTATTTCCACCATTTTTTAATCCTTTTTTATATTAGTTTTGAGGCCATCTGTACTGTAAATGCTAGCTACTATATGCTATTGAACTCCTAAAAGTTCACAAAATAAACCTATATCATGTATATGCATTTAAAATTCCAGGAAAACATGCCAAAAATATTGATGACACATCTTGTTTTAGGGGCATGTACAAACTGTTGTTTAATAAAATGCTCTCTAGAATGAGAATGTCCTTCCCCTGCCACTGACAAGCATTAGCAAGTAGCAAAGTTTGCTGTGTTGTGACTTAGATGTGGATGTACTGTAATTTGACACCCCTCTTTCCTCATGCTGTCCAGTATTGCGAAGCACAGTGTTACAAAAGGACATTTTTTGTTTCAGTTCTATATAAAGCACAGGGAATTTACAGGGAAGTAGGAAACTAACTTTACAGGATTTTACAAGATTTGTCATATTTGCTTTCTACACTATAAAAGCACCAAGTATTTCAGAATATATATGTAACGGGTTCAGGATGGGCAAGGAGGAAGTGGGAACCGGCAGAAGAGTCAATATAACTTTAATGACATAAAAGAACTGAAACATAACATAAAACACATAGATGCACACACACAGTGGCCTCGTATGTCTCTCTCTCTCTCTCTCTCGAACTGGCACCCCCAGCTTGTCTTTATCCTCCTCCTGGCTGATTAGGTGACTCAGAGCCGGCCGTGCATCCTCACGGCCCAGCCACACCCTCCGCCTCGTCATACTCCTCCACTGCCTGATTCAGACTGGGGAAACCTCCGCCATGACTTACTCCCCTACCTTCCTGGAGAGGAGCTGTTGCCCTTCAGAAGTTTACATACACTTTGTTAGTATTTTGTAGCATTGCCTTTAAATTGTTTAACTTGGGTCAAATGTTTTGGATAGCCTTCCACAAGCTTCTCACAATAAGTTGCTGGAATTTTGGCTGAGTCAGGTTTGTAGGCCTCCTTGCTCGCACACGCTTTTTCAGTTCTGCCCACAAATTTTCTATCAGATTGAGGTCAGGGCTTTGTGATGGCCACTCCAATACCTTGACATTGTTGTCCTTAAGCCATTGTGCCACAACTTTGGAGGTATGCTTGGGGTCATTGTCCATTTGGAAGACCATTTGCAACTGAGCTTTAACTTCCTGGCTGATGTCTTGAGATTTTGATTCAATATATCCACATAATTTTCCTTCCTCATGATGCCATCTATTTTATGAAGTGCACCAGTTCCTCCTGCAGCAAAGCACCCCCACAACATGATGCTGCCACCCCCATGCTTCACGGTTGGGATGGTGTTCTTCGGTTTGCAAGCCTCACCCTTTTTCCTCCAAACATAATGATGGTCTTTATGGCCAAACAGTTCAGTTTTTGTTTCATTACACCAGAGGACATGTCTCCAAAGATCTTTGTCCCCATGTGCACTTGCAAACTGTAGTCTGGCTTTTTTATGGAGGTTTTGGAGCAGTGGCTTCTTCCTTGCGGAGCAGCCTTTCATTTTATATCAATATAGGACTCGTTTTACTGTGGATATAGATACTTGTCTACTTGTTTCCTCCACCATCTTCACAAGGTCCTTTGCTGTTGTTCTGGGATTGATTTGCACTTTTCGCACCAAACTACGTTCATCTCTCGGAGACAGAATGCGTCTCCTTCCTGTGCAGTATGATGCGTGGTCCCATGGTGTTTATAATTGCATACTATTGTTTGTACAGATGAAAATAGTACCTTCAGGCATTTGGAAATTGTTCCCAAGGATGAACCAGACTTTTTTTTCTGAGGTCTTGGATTTCTTTTGATTTTCCCATGATGTCAAACAAAGAGGCACTGAGTTTGAAGGTAGGCCTTAAAATACATCCACAGGTACACCTCCAATTCAGTACACCTCCTATCAGAAGCTAATTGGCTAATTGTCTAAAGCTTGACATCATTTTCTGGAATTTTCCAAGCTGCTTAAAGGCACAGTTAACTTAGTGTTTGTAAACTTCTGACCCACTGGAATTGTGATGTAGTCAATGAAAAGTGAAACAATCTGTCTGTAAATTATTGTTGGAAAAATGACTTGTGTCATGCACAAAGTAGATGTCCTAAATGACTTGCTAAAACTATAGTTTGCTAATATTCAATCTGTGGAGTGGTTAAAAAAATTTTTTTTAATGACTTCAACCTAAGTGTATGTAAACTTCTGACTTCAACTGTAAAACACCAGACAGTCTCTGAGTTTGTCAGTGTTAGTTAATTTACTGCTTGTCACCAACTATAGACCTCATTCAGGTTAGACACCATATATAATTTTTCGTGAAAACGAGAAATATCCATTTCCATGTTCAGTTATGCACAGACAAATTACACAGTGAAGGATGATCTTTAGGATTTTTAAGGTGTCATGTCATTGTTGTGCCAAAGACCAACAAATGATTAGATGATATTGGTGTTGTACTCACAAATCATGAGAAACTGTGAAGGTTTTTCTATACTATGTATTAATATATACAATTATTGGTGGGATTTAAGAGTCCTCAGATCTGAAGAACTATTCAGTTTTTATTATAAATCAGCAATTAACAGCCCCTGATAGTACAGTTGCATCAACAATCCAGAGAACATTGTGTGATGTTTGCCTACATACAAATGTTACTGCAAAACACTAGGGGTATCTGTAGCTCAACTGGTTGAGCAAGTCACAAGCAACACCAAGATCATGGGTTCACACAAACTGTTAAAATGAAAACCTTGAATGCACTGCAAGTGGCTTTGGATAAAAGCATCTACCAAATGCATAGAAATGTAAAATGTAGTATAATGATTGCATAGGAAGAGTCTTACATTGGCTCAAGGGTATTTGAGTTATAATGTGACTCGCTGTAAATTATGAAATTAATCTGTTTTTCAATCAAGGAAACTCAAATATTATTGTAGGACAACAGAATGACTAATGTATGTTTCAGTATAATGAATAAGCAAATTTAATAGTAGTTCATCCAAAAATGAACATTTTATCATCATTTATTCCCTCTTCTTTTGCTTCACCTCCAGCACAACCACACGATAAATTATATTTTCACGCTACTGATGGTTAGGTTTATGTTTGGAATGTGGCACCAGCACCTGCTTTGGTAGCACCCATGCAACTACCAATAATATTGCATATTTTATGCACTGAGATGCACATTTGACAGTATCGCATTGATTTTGAGGTTAGGATGCAGATGTAAATTTTTTAATATTAACAACAGTAACATCGGTGGAAAAAAATTAACACCTAATTTTTTATAAATTGAAATATTCTGACAGTGTGACTAAGTTCTCCTTTACACATTACTTTCATCAGGCTCCTACTGATTAAACTACAGTCATCTCTTGGAATTTCTGAAGAAAATAAAACAACTTACATTTTCCTACAATCAGAGAGCATTAGAAAACAGATTTTAAACTTATAGCTTGGTCCATCATAATTATGAAAATTTACCATATTTCTTCCATAATATCCATATTTTTAACCATTATATTTGTAATAAGTTCATTGTAAACATAGGTAAAACCATGCATGGCTCCTCACTACATGGCATTTTTGTTATGAAAAACTTAATACATTTAGAGACTTTTTCTGCCACAAATACCACGGTTAATACAGTTAGTGATACTATAGTAAATCCATGGTAAATTTTTGTAAGTGTTGTGATCTGAGAATTTAAAAGCCTTCTAATTTATGTTTTCTCCTGTTCTCTTTGTCAGTGCCGTTTAGAATGTGGGGGCTTTTTTTGTCTCGCATTATCGTCACAAATTTGGTGTGAACAGGCCTTTAAATTACATTTTCACGCTACTGACGGTTAGATTTAGGTTTGGGATAGGGAGTAGAGTTAGTAAAACATGCATTCCTGTTGACTGTATTACATAATTTACAACTAAAAATACAACTTGCTTTTGGCGCCACCGTGTGGACATTTCACCTCAACATCACTTCCAGCTTCAGCCACTGGGGACAGTGGTTCAAATTTCGCTAAGCACAGACAGATTTCAGCAGCAGAACTTTCGACCTCCTGTCACTGAATTCAGAGCGCCATCAGTCTTTAACCTCATAACATTTTTTAATAGTGTACCTCGAAAGGAGAAGCTTGTTGCTCAGATTGTTGACACTGCTCTTTGCCCTAAAAAAGTGGTCCATATTACATGTGCACTCTACAAGTTATTATGCACTGAAACTTTTGCTTGTTCACATCTGGCACATTAATGATTCACGCGAGAGCTTCTTTGTTTTCTTACATCCTGAAACACAGCACTCTTAATTCCATAATTCCATCAAGATAGACAGATGGTCTTTATTGTCCCAGAGGGAAATGTTTTTCACCAGTCTGCCCCACAAACACAAAACATACAGATACCCACATTACATCATATGACATATAAAATAAATTCCCCTGCCCCAACCCGTGTACATGCATACAAATGATTAGTGCTATCGAGCTAATTTGTTCAGAGCAGCAATGGTTTTTCATTTAAGGAAATGAGCTTGCTTTGGCAGAAGTTTTGTCCCATCGGCGATGGGACAAACTTCTGCCAAAGCGAGCTAATTTCCTTAAAGTCCTGTATCTGCGACCGGAGGGTAGTCAGTGTGATCAGTGTGAAGTAAATGAAGGAACTACACAAAAACGTCATAGTTGCTCACGTGCATTGTGAACGTGCTACTTCTAAATGACCTAAATTTGAGAGCTAGACAGAAGACAAGTGTCAAGAGGGTTGGTAGATGATGAGAGAATTTTCACTTTTGGGAGAACTATCCCTTTTAACTGTTGAAGAAAATACTCTCAATAAAGTTGAACTGAAATGAACAAATATATTCTCAGGGAAGAGGGGGAAGTAATATTGGATATTAATGCTTATTTCTCTTTTTTCTTTTCCCTGTATCTGTAGATATTCTCTAAGGGCAGTTGGTTAATAGCTCTGAGTGCTGGTATGATCAGTAGTGTAGTGGTTGTATTAGCTATGACGCCGTTTGATGTGGTCAGCACACGCCTCTACAACCAGCCTGTAGACCATCTTGGCAAGGTGATCTTTCCACAACATTCAGCAATCTGAGTAAAGATCTTTGTTTTAGCCATACAGTGTCATTAGCACTTTAATGCACAGACTGTTGATAGTTATATTATAAAACCATCAGAAAGGTATTTATGCTCACTGTTTGTCCTTTTTCCCTGCAGGGTGTATTATACAGAGGTTTTGCGGATTGTTTCTCTAAGACACTGAAGAAGGAAGGTATGACTGGTCTATATAAAGGTCTCGGAGCTTCATACTTCCGGCTTGGTCCTCATACCATCCTTTCCCTGCTCTTCTGGAACGAGCTGCGCACTTTATACCACAATTACAGCTAGCGTCTCACGACAGCCTGATGTGGGCATGCCAGTCAGCAAAGCATTATCTCTATAATGTATCCCTGATTTGCTGGTTAAAGTCATTTTTAAGTGCACCTATTATGTTTTAAAGGTCTCATACAATAGATTTACACGCATCCAAGGTCAAAATACACTTTAATTTGCTCATAATTTAAATTGCAGCATTACCTTTTTTTCCCAGTGTCAAAAACGACTCGTTCAATGATCCGTTCTAAAGGATTCATTCTAAACTCCTCCTTTCAGAGAGCCTACTCTGCTCTGATTGGTCAAATGTCCCAGTCTGTTGTGATTGGTCTAATGCTTACAGCGCGTGTCGGAAAGGAAACGCCCACTACCATATCCGAGTTTCAGCTCCGTCTGAAAAAAATGTCTGTTTTACCTTACTAATTTGAGCCCGAGTCCGATAACCCGAACCACCATTGTAAGCACGACGAGAACAGGACGTTTCTTTGTGGTAAGTTTATGTGTAGTTTGACAATAACGTGAGTTAGCCGGTTAGCAGAGGCTAACAGCTAACAGGCTAACAGCCTGCACTGGCTGTACATGTAAACAGACCAGAGGTGGGTTTTTTGTTACCAAATTACGTTGGTTAGTACAGAAAGTAATTCTGGAATTACTAACGACTCGTTTCAGGTGTTCAGAATCGTGTCAGTAACTCCATATTTCGTGCACTTTGATTTTTGAAACTTTGCAGACTTTTTTACATTCACAAACAGCTATATAACACACTACATGAAAGGTAATATATGAAAAACCATAATAGGTGCTCTTTAAGATTGTTCTTTAAGGTTAGAGCCTTATCCAATATTTTAGATATTAATGTTTAATATTTTATTAAGCTCTAGACAAACTTTTTTAAAAGGTGGAATATCTTATCTGATCAGCTAGAACTTGAAAGACACCCAAAAAGAACAAGGTTTTACAGACAGCCTTAAGAGGAGATTGATAACTAATACTGTAAGAACTTGGTTTAGACATTTCCTGAAGGACATGCAAGTGCTTACTAGGCAGGAAAAGAATAGGGTAAACGTTTTAAGTAGGTGCACCCATAATCTTTTTTTTTTTATTTATTTTTTTTTTTTTTGGCTGATACTGATTTTAACAAACATTTTACCTTATTTTCATGCTTATCACTGCCGATGGTTTTAATTTGGTCAATAACTCGTTAAAAGATTAGTTCACCCAAAAATGATAATTCTTTCATGATTTACTCACCTTTAAGCCATCCCAGATGTTTCTTTCCTTCTTCAGGAGAACCTAAATGAAGATTTTTATAAGCACATTTCAGCTCTTTTTGTCCATACAATGAAAGCGTATGGCTGCCATCCGTCTGCTGTCTGTTTGACGGTCCAGAAGTCATATTTAGGCAGCATAAAAGTAATCCAAACGACAGTTGATCAATGAATGTCTTTTGAAGCAATTCGATAGGTTTGTGTAAAAAATAAATAGATAATTAAAACTTTATTCCCTTTTAAAAAACGCTCCCTGCTACCAGTCGACCCATTACGGAGCTGTCGCGTGACGCAAGTGCAATGGCGCGTTCATGCGAGAAGTCGGAAGTGTATGCTTTGTATACAACAGAGGAACGAATGTCAAGCGAGAGTTAGGACATTTCAAACAGAAATACAGTGGTGGGCATAAGCAACGATTTAAAGTTAAAAAACATTTTAATTATCAATTTGTTTCTTACACAAACCTATCGATTTGCTTCAGAAGATATTAATTGATTAACTGGAAGCATTTGGATTACTTTTATGCTGCCTAAGTATACCTTTTAGACTGCCAGCAGCATCATGGCACCCATTCACTTTCATTGTATGGACAAACAGAGCTGAAATGTGCTTATAAAAATCTTCATTTCGGTTCTGCTGAAGAAGGAAAGACATACACATCTGGGATGGCTTTGAGGTGAGTAAATCATGAGAGAATTATTCTTTTTGGGTGAACTAATCCTTTAATAAATATCGGTGGCCGATACATTGGTGCATCCCTAGTACTAAGTAAAATGATAGTTGTTAACCCAAATATAGGTAGAGGGAAAGAGAGATTGACATTAATACGCTGTATAGATGGTTAAACAGATGTTTGAAAGAAAAGACCAATCACAATTGCAGCATGCAAATAAATTTAAGAAAGACCAATCGCAATCCAGTATGCAAATATTACAGTGACATCATTGTTGGTGGTATGATTTTAAATAGCGATTGGGAAGGTGGGGAAGTCAATGGGAGATTTTTTTTTAAATTTTAACCTTAATTTTCTTTAAAAGTACAAAGGTAACAAAAATGGATAACACACATATCTTCTACAAAAAAAAGTTTGAATGGAGTCTGTACGTTAAGCAGTTTGAGCCGAACTGCAGAAAATTTTCATGAAGAAATAATTTTTTTTTGAAGATGCTTGCCCTTGCAAAAGTCACTTTCACAATGGTAGGGTGTTCTAAGTGGTTGCTAGGGCATTGTTATGCTGTTGCTAAGGTGTAGTGTATTATGGATTTTTTCACATGTTTCCAAATGGTTTCCATGTTGTTGCTGGGCTGTTCTGAGCAGTTGCTAGGTGATAGCTTACTGGTCCAAGTCAAAACAGCTCACCTCCAAATCATAATACACTACTGGCACTTTCCACTGCACGTTACAGTTCAACTCTGCTCGCTTGACTTTTCTGAGCTTGCTTTTCCACTGCAGTTTAGTGCAGCCTCAACGTGGGTGGGATTATAGGCTGATTGTCATAGTTGCGCCGTCTCTACTGCCGTGACATCATCTTAAACGCGACACAAACACACAACAAAGGAGCAATGGAGGATATCAAAGGAATGGTGTTCTTGATTCTCGGTATGTGGCTGTTTTTCACAGCAAGACGACAAACTTTGTTTCAAAAGAGGGTGACGGCAGCAAGACAAAATACAGCAAAAAAAAACAAAAACAAGAGAGTTTGGGAAATCATACACCAAAGCGCAGACGAGGACATCACTGTGTTAGCTCAAAGACGACACACGAGGGTAAGCTAACCTGCCATCTAGTTTATAGATTCTCTCTGACCAATCAGTGATCTGCAGGATTTTGACCTCACATTTAGTATCTGCTCGGCTCGCTTGGAACCTCGACCGAGGCGGTACTAAAAAAAGTACCAGGCACTATCCACAGTGGAAAACCCCCAAAAAGCGAGCAGAGTCGAGTCGAGCCGTGCAGTGGAAAAGTCCCATAAATGTCCAAAGGTTTGTGGACAAGTTTGTACTTGTTGAACATTCAATTTCAAAACCACAGGGATTAATTCAACTCTTCAACTTCAACTTGCTATAATCTTCCACTCTTCTGGAAAAGCTTTCCACTTGATGTTGGAGTGTAGCTGAATGGATTTACTCCCATTCAGACACAAAAGCATCAATGAGGTCAGACGCTGATGTTGGGTGATAGACGCTGACACGCAGTCGCCATCCAATTTATCCCTAAGGTGTACAGTGGGGTTCAGGTCTGGGCTTTGTGCAGGCCAGTCAAGTTCTGCCACATCAGACTCAGTATGTTATTTCTTTATGGACTTCACTTTGTGCACAGGGGCATTGTCATGCTGGAACAGAAAATGTTTCAAACTGTTACCACAAAGTTGGAAGCACAAAATTCTTATTAAGATTTATCTTCACTTGAATTAATGGAATAGCCAATCATGTTCATTAAAAGATGGTGTCCACAAACCTTTGGTCATATATTGTATTCTGATACCTAGATATTTCTTTGGTCCCTTCTTCAATGTAAGTACATTGGTCTTCAATAAGCCAAACAATGGAAGGTATCTTTCATGCCCTTGTTACAAATGGTGCAGGATGAGTTACACAAATGGTTAGAAATTTATGTGGGCTCGGACCAGAGTGGCATAAAAAATGCCCCCGAAATTAAACATGTGGGGCAAAAAATGGCCAGTTCTTAATATTCTATTATAGTAGTCTTAGTTATACATATTACAGAATAAAATATAAATTAATATTGATTTAATTCTTAGGGTAAGTGGGGCTTTGTATCAGTAAATCGATTAAATGGAAGTGTTTGACGTAAATGGATGAGACACAGTTTGTTTTAAATAGTTCGGAAAAATTATGCCCTCATAAAGGTAAAAATGCCCCTGAAAATCAAATCCCACCACAGTTTAGTACTTTTTTCAGACTGTTAAGTATGAGCAGTAGTAGTGTTGATGGGTGCCTAAACAAACAACACTAGTAAAAAAAAAAAATAGATTTTTGTGGAATATTAATACAGTCGTGCTTTGTGAACACTGGTTAAATAGTACCAATAAAATCTCAATTAGAATGTACTGTATACAAAAAGATTGAATACTTTACACTCCAGCAATGTTTTGTAAGAGATTTAATGGAAAGAGATCATATCTACGCTCAGTTGTTAAATAAGAGTTACTAGAACAAGCTAAACAAAAGGTTAAAAGGAATATTCCGGGTTCAATACAAGTTCAGCTCAATCGACAGCACTTGTGGCGTAATGTTGATTACCACAAAAATCGAATTTGTCTTGTTCCACCTTTTTGTAAAAAAAAAAAGCAAAAATCTGGGTTACAGTGAGGCACTTACAATGGAAGTGAATGGGGCCAATCCGTAAACGTTTAAATATTGGCTGTTTCAAAAGTATAGCCACAAGACATAAACAATATGCGTGTTAACATGATTTTGGTGTGATAAAATTGCTTACTATCCTTTTCTGTGTAAAGTTATATCCAATTTTACAGTGTTGCCTTGACGACATAACACTGTAAACTTCTAAAACCTTAAAATGACAGTATAAATTATGATTTAAGCAGCTTTACAGCTCAAATAATATGAGTTTTAACAGAATAATTAATGTAAGTGCTTTTGCAAAATTATAAGCTTCACATTTCTGCCTTTAAACTCTCCAAAAATTGGCCCCATTTACATCCATTGTAAGTGCCTCACTTTAACCTAAATTTTTGCTTTTTAAAAAGAAAAGTAGGGACAGGACAAAATTATTTTTTGTGGTAATCAACATTGTCACAAATGCTGTCGATTGAGCTTAACTTGTATTGAACCCAGAATATTCCTTTAATGCAAATATATTTTTCCATAATGTTTCCACAACACATGGTCATTGTCAACAATTTGTGAGCTGTAAACATGCTTTTTTTTTTTTTTAAACCCTTCCCAAGACATTGCATCAACATCAGATGGTTAAACTGTTTTGCCAACTTTTATAGTAACGATAGTATGAATCAAATGATCTACTGTGCTCACTGTAAATGTGTAAATTTCACATGGAAAATGTTATAGAATGACTGGATCAAAAAATATTTTCATTTGTGTTCTCTGATCTATGACTTTAAATTATGACAGCTGTAACATTCATGCTGCTAATTGTTAATCATGTTAGGAAGGAATAAAATGTGACTTATTTTAAACAGAATGAAACTGCGCTCAAACTGAGTGGTTAAAACACAGTAACATCAAACAGTAATACATTCATTTATTTACTTTTTCTAACAGTCTGTTTTGTCTTAATATTTGTCGATGCCTTTTAATGTAAGGTTTTCTCATTTATTTCTATTCGCTTTGTTGCCAGAACATTAATAAATTAGTAACAAAGCATAATCCTGCCACCTTTGGTTATCCAATTGCCAGTTCTTGATCTCTTAATATTTCCAGTGAAGTTGTTAAACATTAGTTTAGGGTTGAAGTGATAGAGATGTTTGAATCTGAATAATGAAGACAATGAGCTTTGATACACTCGTTAAATTCCAGAGAACTGCTGCTGATGTGTGAAACAGTTATATGTTTGTGTAAATACCGGTTTTAAACTAACTTTAGATTAAGCAACACAGCAGTTTAAACTGCTGGTCATGTTTCATGTCATATTTATAAAGGGCTTTTTCTAATGTGGCAATAAATGCCATAGATATTTGCAGTGAATAATAGGACAAAGCTGTCACTGTTTGCCTTACATTAAAGGTGCTTTAACTGAATGTGTAGCACTGTTTGAGGCTTTAGAGAAATGAATGTAACTTATTGTATTAAATTAACTAATTACTTAGGAGACTCTGAATTTAAATGACTAGGAGTAACAATTTTGGGGTGTGTAACATGACAATGTACAACTTTTATTTTTAAAAAGAATGATTCTTCCATATGCTATTACTGTATACTGTTTACAGTACTTTTCTACATTTACGTACTATATAATGACAACAACTATAGTAATTACTAGGTACTAACCCAAAACCTAACCTTAACCCATATTAAGAACATGTAGTTACCTAACATTACTCAGTACTTTCTTGGGTAAGTACACTGAAAGTACATGTACTGTAAAATAAAGTGCAACCCAAACTTCTTTATGTGAAATGTTTTGATTGAAAAGTGTTCTATCTTTCTTTAAAATACATGGCATTTGGTTTCATATTTTAATCTTTAATGCATTGATGACAAACAGCCATCTAATTGTGTGTCAAGTGTCCAACTACTTTTTGGGGCCACTGTACATAGTCAAAAATGAATATCCTAAAAAGTGTTTAAGTCCTTCAAATCATTTGGAAGTTTAAGATAAATGGGGTGAAGTGTGTTACATTTCAGAGTTGAGGATAAACCTGACTTTAAACAGTCTATTTGCAGTGAAGTTGTTAAACATTAGTTTAGGGGTGAAGTGATAGAGATGTTTGAATCTGAATAATGAAGACAATGAGCTTTGATACACTCGTTAAATTCCAGAGAATTGCTACTGATGTGTGAAACAGTTATATGTTTGTGTAAATACCGGTTTTAAACTTACTTTAGATTAAGCAACACAGCAGTTTATCTTATAAAATGTAGTTTTTAAGGCTTTTTACAATTGGGACTGGATTGTGTCAATGACCTCGTTTATCTGGTATTAAGATGCGTTTTTGGTTATCCGATCACAAATGATCAGCGCTTAATACAGGTGTAAGGGGGTCCAAAAAGGTTTGTGATCTGATCACAAAAACCACATATGGAAGTAGCAAAAAAAGAAGAAGAAGAAAAAAAAAAAGCATATTTCGTCATGAAATCAGAGACCCTCCCATCCAAATCCGAACACAAGTGGTCACAGGAGACGCATTTGAGCGACCAGGTGTAAACAGAGATGTGAAAAAACCTGGAAAAACAAGACTTTAGTACATGGATGTCATGTTTGGTTTCCATGTTCATTTATTAAATTCAAATACAAAAAAATAATCCCTTAACTAACACTATATTAAGAGCCACTTCTGTCTTGGTTTACAATTCTTATGGACTTGTAAATATCCTCATCAATCAGTAGTGAATTACACGTTTTCAATGGGTGGTTTTGAGTTATTTTGAATTGTGAGGTTTTAATTGCGCAAGTCTATGAATGCTGACACTCTACGGGTATTCCAGAATAAATGCAGATTAAATTTCTATACATATTGGAGTGACTATTAATAAGTGGCATGTGGACTAAAAATGGATTATTATGCCAACGCGCTTGCGACACATGAGAGGCTGTGTGAACTGAGTCCCATCGTGGACGTGCATCTGAGACTTAAATATTGATCTGTTTCTCACCCAAAACGATCATTTCGCTTAAGACATTTACCACTGGAGTTGTATGGATTACTATTATTACGACTGTCTGTGCTTTTTGGAGCTTTAAAGTGCTGATCACCATCCACTATCATTGTATGGACCTACAGAGCTGAAATATTCTTCTAAAAATCTTCATTTGTGTTCTGCTGAAGAAAGACAGTCATACACATCTGGAATGGCATCAGGGTAAGTGAATAATGAGAATTTTTATTTTTGGGTGAACTATCCCTTTAAGTTGACTGGGTTCCAAAAAATAACTGTAAATGAAAAGTGGACTGGTATCCTATTACAACTAAAAGAAAAGGAGCTCTAGATCCATTCCAGAGTCCAGATGCAAGTTGGAAAAAGATGTTCAACAAGAACTGGCCTCTTTTCTACTGAAAACTTTAACTGGAATAACTGCTAAATACGCTGCTGCATTATCCAGTACTAGTTAACAATAAAGTTTTTCTTAGGCTACACGTTTATGTGTATTTTATAATGAAATAATGTATAGTTATAGGTTTGAGTTTCTTTGCACATAAAGAGCTGGGTGCACCCATTAAGCACATGTACCCTTTAAGCCCACGTTCAACTTTGAGGTTAAATAAAATTAAAAGAAATCCTCATTTCTTTTTGCTTTTTTATATATGAATAAGTATATTTGTCACTTTAGTGTTATTTTCATTGCAAGCTAATCAGATGAACGAAAATTGAGTTAGGTTTGCCTTTGTGCAAGCACTTCCTAGTGACCACACAAGAAGTGGCAGAAAAAAGTTGGTGTGAAGAGGACAAGCGAATTAACACATATTTCATCTATTTCCAATCAATTATTTGTTAATTATGCATACTTTGTGAAATGAAGAGATTCCTGGTTTGATCTATGCATGCTATGAAATATAACTGAAAATAATTACCCTTAATTTTGAAATGGAAAGATTCGTTTTTTGATTCCAGCTTTTCACTAGGAAAAGTGCAATGGAAAATCACTTGAAGTCAGACTTCCAGCTTGGAAACTCGTGTGGATATCCTCAGCTACTATTATGTCTTTTAAGACAGAAATCAATGCCGTACCATTTAATCCCACTATGCTCAGTGTACTTCAATGGGGCATTTCTTGTATATCATTTTTAATAACTTTTTGCTGTACTTATGCCAATAGCTAATTCATCAACATGTTTTTTTTTGTATTCTGTATTCTTTATCTTTTGTCTGCTGTTAGATTGAGGTAAATTCAAAATACGTTAATTTGTATATATAAAAAAAGGATAATTCTGACCCTGAATTCTGATTGGATGAGCCGCGTTCAAAGTCCTTGTAAAATGACTTTAGGATTTTTTTTCAGCAGAGGTGCTGTTGTGCGCGTCGTTGGAGGAATATCTCAAAATGACCTTAGAATCATTATAGATGGGTTTTTCGTGTTTCATATTTTTATGCACATGTCTTTTTGAAGTGAAATCTTTGCTGATTTTGATAAAGTAACAATAATGTTTATTATCTCTTTAAGAGAGAGAGAGAGAGAGAGAGAGAGAGAGAGAGAGAGAGAGAGTTCTTGTGACAGAGAAACTTAACACTGCACCTGGAACACTGCACCATCCTCTTGTGGCTTATTTCTTTATTTGATGTTCCTTGTTCATTAGATGTCCGCTGTTCATTGAGAAGTAAAAAAAACGAAAAAACAACTTAAATGTTTTAAGTGGTGACGAATGTATTTAGTTTAGAAGTACATTTTCTGTTCCCCTACTGATGTATTTTACATAGTATAAAAGGAATTCTTGTCTTGCTGTAAATAATATGTTAAAGTACTATATGTTTACCAGTCATGTTGGATATTTTTTACCAATTGTAAACAATAAACTATTGATATTTTTAAGTGGGCAGAATTGGTATAACCATGGGCTTAAATGGGCCATTTCAGACTTTTCACATATTTCATGAAATATTTGTATTTCATTTTTGTTTAAAATTTACATATAAAACTATAAATGAGAGATTAATATAAAATGTTATTTATGTTTTTTTTTTTTTTTTTTTCTTTCTGGTAAACTATTACGATTTTGGTGGGCTTAACAGGCACACTTACCCTACTCCTAATCAATTCCACACAGTGAGGCATAGATACTCTAAACTGATTAAGAAAAAAGAAAACTGGAATCGGCTCCAGATCCAGATCAGAATCGGCCGATATCGTGAGTTCATGTATCAGAATCGGATTGGGAAAGAAAACGTTGTATTGGTGCATCCCTAAAAGAATTACATCAATGTCAGAGAAGTTGTGTAGAGAAAAGTGTAAAAATGTTTTTAATTTTTCACGGAGAACATCAATTGGAATTCACCTTTTAACATTTTCCAATCCCCATCCTCCACTCTTCTCCCCATCCCTATCCCATGTGAGCAAAAATATACAATGGGTGTAGTATCAGGCCTCAGACAGATGGTTATTTATTAAAAAAAGAACATAAAATATTAAAAAAGGGAACAAATGTCCAAGGAGAACTTAACAGAGAAGAGACTGGTCTAGGTAGGGGAGAAGTCAGGCAGCTTAATATATAGAAATCAACTGATGTGTGATTACAGGTGTGTATCAGCACTTGTATAACAGCTTTGAGCAAGCACAGCTAGTTCCATCATAATTTAGAGCCAGAACTATTTTATAAATTTGTATGAATAAATATGTATGTATACACAAATTGTCCTCTTCAAAAGTTTAAATACCTTTAGTTCATAATATTGTGTGTTGCATCAAATCACTGTTTGTAGCATTTTGTGTTGGTTAGGAGTCCCTGGTTTGTCCTCTGCAGTAAAGCTGTCTGTTCTTCTTGATAAAAAATCCTCCTGGTTCTGAAAGTTATTTTTTTGTTATTAACAATTTTTATTGATTCCAATGACAAATCAAACAAACATAACAGGAAATACGGAATCAAACTACATGAACCTAAACCCTTCCCTCTGAACATCCACCCCCACCACCCGACACAAACACACACCCCAGTGGCCCGAGAGCAAACCAACAATTACACACAAATAAACAAAATCAACAGAAAGTATTCAGAAAAAAACAACAAAAAACAATAAGAATGCACACACACATTCAATATTGCCCATCTCCCTCCACCGTGTCCCCCGAAAGCCCTCCAAAAAATCCAAATACCTACCCCATTTTTTATTAAATAATCTCATGTTGCCCAGCCTTCTACAAACCATCCCCTCAAAAGCCGCCACCCTACCCAACTCCGTGCACCACTCCAGAAATGAGGGCTCTCCAGCTGATCTCCATCCCCTAAGAATGACCTGCCTTCCGATCATGACCCCATCCCCTACATCAATAACCATACCATCGCCTGGAACACAGAGCCTGGGGCAAAATGAAAACACCCGAGCACCCGACACATCACAAATAAAATTATGAACCGTCAACCAAAATTCTTGAATCTTAACACACCCCCAAAAAACATGGGTTGTGTCCCCATCTTCTGATTGGCATCGCCAGCAGGTGGGTGCGTCTTTGAGACCAAGTCTATACAATCTATAGGGGGTCCAATAGAATCAATGTAAAATCTTAAATTGTATCAGACGCACCCTTGCATCTCTAGATGTAGACTTTTTTAGAATCCTAGCCCACACTCCCTCCTCCAATACCAAGTTTAAATCTTTCTCTTATACTCACTTGAGAAGTTGAAGCTCCATCCCCCAGACTCTGAATTAACAGGGAATAATACACTGATGCCTCATGACCTTTTCCAAAGGCAGTAATCACCACTTCCAGAATATCTGCCACTTTAGGAGGGTGTAAGATACTCCCAAAAACAATACAGAGCAGATGGCCAAGGTTGAACCAAATTTTCAAAAGATCTCAACACTCCACTCTCATATAGGTCACCGTGCGTATTAACCTCCCTCACAATCCACTCTGACCAACAGAAAGGGGACTTATCAATACATAATTTTGGGTTCATCCATATGCTTGAGGCAACATTTAAATAAATGTCTGAATTAAACACTCTGGACACTTTTGTCCATACCGAGTGCAAATGCGAGATAACAGGGTGTGACTTAACTACTCCGGTTAGTTTAATAGAAAGGCTTTGCAATGGCAAAATAGGGGCAAGAACTTCCTGTTCAATACAAAACCAGTGAGGGGCTCTCTCAGGTGGAAGCGAACTTAGAGAAGGAATTAATAATTTTGTGAATGATTAATTGTGCCCCTATCCAGAGTAAAATAACTAGAATTAATACATTTGTTTGTACCACCGCTACCAGGTGTCTATTAATCAACTTAATCCATCCAATAAACATACTCCCAAACCCATACATTTCCAAAATCTTAAAAAGATAATCCCATTCTACCATATCAAACGCCTTTTCGGCATCAAATGAGATGGCAGTGACCGGAGTCTGATCATTCGCCACTGACCACATGATACTGATGAGACGCCTGATGTTATCAGAAGAGCTGTGGCCCCGAATAAACCCTACATGATCTATATGTATAAGAGATGTCATAACTTTTCTTAATCAGTTAGCATTGGACTGTAACTCTTACACTCACTTGGATCTTTGTCCTTTTTAAGAATCGGACTGATCCGAGCCTGTGTCATGGTTGGCAGAAGCTTCCATTCTTTAATGATTCCGTATAAACTTCTAATAAAAGTGGAGCCAGTTCTGTATCTTAAGATCTAAAAAATTCAGCGCCTGTAGGCAAGGCCCTAATTACCTCGCTGAGCTCCTCCAAGGTTATCTCAGGATAAAGAGAATTTTTTTGCTCAGTCGTCAGTTTAGGGAGTTCTAATGGTTCCACAAAATTTCTAATATTTTTCATCAGTAGATGAAGACATGGAACTATAGAGATCAGGATAGAATTCTTTAAAAGCATTATTAATATCAATGGCCGAGGTAAAAATTCCACCACCAGCAGATTTCACTGAGGGAATGGTAGAAAAAGACTCTCTCTGCTTTATATATTTAGCCAAAAGCTTCCCTGCTTTGTCACCCGACTCAAAATATGATTGTCTTGCCCTGAATAACCAAAACTCCACCTTCTGCGACAAAATAGTATTATATCTGAATTTCAATCGGGTCAATTCACTGAGGCCATCAGACGACATTCAGTGCTTCAGCTCTGCCTCGGCACTTTTAATATTCCCTTCCAACACCACGAGATCTCGTGCTTTGGGTTTTTTGATGAATGAGGCACACTGTATGATCCGACCCCTAAGAACCGCCTTAAGTGCCTCCCAAGCCACACCCACAGTGGATACTGAAGACCAGTTGGTCTCCATATAAACATTGATTTCAGCCTTTAACATTTGTTGGAAATCAGGATTTTGCAAAAAGGATACATTAATCAAATCACTTTTATTGTCACACAACCATATACACAAGTGCAATAGTGGGTGAAAGTCTTGGGTGCAGTTCTGAGCAACATAGCGGTCATGACAGTGATGAGACATATACCAATTTACAATAAACATATCACAATTTACATATCTAATATACACATAATTACACACAACACAATATACAAATAATAATATGCAATGTACAGTATACAAAACACAATATAGAATTTTGTACAGTATACAATATACACAATATAGAATACACATACACACAATATAGAATACACATTATGCAATAAAAATAGTATATATATAAAATATACAGTAGGTTGTATTGTACTGTATTGACATTCAGGCTGTTGGTTGATAGTCAGTTGCCAGTGTGTTGTTAAGAGAGAATATAATTTATGACAGTCCAGTGTGAGATAATAAGATTAATAAAGTGCAGTGCTGATGTATATTGATCGTGAGAGATCAAGAGTTCAGAAGTCTGATTGCTTGGGGGAAGAAGCTGTCATGAAGTTGGCTGGTGTGAGTCCTGATGCTGCGATACCGCCTGCCTGATGGTAGCAGTGAGAGCAGCCCATGGCTTGGGTGGCTGGAGTCTCTGATGATCCTCCGAGCTTTTTTCACACACCGCCTGGTATATTTGTCCCAGAGGGAGGGAAGCTCACCTCTGATGATGTGTCTGGCAGTTTGCACCACCCTTTGCAGGGCATTGCAGTTGTGGGCGGTGCTATTGCCGTACCAGGCAGTGATGCAGTCAGTCAGGATGCTCTCTACAGTCTCAGGAAGAAGAGGCGCTGATGAGCCTTCTTCACAACAGCCTCAGTGTGGACGGACCATGCGAGTTCCTCAGTGATGTGGACACTGAGGAACTTGAAGCTGCTGACTCTCTCCACCGGTGCTCCACTGATGGGACTGTGTTCCCATCTGAGGAAAAGGCTGTGCTCCTGACACCAGCATGTCAGAGTGTGCACCTCCTCTCTGTAGGCCGTTTCATCATTGTCAGTGATCAGACCTACCACCGTCGTATCATCAGCAAACTTAATGATGGCATTGGAGCTGTGTGTTGCCACACAGTCATGTGTGTACAGGGAATACAGGAGTGGGCAGAGAACACAGCCCTGCGGAGCTCCAGTGTTGAGGGTCAGTGATGAGGAGATGTTGCTGCCCATTCTAACCACCTGGCGTCTGCTTGACAGGAAGTCCAGGATCCAGCTGCACAGCGAGCTGTTTAAGCCCAGAGCCCGGAGTTTCACATCAAGCTTGGAGGGCACTATGGTGTTGAATGCGGAGCTGTAGTCTATAAACAGCATTCTCACATAAGTGTTCCTTTTTTCCAGGTGGGAGAGAGTAGTGTGTATTGTAGATGCAATGGCATCATCAGTGGAGCGGTTGTTGCGGTAAGCAAACTGCAATGGGTCGAGTGATGGAGGCAGCACAGAGCAGATGTAATCTCTGATTAGTCTCTCAAAGCATTTGCTGATGATGGGGGTCAGAGCAACAGGACACCAGTCATTTAAGCAAGTGATTTTGGATTGCTTTGGTACAGGCACAATGGTGGACGTTTTGAAGCATGTGGAGACTACAGACAAGGAGAGGGAAAGGTCGAAAATGTCCATAAAAACACCAGCCAGTTGGTTCGCGCACGCTCTGATGATGCGGCCCGGAATGCCGTCTGGACCCGCGGCTTTACGGATATTCACCCGTTGGAAGGATTGGGTTACATCCGCTGCAGAGACGGAGAGTGAACTAACCTCTGTAGCTTCAGCCGCGAGAGCTCTCTCTGCGAGGGCAGTGTTATTTCCCTCGAAATGAGCATAAAAAGTATTTAGCTCATCCGGGAGAGAGGCAGCGGCGTTCACGGAGTTTTTATTCCCTTTAAAGTCCGTGATGATATTAATTCCCTGCCACATGCTTATAGAGTTGGTGGTTAAACTGTCCTTCAATCTTGTCCCTGTACTGGCATTTGGCTGCTCTGATAGGTTTGCGGAGTGCATAACTGGCTTGTTTACGCTCCTCCACATTCCCGGAATTAAAAGGAGGTCTGCACATCCAGAGCAGCGCAAACATCGCTATTTATCCATGGCTCCTGGTTGGGGTAGATCCATGTTGTTTTGGTTGGAACAACATCCTCTACGCACTTTCTGATGAAACACGTTACGCTATCAGCATAACTCTCGATGTCTTCATCAGAGGCGGACCGGAAACATCTCCCAATCTGCATGATCAAAACAGTCTTGTACCGTGGAATCTGATTGGTCTGACCAGCACTGGATTGTCCTGAGAGTGGGTGCTTCCTGTTTCAGTTTCTGCCTGTAAGCAGGCAGTAGTAGAATGGAAGAGTGGTCCGATTTGCCAAATGGTGGGCAGGGGAGGGATTTGTAGCCATCCCGGAAGGGAGAGTAGTAATGGTCCAAAACCCGGTCCCCTCGTGTGTTGAAACTGATGTGTTGGTGGTATTTTGGTGCAATTGATTTAAAATTGGCTTTGTTAAAGTCCCTGGTCACAATGAACGTGGCCTCAGGGTGCGCTGTTTCCTGCTCACTTATACTCCCATACAGTTCCTTGAGTGCCTGGTCTGTGGCGGCTTGTGGCGGGATGTACACAGCAGTGATAATGACCGCTGTGAATTCCCTCGGTAGCCAGAATGGTCGACACAGAAGCATGAGAAATTCCAGATCAGGAAAGCAGAAAGACTTGATAGAATGTACGTTCCTCTGATCACACCAGGATTTGTTGATCATAAAACATACACCACCACCTCTGCTTTTAACTGAGAGGTCTTTCGCTCCATCTGCTCGGTGCACGGAGAACCCCGTGGGTTCGATGGCTGAATCTGGAATCTCAGCAGACATCCAAGTTTCTATTAGGCAGATAATGCAGTAGTCCCTCGTCTCTCGTTGGAAAGAGATTTGCGCTCTCAGCTTGCAGAGCTTGTTGTCCAGAGACTGAACATTTGCCAGTAGAATACTGGGTAGCGGGGGTCGATTTGCGCAACGTCTTACTCTGATGAGAACGCCGGCTCCATTTCCCCTTTTCCTTCTGTGTTTCCGCGGCCGGGCTGCCCAGACAAAGGGCTCCGCTGGCGTGTTTGTAAACAGCGGGTCGGCATTGAGGTATTTAAAGTCCGGTTTTTGGTGTGCTATTGCAGAACCAATGGCCAAAATGTTTTGTCTGTCATAGACAATAAGGCAGACAAAAAAAACATAGAATTGTAAACAAAACAAACAAAAAATTGCAGTGTTGTGTCGGAGCTCGCAACACAGCAGCCATACTCGCCGCCATCTTGAGTCCAATTAAAGTGCCAGCTATATGATTTCTTTTTCTCCAAATGTGGCAACACCTCTAAACTCACCAGGGCGTGATCTGAGACTAAGATGTTTCCAACTGAGCAATCAACAACAGATGAAATGAGGGACTTGAGGGGTGAGGGGTGCTAGCGGCTTGCAACATCCCTTCAACATTTATAAAAAAAGTCCTGATCATCAGCGTTAGGTGCATAAATATTAGCCAAAATCAACCTTTGCCCCTGAATTTCTGCTAAAACAATAATGACTTTTAATTTATCTTTTAATCTGTTTGAGACATTTGAATTGTAGATGTGTAATGACTCCCTTGCTCTTACTTGAGTCAGCACTAAAGAAAACATGTCCACCCCATATCTTCACAAATTTTTCAGCTTTCTGAGGGGAAAGATGCATTTTTGAAGAAACACTACATCATATTTCTTACGTTTAAGAAAAGAAATAGCCTTCCTTCTTTTTATGGGGTGCCCCAACCCATTCACATTCCATGTGGAGAGAGACAATCCACTCATATTAACATTTGACATTTTGACATTAGAAAAATTAGATTGTGTGTCAAAAATAAAATTATAAAGACCACATTCCACATTGGTGCACCAATCAACCCCTGAACTTTCCCCAGAACAAAACAGAAAAAAGAAAAATGTGCACATTAACCCCGCGCACGACAGCGCCAACCAGCGTCCATCCCTCTAAACTCAAACAGTCCATGTACGCCTACGAGAGCCCCCGCAACAACTCTGCCATCGGATTGCTCAAGTCCGCTGCTTCTATACATATTTTGTGAGACAGAATTACGTAACAGAAAATAATCTATAAAACAAACTCCAACCAACAGGCAGAATAAACCAAAGAACGTGTAGATTAATTCACAAAACTGTAATGAAGGCATGTTCCTCCAAAAAAACAAACTCCAGCCTCTAGCGGAACCAGCACAAAAAAACAAAAACAAAAAAAAAAAAACACGACAGTCAAACGAATATTCAGTGAGCCGGCTGTTCATGAGTGAAGCAGATGACCTAATCCTTCCAGTGTCCTGCAAAAAATACTCCACAAAACAAACTTCAACCAATAGGAGGCATAAACACAAGGAACATGCAGATTCATCCATAACTGTCCCGAAGGAGTGTTATTCCACAAAGAAATCTCCAGCCGCTAGGCCGAACAAGCACAAAAAGAAACAAAACAGGCGCTTACTTGGAGGCAATGTGAGAAACACAGCATGACCTCCTCAGTCCATCGATTTTATGAAAGACATCGCTTGCTGTGGGCATGCAAATATTTTGCGGCCATCCTTAGTATCCATTCTCAATTTGGCCGGGAACATCAGTGCAAAAGCGACCCTCCGTCGATGCAAAAGTTTCTTGAAGGAGTGTTATTCCACAAAGCAAACTCCAGCCGCTAGGCAGAACCAACTCAAAAAGAAACAAAAAGGCACCTAGTTTCTTCAGACAGTCAAGTGTATGTTCAGTGAGACAAGCTCACTTGGGGGCACCATGAAAATCACCAAATGGCTTACTCACCCCATTGTCTCTATGAAAGACATCGCTTGCTGTGGGCATGCAAATATTTTGCAGCCATCCTTATTAACTATTCTCAGTTTGGCCAGAAACATCAGTGCAAATGCGACCTTCCGTTGATGTAAGAGTTTCTTACATTCCTTGAGTCATCGCGTTTCTCTCGTCGAATTCCAAGTCTGGGAACAAGAAAATGCTGTGGTTTTTCCAAGAAAGCCTTCCTTTACTCCTCGCCTCGCATAACAAAAGATCTTTATCAGATGATCTCAGAAATTTGGCAAGAATTTATCGGGGCATGTCTCCCTCAGCGGATTTGCAAGCCGGGACTGTGAGCTTTCTCGATTTCCAGCTTATGGCCTGTTATGTCAAGCAGACTCGGAAAGAGCTCATCTAGGAATTTCACCATATCTCTGCCTTTCTTATGCTCAGGAATTCCAACAACTCGGACGTTGTTCCGCCGATTACGATTCTCAAAATCCTCCAGTTTTTCCCAAACGCGTTCCAAGTCTATCTTGATCGCTAGCGGATTAGCAGCTAATTCAGTCTCCGATGACTCCAGATAATTGATCCGTCTCTCGACATCCCTGATTCTTGTAACCAACTCAGAGAATTTCGATCGAAGTATTACAGCAAGATTCTCCAGGTCTGCTACGACTTTTGCCAGCATTACAGACATGCTCGCCAGTTGCCGCTGAATTGCTCCCACTGCACCATGCAAACCAAGTCCCTGGTCTGCAGCCCTGTCTGAGGTATCAGCTTGAGCACATAAGTGTCTTTTAATATCTGCAGAGCCCGAGGAGTTTTAATTCTTTGACATGTTGACTTCTTAGAACAGTTATGTAGCAGGGTCTATCGAATCTCACCGGTTTATGATACAAAAATAATTAAAAATGAGCAAAGTGCACAGAGCTCATCATTCACACGTCCGACCCTTGCATGGTGCCACGATACTGAAAGTTCTTAAGTTTCTTTGCATGTATTTAAAGTTTTCCCCATAGTGGTGCAATGATGTTGAGATCCAGCTTTGCCACTCATTAAAGCAACACACAATATTAAGAACCAAGGGTTATGTAAACTTTTAAACAGGACAGTGTGTTTAATTTCAGTTATTATTTTATCTTCTAGAATATAGGCTACTTAAGAAGCTTAAACTTAATAGCTATAAGTTAATAGCTTATTATATGATAAAAACAAACTAATGTAAAAAAAAATATTAAAGTCAGTAATGTATGGGGGCATGGTGACTCAGTGGGTAGCACTGTCGCCTCACAGCAAGAAGGTCCCAGTTCGAGTTTGCATGTTCTCACTGTGTTCGTGTGGGTTTTCTCCAGGTGCTCTGGTTTCCCCCACAGTCCAAAACATGCAGGTTAAGTGAATTGCCCATAGGTGTGAGTGAGAGTGTGAATGTGGCTGTCTGTGTGTTAGCCCTGTGATGGACTGGCCACTTGTCCAGGGTGTTTCCCTGCCTTTGGCCCGAGACAGCTGGGATAGGCTCCAACACTACCAGCGACCCTATATAGGACAAGTTGCTATAGAAGCTGGATGGATGGAATACTGTAGATTGACTTCCATGTGCTGTCGAAGAACCTAACAATATCTTAAGTCCAGAATGTGGAACATCAATGGAATATGTTTCATCTGTAAATTTCAATGTAATTTCAACACCAAGTAAGATAAACATTTCTACTTATCTATTTTATAATTATCAATTTCAGCGTGCGTCGATTTCCTATCATCTGCCAGAACCGGATGTGACCTCAAATGAAATCAAGTGTACCCTCTAGTGGTGTAAAACCACAAAACATCAAAAAATGTAACATATTTTAGACCTGTGTGTGTATTGGAATACATTTATAGACAATATCATACATTTGTGACTGTTACAGAATAGCAATTATTTAGCTTGTTACATCAATTCTATTTCAAACAAGTCAAATGACTACATTCAGGGAGGTTTAAAATATCTAAAAGTAATATAGATCCCAAGAATGTGCATAGGCTAGATATATACGGAGCAACACTTGACTGAATTTATGTTTAAGCATACGTACCGTGTAACAGCACATTCAGTTTCATGTTTTCTATAGTCCAACATTCCAACACATGTATCACACATCATGTCTCCCGTTTACACGCCATCCTCAAAACCTGTGTGCTTCCCTGATTACCCATTCACCTGTCTTCCCTAACCCAGATGCTTGCTTGATTCCTAATTGGCTGACATACATATTTCACAATTACATACATAAATGGCTAATCCATTCAAAATCCACAAGCTCTTGAATGGGTTTGACAACTCTGATTAGTATCATGAAATAGGACTAATGAACAAGCCATTTTTAAAGCATTTATTAATCTTGGTTAATGTTAGTTAATAAATATACTTTTGTTCATTGCTAGTTCAAGTAAGCATTAACTAATGTTAATCTCTACAACTTTAAATGTTAAGGATGTATTGGTAGTCGAATGAATTGAAAGTAGAGATGAATTGATGATTATTCGGAAATCCACGAACAGATAATATTCACAGTTCAAATAAGATTCTTGGGTTTTTGGCTCGCCATCAAACTTTCCAGAAAGTTCGTGCAGAAACATCCATGATGAAATGTCCACTATCCTCGTTGAAGATTTAAGATTAGTTTAAGATTAAACTAATCTTTTCTATTTTTCAGACTTTTGCTGCTATAAATACCTAACAGCGCAGTTGATCGGCATCTTGTTGCTCTTCGCTTCTTCCTCTGTTCTGTGTCTGTCTGCGTTAACTCTAGGGTGGAGTCAACGGCTACAGCAAGATTGGCTGAATCACATTTGCAGCGCTGATCCAGACCCTTATTGGTCAAGTTTATCTGCAATATGTTTTACATATATTTGCAAGTATTAATAATAAATATACAATTTTGCATATTTTTCTTCTGGTTTTCATTCTGTTTCTAGTTACTTGTCTTTAGTTTCTTCACATATTTTAGTTAAATATGCACTTTAGTTAGTTTTAAGCTTATAATTTAGAATATAATTTACTCTGATTTTACATCTGGGTTACAAGTGCAATCAGCAATTCCTTCTCTCTCTCTCTCTCTCTCTCTCTCTCTCTCCCTCTCTCCATCCTTTCTCCAATGGTTGGTTCAAATCTGTTCCAGTAGCCTAATCTCTTTACGTCGCAATCTTACATTGCATGTTGCTTGATGGCAGGAAAATGTACAGCCTAGACCTCTATTTATTGTCTCTCTATATTGAGATAGGCCTGGAATAGCTATTCCAATACTGATTACCATCATTATAATCCTGATCTGTGTGCATCTGTTAAAATTTCAGCCACGTCACGTGCAATAACATTCTATGCATTTTCTTGTGTCACTTTCATTTTGAAGTTGAGCATCATTACATCTGCAATCCCGTCTGAAGCCATCAGGTTTTTCTTTTGTTAAATTTGGTTTTATTTAATAACTTTTGTCGTCTCGACTAGATACATAGCCAATTATGGCAGTATTTCTGCATTATTTTCATGTTGAGAAGACAAACTCCTGGACATATTGGCAAAAGTTTCTGCCTTAGTTCAGCACCTTTTTGAATGGACAGCTCCCATAACAAAGCACTTAAGATCTACTTAATAACAAGCAATCTACATTATGTAATGGTTTGCAAAACAGTCGTTACACCGTCGTAAAATAACGTACAATGTTAGTTAAGATAATCTTAAAAGTGCATGTTGCAACGTTATCGGAAAAAAAAAACATAGTTAACGGTATGCTTATGACTGTAACCATGGTTCCCAAGAAGGGAACAGGACACTGCATCAATTTATTGGCAGATGGAGCTTGATGCTCTGCCCCAGATGCGTGCATCACCGCATGGTGCCATTTCATCAGGATTTTCAACTGAAGGGAAGACAGCGCATCTCTCGAACCCTTAACAGCGAGAAATGAGAAGTGCGGCAAGCGTTCGCAGTGTCTCATTTCCTCCTTTCAGGGAACCATGGTTACAGTCGTAACCATACCGTTCCCTTTCAAGTCGGTCTCTTCGACACTGCATCAGTTGCTGACATCATGGGAATCATATACCATCACATCGTGCTAATGATTCACACACAAAGCAATGCCAATAAGCAAGTAGTGTAGTTAAAAGGCATCGACAGAGTCTCCTCTTCATATACTGTAGACAAATAGGAAGGAAAAGGGAGATAGAATTCAACCATTTAAGGCAAACAATACAACAATGACACTAGACAAACCAGGTAGTAAAGCACTGTGCAACCATAGCCATCCACACCATGGTGGGGAAAAAGGTCAGAGCAGTCCACAGCTGACAAATTGACAAAAACGCTACTAGCCAACAGAGTAGTAAGACATTAAACATTACTTTTCAGGCTGGAAAGAGCCAAGAATGACACAGTCATGAGACCGATAGTCGGAATACAATGCACTAGCTAGCAAGGTAGTGAACACTGAGAAATCAGCCCTCCTTTGCAGTAAGGACCTGGGAAGAGTTGGAAGAGATATTCAAGTTGCTGTATAAAACCTGGCAAAGGTGCTATGGAAAGCCCAGCCTGCAGCCAGACAGATGTCCTCGAAGGACACACCCTTAGCTGAACCACAGGATGAGGCCATGCTCCTGGTAGAGTGAGCCTTAACACCCATGGAACATTGCACGCCTTGCGAATCATATGTGAGCGCAATAGCATTGACAACCCAGTGAGAAAGTCATTGCTTGGAGACACCAAAACCTTTTGAACAGCTTCCAAAGCAGACAAAGAGCTGATCTGTGAGCATAAACTGACTTGTACGGTCAACGTATTTGTGTAGCACCCTCACTGGACAGAGCATGAGCTGTTTCTGTGCCTCATCTGATATAAATGGAAGAGAAAAGTTGGCTCAACCAACTCCAACAGCTGTACACCACTCTGAAGGTTGGATGACCGTCGCACAGGGCTCACCCGCTATGTTGGACATGTCCATCATGATAACTTTGAGTCTGGCCACTTCTTGGCTGATCAAACAACTTTCAGATAAAACGGAGCTGTTAGCATGCAAATAGTTAGCATGGCTAGTCAGCAGAGCATCACTACAAGACACAAGCGACCATGTCGTCAAGAATGACGTGGCCCTCTCAAGTTGACACAGCACTGGAGAGGCCTCATACATAACAAACCCCATGTGGTGATGGTGACTTTGCACTGGAGAATAGACTGAGTGTGTTTGTCGGTCAGATGTGCTGACATGGTCATCGACTCAAGTTTCATTCCAAGAGGGAAACTTGATGACTGGGGACCAATACACTCTTCACACAATTGACTTTGAGACCCAACCACTCCAAATGTGTGAGCAATAGGTCCCTGTGCTCATTTACTTTTACATTTATTCATGCTTGAATGCTTTTGCCTCTGACTGCGCTACAAGCAAACAGTCGTCGAAGTAATTCAGAACACAGATGCTGCTCAGCATCAGCAGAGTGAGCGCTGCATCAACACATTTAGTGCGAGGAGCTAGGGACAAACCGAAGGGCAGATACTGATATGTGGTGCCCTCTAAGACGAATCTCAAGAATAGCCTGTGACAAGGGGCTATCTGCACATGAAATTATGCATCTTTCAAGCCGATCGACACAAACATTACTGATTACAGTTTTAGTTATGTCATTTGTATGACTGTATTTCAAAAGTAATTTACCCAACACAGTATACAACAGATTTAAAGTTGAACTTACAACAACACTAACATTCACATGGTATGCACCAGGGCTGTTTTTAGGCATAGTGGAACTCACTATATATATATTAGTGGTTCCCAGCTCTGTTCCTGGAGGCCCCACAACACTACACATTTTGGATATCTCCATAATCAAACACATATGATTCAACTAATCAGCTCATTAGTAAAGACTCCAAGACCTGAAATGGGTGTGTCAGAAAAGAAAGATATACAAAATGTGCAGTGTTGGGTGGTCTCCAGGAACAGGATTGGGAACCACTGATATATACAGTATATATACAGTATACTGTATATAGACTGTGATGCCCCTCACTGACCTCTGCCTGCATCATCTTGGTCAAAGGATGGACTACACGCACTTAAAATGGAATACAAAGACAATAAATTAACTGCCAACTAAAGAAGACAGTGCATTTGTAAATGCAGATTATGTAGGCAATTTGAGAGGCGAGCTGCAAAACTGTGGCAGCCGGCCCTCCAACAGCTAGCTTGGCATGGTTTCACCTCCCCATTCAATCCCTCTCCAGAAACCCCAGGATAAGACCAAGTGGGTCAGCAGAGTTAATTCCTCCCCACCACTTTCCCTCTCCCACATCGGGCGGCTGTGGCTCAGGTGGTAGAGCAGGTTGGCCACTAATCGCAAAGGTTGGCAGTTCGAAAACAACTTCTGTTGCTAATGCGAAGGAGTATGCCGACCAAAATCGGGCCATCTTGCAGCGGGTCGGCTATAACCCTGAAAAATACTGGCAGCGCTTCCATACGCTGCCGTACCACGAATGCGGTCACCCGTTTGCCTTTGCCCAGCAGCTCCGTGATACCTGTCAGAGGTGGCTGCTGGCAGAAGATCACGACGCCGAAGCTGTCATCGACCTTGTGGTACTGGAGCAGTTCGTCAGCCGCTTACCGAAAGGAACAGCCGAGAGGTTATGGTTAAGAAAGAAGGATGAGAAGTGGGGTGTACAGAAGTGAGAAAGTAGGAAAAGGGAACATTTGTGATATGTGGTGAGGTAGTAAATAGTAAATGGTCTGCATCAATATCGATTTTCAAGTGGCAATATTTCATTTTGCTACAGTACTCGGTTCTCACCGATCATATCGTGCGTTCCGCACCTAGTGGTAGTGTTACAAACCACCCAGCTCAAGGCAGAGTAACATGAAAAGGAGTCCACACATGGAAAAGATTTAAACAAAAATATTATTTCTTTTAAAGTCAAAGTAACATAACTAACAACACAAGCACTTGATAACCAGGGCAAAATTCTCTACGTTCAGCCCTACGATCAAACCAGGTTTTAATTTTTGATTTGGCCTAACCCAAATTTTCACCGGAAAATTCATCAACACTTTTGTTGATGGTTAACCGGTAACTGCTGCAATATTTGAGCGAACACTCGGGATGTAAAATTTGACCCCGTCACTTTGGATAGTTTTTGGAATACCAAAAATTGAAATGAATTTGGTTAACGCTTTCACAACTGACTTGGTGTTAATGGGTCATAACGGATTTGCAGCCGGATAACGTGTCGCCTGACACGTGACAGTCAAAAGGTATGTGGAACCCGCCTTAGACGGACTCATAATGTCGCAGGCGCTATGACCTGATAAGGTTTGCAAGTTAGTTGACAGGTATGACATGTTTGAAGAAAACTAACCACATCTCTCATTAAGTGAGGCCAAAAGAAATAACGCATCACTCTATCATAGTTTTTCTTAACCCCTAAATGTCCAGTTAAATCACCTCGAGCGATTCGTAATACCAAGTCACGCAAGCCAGCTGGTATGACTATCTGAAGTACGGTTGCCCATGGCACTGTCATTACTAGGGATGGGCATTTTGGTCATTTTGTCTATTTGAGTACTCGGACGGTACTCAAGGGGAAATTACATGTACATAACTGTATATATAATAACATGTCTGACAAATGTCTTTGGCTGCTGCATTGCATCTTGTTGTTTCAGTGTATCATCTATTCATTATTATAGGCTGTTATAAAATAATGTTACAAAATGTACAAATGATTGCATAATCAAAATATAATGCATCATGTTTTGTCATTATGTGAAGATACGCTGCCCAACTCAATGAAAGAATGTACACAATGCGCGTCTGTCTGTTCTTCCGTTACCATAGTAATCTTAATAAGCGCGCACCAGTTTTTGAAGTGACTGTCGCGGTTGGCTTAACAGGAGACGCCATAACCATTGCATTTTTAATATGCCTGTTAAGTTGAAGTTCAGTTTTGAAGACGCTGCATTCTGTTCCATTTAGCTACGCTCTGTCTAGCTATTTGAAACACTCGCAGAGCATTGAGTCCACTGCCACACGCCTGGTGTGTATATGTGTGTGTATGTCTCCCCAAGTGTTTGCTCATGTGGGGAAAGCCACGATGCTCCGTATTGTTGTTGCTGTGATTATTCATGAAGCGTTCCATTCAACTCGGAGAGTCGGAATTTCCACATTTCAACTGGGAATGACAGTTTATATCTGACTTCTAACATGGAAACTCATGCAGAAATCTTTAACTCCCATTTCTTCGAGATGCAGGTATGCGCTACTTCACGCAAACATGTCAGCACCAAGGGAAGGGATGTATACAGTCTGTGACAAACATTAAATTTTATTAAATAATATCCATTAACGAGTCAAAGTTCTTACATTAAATGATAATAAAACGTGTTTAGCAAACATTTTGCAGAGACAGGTGTTCAAAACACGGTTAATTTCACTCTCTTTTGATGATCATAAGGATAGCATTGCAGCATAGTTTATCAGTTTGATTGCAATGAGACATCTCTGACAATCAATGTACCCCTCAAAATCACAATGTAATCAATCTCAAAATTAAAAAAAAGCTCCCTCTATGATTTTAGTTTGATAAAATACTTAAACATATTTGTGAAGTTACATTTCCAATATAACAACTTTGTTGCCAAGATTTCATCACAAAAAAAAAAAAAAAAAACATATTAAACAGAGATTTTATATCACTGAAATCATGTTAACACGTGTGTTGTTTGAGTCTTGTGGCTATACTTTTGTATTGATTATTTTAACATTTACGGATTGGCCCCATTCATACTGTAACCCAGATTTTAACACAATACATCTCACGTAGTGTGTTGTGAAAAATATTCCTAAGGGTATTACTGACCTGATCCCAGCTACAATCTCGGACGACGAGCCCCCATATGTTACAAACCACCCAGCACAAGGCAGAGTAACATGAAGGCGAGGCCACACGTGGATAAGATTTAAACAGAAAATATTATTTATTTTAAAGTCAAAGTAACATAATCAAAATATGTAATAAGAAAAAGAAATGAAAAGAAAAGAAAAATAAAGAACAAAAAAAATCAGGGAAAACCAAAGCAAACATCTCAAGGTGCTGGTGAGGGGAGGCCAACACACTGGGGAGAAGGGCCTTTTTATGGGCTGCTCATTCCAGCTCTAGTCTCAGGCAATTCAGAACACCTGCTCCTTCAGAAAACCTGGAAGTGACAACGCCATCTGGTGAACAAAAATAGCATCAACGCCCAGGGCTGTAACAGTAGGCATTGCTCATTACATTCCTATTTCATTAACAGCACAATGCATTTGCTGCTCTAATACCAAAAAATAATAAAATCAAAACAAGGAGGTACTAATTCCTATTTACAGTTATGTTACATGTTCTGTTTTATTAGAGTCATTATGGCATCTTTCAGTGTAGAGATTTGCAATATCATGGGTTACTGTAACCTTTTAATTAGTAATAGGACTTGAAGCTTCCTAACAATGGGGCTTTATAACAAACATTTGAAATTCCAAGGCATCTTTACTCAAGTTTTCGCATATAGTTACATTTTCTGCATCTGCTGGTCAACAAAAACTCCCATTAAAGCTCCTCTGCTTTAGCTAACAACATCATATTTATTTTATGTTACATATGCAATTTGAACATTTTGGTCCATACAATAAATGTTTGTGGTGGGGGCTGTAACATTTAGTAGCAGGTAAGTATTTGCATTACTTTTTGGGATAAAACCTGTGCTGGATTAACGCTTCTTGTTTTCAAGCATATACCAAATATTAAATAAACTGAAGCTTCACACATAATGGATTATGCATAGATGTTGTTGGTTTGACGCAGGCTTCAACTGAAGCCTCGGTATCAAACATCACATCATTATTCACATTTACATATTTGCCTTTTGATCTGCATCTTATGGCATTCGTCAGTCCCTTTCAGCCATCTAAGATCTCAAAGAGTAAGGAGATTTCAAATACTAAGAAACATTTAAAGGCATTTTCCATTCCTTAACTTCATTAATGATTGATATGCACTGGCCTGTTGTTTACGTTTCATACTATATCATAGTAATTGCCTGGAATTTAATTTTTTCCCCCTTCTTCTGGTACATCACTCTATATTACAGTTCACATGTCATTTTCCCTTTGTTTCTCTGGTAAGTGCATCCATGCTCACCCTTTTTGAAAAGGCCATATGCAATGCAATCATAAAGCTTTTTGTCTATGCTTCACTATAACTGCAGTGCTCCTGCTACTGGTTCTATCCATCCCCTAACCAGCGCAAATGTGCTGTCCAGGTGCCTCAACTGTGGCGTGTTTTCTGCTATCGTCTCAATCTATCTCCTAAGCAGCACAAATGTGCTGTCCAGGTACTGCAACTGTGGTGTGTTTCTACTAGTGGCTCAATCCATCTCCTAAGCAGTGCAAATGTGCTGTCTAGGTGATGCAACTGTGGCATGTCTTTTGACATTGCAAATGTGATTGATAAATAAACAATTTATTCTCCCTTCACATGGTAAAGCATTGTTTATCTTTGCAGGGGTATTGCACAAACAGTGCTTTCCCTTATCACAATGCTCGCCCTTATCGTAGGGCTCAAATGCAAAATGCTGTTTCCTTGCAAGGGTATGCACAAACAACATCGCCCTTATTGTAGCGCTCGAACGCAACATTGTTTGTCCTTTTGCAGGGTATGCACAAGCAACGCCACCCTTATTGTATGGTTCAAATGCAGAACATTGTTTGCTTTGTATAAACAACATCACCCTTATCGTAGGGCTCAATGCAAACGTTATTTGTTTTTGCAGGGGTATTGCACAAACTATGCCTGGCCTTTTCGCAAGGGCTCAATCACAAAGCAAAGGCTCATTCACAAGCATTGTTTACTCTTCTGCAAAGATATTGCACAAACAAGGCTCTCCCATTTAGCAGGGGCTAATAATAAATTATCATAAGCTAGCTACACTTCTGCAGGGTCTGGCAGCTGGGATAGGCTCCAGCACTACCCGTGACCCTACATAGGACAAGCGGCTATAGAAGATGGATGGATGGTTGGAAAACTAATGTGCTTTCTAATTATTCATAATTTATTTTATTTTTTTTTATTTATTCAAATAAATGTAATCTTATTGCACTACTCTATTACTGTCTGAATTAGAACAGGCAGAATTCTAGATCTAATAACCTACAGATAAAATAACTAACAAAAGTTAAGTTAACCGCCATTTCCATTATTCCAATCGAAATTGGCGCCGCAAAAATTAATGACAGCTTTAACTTTTCAATGACTGAGAAGTGACCATGGTAAAAGCGGGGTAATCCATGTCTAGGTGAGCATTAAACAATTTAACACACTCTGTAAAGGCAACCACCCTCCCTTACTTGCATTACGTTCCTATATTAATTCATGACCACTTAAATTTAAAACCAAAAGCTTTCCATATCAGACACTAACCAGTCTGACATCCTTACACATTAATCAGACCTGAAATGGGTGTGTCAGAAAAGAAAGATATACAAAATGTGCAGTGTTGGGTGGTCTCCAGGAACAGGATTGGGAACCACTGATATATTAAATAAACAGTATACTGTATATAGACTGTGATGCCCCTCACTGACCTCTGCCTGCATCATCTTGGTCAAAGGATGGACTACACGCACTTAAAATGGAATACAAAGACAATAAATTAACTGCCAACTAAAGAAGACAGTGCATTTGTAAATGCAGATTATGTAGGCAATTTGAGAGGCGAGCTGCAAAACTGTGGCAGCCGGCCCTCCAACAGCTAGCTTGGCATGGTTTCACCTCCCCATTCAATCCCTCTCCAGAAACCCCAGGATAAGACCAAGTGGGTCAGCAGAGTTAATTCCTCCCCACCACTTTCCCTCTCCCACATCGGGCGGCTGTGGCTCAGGTGGTAGAGCAGGTTGGCCACTAATCGCAAAGGTTGGCAGTTCGAAAACAACTTCTGTTGCTAATGCGAAGGAGTATGCCGACCAAAATCGGGCCATCTTGCAGCGGGTCGGCTATAACCCTGAAAAATACTGGCAGCGCTTCCATACGCTGCCGTACCACGAATGCGGTCACCCGTTTGCCTTTGCCCAGCAGCTCCGTGATACCTGTCAGAGGTGGCTGCTGGCAGAAGATCACGACGCCGAAGCTGTCATCGACCTTGTGGTACTGGAGCAGTTCGTCAGCCGCTTACCGAAAGGAACAGCCGAGAGGTTATGGTTAAGAAAGAAGGATGAGAAGTGGGGTGTACAGAAGTGAGAAAGTAGGAAAAGGGAACATTTGTGATATGTGGTGAGGTAGTAAATAGTAAATGGTCTGCATCAATATCGATTTTCAAGTGGCAATATTTCATTTTGCTACAGTACTCGGTTCTCACCAATCATATCGTGCGTTCCGCACCTAGTGGTAGTGTTACAAACCACCCAGCTCAAGGCAGAGTAACATGAAAAGGAGTCCACACATGGAAAAGATTTAAACAAAAATATTATTTCTTTTAAAGTCAAAGTAACATAACTAACAACACAAGCACTTGATAACCAGGGCAAAATTCTCTACGTTCAGCCCTACGATCAAACCAGGTTTTAATTTTTGATTTGGCCTAACCCAAATTTTCACCGGAAAATTCATCAACACTGTTGTTGATGGTTAACCGGTAACTGCTGCAATATTTGAGCGAACACTCGGGATGTAAAATTTGACCCCGTCACTTTGGATAGTTTTTGGAATACCAAAAATTGAAATGAATTTGGTTAACGCTTTCACAACTGACTTGGTGTTAATGGGTCATAACGGATTTGCAGCCGGATAACGTGTCGCCTGACACGTGACAGTCAAAAGGTATGTGGAACCCGCCTTAGACGGACTCATAATGTCGCAGGCGCTATGACCTGATAAGGTTTGCAAGTTAGTTGACAGGTATGACATGTTTGAAGAAAACTAGCCACATCTCTCATTAAGTGAGGCCAAAAGAAATAGCGCGTCACTCTATCATAGTTTTTCTTAACCCCTAAATGTCCAGTTAAATCACCTCGAGCGATTCGTAATACCAAGTCACGCAAGCCAGCTGGTATGACTATCTGAAGTACGGTTGCCCATGGCACTGTCATTACTAGGGATGGGCATTTTGGTCATTTTGTCTATTTGAGTACTCGGACGGTACTCAAGGGGAAATTACATGTACATAACTGTATATATAATAACATGTCTGACAAATGTCTTTGGCTGCTGCATTGCATCTTGTTGTTTCAGTGTATCATCTATTCATTATTATAGGCTGTTATAAAATAATGTTACAAAATGTACAAATGATTGCATAATCAAAATATAATGCATCATGTTTTGTCATTATGTGAAGTTACGCTGCCCAACTCAATGAAAGAATGTACACAATGCGCGTCTGTCTGTTCTTCCGTTACCATAGTAATCTTAATAAGCGCGCACCAGTTTTTGAAGTGACTGTCGCGGTTGGCTTAACAGGAGACGCCATAACCATTGCATTTTTAATATGCCTGTTAAGTTGAAGTTCAGTTTTGAAGACGCTGCATTCTGTTCCATTTAGCTACGCTCTGTCTAGCTATTTGAAACACTCGCAGAGCATTGAGTCCACTGCCACACGCCTGGTGTGTATGTGTGTGTGTATGTCTCCCCAAGTGTTTGCTCATGTGGGGAAAGCCACGATGCTCCGTATTGTTGTTGCTGTGATTATTCATGAAGCGTTCCATTCAACTCGGAGAGTCGGAATTTCCACATTTCAACTGGGAATGACAGTTTATATCTGACTTCTAACATGGAAACTCATGCAGAAATCTTTAACTCCCATTTCTTCGAGATGCAGGTATGCGCTACTTCACGCAAACATGTCAGCACCAAGGGAAGGGATGTATACAGTCTGTGACAAACATTAAATTTTATTAAATAATATCCATTAACGAGTCAAAGTTCTTACATTAAATGATAATAAAACGTGTTTAGCAAACATTTTGCAGAGACAGGTGTTCAAAACACGGTTAATTTCACTCTCTTTTGATGATCATAAGGATAGCATTGCAGCATAGTTTATCAGTTTGATTGCAATGAGACATCTCTGACAATCAATGTACCCCTCAAAATCACAATGTAATCAATCTCAAAATTAAAAAAAAGCTCCCTCTATGATTTTAGTTTGATAAAATACTTACTAAACATATTTGTGAAGTTACATTTCCAATATAACAACTTTGTTGCCAAGATTTCATCACAAAAAAAAAAAAAAAAACATATTAAACAGAGATTTTATATCACTGAAATCATGTTAACACGTGTGTTGTTTGAGTCTTGTGGCTATACTTTTGTATTGATTATTTTAACATTTACGGATTGGCCCCATTCATACTGTAACCCAGATTTTAACACAATACATCTCACGTAGTGTGTTGTGAAAAATATTCCTAAGGGTATTACTGACCTGATCCCAGCTACAATCTCGGACGACGAGCCCCCATATGTTACAAACCACACAGCACAAGGCAGAGTAACATGAAGGCGAGGCCACACGTGGATAAGATTTAAACAGAAAATATTATTTATTTTAAAGTCAAAGTAACATAATCAAAATATGTAATAAGAAAAAGAAATGAAAAGAAAAGAAAAATAAAGAACAAAAAAAATCAGGGAAAACCAAAGCAAACATCTCAAGGTGCTGGTGAGGGGAGGCCAACACACTGGGGAGAAGGGCCTTTTTATGGGCTGCTCATTCCAGCTCTAGTCTCAGGCAATTCAGAACACCTGCTCCTTCAGAAAACCTGGAAGTGACAACGCCATCTGGTGAACAAAAATAGCATCAACGCCCAGGGCTGTAACAGTAGGCATTGCTCATTACATTCCTATTTCATTAACAGCACAATGCATTTGCTGCTCTAATACCAAAAAATAATAAAATCAAAACAAGGAGGTACTAATTCCTATTTACAGTTATGTTACATGTTCTGTTTTATTAGAGTCATTATGGCATCTTTCAGTGTAGAGATTTGCAATATCATGGGTTACTGTAACCTTTTAATTAGTAATAGGACTTGAAGCTTCCTAACAATGGGGCTTTATAACAAACATTTGAAATTCCAAGGCATCTTTACTCAAGTTTTCGCATATAGTTACATTTTCTGCATCTGCTGGTCAACAAAAACTCCCATTAAAGCTCCTCTGCTTTAGCTAACAACATCATATTTATTTTATGTTACATATGCAATTTGAACATTTTGGTCCATACAATAAATGTTTGTGGTGGGGGCTGTAACATTTAGTAGCAGGTAAGTATTTGCATTACTTTTTGGGATAAAACCTGTGCTGGATTAACGCTTCTTGTTTTCAAGCATATACCAAATATTAAATAAACTGAAGCTTCACACATAATGGATTATGCATAGATGTTGTTGGTTTGACGCAGGCTTCAACTGAAGCCTCGGTATCAAACATCACATCATTATTCACATTTACATATTTGCCTTTCAGCCATCTAAGATCTCAAAGAGTAAGGAGATTTCAAATACTAAGAAACATTTAAAGGCATTTTCCATTCCTTAACTTCATTAATGATTGATATGCACTGGCCTGTTGTTTACGTTTCATACTATATCATAGTAATTGCCTGGAATTTAATTTTTTCCCCCTTCTTCTGGTACATCACTCTATATTACAGTTCACATGTCATTTTTCCTTTGTTTCTCTGGTAAGTGCATCCATGCTCACCCTTTTTGAAAAGGCCATATGCAATGCAATCATAAAGCTTTTTGTCTATGCTTCACCATAACTGCAGTGCTCCTGCTACTGGTTCTATCCATCCCCTAACCAGCGCAAATGTGCTGTCCAGGTGCCTCAACTGTGGCGTGTTTTCTGCTATCGTCTCAATCTATCTCCTAAGCAGCACAAATGTGCTGTCCAGGTACTGCAACTGTGGTGTGTTTCTACTAGTGGCTCAATCCATCTCCTAAGCAGTGCAAATGTGCTGTCTAGGTGATGCAACTGTGGCATGTCTTTTGACATTGCAAATGTGATTGATAAATAAACAATTTATTCTCCCTTCACATGGTAAAGCATTGTTTATCTTTGCAGGGGTATTGCACAAACAGTGCTTTCCCTTATCACAATGCTCGCCCTTATCGTAGGGCTCAAATGCAAAATGCTGTTTCCTTGCAAGGGTATGCACAAACAACATCGCCCTTATTGTAGCGCTCGAACGCAACATTGTTTGTCCTTTTGCAGGGTATGCACAAGCAACGCCACCCTTATTGTATGGTTCAAATGCAGAACATTGTTTGCTTTGTATAAACAACATCACCCTTATCGTAGGGCTCAATGCAAACGTTATTTGTTTTTGCAGGGGTATTGCACAAACTATGCCTGGCCTTTTCGCAAGGGCTCAATCACAAAGCAAAGGCTCATTCACAAGCATTGTTTACTCTTCTGCAAAGATATTGCACAAACAAGGCTCTCCCATTTAGCAGGGGCTAATAATAAATTATCATAAGCTAGCTACACTTCTGCAGGGTCTGGCAGCTGGGATAGGCTCCAGCACTACCCGTGACCCTACATAGGACAAGCGGCTATAGAAGATGGATGGATGGTTGGAAAACTAATGTGCTTTCTAATTATTCATAATTTATTTTATTTTTTTTTATTTATTCAAATAAATGTAATCTTATTGCACTACTCTATTACTGTCTGAATTAGAACAGGCAGAATTCTAGATCTAATAACCTACAGATAAAATAACTAACAAAAGTTAAGTTAACCGCCATTTCCATTATTCCAATCGAAATTGGCGCCGCAAAAATTAATGACAGCTTTAACTTTTCAATGACTGAGAAGTGACCATGGTAAAAGCGGGGTAATCCATGTCTAGGTGAGCATTAAACAATTTAACACACTCTGTAAAGGCAACCACCCTCCCTTACTTGCATTACGTTCCTATATTAATTCATGACCACTTAAATTTAAAACCAAAAGCTTTCCATATCAGACACTAACCAGTCTGACATCCTTACACATTAATCAGACCTGAAATGGGTGTGTCAGAAAAGAAAGATATACAAAATGTGCAGTGTTGGGTGGTCTCCAGGAACAGGATTGGGAACCACTGATATATTAAATAAACAGTATACTGTATATAGACTGTGATGCCCCTCACTGACCTCTGCCTGCATCATCTTGGTCAAAGGATGGACTACACGCACTTAAAATGGAATACAAAGACAATAAATTAACTGCCAACTAAAGAAGACAGTGCATTTGTAAATGCAGATTATGTAGGCAATTTGAGAGGCGAGCTGCAAAACTGTGGCAGCCGGCCCTCCAACAGCTAGCTTGGCATGGTTTCACCTCCCCATTCAATCCCTCTCCAGAAACCCCAGGATAAGACCAAGTGGGTCAGCAGAGTTAATTCCTCCCCACCACTTTCCCTCTCCCACATCGGGCGGCTGTGGCTCAGGTGGTAGAGCAGGTTGGCCACTAATCGCAAAGGTTGGCAGTTCGAAAACAACTTCTGTTGCTAATGCGAAGGAGTATGCCGACCAAAATCGGGCCATCTTGCAGCGGGTCGGCTATAACCCTGAAAAATACTGGCAGCGCTTCCATACGCTGCCGTACCACGAATGTGGTCACCCGTTTGCCTTTGCCCAGCAGCTCCGTGATACCTGTCAGAGGTGGCTGCTGGCAGAAGATCACGACGCCGAAGCTGTCATCGACCTTGTGGTACTGGAGCAGTTCGTCAGCCGCTTACCGAAAGGAACAGCCGAGAGGTTATGGTTAAGAAAGAAGGATGAGAAGTGGGGTGTACAGAAGTGAGAAAGTAGGAAAAGGGAACATTTGTGATATGTGGTGAGGTAGTAAATAGTAAATGGTCTGCATCAATATCGATTTTCAAGTGGCAATATTTCATTTTGCTACAGTACTCGGTTCTCACCAATCATATCGTGCGTTCCGCACCTAGTGGTAGTGTTACAAACCACCCAGCTCAAGGCAGAGTAACATGAAAAGGAGTCCACACATGGAAAAGATTTAAACAAAAATATTATTTCTTTTAAAGTCAAAGTAACATAACTAACAACACAAGCACTTGATAACCAGGGCAAAATTCTCTACGTTCAGCCCTACGATCAAACCAGGTTTTAATTTTTGATTTGGCCTAACCCAAATTTTCACCGGAAAATTCATCAACACTTTTGTTGATGGTTAACCGGTAACTGCTGCAATATTTGAGCGAACACTCGGGATGTAAAATTTGACCCCGTCACTTTGGATAGTTTTTGGAATACCAAAAATTGAAATGAATTTGGTTAACGCTTTCACAACTGACTTGGTGTTAATGGGTCATAACGGATTTGCAGCCGGATAACGTGTCGCCTGACACGTGACAGTCAAAAGGTATGTGGAACCCGCCTTAGACGGACTCATAATGTCGCAGGCGCTATGACCTGATAAGGTTTGCAAGTTAGTTGACAGGTATGACATGTTTGAAGAAAACTAGCCACATCTCTCATTAAGTGAGGCCAAAAGAAATAGCGCGTCACTCTATCATAGTTTTTCTTAACCCCTAAATGTCCAGTTAAATCACCTCGAGCGATTCGTAATACCAAGTCACGCAAGCCAGCTGGTATGACTATCTGAAGTACGGTTGCCCATGGCACTGTCATTACTAGGGATGGGCATTTTGGTCATTTTGTCTATTTGAGTACTCGGACGGTACTCAAGGGGAAATTACATGTACATAACTGTATATATAATAACATGTCTGACAAATGTCTTTGGCTGCTGCATTGCATCTTGTTGTTTCAGTGTATCATCTATTCATTATTATAGGCTGTTATAAAATAATGTTACAAAATGTACAAATGATTGCATAATCAAAATATAATGCATCATGTTTTGTCATTATGTGAAGTTACGCTGCCCAACTCAATGAAAGAATGTACACAATGCGCGTCTGTCTGTTCTTCCGTTACCATAGTAATCTTAATAAGCGCGCACCAGTTTTTGAAGTGACTGTCGCGGTTGGCTTAACAGGAGACGCCATAACCATTGCATTTTTAATATGCCTGTTAAGTTGAAGTTCAGTTTTGAAGACGCTGCATTCTGTTCCATTTAGCTACGCTCTGTCTAGCTATTTGAAACACTCGCAGAGCATTGAGTCCACTGCCACACGCCTGGTGTGTATGTGTGTGTGTATGTCTCCCCAAGTGTTTGCTCATGTGGGGAAAGCCACGATGCTCCGTATTGTTGTTGCTGTGATTATTCATGAAGCGTTCCATTCAACTCGGAGAGTCGGAATTTCCACATTTCAACTGGGAATGACAGTTTATATCTGACTTCTAACATGGAAACTCATGCAGAAATCTTTAACTCCCATTTCTTCGAGATGCAGGTATGCGCTACTTCACGCAAACATGTCAGCACCAAGGGAAGGGATGTATACAGTCTGTGACAAACATTAAATTTTATTAAATAATATCCATTAACGAGTCAAAGTTCTTACATTAAATGATAATAAAACGTGTTTAGCAAACATTTTGCAGAGACAGGTGTTCAAAACACGGTTAATTTCACTCTCTTTTGATGATCATAAGGATAGCATTGCAGCATAGTTTATCAGTTTGATTGCAATGAGACATCTCTGACAATCAATGTACCCCTCAAAATCACAATGTAATCAATCTCAAAATTAAAAAAAAGCTCCCTCTATGATTTTAGTTTGATAAAATACTTACTAAACATATTTGTGAAGTTACATTTCCAATATAACAACTTTGTTGCCAAGATTTCATCACAAAAAAAAAAAAAAAAACATATTAAACAGAGATTTTATATCACTGAAATCATGTTAACACGTGTGTTGTTTGAGTCTTGTGGCTATACTTTTGTATTGATTATTTTAACATTTACGGATTGGCCCCATTCATACTGTAACCCAGATTTTAACACAATACATCTCACGTAGTGTGTTGTGAAAAATATTCCTAAGGGTATTACTGACCTGATCCCAGCTACAATCTCGGACGACGAGCCCCCATATGTTACAAACCACACAGCACAAGGCAGAGTAACATGAAGGCGAGGCCACACGTGGATAAGATTTAAACAGAAAATATTATTTATTTTAAAGTCAAAGTAACATAATCAAAATATGTAATAAGAAAAAGAAATGAAAAGAAAAGAAAAATAAAGAACAAAAAAAATCAGGGAAAACCAAAGCAAACATCTCAAGGTGCTGGTGAGGGGAGGCCAACACACTGGGGAGAAGGGCCTTTTTATGGGCTGCTCATTCCAGCTCTAGTCTCAGGCAATTCAGAACACCTGCTCCTTCAGAAAACCTGGAAGTGACAACGCCATCTGGTGAACAAAAATAGCATCAACGCCCAGGGCTGTAACAGTAGGCATTGCTCATTACATTCCTATTTCATTAACAGCACAATGCATTTGCTGCTCTAATACCAAAAAATAATAAAATCAAAACAAGGAGGTACTAATTCCTATTTACAGTTATGTTACATGTTCTGTTTTATTAGAGTCATTATGGCATCTTTCAGTGTAGAGATTTGCAATATCATGGGTTACTGTAACCTTTTAATTAGTAATAGGACTTGAAGCTTCCTAACAATGGGGCTTTATAACAAACATTTGAAATTCCAAGGCATCTTTACTCAAGTTTTCGCATATAGTTACATTTTCTGCATCTGCTGGTCAACAAAAACTCCCATTAAAGCTCCTCTGCTTTAGCTAACAACATCATATTTATTTTATGTTACATATGCAATTTGAACATTTTGGTCCATACAATAAATGTTTGTGGTGGGGGCTGTAACATTTAGTAGCAGGTAAGTATTTGCATTACTTTTTGGGATAAAACCTGTGCTGGATTAACGCTTCTTGTTTTCAAGCATATACCAAATATTAAATAAACTGAAGCTTCACACATAATGGATTATGCATAGATGTTGTTGGTTTGACGCAGGCTTCAACTGAAGCCTCGGTATCAAACATCACATCATTATTCACATTTACATATTTGCCTTTTGATCTGCATCTTATGGCATTCGTCAGTCCCTTTCAGCCATCTAAGATCTCAAAGAGTAAGGAGATTTCAAATACTAAGAAACATTTAAAGGCATTTTCCATTCCTTAACTTCATTAATGATTGATATGCACTGGCCTGTTGTTTACGTTTCATACTATATCATAGTAATTGCCTGGAATTTAATTTTTTCCCCCTTCTTCTGGTACATCACTCTATATTACAGTTCACATGTCATTTTTCCTTTGTTTCTCTGGTAAGTGCATCCATGCTCACCCTTTTTGAAAAGGCCATATGCAATGCAATCATAAAGCTTTTTGTCTATGCTTCACCATAACTGCAGTGCTCCTGCTACTGGTTCTATCCATCCCCTAACCAGCGCAAATGTGCTGTCCAGGTGCCTCAACTGTGGCGTGTTTTCTGCTATCGTCTCAATCTATCTCCTAAGCAGCACAAATGTGCTGTCCAGGTACTGCAACTGTGGTGTGTTTCTACTAGTGGCTCAATCCATCTCCTAAGCAGTGCAAATGTGCTGTCTAGGTGATGCAACTGTGGCATGTCTTTTGACATTGCAAATGTGATTGATAAATAAACAATTTATTCTCCCTTCACATGGTAAAGCATTGTTTATCTTTGCAGGGGTATTGCACAAACAGTGCTTTCCCTTATCACAATGCTCGCCCTTATCGTAGGGCTCAAATGCAAAATGCTGTTTCCTTGCAAGGGTATGCACAAACAACATCGCCCTTATTGTAGCGCTCGAACGCAACATTGTTTGTCCTTTTGCAGGGTATGCACAAGCAACGCCACCCTTATTGTATGGTTCAAATGCAGAACATTGTTTGCTTTGTATAAACAACATCACCCTTATCGTAGGGCTCAATGCAAACGTTATTTGTTTTTGCAGGGGTATTGCACAAACTATGCCTGGCCTTTTCGCAAGGGCTCAATCACAAAGCAAAGGCTCATTCACAAGCATTGTTTACTCTTCTGCAAAGATATTGCACAAACAAGGCTCTCCCATTTAGCAGGGGCTAATAATAAATTATCATAAGCTAGCTACACTTCTGCAGGGTCTGGCAGCTGGGATAGGCTCCAGCACTACCCGTGACCCTACATAGGACAAGCGGCTATAGAAGATGGATGGATGGTTGGAAAACTAATGTGCTTTCTAATTATTCATAATTTATTTTATTTTTTTTTATTTATTCAAATAAATGTAATCTTATTGCACTACTCTATTACTGTCTGAATTAGAACAGGCAGAATTCTAGATCTAATAACCTACAGATAAAATAACTAACAAAAGTTAAGTTAACCGCCATTTCCATTATTCCAATCGAAATTGGCGCCGCAAAAATTAATGACAGCTTTAACTTTTCAATGACTGAGAAGTGACCATGGTAAAAGCGGGGTAATCCATGTCTAGGTGAGCATTAAACAATTTAACACACTCTGTAAAGGCAACCACCCTCCCTTACTTGCATTACGTTCCTATATTAATTCATGACCACTTAAATTTAAAACCAAAAGCTTTCCATATCAGACACTAACCAGTCTGACATCCTTACACATTAATCAGTGCTGTATGTGGTCAGCATCTCTAGCACAGCACAGTCTATAGATTCAGCACAGTCTCAGGCTATAGATTTGTCTTACAATACCTTTCCTCCAAAAGGGCATCATCCAGAACTGAAAGCTCCACAAGTGTGTCTGGACTCTCTTCTAGCTTTCAACTGTGTGTGAGCTAGTAATGTCCGGTTCATCCTTACTAGCTCCTAGTCCTCTTTTCTGCAATGAACCGTTCAACTAGTTTGCAATTTCGCAAATCAGACTAAACAATCCAGTCGCAACAGTTCACTGTCAACAGTACTGAACTGAGAACCGTCTCCTTCAGACATGTCTGAAATGCAGAGAACTGATGAATGAGCTGCTAATACTATGACCATGCGTGTACCGAGTGTTTTTCTGAGGGCTGCAATATGTATGTTTCTGATGTATTATGCAAAGTAGCAGAAAATTAAAAAAATGGGTGCCAATGAGTTTGCATTCAAAGGACAGAACTCCCCAGGGAGGCAAACAGCAACTGTATGATCTCTGAGAAAATAAGCATAGAAACTTTCTTGCAAAGATACCATCTCACACCCAACTGAGCAAGAATTGCCTCATTGTTGTCTTTGACATCTGTTCTCTGTCCTCCTCCCCCTCGTGTCCCTCTCAGCTCAAAATCACCTAAAAACACACAAATCTTTTAGGTAACAAATGTCTAATTACAGTATATGTCTGGCTATTCATGTTTCATATAATTGAAAAGGTCTCAGTGTGTCTGGTGCAAAGGTCTCATTACCTTAACTGTAAAATACATGATAACACAGTTTTGAGAATTTAGAGGAATTCTGACCAATTCTGGGGGCATGCCTACCACCTGTACGCAGATAAGATGTGACCCCAGGAATTACAAACCTATGTAGTGCCCCCTTGAAAATGGGCATGTAAGGGAGGCTCTGTAGCACCCCCATTTCCCCCTACAGTCACCAAAATTGGTGCATATATACTTCTCATCAAGCTGAACAACTTTCATGCTCATAGTCATTAGCTCTGCCCAACAGAAAGTCAGCCATTTTGGATTTTCTGAAAATCGCAGACTCTGAACTTTTAAATACTCCTCCTAGGGGATTCATGTGACTGGCACCAAATTTGTGCAACATCATGCCAAGACATTGTAGATGCTAAATTATGAACAGATTTTTGATATTTTAAACGATGTCAACATAGTGAAAAATGGGAAATAGGAAGTGCCTTATATCTTCTGTGTGCAATGTGTGACTTTGATGAAAATTCTGCTGTATGTTCGGTAATGGGGGCTGATCACATTGATGTGACTATTATGGGTCACGGTCATAGTGCTACCAACTGGCAGCAGGAAGTATGGCACTTTTAACAGACTTTGAAATAGCCCTTTTACTGTATGTTTACATGAATTGCTTAAATTTTTTTTAGAATAATGTCAAGACACTGCCGATGTAAATTTGTAAAGGGATATTTGATATCTTAAATAATGTTGCCATGACAACATATTAATTGTTATTATTCCTTTCTTCCTATATTTGGTGTTTTTGAGGCACTTGGCATGCTTAAAATTTCATGACATTTTCCACACACATCAGAGTCATCAGCCATTAGGTCTAGGCAAAAGTTCACATATAGGCGTGTAGGGGGGCTCTGTATCGTCCCCTTTAAAATGGATGTGTATGACGGCCTCTGTAGGACCCCCATTTTCATCTACAGTCACCAAAATTGGTACATATATAGTTCTCATCAAGCCGGACAACTTTCATAATTATAATCATTAGGTCCACCCAACAGAAAGACAGCCATTTTGTATTTTTTTGAATATTGCTTCTCTGAACTTTTAAATACTCATCCTAGGTGATTCATGAGACTGTCAACACATTTAGACAAAATTATGTCAAGAAATTGAAGATGCTAAATTGCGAACAGATTTTGATATATCGAATAGTGTTGCCATGGCGAGGCATTAAATTAATGGCGAAAAATGTGAAACAGGAAGTATCTTATTTATTCTGTGTGCAATGTGTGATTTAGATCAAAATTGAGATGTATGTTTAGTCTTGGGGGCTAATCACATGGATTTGACTATTTTGGGTCACGGTCATAGTGCCACCACATTGCAGCAGGAAGTGTGGCTCTTACAACAGACTTTAAAATAGTCCTCTTATATTTAATCAGATTGCTTCAAAACTGGTGAGAATAATGTCAAATGCCATATGTATGTGTCCACCTTGCATTGTTTTCTGAAAGCCACCGGGTGGGAATGGACCAGTTGTGCTTGGGCCCGTCATCACTGCTTGCAGCTATATTTATTATTATTATTATTATTTCAAGGTTTTCTGTACTTTAGGGGTACTTAACATGCGTGAAAACTCTTGAAATTTTGCCACACATCAGAGTCGTCGACCATTAGGGCTGGGCAAAGTTGCAGGGGGACAACTTTCATAATTATATTCTTTAGCTCCACCCAACAGGAAGTCGGCCATTTTGGATTTTCTGAACATCGCAAGCTCTGAACTTTAAAATACTCCTCCTAGGGGATTCATGAGACTGTCACCACATTTAGACAATATTATGACAAGACATTGAAGATGCTAAATTGTGAACAGATTTTTAATACAGTATATCAAATGGTGTTGACATGGTGAGGAATTAAATTAATTGCGAAAAATGGGAAACAGGAAGTGTCTCCTATCGTCTGTGTGCAATGTGTGATTTAGATCAAACTTGAGATGTATGTTTAGTCTTGGGGATAATCACATGGATGTGACTATTTTGGGTTACGGTCATAGCACCACCACCTGGCAGCAGGAAGTGTGGCTTTTACAACAGACTTTAAAATAGTCCTCTTATATTTACCCAAATTGCTTCAAAAGTCTTTAGAATAATGTCAAATGCCAAATGCATGTGTCCACCTTGCATTGTTTTCTGAAAGTCACCGGGTGGGAATGGACCATGGTGCTCGGGCCAGTCATCGCTGCTTACAGCTATATTTACCATAAGAATCTCTAACTGAATCTCTAAATGTTCCAGTAATCTGCTAATTTCTTCATGCACTCAGATGAAAAGAAGCTCTTTCATTTCAGTGTCTGTCTAATTTAATGACAATTCTTTCCTACAACAACAGGCTTACAACTAAACAGTGTGGAGTAATTGCGTCAGCTGATTCAGAACTTTGTGACTGGCTAAAACATTTTATGTCAGAGTATCCTAACATCATACAACATTTTCCCTCGGGACGTCAACATGTTATTTCCGACAGTTCCAGTACCCTAGGATCGGCCACATTATGCTGACTCACTGACAAGCGGCATCTCCTATCAGACATTTTTGCATCGGCTCCAGTTTGTTAACCTTCCCTTGTGGCACGACCCGAAGTGTTTTGTGTCAGTAGCGAGGGAGACCTGGGTTCGGATCTTCTCATCACGGACCTGGCTTTTCAGAGACCCGGGTTCGGATCCTGTCATTAAGGACCTGGCTTTTGTTAGTCAAAGGGATATTCCAAAAGACCAATAGGATGGAAAGTGATATTGAGGACAAAGGAAAAAAATATTTTGTTAGAAGAACTGCATAGCACTGGGGACATAGCAAAAATTACACCTGCTCAGTAGTGAAATAATTTAAATTCACCCCCTTGTTTACTTTACTTTAGTGAAACTGTGATAAAGGAAAACAAGCTAATAAGATTTCCATCTTCAATTTAAAAAATATATATATTTTATCCATTATATTCAAACATATATGATGGGGACATGAAAGTCATCTTAGTAAAATATTATAGGTAGTTTCTCTGGACTGTGCAGTACACAGTGGAATCGTTGTCTGATTACCAGAGGAAGGTGCTTATGTGTACGCATGTTTATCTGTGTAAGAAGCTAACTGTGCTTAGTTAGTCCATTTGATCTATTAGAAAGTTTAAGCCAGATTATAGGACCAAACATCAAACATTTTACACCAAACAATGTTCTTTAATGGCCTGCCTACACATTCACAAATGTACACCACACACAATGGTGAAAGGTGTAGATAAGTTTAATTCTGTCTGTGTCAAATGCTTCAGTTGAAATGAAACAGCCCAAATTTCCAGGTGTGCCTAGTGGACAGTTAAGTCATTATCTTTGTTTTCTAGCACAGATAACGGTTTTTCACCAAACCCTTTCTTGAATCTATGTCACAGGTCAAACCTCACTTAGCCTAATTATCCATCTTTTTTTTTTTTTTTTTGGGGAGGGATTTCTCACAATTTGGAGTCCAACTCTAAGTCCTGGTGGTCGCATAGTGATTTGCTCAGTCCGGGTGGCGGAGGATGAATCCCAGTTGCCTCCGCGTCTGAGACAGTCAGCCCACACATCTTGTCACGTGGCTTGTTGAGCGCGTTGCCACGGAGACATAGCGCATGTGGAGGCTTCACGCCATCCACCGCGGCATCCGCGCTCAATTCACCATGTGCCCCACCGAGAACAAACCACATTATAGCGACCATGAGGAGGTTACCCCATGTGACTCTACCCTCCCTAGCAACCGGGCCAATTTGGTTGCTTAGGAGACCTGGCTGGAGTCACTCAGCACGCCCTGGGATTCGAACTAGTGAACTCCAGGGGTGGTAGCCAGCGTCTTTTACCACTGAGCTACCCAGGCCCCCTAATTATCCATCTTTATCTTCTGCGCTCTCTCTCTCTCTCTCTCTCTCTCTCTCTCTCTCTCTCTCTCTCTCTCTCTCTCTCTCTCTCTCTCTCTCTCTCTCTCTCTCTCTCTCTCTCTCTCTCTCTCTCGCTCTCTCTCTCGCTCTCTCTCTCGCTCTCTCGCCACAATAAGATAGCTCCCTGACCCTCTTAAAGAACATGTGCTAAATCCGGTTTTACCAGCTAGTAACAGTTACTGACTGGGTTAACCTGATAACTTGAAAATTGGTTTGACCTGAACAATCTGGAACAGGAACATTCTTAAAAATCATGCTGGAGAATATGGATCATCAGGTTTTGCACAAACTTGTGGAGTTAAAAGTAAATGAAGGACATTCCAAATTGTAAAAAAATTAGGAAAATTGTAAATGTTTAAACATTTCACTCAGATTGTTATGCTGATCATGTCATTTGTAATGAAAAGTGAAAATAAAAAAAGGGAAATAGAAGCATTTTCACTAGTGGTTTCAGACTTTTGGAACTGTATATTACCATATTTCAAAAACTAAAATTTTTAGGTATACATTTCATCAAGCTATACAACCCCCAAATGTTTGGATTTGGCCGACATTTTATCCTAAACCTTTAGGTATACATTTTAATGGTTGCTCAAGCTATACAACCCCTAAATGTTTGGATTTGGCTGACGAGTAATACTGCATAAGAAAGAGTAATATATCCTTATTGCACTGCAGCAGAGTTCAGTTGCTGATCCCTCCTACCTTGCTTATTATGTTTTGCAAGTGCTGTCTTCTGGCAAACCATTAAGGTCAGTCAAGGCAATGAGTGATCTGCATCTGTGCGGTTCTGCTTCACCCTGTATTGTGACATTTTTCAATCCATTTAGTCCACAATGCATTCTTCCTCTCCTAATTATATAGAGCATTAATATATCCAACCACATAATATCTCTTCTCCATTTAAAATGTAAAAAATCTTGTTAGACCTTCTGTTCAGACTCTACTGTATTTTGCAAAAGTTTAGTCTAAATCATTTATGCACAAAAACCTTCCAGTTTATGTATATTTTGAACATTTCAGTAATTACATTCTTAAAATTACATTTATTTCATAATGTACCATCTTACATTACTTAACCTGTAAAAGTGAATGATTTGAGAACAAAAACATGTTATAGTGTACACAACAAAGCATTTTAAAGCAATGTTCAACAGCACTGAACCTCAAAATATTGGACTTCTCAAAATAGCAGAGACTATTTAGCAGAGACAGGCCACTTCTATTAAAATGAATGGGAGAAACTGGAATGCACAACGGTCAACGTTTGTCGAAAGGAAGTCCCGCTTTACAGGTAAAAGAACCAATCACCTTTTAGAGACAGACATCGCCTGTCAATTAACTCGAGAACGCACATGTGCATTAGCTATATAAGCTGGGAATTGTTTGTGTGTGTGTGTGTAATCTGAGGTAATGTAGCACAATTTATGATTCCAGTGTTTATGATTCATATTTTACTGCTGATTTGAAATATGTCATTTGATCATAATCCTGACCAAGTGTTTTGGAGATTTCAATCTTTCCCCATTCAAGTTGATAGGAGCTGCTCTTGTATGCCACTTGTTTACATAGAAATATTGCTGCATGAGAGCATTCCAAAGTTGTCGCCAGTGGACTGACTTGCTAGAAATAATTTGAAATAGTGTAGCAGTTTCTACTGATGTTGAATACTTGTGGGTAGTTATGCTATGACTCTTGTGTGAAGTTCTTCCCATACAAGAGGATGGAGATCTGGAGGACTGGACAAGACCTTATTCACAGCAGCGCCATCTTTGATTTGTGATGGGAATGACAACGAGGTTGTGAGGGATAGACATACAGTCTTTTCAGTGGGCTGTACTGCAGTTTAAAGTGTTTTTGGATCGTACCGCTGACAAAACATTAAAAAAATAAACATCTTTCCAAGAACATTCAGCTGATAATAAACTCCAGACAACATGAGTTGTGGAAAATCAGATGTGATCTAGGAGCTTTTTACAACTTTATGCCATGTGTGCCATCGAAGAGATGGTAAGTCTATCCCTCACAGCCTCGTTGTCATTCCCATTAAAAGTCAAAGATGGCGCTACCGTGAATAAGGTCTATTAGGCCTGTCTTTCACTTTCTCTGCCATAGCTTTTGCTCATGTTTTTCATAACAGTACATATAATGTCTTTAGAATATGTTACCAGCAATTCTTTCATTCCAGCAAGTTTCACAAAATCCTATCTGAAAACACTTAGAAGTAGTATTATTTAGTATTGTTTAGCTGAGCTTGTATTTTGTGAGCAGTTACTCAGATTTTACAGATATGAATTAACCAGTGCTTTAAATCTAAGCTTACCTCAATGTTCCTGTGCTAATATGTCTTGACAGTTCATTTTGGAAAGTGACTTTCTTAACAAAGCTTATTTTTTGCAGCTTTCAACACTTTTAGTCGATCAGTATGTGATTTTCATGTCCATATTTAGAGAGCATGGTGGCCAATATAAGGAAGATATACGCATAATACCATTTAATTAAACAAATGAGACATACAGTACACTATATTGCTAAAAAATTATGAATTTTGTGTGTTGAGATAAATTGACTAAAACTTCACACATTTTATCCATTAATAAAGCTCTTTAAGGCCAGATCAGGCCCCACACGGCCCCTGGGCACATGTCTTAGGAGGTCCCTAAAATTCCGCTTAATTTTAGCGTATGCTTTAAGTTGGTTTAGGGAAAAGGGGAAGCTATAACTTCTGTAAATCAGTCAAGTGGTCCAATGCTAATGATTTAAAAATGTCAGAATATCAGCCATGTAAGACGTAAGATATATCAACACGTTCTCACTTTTGAAGGTGTCAAATACTGATGCTTGTGCAAGAACCCAGCATGTCAATATGTAGAAGCCAAAAGCAGCCTTTGCTGTCTGTTTCCCAACACGGCCAACAAGTGCATTGGTTTCAGGGAGAAACCTTTGGCGTCGATAGACTGACACGAAGGGCATTGGGGTTGGGGTACAATTTGGTCATCGTGATATGATAGGTTGGGGGTATGGTTTTTATTTCATTTGTACTTAGCAACATTTATTCACAGTGGTTAAAGTTTAATCAGCAACATTTACTAGTTTGCGGTGGTTAATGTTTAATCCATTGTTTTCTGTACATACAGTATTCTGCTCTGCTGTTGTGGCCTGTTTCTTTCAGGGTGAATTCCAAGTCTTCCGATGGCTTTGTGTGAAGAACAGACTCAAGTCTTTATTCAACGTTCATGGTCCACTGGTGTCAGCCTTAACAAATCCGGCACTCATTTTAACATGGAAAAAAAAAAATTCCACCTCAAGAAATATTTATGACACAGGTTTGACGTCACCAATGTCAAATGCCATTGGCTCTCGCGTGTCTCGTAACCAAATGTGGCAAGCTCAAGTTAGGATGTACCATTTGAATGGATGTGACGGCCTTCACAGAGGAGGAAGATTTTCAGTGATTAAAAACACAACACCAGTGTAGTGGACTAAAGCACTGAACTGGTAAGCAGAAGGTTGTTGGTTCAATCCCCACAGCCACCACCATTGTGTCCTTGTGTGGGCAAGGCACTTAACTCCAGGTTGCTCCAGGGGGATTGTCCCTGTAATAAGGACACTGTATATCACTTTGGATAAAAGCGTCTGCCAAATGTAAAAACTTCAGTTTCACTCTGTTCCTCACACAGTTATTTTGACTGTACTTGTATCTGCTTCTGTCTTTTATATTGTTGAGAATTAGTTAGGCTTTGGCAAAGGGATGGGGTTAGGTGCTCAAAAATATCTACATAATAGTGCAATGTAAATCAAATAATTGTGTTGAGTTAGGGGATCTAAAATATATATTAGATTATATAATGTAATTACAATAATATACATATTTATAAGTATTATAAAACATATTGCAGTCCAAACATTAACAGTGACACCTCCCTTATGAGACTGCCCTGGGCTTACCTGCCGTGACAGGAAACAAATCCTGAAGGCTACTTTTGGTCCTTTAAAAATATCTAAAAATCCTTAAAACAAGATCAATTTGATTATCTTGTTTTAGAAACAACACTACATAAGATATTTAGGTTTTTCAGAGAATGTATTTTTAACATGTGTATTTTGTCTTACTGTACTGGCAGAGTTTTTATAGTCAAAACAAGTGAAAAAATCTACCAGTGCTGAAGAAGTAATCCAAAGTATTTAGAATACGTTACTGACCTTGAGTAATCTAACGGAATACATTACAAATTACATTTTACAGCATGTATTCTGCAATCTGTAGTGGAATACATTTCAAAAGTAACCCTCTCAACACTGGATATACAGTTTATACACTCACTGAGCACTTTATTAGGAACACCTGTACACCCATTTATTCATCCGATTATGTAATCAGCCAATAGTGTGGCAGAAGTGTGATGCATAAAATCATGCAGATACGGGTCAGGAGCTTCAGTTAATGTGAACATCTACCATCAGAATGGGGAAAAAAATTGATCTCAGTGATTTCTACCGTGGCATGATTGTTGGTGCCAGATGTGCTGGTTTGAGTATTTGTGTAACTGTTGATCTCCTGGGATTTTCACGCACAACATTCTCTATTCAGATTAGTGCCAAAAACATCCAGTGAGCGGCAGTTCTGGGGACGGAAATGCCTTGTTGATGAGAGAGGTCATCGGAGAATGGCCATACTGGTTCGAGATGACAGAAAGGCTACGGTAGTGAGCAGAATATCATCTCAGAATGCAAAACATGTCGAACCCTGAGGCGAATGGGCTACAACAGCAGAAGGCCACGTCGGATTCCACTTCTGTCAGCCAAGAACAGAAAGCAGAGGCTGCAGTGGGCACAGGCTCACCAAAACTGGACAGCTAAAGACTGGAAAAACATAGCCTGGTCTGATGTATCTTGATTTCTGCTGAGGTACACAGATGGTAGGCCCACTGCAGCCTCAGCTTTCTGTTACAGAAATACTCAAACCAGCCCATCTGGCACAAACAATCATGCCATGGTCTAAATAACTGAGATCACATTTTTTCCCCCATTCTGATGGTTGATGTGAACATTAACTGAAGCTCCTGACTCTGACTGCATGATTTTATGCATTGCACTGCTGCCACAAGTTTGGCTGATTAGATAATCACATGAATAAGTAGGTGCACAGGTGTAGCTAATAAAGTGGTCGGTGAGTGTATATTTCAGTCCATCATTTCTTTATTATTGTTTATAACATTGCATTAACATGCATTAAACATTTTTACCCTAATTTTCAGATCTGTCAGGCCCACTGATAGTTAATCAAGTCTATTTTACTGGTTTTAACATTTTGAAACTTGCTATAATGTAAAGATCAGGAATGTGATCAGAAAAGTAACAAGGAAAGCCAAGCTGATGCTGTCACAGCTGTTTTTAGTTGTAAAAACCTAAAAGTTTATGGTCCATTTGAAATCGGTCCAAAGATGATGAGTCTGTATACAGAAAGGAGGTTGAACAGCTGGCTGTCTGGTGCAGTCAAAACAACCTTGAGTTGAACATGCTCAAAACGGTGGAGATTATTATGGACTTTAGGAGGAACACCCTGACATTGACCCCCCTCACCATTCTAAACAGAACTGTGGCAGCAGTGGAGTCATTCAGGTTCCAGTTGCCTCCGCGTCTGAGACAGTCAGCCCACACATCTTATCACGTGGCTTGTTGAGCGCGTTGCCACGGAGACATAGCGCATGTGGAGGCTTCACGCCATCCACCGCGGCATCCGCGCTCAATTCACCATGTGCCCCACCGAGAACAAACCACATTATAGCGACCATGAGGAGGTTACCCCATGTGACTCTACCCTCCCTAGCAACCGGGCCAATTTGGTTGCTTAGGAGACCTGGCTGGAGTCACTCAGCACGCCCTGGGATTCGAACTAGCGAACTAGCGAACTCCAGGGGTGGTAGCCAGCGTCTTTTACCACTGAGCTACCCAGGCCCCCTAATTATCCATCTTTATCTTCTGCTCTCTCTCTCTCTCTCTCTCTCTCTCTCTCTCTCTCTCTCTCTCTCTCTCTCTCTCTCTCTCTCTCTCTCTCTCTCTCTCTCTCTCTCTCTCTCTCTCTCTCTCTCTCTCTCTCTCTCTCTCTCTCTCTCTCTCTCTCTCTCTCCACAATAAGATAGCTCCCTGACCCTCTTAAAGAACATGTGCTAAATCCGGTTTTACCAGCTAGTAACAGTTACTGACTGGGTTAACCTGATAACTTGAAAATTGGTTTGACCTGAACAATCTGGAACAGGAACATTCTTAAAAATCATGCTGGAGAATATGGATCATCAGGTTTTGCACAAACTTGTGGAGTTAAAAGTAAATGAAGGACATTCCAAATTGTAAAAGAATTAGGAAAATTGTAAATGTTTAAACATTTCACTCAGATTGTTATGCTGATCATGTCATTTGTAATGAAAAGTGAAAATAAAAAAAGGGAAATAGAAGCATTTTCACTAGTGGTTTCAGACTTTTGGAACTGTATGTTACCATATTTCAAAAACTAAAATTTTTAGGTATACATTTCATCAAGCTATACAACCCCCAAATGTTTGGATTTGGCCGACATTTTATCCTAAACCTTTAGGTATACATTTTAATGGTTGCTCAAGCTATACAACCCCTAAATGTTTGGATTTGGCTGACGAGTAATACTGCATAAGAAAGAGTAATATATCCTTATTGCACTGCAGCAGAGTTCAGTTGCTGATCCCTCCTACCTTGCTTATTATGTTTTGCAAGTGCTGTCTTCTGGCAAACCATTAAGGTCAGTCAAGGCAATGAGTGATCTGCATCTGTGCGGTTCTGCTTCACCCTGTATTGTGACATTTTTCAATCCATTTAGTCCACAATGCATTCTTCCTCTCCTAATTATATAGAGCATTAATATATCCAACCACATAATATCTCTTCTCCATTTAAAATGTAAAAAATCTTGTTAGACCTTCTGTTCAGACTCTACTGTATTTTGCAAAAGTTTAGTCTAAATCATTTATGCACAAAAACCTTCCAGTTTATGTATATTTTGAACATTTCAGTAATTACATTCTTAAAATTACATTTATTTCATAATGTACCATCTTACATTACTTAACCTGTAAAAGTGAATGATTTGAGAACAAAAACATGTTATAGTGTACACAACAAAGCATTTTAAAGCAATGTTCAACAGCACTGAACCTCAAAATATTGGACTTCTCAAAATAGCAGAGACTATTTAGCAGAGACAGGCCACTTCTATTAAAATTAAAATTAATGGGAGAAACTGGAATGCACAACGGTCAACGTTTGTCGAAAGGAAGTCCCGCTTTACAGGTAAAAGAACCAATCACCTTTTAGATACAGACATCGCCTGTCAATTAACTCGAGAACGCACATGTGCATTAGCTATATAAGCTGGGAATTGTTTGTGTGTGTGTGTGTGTAATCTGAGGTAAAGTAGCACAATTTATGATTCCAGTGTTTATGATTCATATTTTACTGCTGATTTGAAATATGTCATTTGATCATAATCCTGACCAAGTGTTTTGGAGATTTCAATCTTTCCCCATTCAAGTTGATAGGAGCTGCTCTTGTATGCCACTTGTTTACATAGAAATATTGCTGCATGAGAGCATTCCAAAGTTGTCGCCAGTGGACTGACTTGCTAGAAATAATTTGAAATAGTGTAGCAGTTTCTACTGATGTTGAATACTTGTGGGTAGTTATGCTATGACTCTTGTGTGAAGTTCTTCCCATACAAGAGGATGGAGATCTGGAGGACTGGACAAGACCTTATTCACAGCAGCGCCATCTTTGATTTGTGACGGGAATGACAACGAGGTTGTGAGGGATAGACATACAGTCTTTTCAGTGGGCTGTACTGCAGTTTAAAGTGTTTTTGGATCGTACCGCTGACAAAACATTAAAAAAATAAACATCTTTCCAAGAACATTCAGCTGATAATAAACTCCAGACAACATGAGTTGTGGAAAATCAGATGTGATCTAGGAGCTTTTTACAACTTTATGTCATGTGTGCCATCGAAGAGATGGTAAGTCTATCCCTCACAGCCTCGTTGTCATTCCCATTAAAAGTCAAAGATGGCGCTACCGTGAATAAGGTCTATTAGGCCTGTCTTTCACTTTCTCTGCCATAGCTTTTGCTCATGTTTTTCATAACAGTACATATAATGTCTTTAGAATATGTTACCAGCAATTCTTTCATTCCAGCAAGTTTCACAAAATCCTATCTGAAAACACTTAGAAGTAGTATTATTTAGTATTGTTTAGCTGAGCTTGTATTTTGTGAGCAGTTACTCAGATTTTACAGATATGAATTAACCAGTGCTTTAAATCTAAGCTTACCTCAATGTTCCTGTGCTAATATGTCTTGACAGTTCATTTTGGAAAGTGACTTTCTTAACAAAGCTTATTTTTTGCAGCTTTCAACACTTTTAGTCGATCAGTATGTGATTTTCATGTCCATATTTAGAGAGCATGGTGGCCAATATAAGGAAGATATACGCATAATACCATTTAATTAAACAAATGAGACATACAGTACACTATATTGCTAAAAAATTATGAATTTTGTGTGTTGAGATAAATTGACTAAAACTTCACACATTTTATCCATTAATAAAGCTCTTTAAGGCCAGATCAGGCCCCACACGGCCCCTGGGCACATGTCTTAGGAGGTCCCTAAAATTCCGCTTAATTTTAGCGTATGCTTTAAGTTGGTTTAGGGAAAAGGGGAAGCTATAACTTCTGTAAATCAGTCAAGTGGTCCAATGCTAATGATTTAAAAATGTCAGAATATCAGCCATGTAAGACGTAAGATATATCAACACGTTCTCACTTTTGAAGGTGTCAAATACTGATGCTTGTGCAAGAACCCAGCATGTCAATATGTAGAAGCCAAAAGCAGCCTTTGCTGTCTGTTTCCCAACACGGCCAACAAGTGCATTGGTTTCAGGGAGAAACCTTTGGCGTCGATAGACTGACACGAAGGGCATTGGGGTTGGGGTACAATTTGGTCATCGTGATATGATAGGTTGGGGGTATGGTTTTTATTTCATTTGTACTTAGCAACGTTTATTCACAGTGGTTAAAGTTTAATCAGCAACATTTACTAGTTTGCGGTGGTTAATGTTTAATCCATTGTTTTCTGTACATACAGTATTCTGCTCTGCTGTTGTGGCCTGTTTCTTTCAGGGTGAATTCCAAGTCTTCCGATGGCTTTGTGTGAAGAACAGACTCAAGTCTTTATTCAACATTCATGGTCCACTGGTGTCAGCCTTAACAAATCCTGCACTCATTTTAACATGGAAAAAAAAAATTCCACCTCAAGAAATATTTATGACACAGGTTTGACGTCACCAATGTCAAATGCCATTGGCTCTCGCGTGTCTCGTAACCAAATGTGGCAAGCTCAAGTTAGGATGTACCATTTGAATGGATGTGACGGCCTTCACAGAGGAGGAAGATTTTCAGTGATTAAAAACACAACACCAGTGTAGTGGACTAAAGCACTGAACTGGTAAGCAGAAGGTTGTTGGTTCAATCCCCACAGCCACCACCATTGTGTCCTTGTGTGGGCAAGGCACTTAACTCCAGGTTGCTCCAGGGGGATTGTCCCTGTAATAAGGGCACTGTATATCACTTTGGATAAAAGCGTCTGCCAAATGTAAAAACTTCAGTTTCACTCTGTTCCTCACACAGTTATTTTGACTGTACTTGTATCTGCTTATGTCTTTTATATTGTTGAGAATTAGTTAGGCTTTGGCAAAGGGGTGGGGTTAGGTGCTCAAAAATATCTACATAATAGTGTAATGTAAATCAAATAATTGTGTTGAGTTAGGGGATCTAAAATATATATTAGATTATATAATGTAATTACAATAATATACATATTTATAAGTATTATAAAACATATTGCAGTCCAAACATTAACAGTGACACCTCCCTTATGAGACTGCCCTGGGCTTACCTGCTGTGACAGGAAACAAATCCTGAAGGCTACTTTTGGTCCTTTAAAAATATCTAAAAATCCTTAAAACAAGATCAATTTGATTATCTTGTTTTAGAAACAACACTGCATAAGATATTTAGGTTTTTCAGAGAATGTATTTTTAACATGTGTATTTTGTCTTACTGTACTGGCAGAGTTTTTATAGTCAAAACAAGTGAAAAAATCTACCGGTGCTGAAGAAGTAATCCAAAGTATTTAGAATACGTTACTGACCTTGAGTAATCTAACGGAATACATTACAAATTACATTTTACAGCATGTATTCTGCAATCTGTAGTGGAATACATTTCAAAAGTAACCCTCTCAACACTGGATATACAGTTTATACACTCACTGAGCACTTTATTAGGAACACCTGTACACCCATTTATTCATCCGATTATGTAATCAGCCAATAGTGTGGCAGAAGTGTGATGCATAAAATCATGCAGATACGGGTCAGGAGCTTCAGTTAATGTGAACATCTACCATCAGAATGGGGAAAAAAATTGATCTCAGTGATTTCTACCGTGGCATGATTGTTGGTGCCAGATGTGCTGGTTTGAGTATTTGTGTAACTGTTGATCTCCTGGGATTTTCACGCACAACATTCTCTATTCAGATTAGTGCCAAAAACATCCAGTGAGCGGCAGTTCTGGGGACGGAAATGCCTTGTTGATGAGAGAGGTCATCGGAGAATGGCCATACTGGTTCGAGATGACAGAAAGGCTACGGTAGTGAGCAGAATATCATCTCAGAATGCAAAACATGTCGAACCCTGAGGCGAATGGGCTACAACAGCAGAAGGCCACGTCGGATTCCACTTCTGTCAGCCAAGAACAGAAAGCAGAGGCTGCAGTGGGCACAGGCTCACCAAAACTGGACAGCTAAAGACTGGAAAAACATAGCCTGGTCTGATGTATCTTGATTTCTGCTGAGGTACACAGATGGTAGGCCCACTGCAGCCTCAGCTTTCTGTTACAGAAATACTCAAACCAGCCCATCTGGCACAAACAATCATGCCATGGTCTAAATAACTGAGATCACATTTTTTCCCCCATTCTGATGGTTGATGTGAACATTAACTGAAGCTCCTGACTCTGACTGCATGATTTTATGCATTGCACTGCTGCCACAAGTTTGGCTGATTAGATAATCACATGAATAAGTAGGTGCACAGGTGTAGCTAATAAAGTGGTCGGTGAGTGTATATTTCAGTCCATCATTTCTTTATTATTGTTTATAACATTGCATTAACATGCATTAAACATTTTTACCCTAATTTTCAGATCTGTCAGGCCCACTGATAGTTAATCAAGTCTATTTTACTGGTTTTAACATTTTGAAACTTACTATAATGTAAAGATCAGGAATGTGATCAGAAAAGTAACAAGGAAAGCCAAGCTGATGCTGTCACAGCTGTTTTTAGTTGTAAAAACCTAAAAGTTTATGGTCCATTTGAAATCGGTCCAAAGATGATGAGTCTGTATACAGAAAGGAGGTTGAACAGCTGGCTGTCTGGTGCAGTCAAAACAACCTTGAGTTGAACATGCTCAAAACGGTGGAGATTATTATGGACTTTAGGAGGAACACCCTGACATTGACCCCCCTCACCATTCTAAACAGCACTGTGGCAGCAGTGGAGTCATTCAGGTTCCTGGGCACTACCATCTCACAGGACCTGAAGTGGGAGACCCACATTGACTCCATTGTGAAAAAGGCCCAGCAGAGGTTGTACTTTCTTCGCCAGCTGAGGAAATTCAACCTGCCACAGGCGCTGCTGATACAGTTCTACTCAGCAGTCATTGAGTCTGTCCTCTGCACTTCAATAACTGTCTGGTTTGGTTCAGCTACGAAATCAGACATCAGAAGACTTCAAAGGACAGTTTGGACTGCTGAGAGGATTATTGGTTGCCCCGCCTCAAGAACTATACACTTCCAGAGTGAGGAAAAAGGCTGGAAAAATCACTCTGGACCACACTCACCCTGCCCACTACCTTTCTGAACTGTTGCCTTCTGGCCGACGCTTCAGAGCTCTGAGCACCAGAACCGTCAGGCACAGGAACAGTTTTTTCCCTCAGGCTATCCATCTCATGAACTGTTAAATTGACCCATTGAGCAATAACTATGTGCAATACACAGCTTAGTCTTTTTTATAATTAACCAACACATCCAACCTCTTCTGCCATTTCATTCCTCTGAGAGAGAATAAAAAACAAAAAACAAAACAAACATTTGTACTGTACATAACAGATTTGTATTTGCACTGTACATAACAGATAACAGATTGTATTAGATTTGCACTACGTATGTGTATGTGTGTATGTATGTATGTGTGTGTCTGTACGTATGTGTATAATTATTATTTTTATTTTTTTATTATTATCTATGTCTTGCTGCTGTTGTTGTATTGTTTTTGTATTGTTGTACACTGGAAGCTCCTGTCACCAAGACAAATCCCTTGTATGTGTAAGCATACTTGGCAATAAAGCTCATTCTGATTCTGAAAAGTTTAGTAATAATCATATTTAAGGAAATGAACTTAGCTAGATGCTAATGTGGTTGATTTTTTACAGAATAAAAAGGAGCAAGAGAAAGCTTGACAGGAATTAAAGCATCCTGAGCAGGGGCATTGCAGTGCCTTCTTGGTAACTGATCTGACCCACAGCAGACTTACACTAATAAACTCTGACAAGTCCCTTTCCACCCTAATCCACAGACCATAATCCACACAAGCTAATGAACTATCAGTTTGGATTTCAGATGGACCATAAGCTCCAACTCAGTCTCCCCACTTATTCTCAACCAGAGTGATAGTGAAGCTGGGGAGAGAAAGAGAGAATGAGGCAAGCCATTGAATGATGTTGACTGGAGGGCAACCATAACAGTGGGCTATCAGAGTTTTATAATGCTTGCTGGAGTAGAGAGGCTTTTACCTTGTCAATGGAGTTCTAAGACTGAGGGGCCAATGCTTTGGATTTGATTTAGGGGGATTTTTAAACCACAATTGATTTCCTTTGCCACGGGGATCCTACAAAAGAGAGAGTTACAAAGACAAAGGTAGGGACATTAGTGATGTATGATAGAATATATATATATATATATATATATATATATATATATGTGTGTGTGTGTGTATGTGTGTGTGTGTATAAAATATGTGTGTGTATTTTTCACATATGGATGCTTTTTCACATATTTCTTATGTATAATTAATGGGTAGTTCATGCAAAACACGTGTGTGAATTTTTTTTAATTAACATCAAGATTTTAGGTTAAAATTTAGATGAATATACAAGAGAAAGTGTATATTTGTCATGCTATGACTGGTCGGCATTTCTCTTAAGTTTTTCACCATTTTTAATCAACTTTTTGCCTTCAAAAGTTCATTTTAAATGATCCTGTGGAGTGACAAATTAATTTTTAAAAGTACAAATAGGTATTTCATGTAGTCTCTTAATTAATATGGTCATAAAAACTGCATGCGTAATAATTATAAAACAAATTGCAAAATGCTGTTTAACAATTTTTTAGATGTATTTAGATGTACAGTGTAGCATGTCACACCAGAGGGCATCTCAAGTATTTAACGTCAACCTCCCTAATATTTAGTGAATGTATTTAAATTGATATATAATAATTATATTGGATAATAAAGATTTAACCACCCTGTTTTTATTGTGATAATTTCCAGAGACAAAACTCAGTTGTAAAAAGCATACATTGAATTTTAATGGACAATTATTTGCGGCCCATTCAGTTTGCAGTTATTGCTGTTTGTTGGAATGATATGGCATTGGAAAAATAAGGAAGGAATATGCAATGTAATTAATTAGAAAATGGGCAGCACTGACATAAAGGGTTTTGTGATTTGTGATCAGTGTTTAATTTTAATTAGATATTGCAATAATTGACAAAGAAATTAAACTGGATTTTAACAGCCAAATGAAATCAATTCACAATACCTACATGTAAACTAATTACACAGACAAATTTATAGTACATTTTAACTGTTGTTTGTAAAGCATCGCACAGAAAGAAAAAGTAATATCTTTATAAGGACCAAGGGCAGAGCCTGAATGTGACAGAGTATGTTATTTTAGTAAAAATTATGTCAGCAATGGCTGATTTGACCCATTTCATGCCTCGTAGGCTGACACTGCATTCACAGCTTTATAGTTCAGCAGCGACATTAAAGGTGAGCATTAATTGGATGAGAAAGAATCAGGGTCATTGAGAAAGTCAACAACAGACCCATTATTTAGCCCTATCACTGTGAACAAGGATCACAGATTACCAACAATCCTAAACCAATGGCATGATGCCACATTTTAGTAGTACTAAAGGGTCACAGGGTAATTATGTGTTGACAGGGTAATTATGAATGGCTTGCTTATAGTTTTTTCTGAATATTAAAGTGGTACAATTGTCTTTGAGCACTGAAAAAAAAAATTACACGCTTCACCTATAAGCTCTGCATATGGACAAAATACAGTATGCGGCATGCTGTCGATTACCACAAAAAATAACTTTGAAACCCCCCTTAGGTTGTGAAAACAAAAGACAAATGTGTGCACAGTAATGCTTTTACAATAGAAGTCAATGGGGTGAATGTACCACTAATAAACATTTAGAATATGAAACACTGTTCTGAAAGTATACAGTAACTGTAAAACCTTAACATTTCATGTACATTACACGTATTAGTTGTAATCCAATCTTTTAACTCATGCCATGACTATGCAAAGTCAATACACCTTGCAACTTTTGCATGATATAAGTGCAAAGATATCAAGAGTAAGAGCACTGTATCGGTAAAGCACTGGCTGTGTTCTACATCATCTATTACACAGTGTGCTATGCACTAAAAGTATGCTATTTACTAGTAACAGTAAAGTATATCGCTTTCAGTATGTAGAAATACATACTTCTGTCACGTGCTGTTTTGAATTTGCATGCAAGCATTAAGGCGGTCGCACACCAGACGAGAAGCGCCATACGTCGCGCTGCGCCTAGCAAATGGCACAGGTATCAAACACAGGGCACGTCGATGCAGTTCAGGTGGCAGAGAGTACACACAAAAGTTACCAAGGTCTTACCCATTTTCAAGAATGAACAAGGCTAGATTAAATAATCTATGTCCTTTGATAATGATTTGGGTCTAATTTATTGGAAAATATGCAAGTTGCGCTCAGTGGTGCTGCAGAAATTTGAGCAGACTCCGGAGACGTAGTTGGGCACCGCAGACAGATGCCGGGCCGCAGCGGTGTGCGTACATTCATAGAAAACGACTGTTTCGAATTTTAGAACGCTCAGTGTCGTCCGCCAGATGTGTTCGGTGTGCGACCCCCTTTAGCATCTAGTTAAATTAATTGATTACTACTAAATTTTAGGTTTGCACAACTAAAAACTGCTGTGTCAGCTTCAGCTTGGCCTTCCTAATTACTTTTCTTCAACTTTAAAAAGTTGTAAAAGTATATAATCCAGGTACCTTTTTGGCAAACAGTTTTTAACACTATGATTAGAGATGCACTAATTTTGCAAACTATGTTGGACAAATGGTATTTGAATGGGAATGACCAGACTGTTTAATATAGCAAAACAGTAATTACATTGGTTATGCATAACCGAAAAGTAGTTCCACCTCAAAAGGAAAATTCAGACAACTTTACAAATGAAATAATAAACATTTTCACTGAATAACTCATGTAAATTATTTAACAAAAATATGAGCTTTACATTTCTTCATTAACATTTTGCAATTCTGCCTTTAAACTCTCTGGTACATTCACCTCATATACTTTTTTGTAAGTGCAAGTAATTTTCTGTGGAAATCGACAGCATGCCACCGATGGTGTTGATGGATCTTAAGTTTCTTTAAAGGCAGCACTTCACAGAACTTCCAAGTATGAGTAGAAAAAATGAAAATGATTACTGTGTGTAGATAACCATTTGTGAAGACTCCAAGGAACCTGGGGGTTACAAGCCTTGCTCTCAACCGCAGCTTAAGGTCAATGGGCAGGAGTTGGATCTCAGTAACTCTTAAGTTAGTGGTTGATCCCTACTTGACATAAAGCCTGAGGCCATCTTGCAAGTACCTTAGACCTCAGAACAGGAAACCATGGCGCTACAGAAAATTGAAAGATAATTAGCAAGAAATTACAACAAATACGCAATTTATTGACACACATTATATAGCAGAACAAGGGCATAGGCCAGGGCTATTTAAATCCAATACTTGAGAGCCACCATCCTGCAGAGTTTAGCTGCAACCCTAATCAAACACACATGAACAAGCTAATCTAGGAATTCAGCAATACTTAAAAGGTACAAGCAAGAGTATAAGTGCAGGATTCATAAGTCATTGTTTAATCTCAGCCTCCCTCTCTCTTTATCTTTCTATCTCTCAGACATGGATATTGGAGGTTTGGAAACTGTGGTGGCCAACTCGGCCTACGTGTCAGCACGTGGGAGTATAGATGGAGCAGCCGCGGCAACTATGCGTGACAAAAAATACCGTGCTAAGCTCAATCTTCCACACATAAGACAATGCGAACACATTAAGTCTACAGTCGATTCTGCATTTGACAGCATGTGCGTACGCCAGCAAATTGGTAAATGGCTCTTTCAGCAATATCTCGAAAGTGAAGCTGCTCACAAGGATGCTGTAGACCTCTGGAAAGATATTGAAGACTACAATGTTGCACAAGAAAATGATAGAGCTCAGAAAACACAAAAGATGATCAACAAATACTACGAGTCATCCTCCAATAACTTTTGCAACTTCCTGCCAGATAAAGCATTAAGCAGGGTGAAGGAGGATCACAAGAACATTCCGGGGGATCTGTTTAAAGAGAGCGAACATCAGCTCCTTGCCCACCTGGAAGCTAAAGCACTGAATGGCTTCAAGGACAGCATGTACTTTCTGCGTTATGTACAGTTTAAATGGCTGGAGAGTCAGCCTGTTACTGAGGATTGGTTCATGGATTTCAGAGTGCTTGGAAAAGGCGGGTTTGGTGAGGTCCATGCTTGCCAAATGAAGGCAACAGGGAAGATGTACGCTAACAAGAAATTGAACAAGAAGAGGTTGAAGAAATGAAAAGGTTATGATGTAAGGGAGAGGGCTAGTTTATCAGTAGAGCCTCTATACAAACCAAATTTGGTTTCATCCATTGCCCAGAGCCATTTTCACACCTAGTTCATTTGGAGCTTTTGATTCGGAACCTGGTGAATTTTCTTCCTCTGTTTGTTTCGTTTAGGCATGCACTTTATGCTCTTGCATCCACACCAAAACAATCAGACAGATTTCTGGTTTCAAGTGAACTCAGGAATGGTTCAAATGTTGTGAGAATGCGTCGGACAAAAGAACCAAACCATATCCCCATGATAACAATGAGTATACTTGATGGATCTTTGAAGAAGAAATCTGTGGCGGAGCACATTATTGTAATTCATAATCAAAATGTGGATTTTGCCTTCTATTAAATACTTGAAACCTTTTTGCCGACTCTCTACTAGATATAATCTTTTTTTTTAAATCTTTAAATTATATAATATATAATTTAATGCAGAAACAATGCAAAAGTAACTAATAATAACCGATAATATTTATTTATAGCACAACCTCTGATTGGAACACACACTTCAATGTACCATGCAGTGGCATTTTGCATAACCGCAACAGACAAATTCTAATTTCCCCACGAGAGATTAGACTTTACAATAAAACGGTTAAAAACCAGAATATATCTACAAATAGAAATAGATTTTAGCGATTTTTTATCAGTGTTTGAATTGTGTCAGAACTCTTGGAGGGTCCCCTTAAAACCGACTACACGTGGCGCACTTCTGCGTGTTTAAAATTTTCAGACGGAAAAATCTAATTTTAATTACTTATGAAAACTGGAACAGATAATGGATGATGTCGCATTGTGACTTGGCAATAATTTGTTTATAATAATAATAATTATTATAATATTTCTGGTTTTCTAGCTTTTATGAAACACCTGGGGACCCCCAAATGTAAATGTTTTTAGTCTTATGGGGGGGTCCATATCATGTATTTTTAATGAGACTAGGTAGGCTAAACCTCTAAAAAGTGTGCAAACAATCTGACCAATGAGGGGACAATCTGCTGTCTTTGGAAATGTTGCCTTAAGTTGTGGTCACATTTACTTTCACACAGCAAAATTCCACAGGTGCAATACAGTCATCTCAATGGGAATCCACACGATTGGGAATTTCGCACAATGGACTTCCGGTGGGCAAGAATTTTTCCTTACGGATTTTGCATGGAGTTCAAGTTTGGTGAACTTTGACAAACGAATTCGCCGACAAACAGGAAGTTGCTGTTGGACGAAGACAATTTTAGCAGTGAATTACTTTTTAACTTCACTCTCCCAGAGTATAAAATGCAACATTAAAAAGAAGCTAAACCGTTTTTTTGCTGGTTCCACACATGCTTTAAACAATCTACGCCTTCTTCACTTGCAGAATTTTGCCATGCGAAGGTAAATGTGATCACGACTTTATGAAAGCAAAACGAATCAAGGAGAAAATGCAACATTGTACCAGTAGATGCTTATCCACCATCAGGCCGAATGGTTCTGTGCACAGTGAGTAATGGTTCCAGTAGCATTTCCACGTGAATACAGTCCGGCACGGTACAATTACAAACCGTTCTCAAACCCTGATTTATCAGCGAGGTTAGCTACAGGAGAACCATGCTGGTAGAACAGCATTAGCAACGTGGAGACTCATGATTGGTCACTTGACCAGTCAGTTAATTCCAATCCTGATTTTGCAGCACCACAATGAAAAAAGAAATGTAACCGTGTCAACAAACCCGGATTGATACCGAACAGCATAGTTTGGCAATGGTTACTATTTGTCCACATGGTGGAAAAGCCTCTAATTTTATTCCATTTCTGAACAAAGTAAATTAACTACAGGTCTGAAAACAGCCTTAGACTTTGTACAGGAAGCTCTTGTGATTACTGAACTGCAAACATCATGTGCTGTTAAGTATGCATTTCACAAAAACCTGCTAGTGGAGCAATCCCTCCACTACACCACATAGAAGGGAAAAGAACAATTGAGAGAAAAGGAAAGAGACACATACAGTAGAGACATGAGATTAGATTAACCTGAGAACATGGAATTAAGCAGCTCTAATCATAGTGTATTGGCTCAGTGCAAATAAGCTTGTAAGCTCTGCTTGATACTCCACAAAGCAGCTCAACAGCAACAGAGAAGGACACAACGTCTCATTCCCTCCGTCAGGGAATGGAGGTTCCGAAAGTAACCAGATAACGTTCCCTATCTGTCACTCACTCAACGTTGTGTCGATGTAGTGACACTAGGGGTCCCTATACAAAATGCCACAACTAGCTGAACTGTGTTACGTGGACTGGCGGTGCGAGATGGGCAGACCGCTGTGTGCCTCAAAAGCCAGCGCACCAGGTAGTAACGTAAACTCCCCCAACACTCTTATGAGCATCGAATGGTCCTTCGGGAACAAGTCGACTGCCCAAAAAATAAGGACAGGCTAGCCCAGCTGTGGCCTCTTTTCCTCTTTTTTTTCTCCCCAAAAAGAGTGGAATTTTTTAACCGACTGGGGGCCATAAATGTCTATGTCGGGGTGGTGTCACTCCCAAGAGGAAGACACCATGGAGACCACACCCCGCCTGGGGGGGGGTATTTTGAGTGGAAATACATCACATGGTCTTACCGAGTCTTGTCAGAAGTATGTCATGTAGAGAAGTCCCAAGGTAGGTCCCACCCGAGGGGGGAGGAGTTTCTATAAACATGGTGACCGGGGGCAGAGGGGCCTCTACCCAAGGAAGATGCAGTTTACCAACAGGGAAACGATTTAGCGGAAGATATCACATGGGGTCACCTATGGGGAACCAGCACATGTGGAGCACCTACCTCAGTACAGGGCCTAATTAGCACACGTAATGGGCCAGCAGCGAGTTTCTCCACAAACTCATCTGCCACAGGGCTAAGGAGGAAAGTCATCCAGGTATCACAGCTTGTGAACACGACTGGGAGTCAAAAGCGCAGGTCTTCACCTCATGGGAGGGGAAGGGCACTATGCGCAAGTGGTACACCCGGCCAGCTGTCCCGGAACTTACTTTTCTCGGCTTGGAGTTGGACTCAGTCTCGATGACGGCGTGCCTCACAAACGAGCGTGCACAATCGGTGCTGAACTGTCTGAAGGCGTTCAGATGGAAGACAGCGGTTCCACTGAAACTTTTTCAGTGGCTCCATGGGCATATGGCATCCTCAGCGGTGGCCACACCGCTCGGGTTGATGCATATGAGACTGCTTCAGCACTGGTTTCAGACTCGCGTCCCGAGATGGGCATGACGCTGCGGGACACATTGCGTGGTCATCACGCCAAATCTGTCGCTGCCTCTTCAGCCCTTGGACTGACCTTGCATTTCTATGGGCAGGGGTTCCCCTAGAGCAGGTCCAAGATGGGCTGGGGCGCTGTATGCAGTAGTCACACAGCCGCAGGCTCCTGGACTGGCCTGCGGCTGCGTTGGCACATCAACTGCCTCGAGTTGTTGACAGTACTGCTCACCCTGCGGAGGTTCCGGCCATTGATCCAGGGCAAGCATGTGTTGGTCCGAACAGACAACACGGCAATGGTAGCATACATCAACCATCAAGGCGGTCTACGCTCCCATTGCATGTCACAACTCGCCCGCTGTCTCCTCCTCTGGAGTCACCAGCACCTCAAGTCGCTACGAGCCAGTCACATCCCGGGTGACCTCAACAACGCAGCGGACGTGCTGTCATGACAGGTTACGCTCAGGTGAGAGTGGAGACTCCACCCCCAGGTGGTCCAGCTGATTTGGAGTCAATTCGGTCAAGCACAGGTAGACCTGTTTGCTTCCCGGGAATCCTCCCACTGCCCGCTTTGGTACGCCCTGACCGAGGCATCCCTCAGTATAGATGGGCTGGCACACAGCTGGCCCCCGGGATTACGCAAATACGCATTTCCATCAGTGAGCCTACTTGTACAGACCCTGTGCAAGGCAAGGGCTGCCTCTGCAATCTTCGTGAAGACACGAGGAGACAAGGACAGGCCAAAGGGGAGGACCTTGTACTGGTATGCCCGGCCCTCGAAAGCAAACCGCAGGAAGGGTCTGTGTCGAGGTAAGACCGAGATGTGAAGTACGCGTCCTTCAGGTCTTCAGGTCGAACCAATCTTGATGATGGGTGCTCGCTAAAATGCATTTTTGCATCAACATCTTGAACGGGAGTCTGTGTAAGACCTGGTTCAGTACTCGCAGGTCCAAGATTGGCCACAACCCACCGCCTTTCTTCGGTACGATGAAGTAGGAGCTGTAAAACCCCTTCATCCGGAGGCCGGAGGGACAGGCTCTATCGCACCCTTCCGTAGAAGAGTAGCGATCTCCGCACGCAAGGCAGCGGCATTCTCGCCCTTCACCAAGGTGAAGCGGACGCTGCTGAACCTGGGCGGATGCCTGGTGAACTGAATCGCGTAGCCAAATCGGATGGTCCGGGTCAGCCATCGCGACGGGTTGGAAAGCGCGAGCCACGCGTCCAAACTCCGGGCGAGGGGGACCAAGGGGATAATCACGTCGGACGTACCGGCGAGTGGGGCCTCGCGGCGGGACAGAGCGGAGCCCGAGGCGCCATGTCGAGGGGGCTCGAACCCCATGGTCGTGCTGAGTCCAGAGACATCGAAGCACTTACTTGGCTCCTGACACCCACCATAAGATTGATCGAGGAGGGGGGAGGAGGAACATCATCCCTGCAGTCCGTCGGAACCAACCCGGTGTGGGCATGTTTGTGCCACAGCTGGGCGCGCAAAGGCAGGGGGTCCGCCGCTGGAGCACCAAACCTGCCAAAATGGGACGGTGGACGGTGGTCGTGACGACAGCCATGCGCACCTGACATGTGACCCAGAGAACAAGGAAACCACTCTTTTCTTGAAGTTTTGTGTACCGCAGCCTCTTGGGCATGTGGTGAAAAAAATGAAACAAAAGATTCTCCTCCCGGCCCTCCACCAGGGGATGGAGTGGTCTGTCTACCAGCTCCGTAGAAGCGGGTCCCCTCATCCCTGGGTTGCCCATCTCAGGGGAACTTCAAAGCCTTCTTCGGGTTCTTGGCGGCCGGCCATGAGACGGGTGGCGTCTGGTTCCTGCGGTGGGCTCCATGCCAGTGCTGGGCTGTGGGGGCGGGCTGTGGCGGAGCCGGTGCTGTTGCTGCAGGAGGACACCCTTGGCGACGAGCAGACAGGGTGCAGGGTCTTGAGCCGCGCCGGGCAGGATGTGTTGGATGGCCTCCGTCTGCTGTGTCACCACCGAGAACTGCTGGGCAAAGTCCTCGACGGTGTCACCGAACAGGCCAACCTGGGAGATGGGGGCATCAAGGAACCGTGCCTTGTCAGCCTCTCTCGTGTCGACCAGGTTAACCAAAAGTGGTGTTCCTGAACCACCAGGGTGGACATAACCTGCCTGAGAGACCACACCATGACCTTCGTCGCCTGGAGAGCGAGATCGGTCGCCGAGCGCAGTTCCTGCATCAATCCCGGGTCAGAACTACCCTCGTGCAGCTCTTTTAGTGCCTTAGCTTGGTGTACCTGTAGGAGAGCCACGGCGTGCAGTGTGGAGGCGGCTTGTCCAGCGGCACCGTAGGCCTTAGCCATCAGAGATGACGTAAACATACAGGCCCTGAATGGGAGCTTCGGGCACCTTCGGATCACCGAATACCCCTTGGCCGCCCCACCATCGAGCCCAGCCAAAGCCTCCGCGTCAGAGTGGACGAGCCCACTCTCCGATGCTGTGCTCGATAGCTCATCGTCTTCCCGGGCCCCGAATAAGAGGTCGAACTCGCCCTGAGACGAGCCGGTGGTCTCATCCGAGAGCCCGATCAGGGCAAGTGAGCATGCTGAGGAATGGGAGGTCCGTGGGGGGTTACCCGGCAGAGGTGGTCCCATTGGAGTCCCCAAATCGCCACCAGTGCTAACCGACGCGCCTCATACCTGTAGGTAGAAGGACCGAGGTGGGGAGCCGCTGGGGTGGCTTGCTTTCTTACAAAGGCAAGCCGCAACCGCAACATTGCCATGGTCATGTTCTCGCAATGAGGACAAGACCCATCCACGAACGAAGTCTCCGCGTGGGCAGTGCCCAGACACGTAAGACAGCGATCATGGCCTTCAGAAGTGGAGAGATAATGACCTCAACCAGGAATAACACACAAACGGAAAGGCATCTTTAAAAAGACGTTCCGTGTGTGCCACTCTTTTAGAATTGAAAATATACTCTTTTTAGAATATACTCTTTTTGTTGTTCTGCCGAAGCACCCAGGGCTGTTCTCTGCACTCCACGAGTGCAGAGGGGGAGAAGCCGCTGAAATGCGCTGTAAAATCAAGAAGTTTGAGGTGATTGGTAGGGAGAATTGAATTCAGAGCACTGAATGCAACCGCTCGGCTCCAAAGAGAAAATCTGAATGAGTGGGTGCATACCAGCTCCTTTTATACCCGTATGTCCGGGGGAGTGGTATGCAAATTCCACTCGCCAACTCCCATTGGCCTTTTTTCAAAAAGCAGAGGTGTTTGGGGCTCCCAAGAGTGACCCCTTGTGTCACTACACCGACACAACTTCGAGAGAGTGACAGATAGGGAAATGAGAATTTTTTTGTCTTTCCCAAGTTTTGAATCAACAAATTAAGAATTGTAGATTTCCTAGTTTCCCATGTGCAGAAATGTAAAGGTGGATGAAAAATACAGTTGAAATACCTTAGAAAAGCAAGGTATGTGGTTAACAAGCACCTCTCTAAGGATTGACTTTAGGAAGAGAGAATAAGTGTTTGCACAAGATCTAATTATGAAGGACACAAGCTAATTCTCTGTTTTGGCCTTTGCAGTGGGTCTTTGTATCAAGAGGCATTAGGGCCTGAATATTAGTACATCCTGACACTTAGTCTAGTAGCAACCCATCCCAAGAACTTTTCACAATAGTACCATAATGTTTCTCTTTTACTTTGTTTTACCTTGTCTGTTTTAACTTTTGATCCCATTTTGTCTCAAAGGGTGCTATTATTGAGAAGCGCATCCTGGCTAAAGTGCACAGTCATTTCATTGTGACTCTGGCCTACGCTTTCCAGACCAAAACAGACCTCTGCCTGGTCATGACCATCATGAATGGAGGAGACCTCAGGTGTTACTTACATGTCCATGTTTGCACATAGTATTTGTGTATTCCTTTTGAATAGTTCAGAGAAGATACCATAGCTTAGTAGCAGAAGTTACCCAGATAGCACATGTACATCTCCGAGATGTCTTTTTTAGATCTTTTCATCTGGAAAGCATCACAATCTAATTAACATCTGATAAACATCTTAAAAAGATCAGATTTACAAACATTCTAAATCACAAACATCTCAAAGACATCTGCTGAATGTCTCATTGACATCCAAGGAATACTTATGGACATACTGTATGTCTTAGATGTATTGCAGATGAGCAAACAACATAAAAATACAACTTCCAGATGAAAACACAAACATCAAACAGATGTATAAGTGATGTACATGTGCTATCAGGGCAGGATGTTGTTAGCATAGCAATTTTTGTTTTGGCATTCTACAAGCACTTTCTATGAATGCACATACAATAAAGTGCAGTAGTCATACCATGATAGTGATGAAATCAGATGGTAATTCCATGCTAATTGGATATACCACAGTACTGAACACTTACCATATGTATGTACCATTCATGTACTCCAAGGTACTTTAAAATGCATTGGTAATACCATGGTGCTTTTTTATTAGTGAGTTAAATCATGTTTACTATGTTTATGTATCATTTACATGGTACTCCAAGGTACTTTAAAGAATTCTATAGTAATACCATTGCACTTATGTAAGAGTGAAAAAGCAACATTTAAAATTGCATTTAATGTGTTTGTACAGAATGCAGGTGGTGTGTCTGTAAGAATTATAGCATCTTTCCTTCTAATCCAGCATAATCTGTTGAGATTATCTGAGTGGCAGCATTTTGCTTTACAAACCGATTTCACTGGGTTTGGCTCACAAGGCCAGTGGGTCATGCACACATACAAGGTTAACATTCTTTGATTACATTCTCCATTCAAAACAAATCGAAATGGGAAAAACTTTGTATGTACTTTAATATACACCCAGTCATCACCTGAAGTACAAGTTACTTCTCAGGTTTAAACCACATTTGCAGTATCCATCAACATACAATTTTAAAGTGGTAGCTGTGTTTTTGGAACATGGCAATTGGTTTCTAGCTCGTCATTAGCTGGCCCTAGATGGTTTATGTGGTTTATCAGCTGGCTGAGCTGATAGATTAATTAGAATCAACAATAACTACAATAAAAATTACTTTAATTTACTTTCACACAAATCATGAGTGAAACGGCAAATTATTCTTTTCACCTTGTTCCTCACACAAATCTATATTATGACCTTAAAAAAACTTTTACTACAGCACGACTTGGAAAGTATACATTTTAACATTGGCATAATATAGCCAACTACATTTACAAGCTTGTTCATGCATGATTAAATTGTGCAGCACCTTATGCAATGGACTCCTGAAAAACTCCAGAAAGTTCACAAAATGACTTGGTTGCTTAAGTAATTGCACGTTTCATGCCACATTTACTTTTTCTGACCCTATCGGTTAGGTTTAAGTTTAAGTTTAGGGTAGAGAGGTAAGTTTTGTTGATTTAAAACTCTATAGAGCGCAACAGTGCCCGCCCACTTTTTCAGCCATCTGGGTTCTGGAAGTTTTTCCCCATTCATTTCTTCCATAGACTTTTTATAAAATCCTTCATAAAAGAGTTATAAGCCATCAAACAAACTAGCTAGCTCCAAGGTGAATCACAACATCACAAACTTTGTTTTGAGGCTAAAAAGTTTTGAAAATCGGACAAAGAAAAAGGAAAAAGTCTGTGTCCTTACAATCTTTCATAAGGGCAAAAATTACAATCCCATGAAGCACTGCGAATTATATCATTGAATAAAAAACTATGGAAATATATAAAACTTTTGATTTTAGGTTGTTGATTATAAGTAGAGAAAGAATATATTTGACTTTTATTGCAAAATATTCTGATATATACAAATATACAAGTAGTCTAATGGTGAAGGGAGACCGACTCAATTACGTGGCGGTGGCTCCGAGGCAGGTTTCGCAGGTTTCGTTGGCCGTGGTTTTCTGATTGGTGGATCTTTCACTGCTGTACCATGGGTAATGTAGTTGTTAACCATGAATTACGCAATCAAATATGATTTTTAAGTTGAAATAACGCAAACGGATGGCTTCAACGGAAGCATATACCATCGAGGAACTATTTCGTAGCTCGCTGTAGGTCTGTCTTTAAAGGTTTGTAAGTTATCGTTGAAAATCAGTTAGTCTATGGGATAATAAATGAATGGGATTTTTACTTCCGGAACCAGACTGTTGCGCTCTATAAGACGTTAACCAAAAAAATCTCATCTGTTTTTCATTTCACAATTGCTTTTTATGACAGTATCTGTAAGGATTAAGGTTTAGGGTAGGGAGTCACATAATATTCATTCAATCAGACCACCATAAATTAATACACCCTGTTTTTCCCTACATGGCCATTTACCCTCATTGGTAGTTTGCTGGTCAGCCTCCTAATCAGTTTTTACAAGCTAATGGACCAGCTAGAAAACAGCAACCATGTTCCAAATATAGCAACCATCTTAAAGGTGAAAAAGTTTTCAAAAAGATTTCCCAAGCACTCCTCCTCTCTTCCATTGGTTCTAGGCAAACAGATAGTACTGCCCCAAACTCACACCACTGGTTGAGCCAGTGTCCTTATCAGGCGGGTTGGGATGCTCAAACATGCAGAACAATGTTTTTATAGTGCCACAGTGTTGACACTTTATATTTACAACTTAGCTTACTTATTGTTGTCTCTGCATATTAACCTGGGATAGGAGAAAGCATCTGAAAAAACACTAAAACATCAGCTGGATTTTCCAGCAGGGTTTCAAGAAAAAGACAGAAAACTTTTATAAGCTGGAATTCTGCAAACATTACATCATTTTTAACCATTCTATGGGTAAAACTAACTCCCTCCCTTGCTCTTTACTTTAGGTACCATATGTATAATGTGGATGAGAAGAATCCAGGATTTAATGAGGTTAGAGCTTGTTTTTACACTGCTCAGATCATCTGTGGACTTGAGCATTTGCACCAGCACAGGATTGTGTACAGAGACCTCAAACCTGAAAATGTGCTGCTGGATGATGCAGGTGAGAAAAATACTTATAATTGCCTGCCTCTCCTGCTCAGGCCTGCTCCTTTAACTTCAGGCTCATACACAAAGACTTAATCCTTTGCGATTAATAAAGTCCCTCAGAAATATCTCTGTTTTAGGACATGTGCATCTGTCTGATCTGGGTTTGGCTGTTGAACTACCACCAGGGAAGGACAAAGCACAGGGATATGCTGGGACCCCAGGTCAGAGAAATTTTCATTTGTACACACTTAAACCATTTGTGTATTCATGCATGCGTACTTAAAAATATACCGCAAGCTACATAAAAAAAATAAATCTTTGTGTTGACAAAAGTAAGGAATAACCATAAACCTCCTTTTCCACCTATTGCTTAATTTCTTAAAAAATGATTAAAAAAAAAGTGGATCCGAAAGAAAATTGGAGGATGGAAAAAAAAAAACAAATGATTTGACTAAAATGATACCAATAGTAATTAATGCAATACAGCAAAAATGTTATACAATAAGTATCCTGATATTAGTAGAATAAATAATTCAAGTCTATACTAATGAAACCATTATATTACCCAGGGGCAGTACACTTTTTCAAATAAACATAATTAAAATAAATATTAGAATTATATATTTCAATAGAATTACAATATTTCATAATTGTTATTATTATAGAAATAGTGGTATCCCTTGAAATAATGAAAGTGTGAGAGAAATGTGCCTTTAAGACACTTCCATGTTTGTGACTGTGTTACCTAAGCGGGCAAGTCAGGTACCTAGACTAAATCCCAAGTTCTAATAAGAACACTAATACGATTGCAACCACAGGTGTTTAGGTGGATGTAGCATTCCCTCTCCAGTCACCATGGGGCGTCAGTTAAAAGTTCCGATTACATATAGTCGGCTGTAGGCAGTAAGTAGATTCTGCATCAAACCACAGGAAATTCAGGACACATGACAATTAAAATACTGCATGAAGATGCATGCATACTGTACCTATTAAACACTATTGCAAAAGGTTTTGTAGCACTACACTGAACTGAACAGATCTGCTCCCAGCTGAACCTTAGCTACCTTTTCTGGACTGCTAAAACTGCATGTTCAAGATCGTGGACAAGGAGGACAGAGAGTTCAAAAGAGGTGTACCTGTAAGTGTCATGAAGTTAGGGAGGGGGATGTTTCAGTTAGTCTCCGGTAGTTAGATCTTTGACTAACAGCATGAGGTCTGCTCCACATTGAAGCTTATTATGGCCAACCAGTCGGATTAGAACTTGTCAGAGTGCTGCCAGTTTTGTATTTAATTAGGGCTGCCATCTGCCACGTAGTAGTCGGGATGTCCCATATTTTGGTAGAATTTAAGACATCCCATACTGGAAGCCTTTTGTATAGACTGGCACTGAGCGGACTGTGGGCAGCCCATATGGAGGACAAAACCTGCAAAATTAATAAATAAGACAAATACATAAATAAATACACATATTTTTGCATTTAAATACATATTTTTTCACTAGCCAAAGCTGAGGCAGCTCTCGGTTCTTGGCTGACAGAAGTGGAACCCAACGTGGTCTTCTGCTGTTGTAGCCCGTCTGCATCAAAGTTTGATGAGTTATGCATTCTGAGTTTCTATTATGCTCATTAAAATTGTTCAGAGGGGTTATCGGAGTTAATGTAGCCTTTATGTCAGCTTGAACCAGTCTGGCCATTCTTCGTAGACCTCTCTCATCAACAAGGAGTTTCCGTCAGCAGAATAGGCAAAGACAAGTTCATGAGTGAATTGAAATTTTAATTGAAAACTTCCCCTTTGATCCCCTTGAGGGGAAATTCCCATGTTACAACAGCACTTAGTTAAAAGATAAACTATAAAGAAAAATTATACACAAAGTAATAAGTACAAGCAAACAGTAATGCACCAATTTAGTCTTGCACTAAAATATTGCACAATTACATTAATAATAAATAAATAGATATTGCACATGAAGTAAAAAAAACAAACAAAAAAAAACACTCTAGAAATCATGTGTGATGTTGGTTGAACAATCTTATGGCAGATGGAAGACAGGACATATGATAATGCTCTATTTGAGCAGCGAGAGTGAACGAGTCTGCCACTGAATGTGCTGCCCAGGGCCCTCACTGTCTCATGGAGAGGATGAGAGGTGTTGTTTTGGATGAATGACAACTTAGTCACTATTCTTTTATCTCCTGTATCATCGATGGTGCCCAAGGGACACCCCAGGACAAAACTAGCCTCCTTATCACTTTATTAAGTCTCTTTCAGTCCCTCTCCAAGATGTCTCCACCCCAGCAGACCACAGCATACATGATTACAGAAGCTACCACAGTGTCATAAAAGGTCTTTAACAGTGCCCTGCACACTCCAAAGGACCGCAATCATCTCAGGAGGTGGAGATGATCAGTTTGTTTTTACGCTGCTCAGATCATCTATCCTTTACAGGACATCTGTGTTATCAGAACAGCATGGATGGAGTGAGTGAGTCCTACATCCAAATGCTCTTGCAGGAAGGAGAGTATTGTCTGCACAGGGCAATGCTTTGGATCCTCACCCCGAGAGGAGTACCAATCAGCAAAGAGTCACCACAAACGACTATGTGTGGTCTCCAGGGAGGCAAGAAGATTCACCTCGGCCTCCCAAATACCTCTGAACTAATTGAGGATGGTGTCTCCATTCCCCCGTCTGGCACCCTGATGCTAGAGTAAACCTGCTCTGCTGTTCAGGTGGCTGGAGACGTGCATCGCAGGTAGGAGACATGACTCATTCCAGAGGAGAATTTGGCTCGCCAGGTTCAACATTGGATGTGACCGTACTCGTCCTTGGCATTTTATATACGCCACAACTGCACTACGGTCCATAAGAATCAGAACATGAATTTTGAGGTCTGACCAAAAGGCTCTCAGAGCCAAGAGGACTGCACTGTTTGTGCACCTTTCCAGGAGCCAAATGCCGGACGACTATTGCACAGGGCTCCCCAGCCTGTGTTGGACACGTCTCTGGTGACAACTTTGGCATCTGACCATCTTGGTGAGTGCCACATCTTTCCAATAAAACTCAGTTCTTCTTCAAAGATCTCTGTACTTGTACCTCCAACTGAGCTATCAGCATCCAATTGTTGAAGTAACACAGACATCGCTCTGCCTAAGTGGAGCAAGTGCCGCATCTCCACATTTCTTACTTGTACAAAGGGCCATGGTCATCCCGAAGGGTAGGACCTTGAACTGGAATGCAGTCTCCTTGAAGGTAAATCTCAAGAATGGCCTGCAGCAAGGGGATATCTGCACATATGCGTCTGCAAATCGCTTGACACAAACCAGTCCAGTGGATGGACAGGAGACAATCTGTCTCTGAGTAACTACCTTAAATGGAGACTTACACAAGTGTCCAATTCAAGCTCGTCAAGTCCAGTATGGGCCACAGCCCATATTTGGCGACCAAAAAATTAACAGCCGTATAAGCCGCTCTGTCCCTTGCATGCTGGTACTTCCACCATCACATTTTTGGTGAGGAGATATTGTACCTCTGAGAGTAAAATTGGTGACTCCCTCACCTTACGGTAAAGGACAAAACGCCATTGAGGTGAGGTTATGAACCAAAGCACATAGCCTTGTTTTCGACTGTGCTCAATGTGGCTGCCGGTGGCTGAACTCCACCCACCATCAGGGGGTGCACTTTTCTGAACATGTTTGTGCCTCGTGCAGCCACTACAAGGTCTGTCAGTTGTACTAGGGAATAGCAGACTTCTGGCATACCGTCAACAGCAAAGACTGAAAATAGTGTTCTTGTTCCCAGCATACAACGGCAGGGAAAGTGGAAGCATTGTCCTGGGAATATGGAAGAAACTGCTCAACAGGGTCTATTCAGCATATCTGCCTCTCAATGACGATTTAAGTTTGTGCTGTGACATGGCAGTTCTCTGGCATGACATCAACACAGTAAAAACAGATATCGAAATGATCTGTGTGATGCCACAAACATGTTCCCGGCTTGCAACAGCAGGGAATGACACCTAAAATCTCTGTGTTGTGACACAGTCATCTTCTGGCATGACATCAGCAACAGTGAAAACAGGGCTAACCGTCCTGTGTTACATTCTCGTTCACGGCTCACAATGGCAGGGAAAGCGAGAACGAATTTCTGACAATTTTAGCCAGGCGTGTCATTCCACTGGCTCCAGGTCGCCCATAGACCTGACAATTTCTTGGGAAGAGATCTTGGTTACCGGGGTGCCAATTCGTGGCATGGAGTTTTTCCATAAGCACTGCAAAGGCAGGTGAACCAAAGAGCCTTTTTTTAAATGGCTGGGTTCTCTCAAGCTTGAACCTTGTCATGTGTGCCAACATGGCAACCGAGACAAGTTTTATTCCTAGGAAGGAAAATTACTGGTTGGGCACCAACACATTCTTTGTTCAGTTGACTCTGTTTTTAGGGCTCAAGTGAGAACTTCAGGCAACTCAGTCTCAAGTTGAACATCCCTGCTGAACATGGCTTCTGCTTTCAGAACAAAAGCATTTAGCCGAGAGCAAAGCATGTTGAGTTTCATGTGTTTGCCATAAACAGTAAATCTCAGAGAGCTCTGTGTTAGCAAGGGCTTAGCCCAGGCTATATACAGTGCTCGTACTGGACAGGCAAACTGCTTAATATGAAGAAAAAGGAGGCACGTAAGGCTTGAGCCTGCAACAAACCCTCCAAAAATCTCTGCGCTCTATATCCCCTTCTTTTCAGCAAGTGACTCTTTTAGTTTATTTCAATATACTCTTAGGAGTGCAATGTAAACTCTACAAACCTGGAAGAGTTTTGAAGAGGTGCTTCTTTGCTGGAACACAGCAGGGAGAAGAAGAGAACTCGTTCTTGCTGATGGGGTGCAGATCAACAGCGAAGCTTTGGTGTAGGGTTCCAGAGCACAAGAAATGTCAAAGCTGCCCTGAAAGAAGGAAAATTCTTATTGTGCGACACTGGGCTCCAACTTATATGCTCACGGTGACGTCAGCATAGGCGGAGCGTCAAGCTTCACCAGCCAATAAAATTGTCAATGTCAATGCCCCTTGTAGGGTGCTCACATAGAGTCAGCTTCTAATGCTGCGTCAAAGTCACCTTCTTGAAAGGGAAAAAAAAATTCTCACTAGATTTCAAATGGGTCAAATATGTTTTGTAATCTGCACTGCGACATCGAGGTAAGCCCAGTTGATACATGCACGCTCCAGTGATAAAGTAGGATAGAGCGGAGCGAATCACTTGATGCATGAGTGGTTCTATAATGGCTTGCACCACAGTGGCGTGAAACCAGGCTTTAATTGCACTGTGCAAATGTGCCTTTTAGATGAGAAGCATATTTTATGAACGGCAAATAAATATCATGACATTTGATTCGGCAGACCAAAATTTCACTTGGGCGGTCGTCAAAACATTTTCATTTTATTATGAACCAGCCATAGTTCCATACAAGAGTGTGGAAAAATTGGTAGGTCATTTATTTGCTTTAACACAAGCATTGCATAAAGCCTTAGTTAGAATTTAGTAACAGATGTGTCTCCTCAGGTTTCATGGCTCCAGAATTGCTGCAGAAGAAAGAATATGATTACACTGTAGACTACTTCACTCTCAGGGTGACTATATATGAGATGGTTGCCGCCAAGGGACCTTTCAGGTGTCGTGGAGAGCAGGTACATGTACTGTAGTCACGCATACACAGTTTTTCAGGAAGCATATACTGTACATTCATCTTTTATACTGCAAATAATGTAAAAGGGTCATATAATGAGAAATGGAATTTTTCTTGACAATTTTAAATACGAGTTTAATGTATTATAAAAAAATACTGTAAGTTACAGAACTCATTTAAAAAAGATAATTAATTGCAACTTAAGCAGCAAAAACAGCTTGTTCCAAACTTCTGCAACATACTGACGTCCATCATGGTGAGGTATTCAAGACAAGTAGGATATATTAGAGTTTTTTAAACTGGGGTCTGGGGACCAGAGGGCCGCAGGGGAGTGTTAGAGTGTATTTTAAGGGCTGTCAAAGTCAACGTGCCAACTTAAGATACAAATTTAATATGTTTAAGGCAATAAAAATAACACATTGACATTAAATGTTTCTCAGGGATTATTAATGGGTCTTTACTCATGAAAATATGTAGCTGCCTTTATATTTTAGGAAGAGGGTCACTCACAAAGGGATCATCATATTTGGGGGTCCTTGGGATTTAAAAAAAAAACCTGGATAGATAGGACTACCCTGCTAGCCAAAATACATGATTGTTACTGCACCGTAATTTGATGACTAAGCTTTTGTCATGGCAACAGACAAAATGTTGTGAAAACCAGAAAAGTTAAATTTCTGGTTTTGTTGCCACAATGTAATTTTGTGATGTTGTCAGTTAGTAACCGCAGTTGTGTCAACATCATCAATCAATAGTTGTGTCTTGATAACCAATTAGTAATTTTTACTTTTAATTATTATTTTATGGGCGGACATGCAGAGGCGCTCTACATGAAATGATCATCTTTTTCATCAGACGATCGTGCCAAATGTCCATTTTTTTGAATGAAAGTATTGATTTTGTCAGCAAGAAGCATAAGGTTTGCATCATGAGAGGTATGACAGAAAGGCTAATCATTGAGTGTTGTCAAAGTGCTTTGCAAACTCTGAATTAGCATTAATTAAAAACTATTTCACTTCTTTGCGAAGTTCATAATGACGCTGCAGCACTCACCCTCTTGAGAGCAAGCAGATATCCATGTGCATGAGAAGCTGCTCATGTTCAGACCCCATTTCCTGGCACATTAAAGCAAGCAAGCATGAGTTCAATGATCATGCCTTGATAAAATTAATTATATGTACAGCTTACTGCAGATTTGTTTGGCTGCCAGTGATTCACAATAAATCATGCAATGGATCCATTTTGCCAGAGTAGCCACCTGCTGAACAAGCATTACCAACATACTCAACCTCCCAATCATTGCACGAACCACATCAGTACATACCCCGACACCTTTCTCTCAGCTCACTTTTGCATCTTGAATGAAATGATCCAAGACACTAAAAATCACTTTGCCAGATGTGTAGCATGATTTTTCTCAATATTCTGGCTGTTCACAAAACATACGTAAATGAGTAATTGTGCTTGCCAGAAAGATCGGTGCTCTCATCCAGCTCTATTGCAGAGTATGGGCTCTTCCTAACAAAGTCTAGTAACTGTTTAACATCATTGGCAAGATCAGTATTCGGCTACTGATGGTGTTGTTTGAAAGGGGAATTGAATTGCACTGCAAAGCTTTCTACGAACATGATTCTGCAAGTCTTTGGCAGCAAGCAAAACCAATGTCTCACCAATGGTGTGAGGTTTTCCAAGTTTAGCAATGCCTTGCTAGACCGCGAATTAAGCTTAAAGGCATTTAATTGGGACAGTTGTGTGTCTGTTAATGGTCAATCTTTGCTGTTTAAGGCCATCAAGCTATTGTTTAAAAAAAAAAGTCAAGGGACCTATCTTTTAGGGCTGGTTGTTTGGTTTTCAAATGCCACTTTAATTTACAGGGTTTAATGCTATCATTAGCAAGCACATCACCACAAAAACACTGCGGACCCTGGACAGGCTTGTTGATAGCCTCAGAGAACTAGACGGACTTGTTCAGTTTTCTGTGGCTGTCTACAGGTTCGTTAACAGCCTTAAGGAACTGAATGGCTCATCGATGGCCACAGGGAACAGGACAGCCTCTACGAGCCAAACGATGTGGTCCACCAAATCCCAGTAGGGCCAAAAAAAAATAAAATAAAAATAAAAATAAAAAAACACCTCACCCAACTCCTCAGCACAAAACGGCTGATCTAAGCCCGACAACCAACACCACCTGTGGGGTCCTTGGGCCAGTGAAAGGATCACCCAAATCTTTTCTTGGGTGATGTCATGAGACCTGCTTCTTCATAACAGGAGCTGGGTGAAAAAAAATGGCCATTGTACCTCTGCTGGGTCAAGAATTGGCTTGATTGTTTAGTCATGGAATTGTAGATAGGACCCAAATGCAACAGGCAGTCAAAGGGTTTTATTAAATAAAATAACAAAGTGCAACAGAAACTCTCCCTTGTGAGAAAACTAACCAAACAAGACTGAACACAAGAACAGGAACTGACTAAGGCAAACAGCAGCAACTCAGACTAACACACAAAACAATCAAGCACATGACTGAAGAACTGAAGACTGAAGGGAGCTAAAATAGGGAGAGAAATCAGGAGGGTAACGAGGGAGGCAGGTGTCACAGATGATCAGCTATTTAGGTAATCACGTCACCAGGGCAACGGGGCTGAGATGATCAATGTGGCACCTGGAAAACATGAAAAAAAATGGAGAAACAGTTGGAAACAGGAAAACAAGACAAAATTGACAGCACAGTCACAGCAGGGCCGTGATATTATGTCAAGCTAAGGAACATTTAGAATCTGCTGATGTTTTCAATGTCTTGGTGCTCTGGAGACAGATATTTTGATATTTATTTTGTATTGTTATATGGTCAACTATATATATATATATATATATATATATATATATATATATATATATATATATATATAAAGCCTTTAATGTAAACATTTTCTTTAATGTTAGGAGATCATCAGCAATATGATTACTATTTGGTTCCTCTGTGGAAATATAATTGTATTGCAAATTTATTGACATTTGTAATTTGATAGTGACTTCAATAAATGAAGCAGTATTTGTTGCATTCAAGCTTGGTATCTTAATCTATAAGAACTATACATAGGAGCTTGCTTGGGTGTTGCCACCCCTCATAGTCATCATAACATCCCCTTGCCACCCCATAAAATAAAAAATAAAACAATGTATGGTGTGACTTCTTTCTTCTGTACAAACTTTCACCCCTTCTCTTTTTCCTGTACCACAGGTGGAGAATAGTGAAGTGACACGGCGTATCCTGAATGACCCTGTCTCACACCCCCCAACCTTCAGCCAGGAGTTCAAAGACATCTGTGAAGGACTAATGTAGAAAGATCCAGATAAAAGACTTGGCTTTAAGAACAACGAGTGTGCTGAGCTGAAGAAGCAGTCCTTCTTTAAAGAGCTCAACTGAGGCCGATTGGAGGCTGGTATGATTCATTGGAATGATAGTTAGAATATACAACATAAACCACTAAAAAGTGTTCTTTGAGTAACGCTGAAATATTTCGAATATCTTAGCTCTGTCAGTCCATACAGTTCAAGTGAATGGTGGCCAGACCTTTGAAGCTCCAAAAATCACATGAAGGCAGGATAAAAATAATCCATATGACACCAGTGGTTAAATACATGTCTTCAGAAGCAATGTTATAGGTGTGGGTGAGAAACAGATCAATATTTAAGTTCTTTCTTACTATAAATCTCCACTTTCACATTCTTTCCTGAAAGTGAAAATGGAGTTTTACAATAAAAAAGGATTGAAATTTTGATCTGTTTCTCACTCAAAGTGATTGCATTGCTTCAAAAGACATATATTAAACCACTGAAGTCGTATGGATTACTTTTATTCTGCTTTCATGTGATTTTAGGAGCTTCAAATGTCTGGCCACCATTCACTTGCATTGAAAGGACCTACAGAGCTGAGATATTCTTCTAAAAAAAAATGTTGTGCTCAACAGAAGTAAGAAAGTCGTACACATCTGGGATGGTATGAAAGTGAGAAAATTATGAGAGAATTTAATTTTTGGGAGTACTATCCCTTTAATGTTGGTTAGTGCAATTTAACATGAACAGTCTGAATATTCAACCAATGAACAATATGGTTTTACGGTATTTATAAATATTGTTTAATGTTAATTTCAACATTTTATTCTAAAAAATGTTTAATTAAGAGTTTAGTTTACATTAGTTAACACATTGTAACTTAAACAGTACCTTTTTTTGTGTAAGTGTACTGTGGTATTTGAATATGGAAATTATAGTACTATGGTGTATATCAAAGTATTAACAATCTAATGCCATCACTGTATCATGGTACTTCTACAGTATGGTTTTGTAAGGTACATGCATAACTAATAACTATTTTTTTATTTAAAGACCCATTAAAATTGCTTGACGAGCATAGATTTCTTTTATGTGTTGACATAGTTCCTATCGACAGAATCAGTATATTTTTCAGTTATTAGGAGTACAGTAGCTTATAGGTGACCTCAAAGCTATTAGATTCCAAGCCACAAAAATCCCATTTTGATTTAAAAAATGTTTTAACTAGTCGAAGATTTGAACATCTCAAATGTCAATTTGTTTCTCTATTTCACTCAGGTATGCTTCCTCCTCCCTTTGTGCCGGATCCAAAGATGGTCTACGCCAAGGACATTGATGATGTGGGAGCATTCAGCACCATCAAAGGTGTTGTGATTGACAACAAAGACAATGAATTCTATGGCGAATTTGCAACCGGGAATGTTCCGATTCCATGGCAGGATGAGATGATTGAGACAGGGATGTTCGGGGAGCTTAACGTCTGGGCACCAAATGGAAAACTGCCGAATGATCTGGATCCCAACTATGTGGAAGCGAAAGGCGGTGGATGTGTGCTGCTGTGAAGCCGAGAGTTACAAACAGAAAGTGAAAGAGAGAACTCAGGGCAGCAAAGGAAATTACTGACAGTGATTCACAGTGAATAACAAAAGCATGAATTATGTAAGGTATAATAAACAGTCAGCCGGTCGTTATAGCAAAAAATATACCCCAAAAGTATCAACCGTGTCTTGTATCATTCCGAAGGGGTTTATTTTGCGTAATGTACAGTCAGCTGGCCATTATCGCACTTATTATATTTACCAAATAAATAATATGTGGACATTAAATATTGATTTAATTTTTTTATTATTATTATTATGCACGAAATATAAAGACAACAGAGACTGATACAAGAGACATGAATTTAGCACAGAGTAGGTCATTGGTTTCCCAGGACAGCAGTCAAATATACAGTTTTGTGAACATTATACAAAAATATTTGACAACAGAATGACTGGATTGACCAATCAGAATCAAGTATTCCAGAAAGCCGTGTAATACATGATTACAACGTATGAGAGATAGAGGGGGTGTTGTGTAGGATAATCTGTTCTGCTCAACTAATCATTTGGAATCCAAATGTACTGTACAATATGTACTCTACTGGGACATATGTGAACTATACATTAAACAGTACCATACCAAGTTTACTGACTTTCTGTAAATATTACAATGATTTTTTTTTTTTTTTTTTTTTGGGTGCTATTGTAAAGTACATACAGTACATAAGGTAACATTGTTATACATAATGTTATTTGTGTTTGTACACTTACAGTTTACCAATGGTCATGGAGGATGTTAGCATAAAAGAGGAATCAAAATATAGTAAATGTTAAATGAAGGATCCGAAAAGTAACATGTATCGGCTTATATAAAGTTTACTATGTTTGTTTACTTTATGGTTAAAATATATTTTTCTAGTCATTTGAAAAGATACTATCTTTACTATTTGTCAACACACTGATTTTGGATTTATGATATGCAAAGCTATGCATAGCGGTCTCATTATAAAGTTGATAATATTAATAAAATATTTGTATGTAGGAAAATTTAGTCCTGTGTTTTTTATGGGGAGTCTGGAATGAACTGCTTTGCTGAAATGTTGAACTTGGAGTTTTCATTTGTTGTAGCTACAAGCAAGATGTTCTGGATGGAAATTTAGGCACTTCAGTGGCATTTAAGTTCCTCATTGTACTAAATCATTTGGATAAAGAGCAGTCACTGTCTTTTTTTCTCTCTCTCTCTCTCTAATGTACAGCATTGATGTCTTTTTTACATTTTAATTTAGAATGTCAGTTGTGCATCTCCTGAACCTCATGTGTTTATTTATCAGATACTTTGGCTAATTTGATTATGCTTTCAGAATCAGAATCAAAGTGAGCTTTATTGCCAAGTGCAAGGAATTTGTCTTGGTGACAGGAGCTTCAAGTACACAACAATACAAAAACAGCAGCAAGACTTTTAAAAAATAATTAAAATTGAATAAAAAATAGATAAATATTGAAAAGAAAAAAGTATATATAGAATACACAATAGACAATATATATATATACACACACACACACACACACACACATACATACACACACACACATACATATATATGAATATATATACATACATATACATACATAAATACATACACACACACATACACATACGTAGTGCAAATCTAAATACAAATTGGTTATATACAGTGCAAGGGAATGTAATGGCAGAAGAGGTTGGATGTGTTGGATAATATAAAAAGACTAAGCTGTGTATTGCACATTAATTATTGCTCAAAGGGGCAGTTTTAACTGTTCATGAGATGGATAGCCTGGGGGAAAAAACTGTTCCTGTGCCTGACGGTTCTGGTGCTCAGAGCTCTGAAGCGTCGGCCAGAAGGCAACAGTTCAAAAAGGTAGTGGGCAGGGTGAGTGGGGTCCAGAGTGATTTTTTCAGCCTTTTTCCTCACTCTGGAAGTGTATAGTTCTTGAAGGGGGGGGGGGGGGCAGGGGGCAACCAATAATCCTCTCAGCAGTCCAAACTGTCCTTTGTAGTCTTCTGATATCCGATTTCATAGCTGCACCAAAACAGACAGTTATAGAAGTGCAGAGGACAGACTCAATGACTGCTGAGTAAAACTGTATCAGCAGCCTGTGGCAGGTTGAACTTCCTCAACTGGCGGAGGAAGTACAACCTCTGCTGGGCCTTTTTCACAATGGAGTCGATGTGTGTCTCCCACTTCAGGTCCTGTGAGATGGTAGTGCCCAGGAACCTGAATGATTCCACTGTTGCCACAGTGCTGTTTAGAATGGTGAGGGGGGTCATTCAGGGTGTTCCTCCTAAAGTCCACTATCATCTCCACTGTTTTGAGTGTGTTCAGCTCCAGGTTGTTTTGACTGCACCAGACAGCCAGCTGTTCAACCTCCCTTCTGTATGCAGACTCATCATCATCTCGGATGAGGCCGATGACAGTGGTGTCATCTGCAGATTTCAGGAGCTTGACAGAGGGGTCCTTGGCGATGCAGTCGTTGGTGTAGAGAGAGAAGAGTAGTTGGGAGAGCACACATCCCTGGGGGGCACCAGTGCTGATTGTACAGGTGCTGGAAGTGAATTAACCCTGTCTCACAAGCTGCTGCCTGTCTGTCAGAAAGCTGGTTATCCACTGACAGATAGACGTGGGAACAGAGAGTTGGTGTAATTTAGCTACCAATATGAGTGCAGTACTTAACGCATTTTACATGTTTAAGTCTATCCCACAGATTTTGCCCAAAAATCAGCCAAGAATACATTCTGCAATATTCCTAAGCCTGCAAATGAGGAATACATAAAAAGTGATTCGTCCTAGCGATACAGTGATATAAGACATGCTGCAATACAAAGTTCCAAAATTGCAAAAAAAAAATAAAAAAAAAAAATATGTGCTAGTGCAAAGGTGTAAGTGACACATTGTGAGACAACAGAAAGACAATGGAGAAGGGTATTTTTAAGAGTAAAAAATTAGTGTATTACTCATGGAATCTTTTTTGTACAATATATGAACTAGATGTATAGTCAAGTTATTAAGCAACACTTTACATTAAAGGGATAATTCACCCAAAAATAAAAATTCATCATTTACTCACCCTTATGCCATCTCAGATGTGTACAACTTTCTTCTGCTGAACACAAACGAAGATTTTTAAAAGAATATCTCAGCTTTGTAGGTTCATACAATGCAAGTGAATGGTGACCAGACCTTTAAAGCTCCAAAAATCACATGAAAGCAGCATACAAATAATCCATACGACTCCAGTGGTTAAATACATGTCTTCAGAAGCAATATAATAGGTGTAATAATAAAAATAGTTTTGAAATAATAAAAAAGGATTTAAGTATTGATCTATTTCTCACCCAAAGTGATTGCATTGCTTTAGAAGACATGTATTAAACCACTGGAATCATATGGATTACATTTATGCTGCCTTCATGTGATTTTTGGAGCTTCAAAGTTCTGGCCACCATTCACTTGCATTGTATGGACCTACAGAGCTGAGATATTCTTCTAAAAATCTTTGTTTGTGTTCAACAGAAGAACATCGTATTCATCTGGGATGGCATGAAAGTGAGAAAATTATGAGAGATTATTTACATTTTTGGGTGAACTATCCCTTTGTGGTTGTACATATTAATGTTAGTTAATGCAGTTTAACATGAACAGTCTGAATATTCTACGAATGAACAATACTTTTACAGTATTTATAAATATTGTTTAATGTTAATTTCAACATTTTATACTACTACATTTTATACTACTACTTTTTTAAATTAAAAGTTTAGTTTACATTAGTTCATGCATTTTAAACGAACATGAACTAACAATATACAAACTGTACTGTTTAAAGGATTAGTTCACCCAAAAACTATAATTCTCTCATGATTTACTCACCTTTAAGCCATCCCAGATGTGTATGTCTTTCCTTCTTCAGTAGAAATGAAATGAAGATTTTTAAAAGCACATTTCAGCTCTGCTTGTCCATACAATGAAAGCGCATGGGTGCCATCAGTCTGCTGTCTGTTTGACAGTCCAGAAGTCATATTTAGGCAGCATAAAGGTAATCCAAACAACAGTCGATCAATGAATGTCTTCTGAAGCAAATTGATAGGTTTGAGTAAAAAATAAATAGATAATTAAAACTTTATTAACTTTAAAAAAACGCTTCCTGCTACCAGTCGACCCATCACGGAGCTGTCGCGTGACGTATGTGCAATGGCGCGTTCACACAAGAAGTGAGCTTTGTATACAACAGAGGAACGAACGGCAAGTGAGAGTTAGGACATTTCAAACAGAAATACAGCGGTGGGCGGAAGCAACAATTAAAAGTTAAAAACATTTTAATTATCAATTTGAGTGGTGGTTAACAACACTACTACTGACAAGAGTACCACTCCAGTGATGGCCTTGTACCTTAAACAGAGTGTACCAGTTATGTCTTTCAGTCTAAAAAAAAAAAAAAAAAAAAAAAAAAAACTACTATCATTAAAAAAAATTCTATGGAAATGGATTAATGGAATTATTATAACTATGCTGGTGAAGTTGGTCTACAAGATTTTTCTGGTTAAGTCTTGCTGGTTAAGCTAGTCAAGAAGCTTGTGTTTATGCACACATAAACACTTTGTGGACATTGGCTAATTAGTTTTTTGATCATGCAATTACCCAAACTCTCTCTGCACTCTCATCTTATGTCCTGGATCTAGTATTACTGTACTTTGTGGAGGTTGGGGCATGGTTAAGCGTTCGTCCGGAGAGAGAGAGAGCGGTAAGGTTCACACCTGAGAGCACTCTTGATGATTAACAGCTGTATCTCTTTGCAGATATGCTGGGGAGAGCTATAAAGAGGGAGAGAACAGCAGAGACGGAGAGAGAGAGAGACTGGCACTCAGGTCCTGTGTGTATCAATGTGTTAATGTGTTTGGGAAGACTGTGCTGAAAAGCAGTATTTATTATTTAGTGTGAATATAAAACCCATCATTTGAGTTGAAGTTTCCGTCCCCCACTTCCTCCTTGACAACATATTTAGAACCTTGTTACACTGGTGCCAAAACCTGGGATTTTTGGAGGAAGTGCACGCTGATATGGAATCCTCGCCATTGGTCAGAGTCATCCAATACCTCACCATCATGCAGCATACCCAACATCAAGCCCTGCTTGAGCTTTGTAAAGTTCAGCATCGTCACTTCCACAAGATTCTCCAGGCTCAAACAGAGGACTGGCAAGCGATCCAGAGCTAACTATGCTAGGAGAAAGCCACGACCACATCCCCGGACACAGCCGCCACCGTGCCTCCGGTCACCCTCATGAAAATGGGGGCAGAAGATGAACCGGAGGCTTTTCTGGACTTGTTCGAAAAGACTGCTGAGATCTGAAAGTGGCCGAGTGCCCAGTGGGCGGCCAGGCTCCTTCCACTGTTGTCCGAGGAAGCTCAACTCGCGACCCAACATCTGCCAGCTGCAAATCTCGCATTCGCTCAACAGCTCCGTGATGCCGGAAATGGCTGTTGGCTGAGGACCATGATGACGAGGAAGTCGTCATTCTAGTGGTGCTGGAGCAGTTTATCCATCGTCTACCAAAATTAACGGCGGAGTGGGTCCAGTGCCACCGCCCGGCATCGCTGGAGGAGGCCGTCCAACTGGCTGAGGACCATATATCGGCATACTGAAGAGAAGATCCCACACACTCTCGCTGTTACTCTCTCTCTCGCTCTGTCCCTTTTTCCCATCCTACCCCTTCCTTTCACCCTATTCCTGCACCCAGGATAAGGGGAATTCCCCCTCCGATGCCGGCAGCCCGGCTCCGGGAGTCTGCCCAACTACCACTAACCCCTCTCTCTCTAGGCTCTCCCCCCCAGGTTGTGGAACCTGCCGCCGTGAGTGCAGGTGTAACATCTAGGCCGGCCTGCCAGAGACGCAGGAACCCTGGGCAATTCTGGGACCAATGCCCAGTAATGGAGCTGGAAATATTGGTCCAGGTTCCTGACTTGCCGCAGGCTGCCCTCGATCGAGCCAGAGCATACATAATACCTATGAGTATTAAGGGAGGTACATATCAAGCATTGGTGGATTCTGGTTGTAATCAAACCACAATTCACCAACGTTTGATTCAAAACGAGGCATTGGGCACAGATAGGAGGGTGAAGGTAAGGTGTGTGCATGGGGATGTTAATGATTATCCTTTGGTTACCCTCATCATTAAATTCTGGAGGAAAAAGCATAGATTTGAGGCTGCGGTTAGTCCCCGCCTCACCCATCCACTAATATTGGGTACGAATTGGCTGGCATTTACTGCTTTATTGAGGGGAATTTGTGTGAATGGGTCCTGTAACAAAGTGTCTCGGTGTGTGGTTTGCAATTCACTGGCTGGGGAGGTGGAGCTAGGGCCATCTACATCAGCTCCACGTCAGAATGACGTAAGGGAGGGGGAAGTGCCGGCTTCCCCAGCCCTTAGAGTATTCCCTGCAGGGAATTTCCCTCTGAAGCAGATGCGAGACAGGACTCTTAGGCACGCGTTTGATCAGGTGAATGTGATTGATGGTCACCGCCTCCAGCCAGACATTGCTCTCGCATATCCGTATTTTGTAATCATTAAGGATCGGTTGTATCAAGTGACACAGGACACTCAGACAAAGGAAAATACAACCCAGTTGTTAGTACCAAAGAGCCGTCGGGAAATGTTATTCCAGGCGGCTCAATATAATCCGATGGTGGGACACTTGGGAAAGGTAAAAACATTGAACCGTATAATAGCCCATTTCTGTTGGCCGGGCATTTACGGGGATGTGCGCAGGTGGTTTCCGGCTCCATCTTTGCCCTGCCTCCTTAACCAGCCTTCCTTGGGCGTCAGGAGCCGCCCATTGGGGGGGGGGGGGTTCTGCCATGATTCACTGTTGTGTTGCCTTGTGTTTATCCTCTGTCTTCTGTTTTCCTTGGACTACACTTCCCAAAATGCACTGCCCTCATCTCTGTCAGTTGTTCCCAATTGTTCTCACCTGTGTTCCATTCCCTCGTTAGTCCTTGTGTATATAATGCCCTGATTTCTGTTCAGTCTTTGACAGTTGTTGTGTGTTTTGCTCCTGTTTGATGTAACATTTTTTTAAGATCCCAGTTTCCTAGTCTTGCCGTGTTCCAGTGTTTACCCTGTTTTGTACTTTGGACAATTCTTATTAAATATTAGCTGCATCTAGATCCTGCTCTCGTGACTCCATTCAGACATTACAGAACAACTGACCAAATGTATCTAGCGGTGTATTTCATTCAATTGAGCCAGGCAGATTTACCCATAAGGGAATACTCCCATCTTTTTAGCACAGTTGCCAGCTACACAGGTTTTGCTGATTCCCACCTGAAATCTATTTACCAGATCAGACTCACAGCTCACCACTGGAGGGAATTGCAGGAGACAGGAGACTACACTTGGGAGGAATATGTGAAGCTAACATTAGAAACTCTCGCTTCAGAGGATCCTCCTCTCCCTACCCTGATCCCGGCTTCCAAGCCTTCCATGCCTGAGTCCGCTCCACGCCATGTCACAGCCACGCCTGAGTCTGCTCCACGCCATGTCACAGCCATGCCTCCCGCGGCTCCTTGCTCCACACCTGCCACGGCCACAGAGCCAACACCCGCGCCTGCCACGGCCACCGAGCTTGAAGCCTCGTCCATCCCAGAGCCAGCGTTGCCAGGCTCGTCCGTCCCAGAGCCAGTGTACATGTTCACCCGGAAGCGGAGGAGGAGAAGGGCTTCTGCTCCCAAGTCTCTGCCCGTGCCCACGACCACAGAGGTCGTTCCCAAGTCTCTGCCTGTGCCCACGACCACAGAAGTCGTTCCTGATTCTCTGCTCATGTTTGCGACCATGGAGGTAATTTCACAGTCATCCAGGACTCTTAGTCTTGAGCCTCCGAAGGCTCCTCATGTCACGGCTTCACCCCTCGAGCCTCCTACAGCTCCGCCTTCCACGGCTCCAGTCTCTAGTCTGTGGCCGCCTCCCAGGCCTCCTGACCCTGTTTCAGCCCTGTTGCCACCAACCAGGCCTCCTGATCCAGTCCCTACCCTGAGGTGGTCTCCTGGGTCCCCTGATCATCCGCCTGATCTGCTCTGGTCTTCTGGGTCTCCTGGCCATCCGCCTGATCTGCTCTGGTCTCCTGGGTCCCCTGGCTATCTGCCTGATCTGCTCTGGTCTTCAGGGTCTCCTGGCTGTCCACCTGATCTACTCTGGTCTCATGGCCATCCGCCTGATCTGCTCTGGTCTTCTGGGTCTCCTGGCCATCTGCCTGATCTGCCCTGATCTCCTTGGTCTCCTGGCTGTCCGCCTGATCTGCTCTGGTCTCCTGGGTCCCCTGGCCATCTGTCTGATCTGCTCTGGTCTCCTTGGTCTCCCGGCCTTTTGCCTGATCTGCTCTGGCCTCTTTGGTCTCCGGCTCCATCTTTGCCCTGCCTCCTTTACCTGCCTCCTTTGCCCTGCCTCCTTTACCAGCTGCATCTAGATCCTGCTCTCGTGACTTCATTCAGACGTTACAGTTGCCATGACAACCCTAAAAATGTCAATTTAAACAACTTTACAGCTCAAATAATACATGAGTTTTAACAGAAGAATTAATGTAAGTGCTTTTAGAAAATTATAAGCTTCACATTTCTGCCTTTAAACCATCCAAAAAAATTGGCTCCATTCACTTCTATTCTAAGTGCCTCACTGTAAACTCGTGAGAGTTTTTAAAGAAAAGGAGGGACGAGTTGAAATTATTTTTTGTGGTAATCAACATTATGCAACAAATGCTGTTGATTGAGCTTAACTTGTACTGAACCCGGAATACTCCTTAAGAAAACATGACAAAAGGAATAAAGAACTGGCATGTTAAGATCCAATAATTCTCCAGTCCGTGTATTGTATCTTCTGGGGATTTGAACCAGAAACACTTTGGATTACAAACCTAGATCTTTAAACATTAAGCTACCACTTCAAGAGCAGACATAAACAAGTTTTCCACCCTTTTTGACCATGCTCGATAAGAACATAATCAAATTCCATGACTTTTCCATGACCTTTCCAATCATTTGAGATTGAGGGATACAGATTTTGTAAGCAGTATCACTTTTTATTTATTTTATTTTTGGATGTTTTACAAGTATACTGTATATGCATAATTAAAATGTTTTATGTATTTATGCAACAAAGTATACAGAAAATAGCAGAACAATGTAGGCCTTGTGACAAATTCATTTAGATTATTTCAGATTATTTTTTCCATAAAGTGTAACTTTTCAATAATCAGCAAAATAACCCATTCTTTCAGTTTTCACTGTATTTTTTCAATAAAACTTTTCCGTGACACAAAGTTGAAAGAAATGTTTGCTCTTGTTTCAAAGGGGGGTGTGACCAAAAAAACTGAGAACCACTGATGAAGACCGATTTGTTTCATATAATTTGTTGAAAAGAACTGACTTGCAATTCACTCACAAATAAGACATCACTATGGCTTGCAAACTAGATTTACACAACAAGAGCAATATCTAGTGGATTAAATATTTTAGAGAAGAGGAAAACTAGAAATTGTATATTCACTATAGACATTTTCATGACTTTTCTATGCCTGGAGAACACAATTTGAAAAATTCCCTGATATTTCCAGGTTTTCCATGACTGTGGGAACACTGCGTTAATTTACTTGCCTGACTTTCTAAGGTTTAAAGGTGATCTGTGGAAGCGATTAGATGAGAGTGTGGTGACATCTGACGTGTGTGACATAATTTATGAGCACTCAGAGAAGTATTTCTTTGTCTTTACTGACTACATCCGAAATCAGTAGTATCAAGAAAAGACCTACAGTGACTAATGTGAGTCACATGTGCTTTCTCACACACCTATAGCACAAGAGAACCTATACCACAAACACAGAAGAACCATTCCTGGTAAAACTTTCAACTTCATTTTAAAAGTTCAATTCTATGAAAGCCACAAACGCACATCCCATTCTCAGCTCATTTGCTGACAGGTATATATTTGCTAATTCTAGGGGAAGCCGTGATCCCGTGTAGTATTAAAGCCAAAATCGCCACTGGCTACATTTGACCTGCTCACAAATACAGGTCCATAGAAAACATACAGTTAGTGGTGTTTACTAGTAACCATCTCTATAATAATGGTTCACACTTAGAGTTTGGGATTTGAACAACCCTTTAACTCTATGTATTCAACTTTGGCCTGCACCATTTGTTCTTCAGACATACACTACTGTTCAAAAGTTTAGGGTCACTTACTCATTCTTTATTTATTTATTTATTTTTATTTTTTTTTTCACATTTTAGAATAATAGTAAAGTCATCACAACTATGGAATAATAGAAATGGAAATATGGGAATTATGTTGTGACTAAAAAAATCCTAAATAAATCAAAACCTGGATAGAATGGGTAAAAAAAATCCTCTTGACTTACATTAAAGGAGGGACCCGGGCCATATATAGAAACACCTAGCAACCACACAGAACACCCTAGCAATCACAATGTGCTAAAAAAAATAATAACTCAGAATACCTTAGAAACTGCATAGCAACACCCTGGCAACTACCCACAACACTCGCATCGTGACAGCGACATTTTCCTCAGAAAATGTAAAAACCTACAGTAGTTCATAATTACAGTTTGTTTCTGAAAAGAAAATTTCATGAGTTATACTGCCTGTATGATCCCTTAAAAAATCACATGGTATCACATGGTAATACCATGAAACTTAACCATACCATGGTACTAAATTATTATGATGTCCCTATACCATTGTATTTACATGGTTTCCAAGATGCTTCAAAGAATATAATCATATTACTACATGGAATTATTTTGTAAGTGATTAAATGTAGTGTTATTCGGCATATTGTTCATGTGTGTATGTGTATGTGTGGTAATGGCAGGGAGAGTAACAGAGATTTTTCAGTCGTGATGAAACATCTGGAGTCATCTACACTCTACAAACGGCTACCCTTCCAGTCAATCACACGCATCAAAATACGTATACAGGTCAGACATACAGAGTTAATGTTCTCAAAATATAACTACTGTAATTTATCCCAATAAATATGAAATGATCAGATACCAGTACTTGGATTTATTACAACCTTTTTTTTTTTTTTTTTTCTTTTTTTTTTTTTTGAATATTCTAAAGAGGACTGCAAAGGACATTAAAGAGGAGGAAACTGCTTCCAGAGCCCTGGCTTCAGTGTCTGAGGTAAAGTCAACATTGTAAGTTGGAGAGTTCTGGTCCTGGATGCTGATTGGTCAATACAGAATTACAACCGTTTTAAAATACATGATATAGTAACAGCTATGACTGTGCAGCACCCAGAGAGACCAAATATTAATCTTAGTTTACATGTCAAGAACTCTATCTTCTAGCAGAAAGATGACACTTAAAGCATTTGCTTTAAACTAACCAAACTAAACAAAACCCTTTTGCTGTGACTATATTAACAATATAGCATGACCTCTTGAACATTACTACAAATCTGATTGAATGAGCCACATTTACAGCCGATATACATACCTGTGATTGCACTTCTATATTAACGTGCCATGTTGTTACATTGTTTGGCAACAGTGTCGGAAATGAACTTTTTCATTAAGGGGAAATATTTTATACACTGTAAAAATGTTTTGCCTTTTATCATAGCTTAAAAATATAGAGTTAGCATAACTTCACTGGATTGATCTTGTTGAGATAACTCAATTACCCATGTATTTGTTGGCTAAACTTGTGATTAATAAACTTAGAAAAACTATTCAGCTGACATACAATATATAAGTCAAGAGAACTACGCACATTACGCTCACATATTCGGATTCCCTGCGTGCACTGCGGCATGAATTATGCAGATTGCATTGTTACTCTCTTACGTTTTTGTCTGTTTGCTGCTTTTATTTATGCATGTGTTTGTTGTCACTTTTAGTTATTTGTCATGTAGCAATAATTCAAGGCTCATCTTTTTTTGTGTTTGCTGATTGTCACTATTATCGTGATTTGCGTGTAAAGGGTTGAGCATAAGGCATGTCTCTTTGGTTAAGTCTGAAGGAAAATAGAGGGATCAGATGTAGGGTTCTGATCATTGACAGGCCATTTACCATCAAATGGTAGTTTGTTTTCCCTCTGACAATAGGATAGCACTAACTACTATGGTTACCAATTCTTTTAATGCAAACTGAACTTCTTTATTCACTTTGAATTTATCTAAAATGAAATCGATTGAATATAGAAAGTCAAGTTTGCTTAAAAAGACAATAAGCTCATTCAACAAGTGATATTGATACAAGTCAACTTAACCATTTACACACTCAAATATATAGCTCACAATTCACACACACTGTGGACTAATTGCAATAAATTGGTCTCATTTTTGAGAAAAACCTCACTTTGAAAAGTTTAATTTCATTCAACTAGAGGGCAGCAAGCACTTGAAAAAATAATTGTCCCTATACATCACCTTTCGTCACAAAATGCAGATGTGAAATGTAGATGGCGCTATAATGCATTTTAGCCCTCACAGATGTGCTCGTCAATAGATATTCAGTCTAATTTTCAGTTCATGCATCACCCCCATTGTTTCATTGAATATCTCGGCCTCTGAGTGGACTAGAAGCTCAATCTATGTGTCATTAGAAAACTGAGATCCCGTTTGCGATGATATATAACATTTTATCATCAATAGTCAAAAACATGCTTTTGTGATAATTTGTTTAGCATGCTGTTCCTGCTGGCATATTTTGTTCTGGGCATCTAAGATATAATATTAGATTATTCAGCCAAGCAAGCTCACAGACATGAAAAAATAAATGGCCAATTTTTTTAGAAAACTGCTTAAAGTAAGAGCAGATATAAAAGTTTTTGGCTACTTGGTGCTGAGAATGAGAGCTTTCATTAGCTATATGAGTTGTCCATTTAGGTGCTATGTGAATAACTTTCATTTTCATATAAATATTTCTACCCCATTACCTCTAGGGGGCGCTAATTTGCGACGCAAATGTTTTGAGGCCTTATTTTGTTATTTTAAGTAACATAAATGATGGTCATCTCTGACAAGTTAGATTCTACAGATTCTAAGCTTTCAAAGGATACCTCATATGCCTGACTTATGTACACGGGGACTTTAACGTTTAAGCTTAAACTTTTTTCACGATATAGTGCCCCCCTTTGGACCCACCGGCGGGTCCAACAGAGTTTAAGGGATTGACGCAACTTAAAATTTTAAGCTAGCACTAACACTTACTTTTTTAAGTTGAAACAACAAAATGGTTTTACAGTGTAGAATTTATTAGTTTATAAGGTCACATTTTTTTCCAAGTAAAAACACAGCATTATATTCAAGTATTTATATCAGATACTTCAAAGTCATACTAAATTAGATCTAGGTCTATAATAGAATAAAATAAAATAAATTATAAAATATATATATACCAGATAAATAATAAATAAATAAAAAATAAAGAGTTTTTTTTATTATTATTTTTTTATGGTAAAGGTTAGATAGGTTTCAATTATTTTATACACAGCATGTTAAAACATCTTGTAGCAAATTCATCTCCACAGCTTGTTCCTTGTTTCCTTGGACTGCACATGGAGGCAGATCGTGCAGTATATTATTTCAGCATTAAAGGATTTTTATTTATTTTTTTGCAGGAGAGATAGAATAAGTTAGAACAAATAAAAACAAATAATATGTTCCTTGATATCCACAGGCTATTCCTATTGTCTCTAAAAGACACTGTCTAAAGGAACGGGGAGAACTACAAGAGCTGAGTAATAGAGGGTCTCTCTTAAGCCTCCGTAACAAATGCACCCCTCTATACATGTTCCTCTTTAATGATCTCCTCATTATCACCACAAAGAAGAGGTTAGAAGCAGCTTGATTTTGAAACTGAGCTAAAAGGTGATGAAGGTGTGAAGCTTTTTTTTTATGTTAAAATACTTTCTCTTATCCCAGACAACTATAAGTAAGCCATTTGTTGGTTAATATCTCTGAAAAGTGTAAACATTGTGTCTCTTTGTCATAATCAAAATATTGCTTTGTTTATTTGAGCATCCTAAACATCCCAACATTTGGTCCACCAAAAGTGCAATTTGTGTTTTCAAGTACAGGCTTCCAGTATGTTTTTCTGTGCTGTCATCTCACCTCTAATACTCTTTTTAACACCCTTCCCACAGGTCAGATATGCACAGGTGGATAGCTGCTTTCTCCTCTATCAATGTAGCACTTGAAGAGGAGAAAATGTATTATGATTGGGGTGAGCTTTAATTTCATTGGTACCTCCCAGAGACCAGAGGTGTCTGCTAAAGAATTTTTTAAAAGAATATTTCAGCAACCCCCCAAAATTTACATTGTCATTTACTTGCCATTTGCAGTTAAAAAGCTGTGATTTTTCTTTTACCATGAAACACAAAAGAGTTATTTAACATAATGTCCAAGCTGATCCTTTACATTCGATGAAAGTGGTTGGCGGCCAGTAGCTCCAAACCTGAGGCTGTCAGCCTCCGATCTCATTCCAAGTTATCGATATGAGTTAACTTTTACGCATTTTAATTTCATAACAAAATTCCATCAAATTGAATTCAGTAATCTTTAACAAAATAAAAATCGTTAATATTTGAAGTTTTAATTTAGTAAAAAATTACACAATTCAATTTGATGGAATTTTGTTATGAAATTGAAATGGGTAAATCTTAAAAATAGGCAATATATATATATATATATATATATATATATATATATATATATATATATATATAGATAGATAGATAGATAGATAGATAGATAGATATGATTGTTTTTCAAATATCAAGTCAAGTATCTCTTTAGACTGACACTTTATATAAAGCTTCCCTGATGATATCCTGGATCTCTGTAGTACACAATATATATATATTATGGTGTGCACTATACTTAACTTTTGTGTGTGTATAATAGACTGTCCTCAGGTACAGTGCATCAGTCAATATACAGCAAAACAGGCAGATAAGCTTAGCTTGGATCCATCTGATGTCATCAATGTCCTGTGCAAAACCAGTGAAGGTAAAGCCTTTCAGTTAAAATATAATCACTTTCAAAGATTTGATTATATATATATATATATATATATATATATATATATATATATATATATATTTGAAAGTGCAAATATACCCAAAACTGTCACTAAAGTTGATTTCTATTTTCATTCTGCTCTTCAAGGTTGGTATGAAGGCATGCCTCTGACAGAAAGAGGGGTTGGTTTCCAGGAGAGAATGCATTAGAAATAACCACCGATCACCACAGATGACGCAACGTGAGAGAACAGTACCAGATCACTCAAGCAACCAATCAAAACACTCCAAATTGATGCTTACTGACTTATCCTATAACATCCAGAAATGGTAGCTGAACTACGAGGCAAATTAGTGTTGAAACAAGGACTTTTCAACCTCTACTGCCTTGTGCTTCACAGAAACCTGGCTGAGTGAAGCCATTCCGGACAGCGCTTTACATCTGCCGGGCTTTCAGCTATTCAGAGCGGATCACATTGCGGAGTTAACGGGGAAAACGAGAGGCGGTGGTACATGCTTTTCCATCAATGAAAGTTGGTGTATAGATGTAACAATGTTAAAGAGGATGTGCTGTCATAATTTGGAAGCGTTCTTTTTTAACTGTAAGCTTTTCTACCCGCCGCGGGAGTTTTCCTCGTTTATTCTGGTGAATGTTCACATGGCACCAAATGCGTGTTTGAATGCAGTGCTGCAACAGCTGATCAAATCACAGACACGGAACAACAATACCCGGACTCAGCTATTATTATTCTTGGGGATTTTAACAAAGAAAACCTCACACGTGAACTGCCCAATTACAGTTGTGCTCAAAAGTTTGCATACCCTGGCAGAAATTGTGAAATTTTGGCATTGATTTTGAAAATATGACTGATCATGCAAAAAAAACTGTCTTTTATTTAAGGATAGTGATCATATGAAGCCATTTATTATCACATAGTTGTCTGACTCCTTTTTAAATCATAATGAAAACAGAAATCACCCAAATGGCCCTGATCAAAAGTTTACATACCCTTGAATGTTTGGCCTTGTTACAGACACACAAGGTGACACACACAGGTTTAAATGGTAATTAAAGGTTAATTTCCCACACCTGTGGCTTTTTAAATTGTAATTAGTGTCTGTGTATAAATAGTCTATGAGTTTGTTAGCTCTCACATGGATGCACTGAGCAGGCTAGATACTGAGCTATAGGGAGCAGAAAAGAACTGTTAAAAGACCTGCGTAACAAGGTAATGGAACTTATAAAGATGGAAAAGGATATAAAAAGATATCCAAAGCCTTGAAAATGCCAGTCAGTACTGTTCAATCACTTATTAAGAAGTGGAAAATTTGGGATCTCTTGATACCAAGCCAAGGTCAGGTAGACCAAGAAAGATTTCAGCCACAACTGCCAGAAGAATTGTTTGGGATACAAAGAAAAAACCCACAGTTAACCTCAGGAGAAATACAGGCTGCTCTGGAAAAAAACGATGTGGTTTTTTCAAGGAGCACAATACGATGATACTTGAACAAAAATGAGCTGCATGGTCGAGTTGCCAATGCCACAAAAAAGCCCGGTTACAATATGCCCAACAACACCTTGACACGCCTCACAGATTCTGGCACACTGTATTTTGGAGTGACGAGACCAAAAATAGAGCTTTATGGTCACAACAATAAGCGCTATGTTTGGAGAGGGGTCAACAAGGCCTATAGTGAAAAGAATACCATCTCCACTGTGAAGCATGGTGGTGGCTCACTGATGTTTTGGGGGTGTGTGAGCTCTAAAGGCATGGGAATCTTGTGAAAATTAATGGCAAGATGAATCCAGCATGTTATCAGAAAATACTGACAGACAATTTGCATTCTTCTGCATGAAAGCTGCGCATGGGACGCTCTTGGACTTTCCAGCACGACAGTGACCCTAAGCATAAGGCCAAGTTGACCCTCCAGTGGTTACAGCAGAAAAAGGTGAAGGTTCTGGTGTGGCCATCACAGTCTCCTGACCTTAATATTATCGAGCCACTCTGGGGAGATCTCAAACGTGCGGTTCATGCAAGACGACCAAAGACTTTGCATGACCTGGAGGCATTTTGCCAAGACAAATGGGCAGCTATACCACCTGCAAGAATTTGGTGCCTCATAGACAACTATTACAAAAGACTGCACGCTGTCATTGATGCCAAAGGAGGCAAAACACTGTATTAGGAACTAAGGGTATGCAGACTTTTGAACAGGGGTCATTTCATTTTTTTCTTTGTTGCCATGTTTTGTTTTATGATTGTGCCATTCTGTTATAACCTAGAGTTGAATATGAATCCCATAAGAAATAAAAAAAAATGTGTTTTGCCTGCTCACTCATGTTTTCTTTAAAAATGGTACATATATTACCAATTCTCCAAGGGTATGCAAACTTTTGAGCACAACTGTACAGACAGCACATTACATGCCCCACCAGAGACAGAAATATACTGGATCACTGCCACACAACCATAAAGGATGCATATCGCTCTGTCCCTAGAGCAGCTTTGGGACTCTCTGATCACTGCCTGGTTCATCTTCTTCCAAACTAAAGACAGAAATTAAAATCTGCTAAACCTGTTGTAAAGACTGTAAAGAGATGGACCAATGAAGCAGAGCTGGAACTACAAGCCTGCTTTGACTGCACTGATTGGAGTGTTTTTGAGGCTGCAGACACCAATCTGGACAAGCTCACAGATACTGTTACATCATATATCAGTTTCTGTGAGGATTTGTGCATCCCTACTAGGACTTATTTAACGTTTAACAATGACAAACCATGATTTACAGCAGAACTCAGGCAGCTTCGTCAGGCCAAAGGGGATACTTACAGAGGTGGGGATAAAGTCTTGTACAATCAGGCCAGGAACACACTGAATAAGGGAATCAGACTGGCTAAAAGAAGATACTCTGAGAAGCTGAAAAACAAGTTTTCAGCTAATGACCCTGCATCAGTGTGGAGTGGCATGAAACAACGTACAAATTACAGGACTCCTACCCCCAACTCTGTGGTGAACCAACAACTGGCTGATGACCTGAATGTGTTCTACTGTAGATTTGAAAGGCCCAATCTCACACCCCACATCCACTCTGACCTTCACTTCACACAAATACCAACACCTCCTGCAACCCCACTCCCCCCCCCTCCTGCTACTCAACCTGCACTTAAGATCTGTGAAGATGATGTGTGCTGTGTCTTTTGAAAACAAAAAATAAGGAAAGCACAGGGCCCATATGGCGTTTCACCTGCATGTCTTAGACCCTATGCTAACCAGCTGGCCCCCATCCTCACACAGATCTTCAATAGATCACTGGAGCAGTGTGAAGTTCCCTGCTGCTTCAAATTCTCAATCATCATTCCTATCACAAAGAAGCCAAAAATCACAGGACTTAATGACCACAAACCTGTCGCCATGATGTCTGTGGCATGAAGTCATTTGAGAGACTGGTGTTGGCCCACCTGAAGGACATCACTAGACCTTTTCTGGATCCCCTTCAATTTGCTTATCGAGCAAACAGGTCTGTGGATGATGCAGTCAACATGGAATTGCATTGTATCCTGCAACATCTGGACAGACCAGGGACATATGCAAGGATCCTTTTTGTGGATTTCAGCACGGCTTTCAACACCATCATCCCAGCTATTCTCCAGAATAAATTACACCAACTCTCTGTTCCCACATCTATCTATCAGTGGATTACTAGCTTTCTGACGGACAGGCAGCAGCTTGTGAGACAGGGAAAATTCACTTCCAGCACCTGTACAATCAGCACTGGTGCCCCCCAAGGATGTGTGCTCTCCCCACTACTCTTCTCCCTCTACACCAACGACTGCATCGCCAAGGACCCCTCTGTCAAGCTCCTGAAGTTTGCAGAAAACACCACTGTCATCGGCCTCATCCAAGATGATGATGAGTCTGCATACAGAAGGGAAGTTAAACAGCTGGCTGTCTGGTGCAGTCAAAACAACCTTGAGCTGAACACACTCAAAACGGTGGATATCATTGTGGACTTTAGGAGGAACACCCCAACACTGTCCCCCCTCACCATTCTAAACAGCACTGTGGCAGCAGTGGAGTCATTCAGTTTCCTGGGCACTACCATCTCACAGGACCTGAAGTGGGAGACCCACATTGACTCCATTGTGAAAAAGGCCCAGCAGAGGTTGTACTTCCTCCGCCAGTTGAGGAAGTTCAGGCGCTGCTGATACAGTTCTACTCAGCAATAACTGAGTCTGTCCTCTGCACCTCTATAACTGTCTGGTTTGGTTCAGCTACGAAATCGGATATCAGAAGACTACAAAGGACAGTTCGGACTGCTGAGAGGATTGTTGGTTGCCCCCTGCCCTCCCTTCAAGAACTATACACTTTCAGAGTGAGGAAAAAGGCTGGAAAAATCACTCTGAACCCCACTCACCCTGCACATTACCTTTTTGAACTGTTGCCTTCTGGCCGACGTTTCAGAGCTCTGAGTACCAGAACCGTCAGGCACAGTTTTTTCCCCCAGGCAATCTCATGAACAGTTAAAACTGCCCCACTGAGCAATAATTAATGTGCAATACGCAGCTTAGTCTTTTTATATTATCCAACACATCCTACCTCTTCTGCCATTACATTCCCTTGCACTGTATATAACCAATTTGTATTTAGATTTGCACTACGAATGTGTATGTGTGTGTGTATGTACAGGTGCATCTCAGTAAATTAGAATGTCGTGGAAAAGTTCATTTATTTCAGTAATTCAACTCAAATTGTGAAACTCGTGTATTAAATAAATTCAGTGCACACAGACTGAAGTAGTTTAAGTCTTTGGTTCTTTTAATTGTGATGATTTTGGCTCACATTTAACAAAAACCCACCAATTCACTATCTCAAAAAATTAGAATACATCATAAGACCAATAAAAAAACATTTTTAGTGAATTGTTGGCCTTCTGGAAAGTATGTTCATTTACTGTATATGGACTCAATACTTGGTAGGGGCTCCTTTTGCTTTAATTACTGCCTCAATTCGGCGTGGCATGGAGGTGATCAGTTTGTGGCACTGCTGAGGTGGTATGGAAGCCCAGGTTTCTTTGACAGTGGCCTTCAGCTCATCTGCATTTTTTGGTCTCTTGTTTCTCATTTTCCTCTTGACAATACCCCATAGATTCTCTATGGGGTTGAGGTCTGGTGAGTTTGCTGGCCAGTCAAGCACACCAACACCATGGTCATTTAACCAACTTTTGGTGCTTTTGGCAGTGTGGGCAGGTGCCAAATCCTGCTGGAAAATGAAATCAGCATCTTTAAAAAGCTTGTCAGCAGAAGGAAGCATGAAGTGCTCCAAAATTTCTTGGTAAATGGGTGCAATGACTTTGGTTTTCAAAAAACACAATGGACCAAAACCAGCAGATGACATTGCACCCCAAATCATCACAGACTGTGGAAACTTAACACTGGACTTCAAGCAACTTGGGCTATGAGCTTCTCCACCCTTCCTCCAGACTCTAGGACCTTGGTTTCCAAATGAAATACAAAACTTGCTCTCATCTGAAAAGAGGACTTTGGACCACTGGGCAACAGTCCAGTTCTTCTTCTCCTTAGCCCAGGTAAGACGCCTCTGACGTTGTCTGTGGTTCAGGAGTGGCTTAACAAGAGGAATACGACAACTGTAGCCAAATTCTTTGACATGCCTTGACCCCAGCCTCAGTCCATTCCTTGTGAAGTTCACCCAAATTCTTGAATCGATTTTGCTTGACAATCATAAGGTTGCGGTTCTCTCGGTTGATTGTGCAGCTTTTTCTTCCACACTTTTTCCTTCCACTCAACTTTCTGTTAACATGCTTGGATACAGCACTCTGTGAACAGCCAGCTTCTTTGGCAATGAATGTTTGTGGCTTACCCTCCTTGTGAAGGGTGTCAATGATTGTCTTCTGGACAACTGTCAGATCAGCAGTCTTCCCCATGATTGTGTAGCCTAGTGAACCAAACTGAGAGACCATTTTGAAGGCTCAGGAAACCTTTGCAGGTGTTTTAAGTTGATTAGCTGATTGGCATGTCAAAATATTCTAATTTTTTGAGATAGTGAATTGGTGGGTTTTTGTTAAATGTGAGCCAAAATCATCACAATTAAAAGAACCAAAGACTTAAACTACTTCAGTCTGTGTGCATTGAATTTATTTAATACACAAGTTTCACAATTTGAGTTGAATTACTGAAATAAATGAACTTTTCCACGACATTCTAATTTATTGAGATGCACCTGTATATATATATATATTGTCTATTGTGTATTCTATATATACTTTTTTCTTTTCAATATTTATTTATTTTGTATTCAATTTTTAATTATTTTTTAAAAGTCTTGTTGCCGATTTGTATTGTTGTATACTGGAAGCTCGTGTCACCAAGACAAATTCCTTGTATGTGTAAGCATACTTGGCAATAAAGCTCATTCTGATTCTGATTCTGAAAGTGGTTTATTTGATTATTTTTCATGAACACACAATTCATGTGTACAAGTGATCTGTCTCATCCTTTAATGTCTCTGGTAGTAATATCCTCTTCCCCAAAGTAATCTTAGAAAAATCCCCAAAATTCTTGAATCTTTAAACAATGAATCAAGAATATTTTAAAATGTCAAAAAGGAAGCCTGGATTGTGCATCAAAACAAAAAGCCTTTATTGGAGAGATCTGTCATGTCATCATGCATGAGGTGACTAACAGGACGAGCCCCTTCTCTTGTGCCATCAGGCTCCACATTTAGCTCCGTAGAAACAGTGCGGGCAAGGTTTCTATTGCTGAATTTTTTATTAATACATACAACACACACAAACACACAATAATAAATAAGACTTTGGTAAACACCTTTCTCATGTTTATTCCAAAAATGTAAACACAACGTTCTTCTTTATAAGGAATAGTTCACCCAAATATTCTCTCATCATTTATCAACATCATGCCATTATAGATGTAGGTCCATACAATGCAAGTGAATGGGTACCAACATTTTGAAGCTCAAAAAGCGCATAAAGGCAGCATGAAAGTATCCATATGTCTCCACTGGTTAAATCTATATCTTCAGAAGCGATATAATAGGTGTGGGTGTGAAACAGATCAATATTTAAGTCCTTTTTTATTATAAATCTCCAGTTTCACTTCAACATTTTTCTTTTGTTTTTGGCGATTCGTATTCTTTGTGCATATCGCCACCTACTGGGCAGGGAGGAGAATTGATAGTAAAAAAAAAGGACTTAAATATGAATCTGTTTCTCACCCACACCAATTATATCACTTCTGAAGATATAGATTAAACCACTGGAGTAGTATGGATTAATTTTATGCTGCTTTTCTACTTTCTGGAGCTTAAAAATTTTGGTACCCATTTAGATATTCTTCTAAAAAGCTTGGTCTATGTTCTACAGTAGAAAGTCATACACATCTGGGATGGCATGAAGGTGAGTAAATGATGAGTGAATTTTCATTTTTGGGTGAACTATCCCTTTAAATAACTTAAAAAAAACTTTAAGTGCAGACACATCACCATTACCTTTTAAGGGTGTCATCCACCAACTGGCATATGGAATCCAAAATCAGTACAAACCCTTTTCAATAAATACAATAAATATACTTTTTTTTTTCTTTTTTTTTTTTTTCTCTTTTTGCCATTGAAGCCATTATTTTGTGTATAACTATAATTATTTAAGGATACAAGGACAACTATATAGACAACTACACTACTGTTTAAAAGACATTTTTGTTTTTGAAAGAAACATTAGTAATGCTGCCAATTATTATTACTGTTTGAAATAACTTTTATTACACATTTTTATATTAAAATGACATTTACATTTACATTTTGATGTTAAAACTCTTATTTTTAGCAGTCATTACTCCAGTCTACAAAGAAAAGAGAATGTCATGTAATTATTTCAATATGCCAATTTGGATGTCAAGAAACATTTATTTTTGTTGAACAGTTTTGCTACTTAATGAAGTATAGACATCGTCACTTTATCATTGCAAGGCAAATTTTGATTTTCAAAATGGCCAAAAAGAAACAAATCTCTCTTGAAAATTAGTCAATTGTTCTTTTGAGAGATGAAGGCAATTCCATGCACTCCATACAAGCTGGAACCACCACTGCATGGATGAACAGAGTTTGAAGAATCCAGCATTTAGAAAGTTATTTTTAAAATAATAAATTCACTTTAATTCTTGATCAATTTAAAAGTATCCTCGGTGAATGAATTTTTTGTTTGTGAAAAGGAAATTTTAGTGTTTTCGAACGGTAGTGTATAATATATTACAATATTATATATTGCTTACAAGATTAAAGTGTTTTACATCATTCTATTTTTTTTTTTTTTTTTTTTAATTATACCAATAATTTTTTTTCAGCATTAGCACTTCCATCACAATCTCACAAACCCACTACAGTTCAATTATGAACCGTTCGGGCTGTTGAGAGAACTGCTAGTTCATTAATACATAAGCAGTCAGGTTCATGTCAGTGAATAAAAACACAACCTAAATAGGAGGAGGCCTGAACATTACATCAATAATGTGATGTCCAGTCCAAAGTACCGACCTCAGTACATTGTTTACCTAATAAGACTGCTATTGTGTGAATGTGCACTGTTCCTCACCTCTGTCCTCAAGATGCCCTGTGTGTGAGGCTGTTTTGTGTGTGTGTTTTAGAGGTAGAGGTGGCAGGTAGATGGCAACATCAGCACATGAACACAGCCGAGGGGGACTCTGAACCTGAGAGAAATGCACAACATTAATTGAAATGTAAATATTAGACATGATTATGTCACACTAAGTACACTCTCTCCTGAAGCCTAAAGTGTGGAGCAGTCAAAACTTCAACAAGCAGTTTGGTCGAAGGTTCATTTGCTCTATTAGCTGTGGCTCCACACTCAATGTACGTCACTGTTTAATTACACTAAGTACTTCTCTTAAGTATCATTTAGTTTTGTTCAGTGTGTATTTAAGTTCTTTACAATGCATGCTCACTGTAATGGAGGGCAAAAATCTGCATTAATCTCTCCCATTGTGCACTATAAGCACTTTCATATTTTATAGGAAAGGGCCTTGTTTTACCTGTAGTGTGGTTGTGGTTGGCTGAGTGGTCTCAGGTGGGGAGGAAAAGGGGGCATGTTTTTCACCTCATTCCTGTAGATGACATGATCACCATCATACTGCAAGAAAGACATAATCATTGCATCAAAACATATCAGTATGTCTGACAACAACATGACAAAGTTATGCATGTATTCACAAATTCAGAGAACAAACCCTCTGAAATCCAATTAAAAGTGGTCACTCCAGATGCATGAGACACATGGTAAAGAAAAAGCTCCTCTTAAAATGAACATTTTGTCATTCACTCACCCTCGTGTGGTTCACATTCCATATACACTGGCGGCCAAAAGTTTGAAATAATGTACAGATGTTGCTCTTATGGAAAGAAATAGGTACTTTCATTCAACTGATCTCAGTGTATAGTCAGGACATTAATAACGTGAAAAATTACTATTACAATTTGAAAAAAATTTCAGAACTTCTGAAACTACTTCAAAGAGTTCTCATCAGAAAATCCTCCACGTGCAGCAATGACAGCTTTGCAGATCCTTGGCATTCTAGCTGTCAGTTTGTCCAGATACTCAGATGACATTTCACCCCACGCTTCCTGTAGCACTTGCCATAGATGTGGCTGTCTTGTCGGGCACTAACACACCTTACAGTCTAGCTGATCCCACAAATGCTCAATGGGTTTAAGATCCATAACACTCTTTTCCAATTATCTGTTGTCCAATGTCTGTTTCTTTGCCCGCTCTAACCTTTTCTTTTTGTTTTTCTGTTTCAAAAGTGGCTTTTTCTTTGCAATTCTTCCCATAAGGCCTGCACCCCTCAGTCTTCTCTTTACTGTTGTACATGAAACTGGTGTTGAGTGGGTAGAATTCAATGAAGCTGTCAGCTGAGGACATGTGAGGTGTCTATTTCTCAAACTAGAGACTCTGATGTTCTTATCCTCTTGTTTAGTTGTACATCTGGTCTTCCACATCTCTTTCTGTCCTTGTTAGAGCCAGTTGTCCTTTGTCTTTGAAGACTGTAGTGTACACCTTTGTATGAAATCTTCAGTTTTTTGTCAATTTCAAGCATTGTATAGCCTTCATTCCTCAAAACAATGATTGACTGATGAGTTTCTAGAGAAAGCTGTTTATTTTTTACCATTTTTGACCTGATATTGACCTTAAGACATGACAGTCTATTGCTTACTGTGGCAACTCAAAAACAAACACAAAGACTATGTTAAGCTTCATTTAAAGAACCAAATAGCTTTCAACTGTGTTTGATATAATGGCAAATGATTTTCTAGTACCAAATTAGCAATTTAGCATGATTACTCAAGAAAAAGGTGTTGGAGTGATGGCTGCTGGAAATGGGGCCTGTCTAGATTTGACCAAAAATGACTTTTTTCAAATAGTGATGGTGCTGTTTTTTACACCAGTAATGTCCTGACTATACTTTGTGATCAGTTGAATGCCACTTTGGTGAATAAAAGTACCATTTTCCTTCTGATACAGCAAAATCTGTACATTATTCCAAACTTTTGGCCACCAGTGTATGTGTATATACTGTATATTAATGAAACAAGAGTTCTTAGGCAGAATGTTTGAGTTTCTATTTTCCATACAATGGAAGTCGATTAGCAGTAGTCCTTCTGAAGCCATTCAAAAGCCTTGTGTGTGGAACTCTAAAAATGTAAGCCAAAAATCTTTCTCTGCACCAGAGTTCACAAATCTCATTCACACTTGTTTTGAATTAAAAAACGCTGCATCGCATTAAAGGCATCGCAACCCATATGATGTCACTGATAAAATAGCATTGGTACTCACGTTTCACATGACAGATCACAATGTGGAAGTCTGAATGTATGCAACTGCGAATGAGATTTGAGAGCTACAGTAGAGGGGAAGATTCAATTATTGAGAACTATTCTTGATACAACGCTATCGTTTCAGAAGACTTGGAATATAGTGCACAAGTCATATGGACTACTGTTATGATGTTTTTATGTCCTTTTTTAACCTTGGCAGTAAGGCTGTCAAATTAACCCTTAAATACATAGGAATTTCACCAAACACTCTTACATATTTGGGTCTTTAGAAACCCAGCACATATATTTATTACAAATGGATCTACAAATTGCCCAGATAGTGTACAATTTTCATAACATTTTCAAGACAATTACAAAATAGAATAAAACAGACTTGTATTATTTTTAATACATCAAAGAGTTAATGCACAAATCAGGAAAAATCTAGGAAAGGACTCATCACTTTCACACTGAAATTTCATGAGACGTATCTGGCTGTCAAACACATTGAGCTACATACACCGATCAGCCACAACATTAAAACCACCTGCCTAATATTGTGTAGGTTCCCCTCGTGCCACCAAAACAGCACCAACCCGCATCTCAGAATAGCACTCTGAGATGATATTCTTCACCACAATTGTACAGAGTGGTTATCTGAGTTACCGTAGACTTTGTCAGTTCGAACCAGTCTGGCCATTCTCTGTTGACCACTCTCATCAACAAGTCATTTCCATCCACAGAACTGCTGCTCACTGGATGTTTTTTGTTTTTGGCACCATTCAGAGTAAATTCTTGAGACTGTTGTGCATGAAAATCCCAGGAGATCAGCAGTTACAGACATACTCAAACCAGCCCATCTGGCACCAACAATCACGCCACGGTCCAAATCACTGAGATCACATTTTTTTTCACCATTCTGACGGTTGATGTGAACATTAACTGAAGCTCCTGACCCATATCTGATTGATTTTATGCACTGCACTGCTGCCACACGATTGGCTGATTAGACAATCGCATGGATGATTGTTGGTGCCAGACGGACTGGTTTGAGTATTTCTGTAACTGCTGATCTCCTGGGATTTTCATGTTTTTTTTTCATTCTTGCTTTAAAGGGCTTATATCAGTTATTTTTCCTGTTAAGCAAAGTGCAAGACAATTAGTTTTCCTGTGTCCTGTGAGTGCAATTTGTGCAGTTTAATTACCCAATAATTCTCTGACCGGGAACAGACAGTGCTGCACATGAGTCTGTTCTTCTGCTGTTTCCAAGTGAACTAAACTCACCAATACGCTCACTAACCGACCTTACATACCCAAACCCTCAGAGACAGAGAGAGGGATTGCATGTAAGCAGATAATAAAAATAATTGCAAGTAATACAAATTATCTTGTTAGATGTATTCAAGTGAATAGTGCCTACTCTCATGCCTTTGCTCTACCTCATAATTCATGCCATGGGCATAGAGCGGCACCTCCACACTGAGGTAGTGCTCATGGGGATCCAGAGAGAATCCCCCCATCTCCACCAACTCCCATTCAAGCCTCATTCCTCCTACATACAAACTCCACTCAGAGGAGTCTATATTACCATGGTAAGCCAATGCACGCACACCCTGCACTGTACAGTCCCCTTCTAACTTTGGTAGGACTGAGAGAGACGGGGTAGAGAGAGGATATATAAGACATACATGGGAGGACGGGAGAAATTTGCTATCTACATAGAACATGTTTACATGCAAGATCTTACACGATTATGCTTAATAAGCTGACAACGTGTGTGGTCATGTAAATGCACTAAATGGTTTTCCTTTATCGAATTAAAGGTCATAAATGGATCAAGCCAAAAAAAATAAAAAAATCAACACAGGTCAACTTTTGCCCATAGTAAATCGATTTTTTGTTGTTAACCACATATTGGTGAGCATGTTAACACACTAATAGTTATATAGGCAACATCCCAGGCCCCGTTTACACCTGGTATTAAGATGCGTCTCGGGTGATCCGATCATAAGTGGTCAGACAAGACACAATCGCTCAAATGTGTCTCCCGTGACCACTTGTGTTGGCACTTTAAGGTGAGGATGACTGATTGAATACATCACTCATCATGTCAGTAATTCATTATTTTATGATAAAACAAAAGATAATAATAATAATAATAAGACAAAGCATTAAAAAAGGCACAGTTTCTCCAAGATACACTTGGAATTTAATCGAAGCACAAGCGTGACATTTCGAACAGAATTCTTCACCCTCAAGTTCTGTTCATACTGGGCTAACACGTACTGTTCAAGGTCAGAATTGACTGGAACAGACTTTGTGACACCTTTTTTCCCCAAAACACACATATATATATATTTTTTTTTTACACATTGAGTGTCACACCTCTTAACTAACTTCTTGCAAAGTTAAAAAAAATTGCATTTCGGTGGACTTATTTCAGTGGATTTAGACCTCAATGAGTTCAAATTACACCACTCGATTTTTTTAATATAAAATAAGCACATTTTTGTTACCTTCACTTCACTAAAGAGCAAACTTGAATATTTATGAAAATTCTGCTATGTCATGAATTAGGGGCATCTGCTGCCATCTGCTGGGAAAAAAACATGACAATAGGAATGACAAGTATCGCCCAGCCGTGGTAAGACAGTGACACAGCCACAATACAGAACAAACACACACTTACAGAGGTACATGTCTGAACCCGTCTGTCAACTACATGTCTGAGAAAAAAAAAACATTGTATCTTTTTGTTATAAAAACTGTTCCCATGCAAAACAATTAGAACAGCTAGAATCTGACAAATAACAGTGTTTTATAATGTGTGGTGTATATATAGTGTGTGTGTATCCTAATGCATTGTGAAAAATATTTAGAAATTGTAAACAGCGACCAGGCAACAATTAGGAGAACATTGAGGCCTCCTATAGGACATTAAGAGTTATCACTCTTCTCTGTTTCATTTGACTGAAAACTGTTTGCAAGAATAGTGTTGTGTATGAGAATGCTGCAAATGACCCAAGACCATCTCAGGAGGTGCTCGAATTTTAGTTTGATTATTTCCATGGAGCAGTTTTCGCTTAACATGCATTGTGATTACATTGTGTTTAACTTTCTATAGGTAATGGTTTATTTATTGTTTTTAAATATTATCATTACCTTTACATTTATAATTTACTTTAGTTCTTAATTTTTAGGCTATTAGTAATTTCTCACCTGTTGTCATAGACGAATACTTGCATGATGGCAAATGGGGCCATTGGAGACGGTAAATATTTGGATTTGGGAAGTAAAATCACTTTGTAATTTTAATTGATTTTTTTTGTTTTGTTTAAAGAGCAATTTGAATTTAGAAATATCTTAAAGGGATAGTTCAGCCAAAAATAAAAATTCAGTCATTGTTTACTCACTCCTGTGTTGTTATAACCCCATATGACTGTTTTTTCTTCTCCCCAATTTGGCATGCCCAGTTCCCAATGCGCTCTAAGTCCTCGTGGTGGCGTAGTCACTCGCCTCAATCTGGGTGGTGGAAGACGAATATCAGTTGCCTCCGGGTCTGAGACCGTCGATCCGTGCATCTTATCACGTGGCTTGTTGAGCGCGTTACCACGGAGACCTAGCACGCGCGGAGGCTCATGCTATTCTCTGCGGCATCCACGCACAACTCACCAAGCGCCCCACCGAGAGCGAGAACCACATTATAGTGACCATGAGGAGGTTACCCCAACGTGACTCTACCCACCCTAGCAACCGGGCCAATTGGTTGCTTAGGAGACCTGGCTGGAGTCACGAGAAAAAGAAAGACAGTCATATGGGGTTATAACAACACAGGGATTTTTGGGTGAACTATCCCTTTAAGTTTTTCGTGTTTCAAGAAATGTATTTAATTTTAAAAGCAAAATCAAACAAATATCTAAATGACCCTCGGCAGGGGGGTTGACAATATAATCGGATATCACAATATTTTTAAGGCGATTATCAATAAAATATTTTTTACATATCGCCCAGCCCTATGTCTCACCCATTAATTTCTGTCTGTCTTTGTGTGTGTGTGTTTGTGTTTGTGTGTGTGTGTGTGTGTGTGTGTGTGTGTATGGGTAGGTATAGGTGTGGGTGTGTTCTGCACTGTGGCAGTGTTATAGTCTCACCCATTCATTTCAACGTTCATTCAAATTTTACCTCAAACAGTACAAACGTTCCTTTTTTCTTTTTTAGAAAGGATCTTTTGTGTATTAAGAAGGTAAAAAGAGTAAAAAAAAAAGTAAAAATTTTATACCTCTTCAATGAACGATAATGTTTTTAACAAAAAAAATTAATTCACTGGAGCACATGTATTAACTAAGCTTCAGATGTGCATGGTTCTCATCTGTCACTGCATGTTAATATCAGGCACACTGAAGAATTTCTGTTAAGTATTGTGCATGTACACTATTGTTTAAAAGTTTGGACATTTGTGTTCTTGAAAGAAATTGATGCTTCTGTTCAACAAGAATGCATTAAATTGATCAAAAATACTGCCAAAGGTATTGAATGGAAAGGCACAGTAAAGTATAAAAATAAAAAAAAGAATAATGCCAAAAGCATTAGCAATGTTGAAATTTATTATTAATGTTTGAAAAAGCAAACCCCCAATTTCAGCAGTCATTACCACAGTCTAATAAAAAAATACGGTCACCTGATCCTTGAGAAATCATTCTAATGTGCCAATTTGGTACTCAAGAAACAGTACGGTCTTTTTGTTAGAACAGTTGAAAACAGTGTGCAATTTAATGATGTTTGAACATCGCAATACAGTGTCCTTTTTCAGTTGCTGAAGTATTGAGTACACTTGTAAAGAAAAGGCCACATCTGACACAGGCAAATAAGAAATAAAAAAGGGTAGAACAAGCCAAATATTCTTGGATAAACAAAGTTTGAAGAATACATTTATTTAAATAGAAATAGTCATTAGTACATTATAAATGTCTTTACTTTAATTCTTCATCAATTTAAGGCATCCTCAGTGATGAAAATTCAAATTTTCTTCCAAAAACAAAAATATCATGGTGACTCCAAACTTTTGAATGGTAGTGTATATGTATTCGTTTTTTCTAATTTTCCAATTAGATTGTTATTCGCTTTTAATGCCACATATTTCTACATGTTTACACTGGCAGTTTAAAACTCTTGTTTTAGCACAGTGTTTGATTGACAGGTGAGTGGGTGGTACTTTTCTGCTGTCCAGGATGCGTTTACACCTCAAACGAGCTGTGGTCACATGCATTTTTGATTACCTTCGTATGAGGTTTCAGTGATCTGATCACAAAACGTTTTGGACCCCATTTGAATCTGTTTTCAGCTTTGACCACTTGTGATCGGACCAGAAGCGCATCTTAATACCAGATGCGGACCCTGTTTGCATGCATCTAGATACACACAGGATCAGTATTTCAGTTAACGCATTTATAATGGGAATAGCTTGTGAAGGCTGCATAATGTTGTTGCCTCCTGTCTGGTAAAGCCTCTTTATGGGGAGCCTACCTATGATGCTAAGAATGCTGTGTAGGTAGGCAGATCACTTAAGGTTTGGAACAGAACCATAGATGAAAAATTAAGAAGGGCTTTACCTACCCACATCCTGCAGGTCAGCCTCACCAGTAGCAAGATGGTCGTAGATCACTCCATCAGGAGACACAATGAAAGAGAAGACCACTGAGAGATTGTACCGCCTCAACCTGTCTCTCAAATACTACATCAGCAGAGAGGGATGAAGAGCACAGAAAACATACTTCATCTCAGAAAACATCAAGAAAAAAGATGTGGTAAATGAGTGTATGTGGCCCATCACCTTCTGGGAGACATTGTGGATTTGAAGAGGATTTGAAGCAGTTAGGCGTACGTGTTGTTGGGGAGAGGGTCCGGAGAAAGACGGACTCCGTTCCTCTCCATTTCCTCCCAAACCACTGGCTGACCTGCTACTGTCACATTCCCCAGAGAAACATCATGCGAGAAACAGCACAAAGATACTGAAAATCTCCCCTGTGAGGGCACAGTCACTTCAAGCGGAGAAAGAGAAATAATGAGTTAACACGTGGGATAAGTGCATTCTGAAATTGGTCACAATAGTTTGTGCATCTACTCTGGGGTCCACTCATAGTTTTAGCCTCAGAAGAAACATGCAAGGGATGATTCCAAAGATTGTCTGGTGCATATAGCAAACAAAAATGTCAAGAACATTCTCTAATTAGCTGGCTTTATGCAATTTTCAGTCAGGACAGTCTGCTAAGAAAAAGTTGAATTTACCAGGCTGCTCTAATAAGCACTTCTGAGGAAGAACTAATCGCTGCTAAGAGTACCAGACTCTAATCCTTTATGTCAATATTAAAAACTCTAGCTACAGGAGACAAAAGCCCTATTTGGATGGGACTAGTTCTCCCTGACAAGGTTAGGGAAAGTCGGGTTTCACAGGCATACTTTGTGATTTGAATCCCATCCGAATCAAACAAAATGATCAAAATGTTGCTGCCCCGCATTAACATCAAATAACAGAACTATTATAATTTGCACAAACTCCACACTGCATCCTCCCATTCACGGAGCAGGAACATGTCCACAAAATATGACTGAGAGTACCATCCCTCAGTCACATAACTCTGACAAACACAAGGAGAGATACTGTTAGTAACCAAGAAGCAAAGAATGAAATCCTTTCAAAATGGTGAGAATTGTGTAATGGGTCAATTACATGATGCTCATGTTTGTCCACATCTACTAAATTATTCAAAAAGACATTACAAATGCAATTCACACAAAACAATTACTTGAATACACCTATTCTGTGATGAACATGTTTTCAGTTACTGAGATCAAAGTCAATTTGATATTTTGTCTGGGGATTTAAGTCAAAAATGGCATGTGGTCTAACCGCAAGTAAAACAGACAGTAAAAAAAATAAATGTAAAAAAATTACACAATTAAAAAGCTGAAATTCTTGAAAAATGTTGGCATGAGTTGTGCTGAATAATCGTATATAATTTATTTTAAAAAACATAAGTAGTGAAATTTTTTTTTTTTTTAGAAATACTATTAATATTTGAAAAACATTTGTTTACCAAATCATGTGGTGTTACCAACGTGTAGGCAGAAATTGTCGTCATGTGACAAATCATAAAACAAAGAAGACATCTTTAAATCCACAAGACTGTGTGAAGTTTTAAAAACAAATTACACCGTCTAACCACGCTGGTGAGCTACACACTCAGACAGGTAGCACCCCCCCCCCCACCACCCCCAACTTAAGACCCTTTTCTATAAAGGAAGAATGAACCAGAGCAGGGAGGTTGTGAGGAAGAGACTACAACACATCTGAACCATCCATTCAGGCCTGACCTGATGAGGAGGAAAAGAAAGAAGAGAAGGCAAGATAGAAAAAAGGAGAACTAGGGGACTCATTCGGCTATGTTCAGAATGGAATACTGCATACTGTGCACTTTATAATGTATACTGTAAATGTGCGGAATTCTGTGGAAAGGATTTAAACATGAGAGCACTACACTCTTAATGATGACTCTTATAGATTCTGTGTGGGCCTTATCTGTGTACTCCATGCATACAAAAAATGTGCACACTGCGCACTGCATACATACTGCAGAAATAGTAAGAATAGTATGCTACTCTGAATACAGCCTTCGAGTTGCACATTGGCATGTAAGATAATTTGGTTCACACATGTAGTGCATGTGACCGACAGATCCCTTTAAATTAATGAGCTACATAAGCATACAGACTTAAAAAGGAAGAAAAACAAGAATAACATACTTATGGTGCAGGCCACAGACACATCCACAGTCAACAGGGTCTGTTTTATCTTGTACATGATGGTGGCACTGACCAATTCCACCCCAGCCTGCAACAGTACAGATAAACCTAACGTCATTTTCAGAGAATTTAAGTGCCATTCTTACAGTTTCCTCGCTCATGCCACCCTCCTGATGGAGCTCTTGGATACGGAATACCACTCTCCACTCCCTCAAACCCTCATCCAGCTCATCCTGAGAAAAACACAAAACATTATATGTGATAGTTAAAAGGAATGTTATGGGTTCACTACAAGTTAAGCTCAATCAACCCCATTTGTTGCATAATGTTGATTAGCACACATACATTTGTACTCGTCTCTTGTTTTCTTTAAAAAAGCAAAAATCAGGGTTAGTGTAAGGCACTTACAATGGAGGTAAACGTTGCCAGATTTCAGGCTGAAATATTGTTTGTTAAAGCACTTACATAAATTATTCCATAATATTCCGTATTATTTGACCTGTAAAGTTGTCTAAATAGTTATTGTTGTTGTGGGACTACAGTTCTGAATGAACTTCTAGTTATATCAATGTAACAGATAATGGATGGACAACGAGGAGGTGGGAACCGGCTGAACAGTCAACATAAACTTTAATGACATAAATTAACTTAAAAACATAAACAAACACAGACACAAGGAGATCACGTGACGCCATGCAAGAGGCAGATTTGTGAGCAACGAGCTCTGCGCACTTTGCTAAGTTTTTAATTATTTTCGTGTTATAATCTGGTGAATTTGTATACACCCAGTTACACATTTGCTCTTTGATACATGGCAAAGAAGTCAAAATCCTCAGGCTCTGGAGACATTAAAAGACACTTATGTGTTCAGGATGAAAGCCCCAACAGACCTACAGACCGGGGACTCGATCTTGCTGACTTGGAGGATCTCGCTGTAATACGTCGATCGATTACGGCGATGGAAACAAAATTCTCTGAGTTAGCTACAAGAGTGACTTATGTTGAAAAACGAATCAATTTTCTGGAATCATTGGAGAGGGAATTAACCGCTAATCCGCCCGTGACCAAAGTTGATCTGGAACGTATTCTTGAAAAGCTTGAAGATCTTGAGAATAGAAGCCGCAGGAATAACGTTTGAATTGTTGGAATTCCTGAGCATGAGGAGGGCAGAGATATGGTGAAATTCCTAGAGGAGCTTTTCCCGAGTCTGCTCGACATTACAGGCCACAAGCTGGAAATCGAGCGAGCTCACAGAGTCCCAGCTCACAGATCTGCTGAGGGAGACAGGCCCCGATCAATCCTGGCCAGATTTCTGAGATCATCCAATAAAGATCTTGTGTTGCACCAGGCGAGAAGCAAAGGAAAGCTTTCTTGGAAGAACCATAATGTTTTCTTGTTCCCAGACTTTGCGAGTTCGACAAGAGAGAAACGCGATCGGTTCAAGGAATGCAAGAAACTCTTGCATTAGAAAAATATCTCATTTGCTCTGATGTTCCCGGCCAAACTGAGAATAGAAACGAAAAACGGTCGCAAAGTATTTACATGTCCAAATCAGGCAATGTCTTTTATAGAATCAATGTCTGAGTAAACCATTGGATGTTTCTCATGTGAGTGGGTCGACTCACTGTACTTACTCTTGAGGAAGCTGGGCGTCATTTTGGTTTCTTTTTTCTTTTTGCGTTGGCTCCACCTAGCGGCCGGAGCTTGTTTTGTGAATAACATTTCTCCTGCCAGTTCCCGGCCAGTTTGAGTGGACACTACGGATGACCGCATAATATCTACATGCTCACACAAAGGATGTCTTTTATGAAGTTGACGGATTATGTAAGTCATGATATATACTTTTATGCGGCCTCCGAGTGAATTGACTCGACCATCCGGGGAACCGGGATGCCGGTTTTGTTTCTTTTTGTGTTGGCTCTGCCTAGCGGCTAGAGCTTGTTCTATTGAATAACACTCCATTGGAATAGCTGTGGATTAATCTGTTCTTTCTTCATGCTTATTCCTCCTGCTGGCTGTAGTTTGTTTTGTTGAGTTTTTTTTACGGGACATTGGAATGAATACGTCATCCACTGAACTCATAACAGCCGGCTCACTGAAAACATCTGAACGGTTTTATATCAGCTGGAATTTGTTTTGTGGAAGACCACACCTTTGAGACAGTTCTGTGAATGAATCTACACATTCTTTGTGTTCATTCTTCCTATTTGCTGGGTTTATTTTACAAAGTATTTTCTGTTATGTAATTTTGCAATCTGATGACAAGGTTGTCGTGGGGGCTCGTGGGCGCTCATGGACATTTTGAGTTTAGAGGGATTGACGCCGGTTGGCGCTTTCTTCTTTTTTCTGTTTGTTTTGTTCGGGGGGAAGTTCGTGGTTTGATTGTTTCACTAATGGGGAATGTGGTCTGTATAATTTTTTTTGACACACAATTTGTTTTTTCTACTATATCAAAATGTCAAATGTTAATATGAGTGTACTATCTCTCTCCACGTGGAATGTAAATGGGTTGGAGCACCCCAAAAAGAAGGAAGGTTATTACTTTTCTTAAACGTTAGAAATATGATATAGTGTTTCTTCAAGAAACACATCTTTCCCACAGGAAGCTGAAAAATTTGGGAAGAAATGGGGTGGGCATGTTTTTTTTAGTGCTGGCTCAAGTAAGAGCAAGGGAGTCATTATATTGATTAATAAACATCTACAATTCAAATGTCTCAAAAAGACTAAAGATAAATTAGGAAGAGTAATTATTGTTTTAGCTGAAATTCATGGACAAATGTTGATTTTGGCTAATATTTACGCACCTAACGCTGATGATCAGGGCTTTTTTATAGATCTTGAAGGGATGCTGCAAACCGTTGGCACCCCTCATGATATAATATTGGGAGGAGACTTTAATCTTTTGATGGACTCAGTCCTTGATCATAGTGAAGCAAAAGTGTGTAAGCCCCCTAGAGCAACACTGACGCTTCATAGGATGTGTAAAAATCTTGGTCTTACAGATATTTGGAGACTTTTGAACCCATCTGGTAGGGACTATACATTTTTTTCATCAGTCCATAACATTTATTCTAGAATAGATTTTTTTTTTTGATATCCAAATCCCTCATTTCATCTGTTGTTGATTGCTCAATTGGAAACATTTTAGTATCAGATCATGCCCTGGTGAGTTTAGAGGTGATGCCACATATAGAGAAAAAGAAATCGTATAGTTGGTGCCTTAATGTATCCCTTCTGCAAAATCCTGATTTCCAACAAATGTTAAAGACTGAAATCAATATTTATATGGAGACCAACTGGTCCTCAGTATCCTCTGTGGGTGTGGCTTGGGAGGCACTTAAGGCAGTTCTTAGGGGTCGGATCATACAGTATGCCTCATTCATCAAAAAATCCAAAGCACAAGAAGGCCGGGCGCCTTCCAATGGCCCAGACAGGGCATTAAGTATTTGGGGATTTTATTCCCAGCAAATTTGTCTGATTTAGTTAGTGTAAATTTTGACCCTTTAATAAAAAGTTTTTCGAGCGATGTCAGCAGGTGGGCTTCATTACATTTATCGATGATTGGGAAGGTTAATGTTATTAAAATGAATTGTATTCCAAAATTTAACTACCTGCTACAATCTCTCCCTGTAGATGTCCCCCTCACTTATTTCAAGGAATTTGATAGCATAGCGAAGTCCTTCATTTGGAATGGTAAATGTCCCATATTGCATTTTAATAAGTTACATAGGCCGATAGACAGAGGAGGGCTAGGCCTACACAAGATTTTGTTTTATTACTATGCGTTTAGTCTCAGACATTTGGCTCATTGGTCACTTCCACCTGAGAGAGCCCCTCCCTGGTTTGTTATTGAACAGGCAGTTCTTGCCCCTATTTCGCCATTACAAAGCATCTCTATCAAACTAATCAAAAAAGTTAAGTTACACCCCGTTATTTCGCATTTACACTCGGTATGGACTAAAGTGTCCAGATTGTTTAAATTGGACACTTATTTAAATGCTGCCTCGAGTGGATTGTGAGGGGGGTTGCTACACTCGGTGACCTATATGAAAGTGGTGTGTTGAGATCGTTTGAAAACTTGGTCCAACATTTTGGGATCCCCAGACCTCAGTTTTATAGGTATTTACAACTGCGCCACCTGCTTTGTACTATTTTTGGGAGTAGCACACATCCCCCTAAGGAGGCAGATGCTTTGGGAGAGGTGATTGCGGCTTTTGGAAAAGGTTATGAGGCATCAGTGTACTACTCCCTATTAATTCAGAGTATGGGGGACGGAGCCTTAACTTCTCTCAAGAGAGTATGGGAGAAAGATTTCAACTTGGCATTGGAGGAAGGAGTGTGGGGTAAGATTCTTAAAAACGTTAAATCTGCATCTAGTGATGCAAGGGCGCGTCTTATACAATTCAAAATTTTGCATAGATTTTATTGGACCCCCTCTAGACTGTATAGGCTTGGTCTTAAAGACACACCCACCTGCTGGAGATGCCAATCGGAGGATGGAGACATGGCCCATGTTTTTGGTGGTGTGTCGAGATCCAGAAATTCTGGTCGAAGGTTCAGAATTTTGTGTGACGTGGTGGGCACTCAGGTTTTGTGTTCTGGGCAATGGGGCGGTCATCGATGTGTGGGATGGCTGGACTGAACTGAACTGGGTTCTGACATGTGTGATGATCGCCAGGCAGGTTATTTTGAGGGGTTGGAGGTCAGCTGATGCGCCCCCATTTCCGTAGTGGTGCACGGAGGTGGGGAGGGTGGCAGCTTATGAGGAGGTGTCATCGGGAAGACGGGGTGGCTTGGATAAATTTGTTCAGAAATGGGGCAGGTATTTGGAGTTTTTGGAGGGCTCTCGGGTGGGGTGTGGAGAGAGTAGTTTATAGTAGTTTGTATGTATGTATGTATGTGTATATATATGTATTTATGTTTGTATATGTATGTATGTATATTGACCACAGGGTTGTTTTTTTGGGGGGGGGGTCGGGGTCGGGGAGGGGGGGTTGTGGGGTTTAAATGTTGATTTTATATATATATATATATATATATATATATATATATATATATATATATATATATATATATATATATATATATAGATAGATAGATATAGATATAGATATATGTTTACATTTCATTGCAAAAAAATAAAATAAAAAAACAAACAAACACAGACACATATACAATGGGGCTGCATGCGTCTCTCTCTCCCAAACCGGCATCTCCGGCTGCCCCTTATCTCACTCTCCCGCTGATCAGTAGATTCGGCTCCCAGACGTGCTGTCAACCGGTCCTCAGCCGCTCCTCCGCCCTCTGGCAGATGCCAGCTCGCTCCTCCCCTGGCGGACGGCAGCGAGTCCTCCGGCCCCTGGCAGACGGAACCGCTTCTCCCCTTCTCGGCAGACGGCCATGGTTCCTCCGGCTCCCTGCAGCCGGCAGCGACCCCTCTGTCCCCTGGCAGATGGCCGTGGCCATTCCCCTGCCGGATGGCAGTGGCAAGGACACCGCAACAATGCATCCCACCTCCATCCCGTGTTTTGGCACCACTGTAACAGATAAAGGATGAGCAAGGAGGACGCGGGAACCGACTGAACAGTCAACATAAACATTAATGATATAAATGAACTTAAAACAAACATAAACAAACACAGACACACATGCAAAGCGGCCGAGTGTGTCTCTCTCTCCCGAACTGGCGTCTCCGGCTGCCCCTTATCTCACTCTCCCGCTGATCAGCTGATTCAGCACCCTCCACCTCGTCACAATCAGCATAGCATGTTATCACGGTAAATACGTAGCAGACAGCTTTTATATGTAGATCGTTTCTGATTTCTGGCTGTTTTTCGTCGCCAGACATCATGAACACATGTAGACAACAGGAGGAGGACAAGTTTATGTTCTTGCTTATTTAAAGCTGAAGTATGTAACTTTTTGGATGTTAAAATACTTTCTCTTATCCCAGCTTAATATGCAGATACAACTATAAGTTAGCCATTCATATATTCATTTTCTTGAAAATTGTAAACACTGTGTCTCTGTGGCACCACAGAAAATTTCTCTGTTTGAGTGACCCCATCACAAGAGAGACAATAGCACTGACACGACCAATAGCATAAATTGGGGGCGGGACTATCTGTTTGTTTGACCAACAGCTGGGGGGAGACTTGGGGGGTAAATCCGAGTAGAGCACTCATTTGCCTATAACAAACTCCAGCACTGGATCACCACTTATAACACACACAAACGTAATGAAAACTCCTGCTGAAGAATTGGAGATGTTTCTTCTGCATTAGACACATACCTGACAAAAGCTATTTCAAAAAGTGGTGGGGACATGTCCCACCCGTTCCATTGTAAATGACACCTGTGCTTACAATGAAAGTGAATGGGGCCAATCCGTAAATGTCAAAACAAGACGTGAAAAAAGTGTTAACATGATTTTGTGTGATAAAATCACTAACTAACCATTTCTGTGTAAAATTAAAACAGCAGAAGTAATGCAAGTGATTGTACAAAATTATAAGCTTCACATTTCTTCCTTTAAATCCTCAAAATATTGGCCCCATTCACTTCCATTGTAAGTGCCTCACTGTAACTTTATTTGTTTTTGTTTTTACTCCTCAAAAATATTTGCTTTTTTTTTTTTTTTAAAGAAAAGGAGGGACAAGTCTAAATTATTTTTTGTGGTAATCAACATTAATGAACAAATGCTGTTGATTGAACAACTTGTATTGAACCCGAAATGAGTCCTTACCTTATGTAGTCTTAACATTCTGTATACTCCCCTTGTCCTAAGGGTCAAAAATGACCCACCTTCACCAAACCCCTAAAATAAAGCAGCTTAATTGAATTTTAAACCCCAAATCTATTTTGCATGAAGAAACAACCTGTCATTCATCACAAACTTATATGTGGGTTTTACCTCTTCACAGTGCAGAAAGACTCCATTTAATCAGTGGACACCACTCGTTTTTATTACAACAAACCTGTCATAATTGTTTTCTTTACTAAAGTAGAGGTTTATTATTATTATTATTATTATTATTATTATTGCTAAAGGTACTGCATAGGTGTAAACATTAATTGTTTAGCAAGAGATAGCACTTGTATAGCCTAAGAAAGTAGCAAAAATGTGCGGAAAGTAGTTTTGAATGCATTTTATTGAAGGGAAACAATAACAGTCTTGAACTTTTTTGGCAACATAGTGATATATTCTTATATACTGTACAATGAGGAATTCAACTACAAAATACTAGTCTTCTCCCATTTTTTGAACCATTGCCCCCACCCACAAGGTGTATAAACAACAACAATAAATAAGAATAAAATAAGATAATAGATACAAAACAAAAACGTGAAGAACATAAATCAGTCAACTCTAAATAGCACATGTAGGACAGTATGCAAGTGTGTGCGCATGGACATTGCAGATGTATTTGTCACATGTGCAGCACATAGTATTTGTTTTACAGTCTTTCTTTGAGGGGCAGAATTGGCATCTCGTCCTCTTGCCTGCCCCAGCTGCAGCCTCAGGTGGATCAGGACAAGATTCAGCCCCCTGAACAGCTTTCACAAGCGCTGCAGAGGCTGCTGTGTGGGGGAGGCGCTCCCTTCTTTGAATGTGTGGGGTTACAAGTGCCTTTCCCAGCTGCTCCAGGAACACCCTCCTTTTGTTCCACTTATCAGGCATCCAGGTAGGGTTGATCTTGTTCCATATCACGAAGGCATTGTATGAGGACACATCAATGATGTTATGGAAGATGACCAGGGGCCAGTGGGCAGTCATCCTCCTGCAGCTGTAAGTTCCAATCACCTTGTTCAGGTTGTCCATGCCTCCTTTGTTGTGGTTGTAGTCCAGGATAATGGCTGGCTTCCTGTCCTCACGATCACTGATCTCAGCCGTTTTGTGCAGTGTGCTCAGGAGGACCACATTCTTATTCCTCTTTGGAAGGTAAGAAACTAGTATAGTGGTGGGGGTGAAGGCAAACTTTGATGAGAAGGCCTCTCTCCCCCTTGTTGCGAGGAGTGCAGGGGGGAGCTCAGGCTTGTTCTTTCTAACTGTGCCAACCATGGTGATCTTCCTCTTCAGGAGCTGCTGGCTGTTCATAAGAGGTGAAGAAATTGTCACACGTGACATTGTGCCCCCTCAGTCCATCTGTCACATCAAGCACAACCTGCATCCCCTGGTTCTTCTCCGGGCCTCCACTGGTCGGCTTCCCTGTGTAGACTTGCATCTTCCAAGCGTAGCTGGATTGTGCATCACAGGCCACCCATGTCTTGATGCCATACTTTGCTGGCTTGCTGGGCACATGCTGCCGGAAAGGACAGCGACCTTTTGACAAAAAAGATTACTATCAGTAATTAGTATCAGTGTCACAGAAAACAATCACATAAATCAATGATATTAAAGCAATACATAATAAAATTAACAGTGAAAATCACTTACATTACAGATATGAAAATAAAAATGTACCTCTGAATGGAACAGTTGCTCATCCACTGTTACTTCAGGCCCAGGGTTGTAGAGGTATGGCAGACGCTCCACCCACTTCTCCCAGACATCTCTTATGGCCGCCAGTTTGTCTCTCACACGTCTTGCAGGTCTTGACTCACGGTTATCAAATCGTAGCATTCTTGGAAAAGTGTGAAAGACTTTCAGTGGCATCGTGGCACGGAAAATCGCCCTTCCACTCTCTGCATCCCAGAGACTACATGTGGCCTCACCTCGGGACCTATACATACCCTCTAAGATTAGCAGCCCTATGTAGGCACGCAGGTCAATCTCATCCATCCTTTTCCAGTTGTCTCCGTATTTACGGAAACCCTCCAAATTTGTCATCTCTTGGATTATTTTTTCGATGGCTGGTGTGATGAACATGAAGAATGTCCTGGGTATGGGCAACTGCATGTCTTGTGGGCCCTGGGGTCATCTTTATGACATTTTGTGCTGCCATCCTGCCCTGGTTGTCATATGGTGACAAGGACCATGTTATTTTGCTGTTCTTTGACAAAAATGTCTCTCTTTCAGCTTGGGGGATTTCTTCTTCATCTGAAGATGATGCATCGTGCTCTGGGTTGTATTCTTCCCCATCTTCTTCTTCAGATACCTCCTCCTCTTCTAAATCATTGTTCTCTTGTTCCTCCTGGACATCTGAAAAAATAAGATCTATATGTGCACTCATGGCTTCAGCAAAGAGAGAACTGGGGGTACTGTCATTTGCAGCACCTTTATAGCCTCTGACTGCATTCCCCATTAGTAAATAATGCTTTCAAGAAATGTTTATTTTGTCTGAAATTTAGTTTATTTTGTCTGAAATTGTTTTTATTTTGTCTGTGAACTTGAGTCATGTGTGGGGTCGTGGAGGGGAGATGCTGCACATGCACAAGAAAGTTTTAGTTTTGTCTGAGTTCAATCAGTAGCACACATAATCTCAATTTCTCATTGTGTGTGTGTGTGTGTGTGTGTGTGTGTGTGTGTCTCTTTGTGGTTTTTGTGGTGTGTAAATGATTTTATAACTGCTGGGTCAAAAATGACCCTAAGACAATCTTTGTACCCTGGTGGTGTACAGCTTTCATGGAAATATGAACAAAGGCAATGTTTCACTTTTTCTAATGTTGGGGTCACTCTAGGAAAAGTCATCAAATTTCAAGTTGAAAAAAAATAATTTAGCTGGTTTTCTCTGCTGGTAAACATAGTGGCGGGTCATTTTTGACCCTTAAGACAACACAAGAGTTAAGGGGGAATTTTGTTTACAACAAAAAATGTTTTAATGACAGAGGATACTTCAGCTACATTAACTTCATGAGCGTGCTCACACACACACACTTACCACAGCGGCCGGGGTTACCCACTCCATGCCTATGTGAATATCTGTAGGCAACTGTTTAAGCACAGACACCTAGGGGACAGAAAAAGCATTATAAATTGTATTTTTAAATGCAACATTATGATTAAATTCAGCAGAGATAATGCAGCAGAATAATTTTGCACAGACAGTTGCACACAGGATAACAGATTATGGGTGAATCTCATGAAGAAACGCCCAGGTCATATTTCACCACAAAATAAAAATACAAATATGACATTTTATTTATCATAAACAAAATTAGGTCTGTTTTTAGGACTATACATTTTTTTTTACATTGTGACATTATTTTCAAAACAACTAAGCATCACCCCATCACTCTCACTCATTACTGTAATTACTGTAATACAGTAATAAAATCATCTTAAGCAGAAATATTCATATTTAATTTTTTATTAAAATCAGATAAATTTATGGCAGTAGAACAAACACTAGCATGATTTTTTCACTTAACAGTAGGAGATACAAACATGGTACAAACATTTCTGCAAAATAAAATTGCTTAATGCAAAATATTATTTCTGATTTTCTTTCTTTTGATTTTGGAGTGAAATATGACCCTGAAGTTTCCTTACAGTGTTTTGAGAGATTCACCCTTATGTTCACATAAAATATAAAAGACTCATTCCATCTCCATGTGGAACTCGCAGATGAGTTCCCGAGGCCCCCACGGGACTTGAAGAGGGCAGGTGAGCAATAAAGGGTAGGATTTCTCCTCCTCATTAAAGTACTGATTTACATACCACACCAGTACCCGAAATTCAGACTCCCTCTGTAACCACAAACAACTAGTTACTGCTAACTATGGTGCTCTCAGGTATTTAATTAAAAACAATACCATAACAAATAATACTGTGGCACATAACGCATTTGCAAGGCTGCCTTTTCTCAAGAATTTAGCTCAAATCTACTGCACATTTTGGTTCTCCTTTCTTAATTGCATCGTACCTGGTTCTCCACCAGACAGGCCAAGTAGCACACACACAGTAGCAGGTCACCCCAGGAGTCAAACCCAATGGTGTAACCACACTCTGCTGCCCACTGACCAGAAACTTTACGGACCTCAGAGCCTCCTGCGAGAGGAACAGTGGAAACATACGGTATCAAATTAATCATTTCAGGCAACATAAATGAGTGAATTGGGGAAATCTGGGACATTGGGCAAAGTGGGACATCAAGTGTTGGGGTGACATCACAAACTGAATAAGATAAATGTGCAATAAAATTCCCACATTACACTTATTCACCCACACGTCATGTTTCAAACCATGACAAACTCATATTCAGGTTTTTTTTTTATATACAGGAAACTGAATACCTTGGACATCAAACCGAAATGTGGAGCCAAGGAACCTTGAACTGAGTGACAGCCAGAAATGAGGATCATGGCACTCTGTCCTGAAAAATACATGACAAATAAACAAACAAAATTAATATTATATGACCATTTATTGTTCATGATCAAAGTGTCTGTACAATACATTAAACCATTTCCAGTATGTGTTTACCAATAGGTATGGAGTCAGGGACAGAGCTAGGACATAAACCAAACAAAACAAACCATACAAAAAAAAAAATACAAAAGGGAATGTTTAATTTAGATTTACGTGTCCTATTTACAGTTTAGATATAACGAAAGAATAATTAAGACATCAGAGAGACTATCACAACAGAACAACAAGGGAGAGAATCTGATATTGTGATATTGCTAAACTTTCATTATTGGAGACAGAAACAAAACTCACCATAAACAAGTCATATAATACATGACCATTGTACAAAATAAACGCAAACTGTATATTTTAGTAAATCGGATTCTTTTCTAAACAAGTCAACAGAGAAAGCATCCAAATCTATGCCACTGTGAAATAAAAACAAATCATGCTCTGGAGAACATACAGATTATGAATATTAATTGAGTCATACAGACATTGCTCCTTGGGCGTCCTGTCAAAGAGCTTAATTCATATTCATGAGCCAAGTCTTCTCTAGTGGGATTCGATTTTCTGCAGCTGGTTAACGCCTACTTATCAGTGTCTACTTTTCATTGGTTAGACCAACTGGTTAGTGCATTAGTATTCATGAGTGAAGCCCACCTTTAGCAGCATTTGTAAATTACACACTATGATAACTTTCATTAATAACTTTAACAATCATTATTACTTTGCAGAACGAATTACATATCATTAGGTAGAATTCATCCACATAGTTATGACAGTCATGAATGTTTATTACATATTTTAATCAAGCAATAAGGCATGAGAGGCCGCCCTTAGTCAGCCGTGACAATATTCAAAATATGGCACAATCTCGAGTGCCTTATTGCTTTTATAAAATGGTCATCGCATAATAAAAATATTAAGGACACAAATATACATTACAATTTTCTATTTTTTAAGTAAAATCATTAAATGCCATTCTTCTGCCAGAAAATATAGTCCCTTACAGTAAATAGTAAACAGACACTATGTCCAAATATCCATACTTCCCTACTACATAGTATGCCAATGGAGTAGTATGTTAGAATTCACAGTATTCATGAAGCAGTGAGTGAGAAATACCCGGATGACCTACTATTTCTGGGGAGATTTTGAAGTGCGGATTGACTGGACACCCAACGATCCCATAATCCCTCGGGATCTGAGGCGATGTCACGTTCAAAACACTGGATTTATAGGAACGGCAGTGAACCGCAAAGTGGACGGTTCTTCTCAACTGTAATGCTGCGTTCCATTCAAGTCAGATGTGGGATATTCATCTTGATATCTCCGATCTCCAACCATAAATGCATTCCATTGCCAGATGCTCGGAAGATGACGTTTAAGGAACCAAAACTCCAATGCTCCCGTTAGATTAGCAGGTGTTTGACTGTCACTAGAGATGTCTCCTAACAACCCAATTCAGAAACAATCTGCAATGGTAGCATTTGTGCTACAGGTGTACGATTATCAAAATAGAGTACAATTTACCATGTTTTGAACACTTGCTACTCTGCTAACGTTTGTTAAACATGCTTTAATATCATGTAATGTAGGAACTTTGACTCATTTATCAAAATTATTTAATAAAAGTGAATGTTTATCACTTATTTTGTGTATCTTCCTGGGTGCCGACATGTTTGTGTGACGACAGGCACCTGCATCTAAGTTAAAAATTTCCGCACGACTTTCCAAATTGGAATTACGACTTCAAGTGGCGTTCCATTGCACTTTTCCTAGTAGGAAGTTGGAAAATCCGACTTTCCGAGTTGAATGAAACGCAAAATAAGTGCTATATATACCAAGATAATTGGTCCTTGTCCTTAAACTTAAAAGTTTAACAAAACTAGAGCAGATCGTTTTCGCGGTTGTTGTTCTTACGTCATATACTCGGGTCACGAGACAATGCCCACGTCCCTGGATGAAGTATGACCGAAATCTATTCATACTACTTGCATGCATACCTAAAAGAACATACTGTTTTGCCGGCAGATAAGTGCGTCCTTCATCAAATACAGTACATACTGTGACAGTACGCAGCGAGAACGTTGCTAAAAAACAAGAATAACGGTCAGCTATGGGTGCTGGAGTGATACAAATAGACGTTCTGTAAAGAGGTCAGAGCTGTGATTTATTATGAATAAAGCACTGCTGCTGACCAATCAGCATCCAGTACCAGAACTATCCATTTTATAATGTTTTTGAAAATTCATAAACTTGTAATTTTATATAACTGATCCGTTTAGCATCGTATTATGTTTTAAATGGCTGATTGATGAAAGTTATTATAAGTGTTGCCAAATTATTTTGTTGATGTTATATAGTCAGTACTGCCAGAGATCTTTTATAGAGGAACTCTAGTTTAACTGTCAATGGACTCTTTTCACACGTCCGTGTTTTGGTTTTATTTATTTATTTATTTATTTATTTATTTATTTTTTATTTTTTTGCTTACACATTTGCTCCAACTTCAAAAGAAAATGCCAATATTAAATTTTTACAACTTTCCAAATGAAAAAAACAAACAAACAAACAAACAAACAAAAACAAAAACATTAGAGGGCGATGGATTACGACATTCAGAAGAGAGAAGCTTACAAAATTACTGTCACTCTCTCCATAGCTGTATCAGAAACCTCACATCTGTGGTAACTCGTTTGTTAAAACTAATTGCAGAGAAATATAATGCAAACTATAATGTCAATGATTTAACCTAATTATTAATAATAAAAACTAAATAATAATAATAAAAAAATGGCTAAATAAGGCGGAATCGCGTCATCACAGTCTCTGAAAAAGGTTCAACCACGGAGCTTCCGGTGTAAACACATCACTGTTTCCGCTATCATGGAGGCTGTTGTTGGTGAGGTTGTCGCTCCAGAGGACTTGGAGGTAATTTGCAGTCTTTTCTAATGTCTATCTGAAATGCTTCCTGTTGAAAATGAATTGACATGTGTGAACACTTCTCTGAATGAGGGTGATTGTTCCCAAATCTGCCAACTGTCCCATCAAACCTCAGTATTACTGAGCATCACGCTCATATTTGGCCCGATGATCGTAGACAGGTTGTCGACTTTATATTATTTTGATTTTCAGAAATTCGGGGAGAAATACAAGGCAGAGTTGGCGAAGGGGTGTGTTTCTAAAGACACTCAGTTCGAGTATGCGTGGTGTCTGATTAGGAGCAAACACTCGGAGGACATCAAGAAAGGAATCGTGATGCTCGATGGTAACTAATACATGAGTTCAATGAGAAAGTTAAATTTTGCTCAGCAGAGTCAGATATGGAAGATCATTAGTGTGCAAAGATCATTATTGGCTGTCATGTCCTGACGACGACATTTTATTTGCTTGTAGGAAGGTCTTCTCAAGTTGAGTTATCTTAAATGAATAGTTCACCCCAAAATGAAAATTCTCTCATCATTTACTCACCCTCATGCCATTCCAGATGTGTATGACTTTCTTTCTTCTGCTGAATACAAACAAAGATTTTTAAAAGAGTTTTTCAGCTCTGTTGGTCCTCACAATGCAAGTGTATGGTGACCAGACCTCAGATTAGGGCTGTCACAATTAAAATGTTTTAGGGGCTTCACAGTTATGACGATTAATTCTATGTTTTAGGGGTTTCAAGATTATGATGATTAATTGTATGTTTTAGGGGTTTCAAGATTATGACGATTAAATGCCTGTTTTAGGGGTTTCACGATTATGACTAGTGCCCGACCAATATATCGGTCAGCCGATATTATCTTTTCCCCAATATTTCGGTATCGGTGTATATTTTACCGATATGCGCCGATATGAAAACTTTTTTTCAGAACATATAATGCAGAAAACAATACTTTAGAATTAGTGTCATAGTGTAGTTTGTCCAGCAGAGCACGCTCCGACTCCATTGTTTACAGAGCTGACTCTGAGCTGACGGTGGCTCTGCAGACAGGGCGGAGTTAAACTGTGTGGATTTGAGTGATCTCTTCTCATTAAATTGCTAACTAGTTTGTGAATTACATACTGGAAAGTTAATAAAAAACTACCCCATCATTTTATATAACTAATATAATGTTAACCCTGTCCCTGACAACCATGTCACTCATGTTTATCACATCTGTTTGCTGTTAACCAGCTGTAGTTTGTCAGTGCAGTCAGTAATGTAGCAGATTGAAAGGTAAACATCAGAGCACCTTTTTGCAGCTCAGCAGACAACGGTGCAGTGGTGGTTTGTGTGTGGTGAGTGTTGATTTCACGCTACGCTGTTACCTAGTTGGTGAGACAATGCTGGAAAGTAAATAAAGTCCATCTTTTACTCTCTGTGACAATGAGCTTATAGGTAACTAGCTAACCACATAGCTACTTTCATTGTTGTCAGCTGAGTGGAAGCTAATGAGTAAACATGTATTCACCAAACTGTTTTGTTTAAGATTCAAAGTTTGGTAAACCCTTCAACCACACAATTCCAGTTGTTGCATTTATAAAATGTACTATTTAAAAGTCTGGTTTTCCGGACATTAAAATAGGATGCTTAATAAAAGTAGATTTAATAAATAGTATATTTGCCCTGTGTAAATAATAATATATAGGAACTGTATCTAAAATAAATGAGGGGTGATACATACTAATACAACAGGCTGGAAAAACAGACATTTATTCATTTTAATATCCTATATATATATTTTGAATGTGTTGAAACTTGACACCGGGTGACGCACCGTTAGAACGGTTTCATGCTGAAGAGCCACTTAAAAGTAGGTTTTTTTTTCTCTCTCTCGTAAATGTAAATGAGTGTAAATGCCAACACCATCATATATGTCGAAAGGACTGATGCCTGTCAACCAAAACATGAGCTCATTGATGTCATTAAATATCAGTCTGCTTTTTTATTCCATCAGTTACTTCTGGTCGGAGGCTGCCTTATATATTTAGTTTATAATGTAGGGTTACGTCCTACATAAATTTCATGGTGCAATGCTCAAATATTTAGTAGTGCATAAATTTTGACTTAGTGCCCATTTACGCCACAACTAGGCTAAGTTGTAATGTAAGTATAGCTGGTGCAACCGGCCCCTGATGTTTATTTAGCTATTTATTTTATTTTTATTTATTCTTTATTTTAATGGTCAGCCGTCGACTGATACTAAACAGTATTTATGTTTATTTAGCTATTTATTTTATTTAAATGTATTCTTTATTTTAATGGTCAGCCATTGATTGATACTAAACAGTACTGATGTTTATTTAGCTATTTATTTTATTTAAATGTATTCTTTATTTTAATGGTCAGCCATTGACTGATACTAAACAGTACTGATGTTTATTTAGCTATTTATTTTATTTAAATTTATTCTTTATTTTAATGGTCAGCCATTGACTGATACTAAACAGTACTGATGTTTATTTAGCTATTTATTTTATTTAAATTTATTCTTTATTTTAATGGTCAGCCATTGACTGATACTAAACAGTACTGATGTTTATTTAGCTATTTATTTTATTTAAATTTATTCTTTATTTTAATGGTCAGCCATTGACTGATACTAAACAGTACTGATGTTTATTTAGCTATTTATTTTATTTTTATTTATTCTTTATTTTAATGGTCAGCATTTGACTGATACTAAACAGTACTGATGTTTATTTAGCTATTTATTTAATTTAAATTGATTCTTTATTTTAATGGTCAGCCATTGACTGGTACTAAACAGTACTGGTGTTAATTAAGCTATTTATTGTATTTTTATTCTTTATTTAAATGGTCAGCATTTGACTGATACTAAACAGTACTGATGTTTATTTAGCTATTTATTTAATTTAAATGTATTCTTTATTTTAATGGTCAGCCATTGACTGATACTAAACAGTACTGGTGTTAATTAAGCTATTTATTGTATTTTTATTCTTTATTTAAATGGTCAGCATTTGACTGATACTAAACATACAGTACTGATATAAATTAAGCTATTTATTGTATTTTTATTCTTTATTTAAATGGTCAGCATTTGACTGATACTAAACATACAGTACTGATTTTTATTTTATATTATTTTTATTTATTCTTTATTTTAATGGTCAGCAATTGACTTATACTAACAGTACTGATGTTAATTAAGCTATTTATTGTATTTCTATTTATTCTTTATTTTCTCAGTGTTCATTTCCAGAATTTGTTGACAATGTATAATAATAATGTCAAATGTTCTTTGATAAAAATATTGAAGAAAGCAGCATTCTGAGTACCTTAGCATTTCACGATGATGACGATTAGTTGCCTGTTTTAGGGGTTTCACGATGATGACGATTAGTTGCCTGTTTTGGGGGTTTCACGATGATGACGAATAGTTGCCTGTTTTTAGGGGTTTCACGATGATGACGATTAGTTGCCTGTTTTAGGGGATTCACGATGATGAAGATTAGTTGCCTGTTTTGGGGGATTCGCGACGATGACGATTAGTTGCCTGTTTTGGGGGATTCGCGACGATGACGATTAGGTGCCTGTTTTGGGGGATTCGCGACGATGACGATTAGGTGCCTGTTTTGGGGGATTCGCGACGATGACGATTAGGTGCCTGTTTTGGGGGATTCGCGACGATGACGATTAGGTGCCTGTTTTGGGGGATTCGCGACGATGACGATTAGTTGCCTGTTTTGGGGGATTCGCGACGATGACGATTAGTTGCCTGTTTTGGGGGATTCGCGACGATGACGATTAGTTGCCTGTTTTGGGGGATTCGCGACGATGACGATTAGTTGCCTGTTTTGGGGGATTCGCGACGATGACGATTAGTTGTCATACAAATTGTCATGCTTTTGTCATAGGTGTATGTGTGCTTCATGAACCTTAAGAAGTTATTTATTCATATTTTACTTTTGCATAATTTCCTTTAAGGCTTTAAAAACTTATGAATGACATAAAAATATCAAAATATTTCAAAATACTTAAAATATATGTCTCTCTTTTTGGTCAATTTTAGTCTTGGTGCATTTACATTGTTGTTGTTGTTGGAACCCAGCCATCCTGAATAGCTATTATATTATATTAAAGTATGTAATAGTCTAAAATTCTTCACTTTCACATTACTTTAAGGCTCTCCGATTAAACTCGTGAGCCCTTATTTTACATGAACAAACACTTTTGAGATTCTTTGATTGTTTATTCTATGATCTCGGGCGTGCGTCACATTAACACTGCATGTATGAATCAACAACGAAAAACCTCATTCATATTTTAGCGGGAGTTTGGGGCAAACATCCACAGATGCCATGTACATCACAGAGCTTCAAGTCCCGTTCAGAAGCGGTTAATCTTCATGCGCTCTTCAGGTGCTGCTTTTAGTGCAGCCTGTGGTTTGGCTCATTGAGATGGTCGAAGTTAAATTGAATTAGACACTCAAACGCGCCATTCATTCCATTATTTGTTCATTTGTCATTGGAATTGAAAGTCTCAAATAACTGCGGCTAGGTCAAATAACCGCGATTAGATGATTATTTAATAATTGCGACAGGCCTAACTCAGAAGCTCCAAAAAGGACATAAAGACAGCATAAAAGTAATCCATATGACCCCAATGGATAAATCCATGTATTCATAAGCAATATGATAGGTTAGTCCTTTTTTTTCTATAAATCTCTACCTTTGACCAGCCCAAACCTGTAGGTGGCTGTATGTGAAAGTGAAGATGTATAGTAAAAAATTAATTAAATACTGATGTATTTCTCACCCACACCTATCATATCTCTTCTGAAGATGTTTGGATTACTTTTATGCTGCCTTTATGTGATTTTTGAACATTCTGGTCACCATTCACTTGCATTGTATGGAGCTACAGAGCTGACATATTCTTCTAAAAATCTTCGTTTGTGTTCAGCAGAAGAAAGAAAGTCATACGCATCTGGGATGTGTCTAGGATTTTAGCTTTAAATATTTGTTTATATTTATAAAAGTTTTTTCCTTTTTTTTTGGATCTTCTCTGTTATCAGTAACTTTATTTTTACTTTTCCCCTCCTTTACAAAAATATATTATTGCCTCAGAGCAAGCCATTACCAAAAAGCAAAGGAAATTGTCAATTTTTCAGAAAATTCCCTTACTAAATTTAATTATGGTAAAGCAGAGAAGCACGAAGTCATGAAAGATGTTTAATATTGTAACGAGGAGGAGGGCGGGGCCGGGCCGTGAATGCACACGGCTGGTCCCAATCGGGCTAATCAGCCAGGGAGAGGGATAAGGCCGAGCCGGGTGCGGCAGTTCGGGAGAGAGAGCCACACGCAGCTGCCGTGTGTGTGTTTGTGTTTTGTGTGTTTTTGTTTAAGTGTTCATTAAAATATTACTTTGATGCTTCGTCCGGTTCCCGCCTCCTCCTTGCCCATTGAACTGTGTTACAAATATGTTTTAATATGTAATTTTACCATTTTGCATTGTTGACAGGTCTAATTCCTCGCTTATGTTGCTTAATGGACCCTTTTTACACTTCCGCGTTCGCGAAGCGGAAGTCGTCATAGTTGGATAAACTATGGCGGCCATGGGAAGTGCGGTAATAACCAGTACCACTACAGTGTTCCTATTTGCACAAATTCTGAATGAAAACTTCTGGATTTGTGTTTCCACGAATTTCCAAAAAAGATGCTAAACTTTGTACGAGCTCGGTGGGTTCAGGCAATTAAATGTGAGGGAGATAACTTTGTTATTAAATGAGGAAGCACTTTCATCTTTGGACAGTATTTTCAAGATGAAAAGTTGTACCATCACGGTTTCAATGGAATGATTACACATCACAACCGACACGAGAGTGTGTGTTTGACAGGGTTAGAAGTCGGATGGAGCGGAACATGGGCCTCTCCACTCCTTCACATCCTGCGTCGCCCCCATCAGGTATTAGTTTCACCTAGTACAACTCACAGATTTGTTAACTGTGCCCTCTTTTTTGCTTTTTTGCAGTTTATGGCGACAGATATGTAGATCGTTCCTTTAATACGTAAATATGTGCCTGCTGATTTAACACACAACCTCTCAATAATAATTTATTTTTATGGACTTACCTTCGTATTCGTGCAGACCCTCAAAAAATAACTTGTAACCTTTGTTGAGTTTAGATTTAACCGTTGATGGACGATGCGATCAACATCTCCAAACGTAAATACTGGCAAACTTTTAAGGACTGTGAAAGCACATACACCTCAGTAGCAGCCATAATTGCGTTTACCCAACAATGACGACTTCCGCTTCGCGAACGTGGACGTGTGTAAAGGGTCCATTTAATTCCTTGAAATATGTTGACAACAATTGTCCGGCATATGACTTTTGCAGTACCCTATCATCCTAGTCCTTTCTATTTTTGACGTTTCCTTGGCATTGCTGAACATGTCTATGTCTAAACTGAATGTAGGCACATGAATATAATTTAATGTTGGTTCATGGTGAATTGAATATTCCTAAAATGGACTCTTCACTATTATTAAGACATTTAGCTTTTTATATTGTCTTCTTACTCAGCATAGAGCAGTGCCCTTGTTTATTGACCTTATTCAGGGGAGACAGTATATTAAAATAAGGCTGTGAGGTATAGACAAATTCTTTGTTCACACTGCAGATGAATGTGGCCCAAATCTGATGTTTTCACTCAGATGTGTTAATTGGAATACAGTGTAAACATCCGAAAGTGCATTGTATCTGATGCGTAAAGAAAATGCAATTAAAGAAAAGATTTGGTTTCAGCGATTCATTCGGATTACACGTAAGTAAATAATAAACTATGCACATGAAAAGATACCAGACAGAGGTAGATTTATATAACAGTGCTTGCAAGACAATGCAGTTCTGAAGTAATTATAAATAACAACTCTTCTTAACAAACCCACAATTCTACGGTGTGTTTCGCTAATTATAAGTGAAAAAGTAATTATGGTGAAAAACGTGTCCCTTGATTTTCAGTAATGAAAAAGATTTCAAATAGTAAAAAAAAAATAATAATAATAATTTTAAAAGGCATCATTGTATAACCTTACCTTCTACAGGGTTACCGCGGGTCTTTAAAAAGTCTTAAATTTACTTTTTAAAATTTAAGGCCATAAAAAGTCTTAAATATCTGAAAAAATGTACAAGAAGTTTTAAATTTCGTTTGCTGAGGTCTTAAATTTTGGGGCGTGAATAGAGAAGACGCTTAAAACAGCAGAATCTGCGTGAGTCAAAATCATCTCTCTCTCTCTCTCTCTCTCTCTCTCTCTCTCGTGCATCCATCATTTAGAAGCTGTTGAGTTTGGTGTGAGCGTGCACAGGGAAGCGCATTTTTACTGAACTTACGATGTTACACATGTATAAACCTTCATAAACCTGTTAATCAGAAATGCAAATGCCGTTATTTTGCATCTCTGTAAGTGAGCGATGTGCTAACACTGTCGCTCCTGCCTGTAATCGACAAAGCTGTCAACGTTGCAATTTGCAAGCACGCGAGGTTGGAGCGGTTTTTTGACGCCTTTCAAATCGTGGCGCTTCCTTATTTTACATCACCTTTGACAAGAATTGTAAAGCTAACAGAACTACTCAGCTGCAGAGTTACACCTGTTATATCTCTCATCTCCATCTCTCTTGAGCTCCATCTGACATATACAGGTATTTTCTCTGCCATCTGAATCAATTAAAAACTATTTGTAATAATATACAAAACAATAATATAACTATATAAATTATAATATTAATAATATACATAATATGAAAATATATAATCTATATTTAATATTTAGTATATAATCTGTTTTCAGTATACATCATAGCTAATTATACAGCACAGTTCTCTTTCATAATTTAATCTGTTAACATTTTCAATACATCTTGTCAACTTTAAACGGCCATTTTTAAGGTAACTGATGAGATATTTCACACAAAAATGAAAATTGTCATCACTTACCTTCATGCTGTTGCAAACCTGTATGACTTTATTTCTGTGGGTATCAAAAGGAGATATTAGGGAGTTTCAGCCACCTTTCACTTACATTGAATGAAAGACAAGATGCAGTGACAGTGAATGAGACTAAACGTTTTGTTTTGTAACATCTCCTTTTTTGTTCCATGGCAGAGAAAAATTCATACTGACTCAAGGGTGAGCAGTGATGACAAATTTTCAAATGAACTGCCCTTTAACTTACCTGTTAAAGTATTTGTTAAATGTATCTGCCAAAAAAAAAAATATAAATGTTCTTCAGCATATGCTAGACCTTATTCACAGCAGCGCCATTTTTAATTTTTGACCTGAATGACAACGAGGCTGTGAGGGATAGATGTACAGTCTCTTCAATGGGCTGTACTGCAGTTTAAAGTGTTTTTGGATCGTTCCACAGACAAAACATTGGAAAAATATATTTTCAAGGGCACTCAGTAGACAAAAAACTCCAGACAATATGAGTTGTGGAAAATCAGATGGGATATTGGAGCTTTTTACAGATATATATACCGTGCGTGCCTTTGAAGAAATGGTAAGTCGATCCCTCACAGCCTCGTTTCCATTCCCATTAAAAATCAAACATGGCGCTACTCTGAATAAGGTCTATAGACCAATCCTCTTGTTTACAAAAATGTCAGCGCATGCGCAGTAAGTGGTGGCAGAAAGCCCGCTGACTGTTGTGTTAGATTTGACAGATTAGAGGATTAAACGAAAGTATGACACAAAACCATCATAAATACAGACATATTCTTAGCGATACAATTACTATAATAAAATGAGTTAATAATAAACATGTAATCATGTTCGTTATAAATTTTTGCTGCAAAGTTGTGAGATGAAATGATCTCCTCCGTCCAGTCAACTCTGTTGATGATCTTGAAGCCACAGCAGTCAATGAGAGCCCTAGGAATCATTTTTCAACAACGTAATCCGATGAAAGTTTACTTTTTGCGCATGGTTTTTGCCACCACTTCCGTGTTTGACATAAGCAATGACATTGCCAAAGCATTGGTGTATTGCATCACGTCTTGCTGGAAAGCAAGTGACAAAAGTGAAGGGTCACAAAATAGGCTACATACCTTAGGCTACGTGCATTCTTAATAAATTCATTTAGAGTTTTAATGTTGTATTAACTTATTTAAAAAAAGAAATTTTTAAAAAATAAACATGTCCAGAGACATCCAAGTAGTCTCAGTGGTTTTGTATTTACCAGCTAATTAATTATGTCATTTTTATTATTATTATTATTATTGCGAAAGTGTCTTCAATTTGTCTTTCATTTGGCCTTAAAAAGTCTTACATTTCATACCTTCGAACCTGTAGAAACCCTGCTTCTATGAAATAATATGAAATGGTTTGACTTTATGTTGTTTGAGACATTTGACACATAATTGCAGTAATTAATCATTTAAAAGGAGTGTTTGTCCCTTGAAGTCATGTCATTGGTGTTATCAGTGTTAAAAACTTGTGGGTGTGGCAAATAGCTTCCAAGGTCAAAGTTCAGAGGAAGGAGAGGCTGCTCAAATGTGCATTTAGTGGTTTTTCCCCCATGTTGAAAAAGTTATTAATTTACATTTTAACTGTACATTGTTCACATGTTTCATTTAAATATGTCATTGGAGTCACACTGTTTAATGTCTTTGTGAAATATTTTACTGAAAACTTTTGATTTAATGGTGTGATTTATTGATTTTAGTCTGATCACTGGTGTGTGTTTTGTGATGCTATTGACACCATCTTAGAAACGTAATCTTTAAAGAAAATTTGTCACTAGTGTTACAACCCATGCTTTATTCGTGAAACAAAATTAAGTAATAAAATAAAGAACAAGTTGGAAAAAAAAAAAAATCAGAGTTGGGTCACATTTGGCTGCGGTGTGAATGTTTGCCAAACGGTCCATTCAATAAATCCGTTCATCTAATCTAGATCATATCTAATGTTCACCAAACATGTTTTCTGGAATTATTTTGTGAACCAGATTTCTTTTGGCATGACTGATATGAAGTTTCTTCATCTGAATAATCAACATGAAGATATTAAACTGTACAACCCATTGAACAGACTACACTTTTATCTCTCACAGCCTCATTTTCAGTCACAAAAATGTAGATATTGGAGTCTACCCTGGCTAAGATCTCTTGCCTCACAATCACACATGTAAGAGTGGTGTTATATTTTCCAATGTGTGAATGCTGTGAATCATTTGTAGTACTTGAAAACTTGATGTTCTGAAAATAGTACAACAAAATCTGTAAAACCACTTGAAAAGGTTGTAAACAGTAATCGAGAGAATAGGTTCCATTTTTATTGTTGCCCTTCATGTCATAATATGCAATTTAAATGGCTTCCTGTCAGTGGTATAATATTTTAATTGCCTATCCTGCCACTTGGCAGCTCCTCAAACAACTTCCCAAATGATCAATTTAAGACTTCCATCTATATTGCAATTTCACAATAGTTAAATTTAATTATATGTTTTTTTTTTTTTAATCTGGATGACAATGATTAATTCTTTTCTGTTAGGAGGGACAATGAAGAGGTTATAAATGTTATTGTTTGACAAATTCAGATGGGAATGCTTATTAACTTACATGTAACTGAAGTCCATGAGTTTTAAGAGTGCAACTACAATTAAACTTTGTAGTTATACATTGTGAGAATCAATGTCTTAAAGTGTTGTGTATTATTACATTCACTTCAGTACTAGTGTTAATTCACTAATATATTAAAAGATAGTTCACCCAAAAATGAAAATTCTCATCATTTACCCTAATGCTTTCCAAGATGTGTATGACTTTCTTTCTTCTGCAAAGCACAAACGAATATCTCAGCTCTGTAGGTCCATACAATGCAAGTGAATGGTGACCAGAACTTTCAAGCTTGAAAAAAGCACATAAAAGTAATCCGTATGACTCCAGTGATTAAATCCATGTGTTCTGAAGCATTTGATAGGTGTGAGTGAGAAACAGATCAATATTGAAGTCATTTTTACTATAAATCTCCACTTTCAAATTCTTCTTTTGTTTCGCAGTCTTCATGCATATCGTCACCTACTGGGCAGGGAAGAGAATTTATAGTAAAAAAGGACTTAAATATTGATCTGTTTCTCACCCACACCTACCATATCACTTCAGAAGATATTTATTTAACCACTGGAGTCTTATGGATAACTTTTATGCTGCCTTATGTGCCTTTTTCGAGCTTGGAAGTTTTGGTCACCATTCACTTGTATTGTGAGGACCTACAGAGCTAAGATAATCTTTTAAAAATCTTCATTTGTGTTTGGTAGAAGAAACAAATCATGCACTTCTGGGATGGCATGAGGGTGAGTAAATGATGAATTTTTGTTTTGACTAAATATTGAAATAATTGTTATTTCCCTTATTAGAGCTTATTCATAAGGGCACCAAGGATGGCCAGCGGGATTACCTGTTTTACCTTGCTGTTGCAAACTACAAACTCAAGGTGGTTAAGAAAGCCTTTAATATTTACATCACACACTTGCAGTTTAAATGACTTTCCAACACTTATTCTCCAATTTTATTCACAGGAGTATGAGAGAGGTCTGAAATATATCAGGATTTTATTGAAGAACGAACCTGGAAACTCTCAAGCTTTAGATCTGGAAAAGCTCATTGACAAAGCCATGAAAAAAGGTGAGATGAAGCACACGTATGTGTACAGTATGTGCATCCAGTCATATATAGTTGTAAAACAACTCTGGAACTATTCACTCTTTATATCACTCCACTTGTTTGTGATTGTGTTGGTGTTCCTGAGACGCAACGGTTGACCATTGATCTGTTTCAGATTCCTTTTGAACTATTTTCCTTGGTAGGGCAAGAATTTGCAAAAATAACTGCCTATATAGAGCATAAAAGTCTAGTTCCGGAAGTAAAAATCCCATTAATTGTTTTCCATAGGCAAAATAAATGAACAATAAATCAGAAACACAGCAAAGACCTACCATGCGCTTCGAGGTTGTTAATCGGTGGTATATGCTTCTGTTAAAGCTATCAGTCCACATTATTTCAATTACATTTTTTTGAAATTGTGTTTAATTGCGGAATTCCTGGTGAAGAACTACACTACCCATGATCATGAGGAGAAAACATCCACGAATCAGAGGACCGCTGCCAACAAAGTGCGCCAAACAAGCTCTGCAGCTTCCGCCCACTCCCATGATGCACTGCGAATGACACAATCGAGTCGATCTCTTTACACTTTCAAACTACTCATATATTTGAAAATATCTAAATATTTTGCAAAACATTTTTTCCATACTATATCAATAACTTTAAATCAATAGTTTTATATTTTTCCATCATTTTTAAATTGGATTACGTCTTTTGCAATGCTTCATGGGATTGTAGTTCATTCCCTCATGAAATACGTTAAGGACAGTGCTGTGAAAAAGTATTTACCCCCATCCTGATTTCTTCTGTTTTTGTGGATATTTCATACTAAAGTTTAAAAAATTCAAACAAAATCTAACAAAAAACAAAGGCAGTTTGGGTAAACACAAAATAAAGTTTTTAAATGATAATGTTATTTATTGAAGCAAAAAAGTTATCCAATACCAACTGGGCCTGTGTGAAAAAGTATTTGCTCCCTTAGTTACGAAATCCCCAAATCTATGAAACTGCATTAATAATGGGGTTCAGCTGGACTAGACACACCCAGGCCTGATTACTGCCAGCCCTGTTCAGTCACATCAACACCTAAACAGAACTTTTTCAGCAGCATAAATTTGGCTAAAAGGTCTCACCCAGCTGCACACTATGCCAAGGTCAAAAGAAATTCCAGAAATGATGAGGAAAAAGGTGATTGAAATACATCAGTCTGGAAAGGGTTACAAAGCTATTTCAAAGGCTCTGGGCCTCCAAAAAAACCACAGTGAGAGCCATTATCTCCAAATGGAGAAAACGTGGCACAGTAGTGAACCTTCCCAGAAGTGGCCGACCTTCCAAAATTCCTCCAAGAGCACAGCGACGACTCATCCAGGAAGTCACAAAATAACATCCAAGGAACTGCAGGCCTCTCTCGCATCAATACATTTCACTGTTCATGACTCCACTATCAGAAAGACACTGGCTAAAAATGGCATCCATGGAAGAGTGGTGAGGCGAAAACCACTGCTAACCCAAAAGAACATTAAGGCTCGTCTGAATTTTTCCAAAACACACCTTGATGATCCTCAAACCTTTTGGGAGAATGTTCTGTGGACTGATGAGTCGAAAGTGGAACTGTTTGGAAGACAGGGGTCCCGTTACATCTGGCGTAATTCAAACACAGAATTCCACAAAAAGAACATCATAACTACAGTCAAGCATGGTGGTGGTAGTGTGATGGTGTGGGGATGCTTTGTTGCTTCAGTGCCAGGGCGACTTGCAATAATTGAGGGAAACGTGAATTCTGCTCTCTACCAGAAAATCCTAAAGGAGAACGTCCGGTCATCAGTCCGTGAGTTGAAGCTCTGGATTAACTGGATTATGCAGCAAGACAATGATCCAAAGCATAGGAGTAAGTCCACTTCTGAATGGCTCAAAAGTAGAAAAATTTAAGTTTTGGAGTGGCCTAGTCAAAGTCCTGACTTGATCCCACTTGCGATGCTGTGGCAGGACCTTAAACAGGCAGTTCATGCTCGAAAACCCTCCAGTGTGGCTGAACTAAAGCAGTTCTGCAAAGAAGAGTGGGCCAAAATTCCACCACAGTTTTGTGAAAGACTGATTTCCAGTTATCGGAAGCGTTTGGTTGCAGTTGTTGCTGCTAAAGGTGGCACAACAAGCTATTTAGTTTAAGGGGGCAGTTAGTTTTTCACATGGGTGATAGATAATGTTTTTGCTTCAATAAAAAATATATATGTTTGAAAACTGTATTTTGTGTTTACTCAGGTTGCCTTTGTTTTATGTTATATCTCGTTTGAATATCTAAAACAATTTAGTATGAAAAATATAAAAAAATAGAAGAAATATGGAAGGCAGCAAATACTTTTTCACATCACTGTACACAGTCTTGTACCTTTTGTCTTTTTGTCTGATTTTCAAATCAAAGTTTTAAATGTGATTCACCTCGGGCTGGTTGGTTTGGTTCATGGCTTAGAATGTGTCTAAAATGTAACTTTCTCAGTATTAACTTTTTGTTTATAGAACTGCAGCATTATGCCTGCAGCCAATTCACAATTGTGCTGCTATTCAGTTCAAGAGCACTCTTGTGTGATATTAGATATTTTATTGTACATATCTGGAAATAGACTAATAGCAGCATGTTCACCGTAGTTCTCACATGCCTCGTCAGTTTGAATTCAATGTGCTTCTGTTTCTCATGTTCTCCAGATGGACTTGTTGGGATGGCAATTGTTGGTGGAATTGGTCTTGGTTTGGCTGGTTTGGCTGGTTTGGCTGGATTGGTGGGTCTGGTTGGTTTAGCTGTGGCTAAGAAATCTGCATAAGAGAATGAGCTGAGACACATTCATCATGATGCCTTATAAATGAGGATGTTAAGACCTGTTTTAGGTTTGGAATGGATGCAGAAAGACCTGCGATAATTCAGTCAGTCATGATGACACTGACAGAAAACCAATTAACCATCTGATGCCTTACTAGCTTTTCAAGAATTCCTTTGTATAAGGCCAATGCATTTTAAACTAAATCAGAACACACTCACACTTACAGCATAATGTAACCAGATCAGCACCTCTTCACATCTCTGTTATAGAAAGAGGAGCTACCGCAATACATTTTTTTTTTTTTTTTTTTCTGTTATTAAGGGATTTAATAATATGGACTGTAGAACCTTAAACATTTAACTGTTTTAGCTTTTTTTATTCTTTGTCCTTGCAAGTGTCCCCTCATTGAGCATGCTAAAAAGTATCCATGGATCAGCACACATTCATTAAACTACATATTTAAGATATTGATGTCTATTAAAATGAAACATTATCTGTTTCATTTACATTCAGAAAGTGTATCATCTAACGAGCAGGTGTGTGTATAACCTTAACACCAGATATACACTACCGGTGAAAAGTTTTGAAACACTTACTCATTCGTTATTATATTATTATTATTATTGTTTTTTTTTTTTTGTTTATAAAAAAAAATATATAACTTTGTTATATTTTAGCATCTTCATAGTAGTCACCCTTTGCCTAGAATTTGCAGACATGTACTCGACATTTTCTCAACCAACTTCTTGAGGTATCACCCTGGGATGCTTTTTAAACAGTACTGAAGGAGTTCCCATCTTCCTTCCTTTTGAAAAGTTCCTTTTCTTTATTATTTGGTCCAAGTCATCAATTTCAAAAACTTTTTTTTTTTATTAAATTTTAGTTTTAGAATGAAATAAATTAATATGGTGGCACAATTATATTTTTGTCTACAAAACTAATTTCAAACATTTAAGCATACGCCTTCAGATCAAAAGATTTTTAAGATCATGAGAAACATTTCAGTCAAGTGTTTCCAAAGTTTTGACCGGTAGTGTGTGTGTGTATATATATATATATATATATATATATATATATATATATATATATATATATATAAAAAAAAAAAAAAACAGTTTTATATAAGTTTAAGACAATACCAAATGAATGTCCATGTATTTGTCTTCTTGTGCTTGTATTTGAAGAGTTTCTAATGCAGTTTAGAAATGTAATGTTAAAACCAGAAACGAGTATACAGCAGTGAGATTAAAGTAAACCTTCCAGTGATGCCTAGGCCAGATCTTTTAGTTAAAAGCCTGCCATGTATAAAGTCCAAATATGTATAGCCATAATAAAAATCAGGTGTATGAACACTGGGCACAAAGATTACAGATGTTTTGTTTTGACATGCATGTTTTGTTCTTGCACTAAATCGTAAAGACAAGAGTTTGTCTCATGGTGTATTCTGTACGAGGAATATCAGATTGTTTTGTTTGTGTTTGTCTTTATAACAACAGTGCATATTGCCAATTTTAAACACAAGCACCAAATAAAATTAAACCCCATGCTCTACATGTTTTGAATGTACTTCATTTTTACTCTTGTCTTCACTTAATTTTGATTTAGGTATAAATGTATATGGAAAGAGGATTTGAATTCAAATAAAATGTAAGATTAAGATAGAAAACATATGAAAATATGAGTAGTGCTTGCACATGCGAAACTCGCTGCCACAATGCTAAGGGCAATGATGTTTTGGGCCACTGGCAGGACATTGCAATTCTTTTGCTAAGGTGTTTCCCAAAATATTTATGATATTCTGGTGCCTTCTGGTGGGCAAGGAGGAGGCGGGAACCGGCTGAACAGTCAACATAAACTTTAATGATATAAATTAACCACCTCTGGAGGGGAGACGCTGCCCTTTCGGCTGTTCCATCAGCCGGTGGTCCACCCCGCCTCCTGTGAACCTGGGGGAGAGACGAGGGGAGGCGTGGGGAGAGGGAAAGGGTGAGCAGAGATGCAGAGAGAGAGAGAGAGAGAAGAACTTGCTCGCCGGCTCCCAGAGGCGCTGTCGCCCAGTTCTCAACCGTTCCTCCGCTCTCTGGCAGACACTAGCTCGCTCCTCCCCTGATAAACGGAACTGCTCCTCCCCTTCTTCGGCGGACGGCAGCGTTTCCTCCGGCTCTCGGCTGCCGGCAGTGACCCCTCCATCCCCAGGCAGAAGGCCGCAGCTGCTCCCCTGGCAGATGGCAGCAGTGAAGACTCCACAACAGCAAATCCCTCCTCCCACCCAGGTTTCAGCACCTCTGATAAGGTTCGATATCTGGACAATGGAGTCAGGAGGCTGCACGTGAGTATTTTTATTACTCTTCAGCGTCGTTGACAAAACTTAAACAAAAAGGGCACTCAGTGGCCAAGTTGTCACACACAAACGAGTAAATGCTTCTTGTTGCGCACACACAGGGACAGTCTCTCTCTGGTCTCTATCTGCCATCACTACAACAAGAAACAGGTGTTAGAGATAATGATAACCCAGGTGACGAGCCTTACCGCTCTCTCCTGCAGACAGATACACAACCACGCCCCCATCACCACATATCCCCACCGCCCGACTCAGGCCAGGGCAAAATCCAGCCTGCAAACCCCCCCCCCCCCCACCCATTTCTGGAGAGAAAGTCAGCCACAGCCATTTGCACCCCTGGTCTGTGGATCACCTCAAATTTTAACGGCTTAAGTGCCAGGTACCAATGGGTGATCCACGCATTGATATCCTTCATGTGGTGGAGTGGGGCGTGATCCGAACAGAGGGTGAAGGCTAATGTACAGCACCAGTCGTTCCTCCACCTCCTGAGAACAATGATCAGTTTATTAATATAAATGAAGCAAGGCTGATAAAACTTTGAGAGAGGAACCCGGCACTGACTGCAGCATGGAGAACAATGGTGTGTTTGTAGGCTTGTGTGCATAGTGGTCGTGCAGAGTAGATCCTCGAGGAAACCAGAGAGAGTAGTATGTTCGTAGGCTTGTGTGTGTAGTGGTCATGTGCAGAGCAGTCCCGGTGCAGAGAAGTATCGCTGAGGAGAAACTCAGAAGCATCAAAGAGGCGAGGCAAACAGGCAGGATGGTAATCATAATTCCTGTGCACACAGTGCAGACTGGTAACCAATATACAGACACGATACAGGATATACTAGGGCAGAGGGAGAGAGTGGTAAGAAACAGGACTCAAACAAACAATCAAGCAACGAACACAAAACAGAGGGAGGTAGATATAGCCTGGGAACTAATGGTGACCGGGTGCGCTCATTCGCAGCAAGCTGGCATGATCAGCGTTACCATGGAAACAATCAAGGCTTCCATGGCAACACTGATCACGTGACACCTAAACCTAACAGAGAGAACATAATGACAAAAGAAAACAAACCAGCAGACTCACCGTGACAGTGACTGCACCCCCCCCCCCCAGGGACGCCTCTTGGTGGTCAGGTCCATAGCCCTCCCAGTCCACCAGGTATTGAACCCCCCTGCCCCTGTATCTGACATCAAGTAACCGTCTGATAGAATAAGCCGGGGCGCCCTCCACCAGACGTGGCGGGTGCGGAAGGGTGAAGGTTAGACCGGATGATGGGTTTGACATGAGAACACCGGGTGGACACAACTAAGGAAAGGGGGCAATTTGAGATGGACCACCACCGGGCTAATGACCTTAGTGATGGGAAAAGACCCAAAGAATCTGGACAGAGGTTACACGAGGAGAGTCGGAGAGGAATGTCTTTGGTAGACAACCAGACCTTCTGCCCGCAGATGTAAGCTGGAGGTTTAGACCAGTGGAAATCTGCTGATTTATTAATACGAATGCCAGTCCGGAGGAGGGCTTCTCTGGCTATTCGCCAGATGCGACAGCACCGTTGGATGAAGGCGTGTGCGGACAGGACCTGAGCGTCGGGTTCTTGGTCAGGGAACAGAGGAGGCTGGTAACTCCCCGTAGACGACGACGGAGGGGAAATGTGGTCATACTCGACCCAGTCTAAATGAGAGCTCCAAGAAGACGGATTACGGGAAGTGACGCAACTCAGGGTCTTTTCAAGCTCTCGGTTCGCCCATTCCGCCTGCCCATTAGTCTGGGGATGGAACCCAGAGGACAGACTTACAGTAGCCCCCAGCTGTCGGCAAAATTCTGCCCAAAACCGTGACACAAACTGGGGTCCCCTGTCAGAAACCACATCGACCGGGAGGCCATGAATGCAGAAGACTTCAATTGCTGTCTTCCTCGCTGAAGGTAATTTGAGGAGGGGAAAATGAGCAGCCTTCATGATGACTGTGTTACCATGGGAAGGGGGGAGAATGGTAACACAGTCCATGGCAATGTGAGACCAGGGTCTCGAGGGGACTGACAGTGGTTGGAAGAGCCCGGCCGGAGGCTTACAGGAAGTCTTGTTAGCAGCACAGACTGGGCAGGTGGAAACATAACAACGAACATCCTGCACTAGCGACGGCCACCAGAATCGCTGTCTAATGAGTGCCTGAGTACGAGCAGCCCCTTGATGACAGGTGACGTTGGACGAGTGGCCCCACCGGAGAACATGCATCAGGACTGACCGCGGAATGAATAACAGGCCCGTTGGGCACCTGGTGGGCAAGGTGGTGTTACGCAGTGCGGAACGGACTTTAGACTCCACGTCCCAGGACATCATGCCCACCACCCAGGAGGTGGGGAGGATGGTATCCGGAAGGGTGGTGGAGGTCCCGACTTCAAAACACCGGGAAAGGGCATCGGGCTTGGTGTTCTTGTAGCCCAGACGGTAGGATAAAATCAAGTCGAACCGGGTGAAAAACGGCACCCAATGGGCCTGTCTGGAGTTAAGACATTTAGCTCCACGGATTTATTCCAAGTTATTTTGGTCAGTCCAGACTACAAAAGGTACCCCCTGAACCCTCTAACCAATGACGCCACTCGCCCAAGGCCAATCTGACAGCCAACAGCTCCCTATTACCGATGTTGTAATTCCGTTCGGCTGGGGACAGACGATGCAAAAAAAAAGGCACACGGATGCATCTTTCCATCTGAGGGAGGGCACTGTGACAGGACAGCACTGACCCTGACCTCTGATGCATCCACCTCCACCACGAACTGACATACAGGGTCAGGAGTAATTAGAATGGGAGCAGTGCTAAACCTCTCTTTTAATTTGGAAAATGCGGCCTCAGCCGACGAGGACCAACAGAACTTAATACGGGTGGAGGTAAGGTCCGTCAGAGGTGTGGCGAGCTGACTGAAGTTTCTGATGAAACGTGAGTAAAAATTGGTGAACCCCAAAAACCTTTGCAAGGACTTGCGGGTGTCTGGGGTTGGCCAATCAGAAACTGCTTTAACTTTAACAGTGTCCATGTGCACTCCCTCGGATGAAACAATGAAACCCAGGAATGAAACCGATTACGCATGAAAAACACACTTCTCCGCCTTAATGAACAGTTGGTTTTCTAGCAGTGGCTGAAGCACCTGCCTGACGTGCTGGACATGGACCTCAATATTCTGGGAGAAGATCAGAATATCCTCTAAATAAACAAAAACAATCAACCATATCCCGAAGCACGTCATTCACAAACCCCTGGAAGACAACTAGGGCATTGACCAATCCGAACGGCATGACCGAATATTCAAAGTGCCCCCTATGGGTGTTAAAGGCTGTCTTCCACTCATCCCCCTTCCTGATCCGAATTAGGTGAAAAGCAATGCGTAGATCCAAATTTGTAAAGGCGGGCGCCCCCTGCAAGAGTTCGAAAGCTGAAGACATCAACGGCAAAGAATAGTGATTATTTACCATGATATCATTCAGCCCCTGATAATCTATGCAGGGTCTAAGCTTGCAGTCCTTCTTCCCCGTGAAGAAGAACCCTGCCCCTGCAGGATAAGAGGAAGGGCGGATGAGACCAGCTGCCAGAGAATCAGTACTATATTTATTCATAGCTTCCCTCTCGGGAGCAGAGAGCGAATACAACCGACCTTGTGGAGGAGAAGTCCCAGGGTGCATATCGATTGCGTAATTGTACGGGTGATGAGGAGGAAAGGTTGCGGTGCAGGACCGACTGAACACCACCCCCAGATCGTGGTATGCCATGGGTACACTGGATAAATCCGCTGGTTCATCCTGAAAATACACACAAGACTGGACAGGAGAGACAGCAGAGTTAAGACAACAGGAGAGACAAAAGGGACTCCAGGCTAAAACAGAATTGGTTAACCAGTCAAAGTGTGGATTGTGTGATACCAACCAAGGATACCCGAGTACCACCAGTGCGGAGGGAGAGCGGATCAGCAGCAAGGAAAGTTGCTCAGTGTGGTTCCCCGTGACGAGGGTAAGCGGCTCCGTAGAATGGGTGATGGTTGACAGGGATGAGCCACTAAGGGAGTACACCGTAATGGTTCGGCCAATTTAGCCACTGGAATCTGCCAACTGGAAGCCATGGCAGCATCAATGAAGTTTTCCTCTGCTCCAGAGTCCACCAGGGCAGAAACAGAGTGCGTAGTCGATCTGTGCTGCAGCCAGGCCAGGAGAACAGGTCATTATGTGGTGTTTTTGCTCAGAGGAGTTGCGCTCACCAGTAACCCCTTGTCTACCAATGAATGGGGGCTTTTACCAGACAGTTGGCGATGACATGACCAGGACCAGCACAGTAGAGACGAAGCCCCTTGGACATACGCTGCTGCCTCTCTCTCCAAGATAAACATGTCCTCCCGATCTGCATTGGTTCCACTTCAGATGGTTGCTCTGAGACCCCGGCCACAGGAGTGGGAGGATGGTAACGGTCAGCCGACCTAGGAGATGAGGAGCAACATCAGCTGCGTTCGAGTGCAAGGCATTGGTCAACCCTTATGGCAAGAGTGACCAGATCATCAAAACGGGAAGGTAAATCCAGAGTGTAAACCTCATTGTGGATCGAATCTGACAAACCATCCAGGAACAGACTCCAAAGGGCTGCCTTATTCCACTCGGCAGAAGCGGCAAGAGTGCGGAACTCGATAGCATAATCCGTAGAAAACACGCAGAAGCTCTGCCGAAAACTCCTGGAAAGATGAACAGCAAGGGTGGCGACTCTCCCATACAGCAGTTCCCCACTGGCCGGGCCTCCCAGTCAAGAGCGTGATAATGAAGGCGACCTTGACTGCCTCCATGGAGTAAGTTGAGGGCTGCAGCGAGAAACAGAGTGAACACTGCATGAGGAATGTGCGACAGCTCCCCGCCTCACCTGAGTATGGAGGTGGAGAATTGACATGGAGCTCAGAGTGTCCAGGGCTAGGGAGAACTGCTGGCGGCAGTGAAGGAACCTCCGCAGTAGAGTCAGAGTCAGGAGGCTGACAGAGTTGCGGGAGTCATTGAACCAAAGTGGTGAGTTTGGCTAGCTGAGAGGCCACCATTTCAATGGAACTGTTGGAAGCGGAGATCTGGTCCTGCTGGCGACCCAGAAACGCTCCCTGTTGAGCGAGCGCAGCACGCAGATCAGTCTGCTTTGCTGGATCCATTCTGGCTCGATTGTTCTGTCAGGAAGGATGAGACAAAAGATCCAAGTGCGGAGAACAATGATCCGTTTATTAATATAAACATAGTGGGGGCCTGGGTAGCTCAGCAAGTAAAGACGCTGACTACCACCCCTGGAGTCACGAGTTCGAATACAGGGTGTGCTGAGTGACTCCAGCCAGGTCTCCTCAGCAACCAAATTGGCCCGGTTGCTAGGGAGGGAAGAGTCACATGGGGTAACCTCCTCATGGTCGCTATAATGTGGTTCGCTCTCGGTGGGGCACATGGTGAGATGTGCGTGGATGCCGCGGAGAATAGCGTGAAGCCTCCACATGCGCTATGTCTCCGCGGTAACGTGCTCAACAAGCCACGTGATAAGATGCGTGGATTGACGGTCTCGGACGCAGAGGCATCTGAGATTCGTCCTCCACCTCCCGGATTGAGGCGAGTCACTACGCTTACCATCCTGCCTGTTTGCCTCACTTCCTTGATGCTACTTCTGAGTTTCTCATCAGTGATACTTCTCTGCACCGGGACTGCTCTGCACACGACCACTATGCACACAAGCCTATGAACATACTACTCTCTCTGGACTCCTTGAGGATCTACTCTACACGACCACTTCGCACACAAGCCTACGAACACACCATCCTTCTCCATGCTGCAGTCGGTGCCAGGTTCCTCTCTCAAAGCTTTACCAGCCTTACTGTTTATATATATATATATATAAACAGTAAGGCTGGTAAAGCTTTGAGAGAGGAACCTGGCACCGACTGCAGCATGGAGAAGGATGGTGTGTTCGTAGGCTTGTGTGCGAAGTGGTCGTGTAGAGTAGATCCTCAAGGAGTCCAGAGAGAGTAGTATGTTCATAGGCTTGTGTGCATAGTGGTCGTGTGCAGAGCAGTCCCGGTGCAGAGAAGTATCACTGATGAGAAACTCAGAAGTAGCATCAAGGAAGTGAGGCAAACAGGCAGGATGGTAACCACAATCCCGGCACACACAGTGCAGACTGGTAACCAATATAAAGACACGATACAGGATATACTAGAGCAGAGGGAGAGAGTGGTAAGAAACAGGACTCAAACAAACAATCGAGCAACGAACACAAACAGAGGGCGGTAGATATAGCCCGGGAACTAATGGCGATCAGGTTCCCGCTTGTTCGCAGAAAGCTGGCATGTTCAACGTTACCATGGAAACAATCAAGGCTTCCATGACAGTGCTGATCACACGAGTCAGACACACCTGAACCCAACAGAGAGAACATAATGACAAAAGAAAACAAACCAGCGGACTCACCGAGACCGTGACATACAGTGGACACTATGCATGACGGGGGCATCGCTTCATGTGCTTCCTTTCTTACCCTGACGCGCCCATCGCTTTGGAATAGGGTAAATCTGGACTCATCAGATCACATTACCTTTTTCCATTGCTACACAGTCCAATCTTTATGCTCCCTAGCAAATTGAAGTAGTTTTTTTCCAATTAGCGTCACTAGCAAGTGGATTTCTTGTAAACACAGCTGTTTAGTCCCAATCCTGTAAGTTCTTGTTGCATTGTGCGTGTGGAAATGCTCTTATTTTTAACTAAAGTACTTCATGCTCTTACTTTCACTATTAAACATAGCTGTGAGTTCTACAGTCGATTTTTTTTTTTATTTTTTTTTTTTTTATTTTTTTCTCTTTACGATGTGACTTCCAAGCATTTTAGTGATCTCTGATCATGATCATTCAAGATTTTTTTCTGACCACGTTTCTTCTGCAAAGCTGATGGTTCTCCACTATCCTTCCAGGTTTTAATAATGCGTTGGACAGTTCTTAACCCAATTCCAGTTATTTCAGCAATCCCTTTAGTTGTTTTCTTTGCTTGATGCAGACCAATAATTTGCCCCTTCTGAAACACAGTAACATCTTTTCCACGACCATGGGATACGTATTCCGACATGGTGGTTTAAGAAATGAGAAGCTACACACTGCATCAGTTAGGGTTAAAAGAATTGCTGCAAGCTGAAACATATTAATCACTGCAATAATGATCCAATCATAGGCTCTTAAGTATCTGCTTATTTAAATCCAAACTGCAGCTTTTATTTTTTGGCCAGGCAGTGTATTTAGGGTTAAGGGTCAACCCAAACAAACCTATTTAAAAAAGTGATACTTGCCTTAACAAACACACTGTAAACCCTAATGCTCAAAATATTTAATTGTTTTGTAATCTAAATACAGTTTTTTTATTTTTCTTCCTTTTTTGACTATAAACAACTTAATAACAAGTGAAAAAATCTGAAAAGTACAGTAAAGACAACCACTGACCAAATAAACTTATATTAAAAATACATCCTCTGAAAAAGGCCTGAATATCTTATGCTTCTAAAACAAGAAAAAGCCAGTTGATCTTGTTTTAAGGATTTTTAGATATTTTTACAGAAAAATAATATAAATAATATAATAATATACAAATATAAAAGTTCCCATCAAGATTAAGAACTTATTTCAAAGGTCTTACTAGAGAAAGAAAAATTATGATCTAACATGGATTTTCTTGATATGACCATGCCTGGTAGCAGGTGCATGTAAAATGGCTAGAAATAACATTTTAGCTTAGCATAAGGCTAAATGTTAACATGACAATTTACACAAGGTTTATTTCTATTTCTGCTGCTCCAAACTTACTTCTAACTTCTCTGTCTGCTCGAATGAATGTACACATCTTAAGAAAGTGTTTCACCACTGTTTAAACGCTCCTTGGATCACATCATTTATATGGATAAATGTTTTCTAACAGAATAGACTAAATATTAAATGAAACAAATGACAATAAAATGCAAAGTAATCTCTTCAGTAATCAAAATACTTTTTGAATGTAACTTCTGATCAGTGTTCGGTGTAATGTATTACTAAGTAATTAATTACTGTAATTACTTTTTCATTAAAAGGTAAAGTAAGGGATTACTCTTAAATTCTCAGTAATTTAATTACAGTTACTTCTGATGTAATTGTGTTAAATACTGTATAGACTATAGAACAATTCTTTATAAAACAATAGTGAATTTAAAATAGAAATGTAATGTCTAGTGTTAAAATGTATGTTTTCTAATTTAATGCAGCCCCCTTAATTTCTTTGGCCAGTTCATGAATAATTTATTTTGATTTCAAATAATTTATTTGAAAGAAATAAAAGAACAGTTTCATGTCTATCCTTGTATTTTTCAACTGGTCGAGGTTGATGAGGGTTTTAGAAAGTAATTAGTAATAAGTAATGCAATTACTTTTCAGACAGAGTAATTAGTACAGTAATCAATTTGCACTGTAGAAGATGTAATTAGTAGTTAGTAATTAATTACTTTTTTAGAGTAACTTACCCAACATTGATTCTGATTACCAACTATTTGAATTGTAACTGTAGTGGTATACAGTTACTAATATTTTGTAATTTTAAATATGTAATCCCGTTACATGTATTTCATCACTCCCCAACCCTATTTGCATGGCACTCGACAGGAAGAGTAAATGTTAAAATTAAGTGTTACTATATAATGTGCATGTATAATTAGCATGCTAGCATTCACGTTAGCTCATTTTAGCTAGTAAGATTTTCATTACTTGAAGTATTTAAATTGAGATTACTTGTTAAATTTAAATTCAGCCAAACAGTTACATTTAAAGTTAAGTGCTATCAAAATGTACGAGTTAGCTTACTCAATATTTAGTTAAGGACAACATGCGTGTTTAGTACAAAACTAAAATCTGAAAGTTCAATTAACTTAAACTTGGGAGTTTATTAACTTCATTGTCAGGCAACTCACACTCAACTGGACATGAAGCTAATAAAAGAAAGTCCCTTATATTCACATTTCTGAAGGGCAGATCTTCCAATATCAGATAGATTCAGTCAGTTTGTGAATGTCTCTTATTGTTAACTATCATAGCTATCCACTTATCTTTTGTTTCAAAGCTAGTCACATAGCCAGAACACAATTCATTGTGGTTTTAGGAAAGCATTTAGATCTACAGTTATATGGCACTTTTAACAAATATACTCTTTGGTGCCCAATGACTATTTTCTAAAGCTTCAGAGTCACAAATTCCATGTTTTTTGTTGTGAGAGCTATTGTGTGTTTAAACTTATATCTGAGATAGAATTAACCCTCCTATGGTATTGAAAAAGGGCACCTCCCTTTGGAATTTGCGATTACATTTTGACCAGAATTTGTTTTTTTTTAATGATTATAATGATACCATTTCTTCTTCCCTGAACTAAGAACAAAAAACTGTGCATTTCTTTTGGGATTTTATGCTATTTTGATCTTATTTACATGTAAATTTATAAATGTTATGATTAATTTACATATTCAAATAAGCAAATTTTTAAAAAAAAATTAAAATAAAATTCAGAACCTACACTTCTATAAGTTGAAACCGTAACAGCCAGTAGATGGCTGTAGCTACCTACTGTGAAGTCTAACGGCTTGTTGTAACCTAATTTTATATTTTATCACAAGATATACATTTGGATATACTGTATATTTAGACATTATCAAACTATTATTTGTCAAAATTTAGCATTTTAAATTGATTTGAAGGGTCAGTTTTTGCAGTTAATTTCATTATGCTTGCAATCAAACCTGACCATGGCGTTACAAAGAGAAGACACAGAATAAGCATTTTTCTACCAATCATTTATTTAAAACATAAAAATGTAATAACTCAAAGTAAATGCATAATAATGTCAGGAAAATGAACATCAAGAAACAGAAATAAACTGCAAAATTCTGAAAATTCAGAGTATAAAATACAATTTCAAACTTTCTATAGTAAAAAATTATTTTGCAAAAGTGTGTGTTCTGCATTGTGAGTGTGTTATCATCTCAGCCCTTCATTTCTGAGTGTGTTTAGCATTATGACTGAATTATGAATGTTGATTTTGATGTTTGTTTTGGATCATTGTCCTGCTGGAAGATCCAACCAGGGCCCATTGTAAGCTTTCTGGCTGAGGTAGCCAGGTTTTGATTTTTTTATCTGTTGGTATTTGATAGAGTCTGTGATGCCATGTATCTGAACAAGATGTCCAGGACCTCTCGCATAAAAACAGCCCAACAACATTAAAGATTGAGCACCACCGTAGGCATTGGGACCTTCATCTCTGTGTGCGCCAAACCCATCTCTGGTGTTTGTTGCCAAAATATTTTTTGTTTCATCTGACCATAGAACCCGGTCGCATTTGAAGTTGCAGTAGTGTCTGGCAAATTGAAGACGATTGAGTTTGTTGTTGGATAAGAGCAGAGGCTTTTTTCTTGGAACTCTCCCAAACAACTTTTGGTGATGTAGGTGATGTCTGATTATTATTTATTTTTTATTTTTTATTTTTTTTTAGACTTTCTGACCCCAAGACCCAACTAATTTCTGCAGTTCTCCAGCTGTGATACTTGGAGATTCTTTGGCCAATTGAACCATCCTCCTCACTGTGCGTGCAGACAATATAGACACACGTCCTTTTCCAGGCAGATTCTTAAGATCTCCAGTTGATTGGAACTTGTTAATTATTGCCCTGATGGTGGAAATGGGCATTTTCAGTGCTTTGGCTATTTTCTTATAGCCACTTCACATTTTGTGTAGCTCATCAACCTTTTGCTGCGCATCAGAACAGTATTCTTTAGTCTAACCCACTGGGATTGATGATTAAGGGAATTTGGCCTGTGTGTTACCTCATATTTATACCCCTGTGAAACAGGAAGTCATGGCTGAACAGTTTCATGTTACTAGTCACTCAGGTGCACTAAAAAATTAGAAATATGAATGGGAATATACTTCAGATATATTTTACTCATAAGAATTTCAATAATTGTGGCCAGCGTGTTTTGGAGAAAAATATGTATTTAATATTGAGATATTTCCTCTCTTTCAATTGTTTTACTTCAATTAAGTCTTCTTTGCTCATATTTACCAAGGGTGCCAATATATTTGGCCACAACTGTAAAGGAAACCATTTTAATTAAATGAGGACATTTTTTCTTGGTCAAAAATGACCGAATACCATAGGATGGTTAACCTGAAAATTAGGTCTTCAAATGTCTGTAAACACTCTTAAAATGGTGATTTGGGCACATTCCATGTCTGAGGTCTTGACCTTCTTGACTTATCCAACAATTACAATCAAACAATGTTACACTTTTAACATAATATGTTGAATTGATATTATAGATGTTACCATTGTCAAATAAGAGTATAAAAGAGCACCTGAAACTCTACTTTTTTGTTTTTGTTTCAACCAATAGTTATGTTTGTAAATGGAGGTGTTTAACTTCTTTTTTTCATGTAGTAAGTGAGTGCCTGAATATTTTCCATCCAATTTTCCACTTTCCCGTGTCAAGGAACATTACATTGTTTTGTAATGGGGGAAAATCATGCTGTTACAAAATGTGGGATGCAACTTAATTTTACATTTTTGGTAATTATAATTATTAAATAATTAATAAATTACATTTGGAGCCTTTGTACATCATGGCAGGAGGACAAGAAAATAATTTCATTCTATTTTTTATTTAATAGATATATATTTGTTGTGTTGACTGCATTCATTATGCTCAACCATTCAATCCTGTTACCCAAATTACTGTCAAATTATTTTCAAATAAATATTTTTCTTTTTAAAATTAAAATTTGGTCTATTTAATGGTAATGATTTTGATAACAGGATAAGATTAAAATAAACTAAAACAGTAATAGCAATATATCTATTTATATTTATCTATATACAGTATATATCTTCTTCATATAATATCTATTTTAACTTCCTGAGGTTTACGATCTGTTCGCCATTTATTGAAAAAAAAAAAAATGTTTTAAAAGGCCCCATTTTGTATCCTATTAAGTGCGATTAAAAAAGGGTATGTCTGTGAATATTAAAATTAATAATAATAATGTCTATATCTCAGTCATAAAAACTAGAACAATGATAGTAGAAGATAACACATCAAAGGCTTCATGGTCACAATTTCTTAATAACCAATAAACTGATAACAAATTCAGCAGGACATGTGCTTACACAGCAGATACATTCATACACTATATTCATTTAGTGATCCTTAAATTGGTTTTGCTTCAGGACCCGGATTTTAAAATGGTCATCAAGTGTCAACCCAACACATTGCCAAAATTGTTTATCATACAAATGTTCAAATTTGTCGTTTATATTAAACATTGAAATTTATCACAACAGCTGCATTGACCTAACGATATCATTTGTATGAACCTGTTGAACTCACTCCAGGTAATGAAAATCAATATGATAAAACACCATGCTGTTCAATAGGGACGCCAAAATTAATGCTTGCCATTAATTGTAATGCTTTTATTGGATCAACTTTTGGAATCACTGAACTTAAAACTACAACTTTTTCATCTTAAATCATCCTCTTTTCATCATCAGTAAACTGAAAATTAAATATTTTATCAAAGATTCAATAGTCTGTTTAAAATGCCACCGATCTGCACTAGGGACTTTCCACTCAAAAAGCTTAAGAGACAATACATATGCAACACAATCAGTGTTGAGTAAGTATTTTTTTTACAGTAATCATTACAAATAGTAATTACTTCACTAATTACTTCACTGGAACAATAATCACATTACCAATTACTTTACTTTTTAAGTTACTTTCTAAAAAAAAAATCGCTCAAGTTCAAAATAATGGCTATATGTCCTCCTTGTTCATTGATTTGTTAGGAGGCACATGCAAACAGATGTACACTTACTGAGAACTTTATTAGGAACACTATGGTCCTAATAAAGTGTCCGACGTGGTCTTCTGCTGTTGTAGCTCATCCGCCTCAAGGTTTGACATGTTGTGCATTCTGAGATGCTAATCTACTCACTACAATTGTACAGAGCCATTATCTGAGTTACCGTAGCCTTTCTGTCAGCTCGAACCAGTCTGGCCATTCTCTGTTGACCTCTCTCATCAACAAGGCATTTCCATCTGCAGAACTGCCGCTCACTGGATGTTTTTTGTTTTTGGCACCATTCGGACGAAAATCTAGAGACTGTTGTGCGTGAAAATCCCAGGAGATCAGCAGTTACAGAAATACTCAAACCAGCCCATCTGGCACCAACAATCATGCCACTGTCTAAATCACTGAGATCACATATTTTCCCCATTCTGATGGTTGATGTGAACATTAACTGATGCTCCTTTGCATGAATAAGTGTCCAGGTGTTTCTATTAAAGTGTAATTTATGTTTTAAATGTAATCTATATAAATAATACTATTTAAGTAATAGGTGTAACCCTAGTAATGTACTTTAAAGTAATTAAAGTAATTGAAAGTCAGTACCTGTAAAAAATAATTCTAAAATGTAATGTATTACACTACATTTGTTGCTTAAAAGTAATCTGATTACACCTGACACTAAACACAGTACACAGAATAAACTATACATTGTACAGTAAAAAGATTTAACAGGAAATAAAGAAAGACATAGATTCATATTTAGTCCCTCCAATGCAAACAGCTCATAGGTGTCAAAGATAAGGCATTGAAGCACATCTTTAACTATTCTTTGAACATGTTAATGCTTAACTGCAGCAAATATGCAAATTTTTGTCCATCAATCATTACCCATATACAGGGTTGGGGAGTAACGGAATATATGTAACAGGATTACGTATTTAAAATACAAAATATAAGTAACTGTATTCCACTACAGTTACAATTTAAATCATTGGTAATTAGAATACAGTTACATTCAAAAAGTATTTTGATTACTGAAGAGATTACTTTGCATTTTATTGTCATTTGTTTCATTTAATATTTAGTCCTTTCAGATGGAAAACATTTATACATATAAATGATGTGATCCAAAGTGCATTTGAACAGCGGTGAAACACTTTCTTATGATGTGTTACATTCATACGAGCAGACAGAGAAGTTTGAAGTAAGTCTGAAGTAAGTTTGGAGCAGAAGAAATAGAAATAAATCTTGTGTAAATTGTCAGCTTTACGCTAAGCTAAAATGCTATTTCTAGCCATTTTACATGCACATTACCAGGCACGATCACATTTTTTATCAAGAAAATTCATGTTAGATCATAATTTCTTTTTTTCTAGTAAGATCTTTGATATTAGGGCAAAAATCATATTCTTGGTAAAAAAAATTTTTATTGTTTTCCTGTAAAAATATCTAAAAATCCTAAAAATTAAATTTATCTTGTTTTAGAAACATCACTGCATAAGATATTTAGGTTTTTCAGAGAATGTATTTTTAACATGTATTTTGTCTTACTGTACTGGCAGAGTTGTTATAGTCAAAACAAGTGAAAAAAATCTACCAGTGCTGAAGAAGTAATCCAAAGTATTTAGAATACGTTACTGACCTTGAGTAATCTAATGGAATACGTTACAAATTACATTTTACAGCATGTATTCTGTAATCTGTAGTGGAATACATTTCAGAAGTCACCCTCACAACCCTGCCCATATACATGTATGGATTTCAAACAATTATATTCTCAAATATTTGCTAACTCTTTTATCTATTTTTTTTCCCCTAAACATTAATACCCGACACTGTTTGACTTTATAAAGATACTCCTGTTTACCTAATGACTAATATTTAAAATTATGTTTTATAGTGTATCAAGATGTGCTTTTTTTTGTGTGTGTGGGTACTGGTTTGTGACATAGGACATTCTTTTTAAGTATTAAATAACTTCAGAAAACCATCTATTGTAGTGCTTTAAAGAACCTAAATATGCTGATGTGAAGAATCTACAGTATGATATAACATCAATGTCTTGTTTTAATCTCAAAGATTGAACCATGTAACAAATTCAGTAAGGGTTCATGATAAAAAAGAGGGCTCTTTTCTTATTTTAATGTATACTGGAGTTCAACACAATGTGGAGTTAATGTGCAATTCATAAATTATGGGCGATCCCAGGCTTTTGAACAGGCTTAGTCATGGTCCGTTGTATAATAAAATCATAAAAATGTCCTTAATGCTCATTACAAGGTTAAATTCCATTTATTGGTGGAGCATATTATGGAATACCCTAGTGTATTTGAAGGTATTTTTCAGAGCTGCTTAAGACGCTTGGAATATCCATATCCTTTCCTTTCTTTATCTTTAATTTGCAGCTATTATTTGTGGCCATTGGATTTAGTGCCATAGTTGTACAATTGGCCCTTATTCTGTATATATATATATATATATATATATATATATATATATTATTTTTTATTCATTTATGTCTAAGTTTAGCTAACAATGGTGTTGAAAAAGTGAACTGGCATTGATTTGGGTTGGTGATTTTCTGAAGTGTACCTGTCAGCCTTTTTCAGTACTTCAGGTTTATGTAAGTACATGCTTTGCAAGAAACAGCTTATGTTCCTTGGAACTCGCAGGAAGCACAAGAGAGTCTAGACTGAACCACAAGTCATCCAGAACACATTAGAAGAACAGAAGATCCCGAGAGCCATGAAAAACACACTGCAAATTATTGCACTTGTCTTAGGTTTTTTGGGGTGCGTGTGTGCTTTATTATCATTGCATAATCACTACTGGAAAATGTCATCGACAGATGGTAGTGTCATCACTACCTCCAACATCTTTGAAAACCTCTGGATGTCCTGTGCAGATGATTCCTCTGGTGTTTACAATTGTTGGGATTTTCAGTCCATGTTCGCTCTACCAGGTAAAAAATCATCTATGAAAACAGTAATAGTAGCTACCTATGACTCACAGTATTAATATTATATTATATATACAATTTGCTTTTATATATATATATATATACACACACACACACACACACACACAGTACTGTGCAAAAGTTTTAGGCACTTGTGAAAAATGTTGCATAGTGAGGATATCTTAAAAATAATGAAATAAATAGTTTTCATTTCTCACTTAATGTCATACAAAGTCCAGTAAACATAAAAGAGCTAAATCAATATTTGGTGTGACCACCTTTGCATTTAAAACAGCACCAATTCTGGACACAGTTTTTCTTGGTTGTTGGCAGATAGGATTTTCAAAGCTTCTTGGAGAATTCACCACAGTTCTTCAGTCTATTTAGTCTCAATTACTGATTAAGTCTCTTTATGTAATCTCAGACAGACACTATGTTCAGTGGGGGGGTTTGTGGGGGCCATTACATCTGTTGCAGGGCTCCCTGTTCTATACTAATCTTTTCTGTTTGCAAAAGTAATGTTTGGGAGTCTACAATGTATTTTTCCTATTGACACACTAAAGCTGAAGATATAAATAAGCATCTTAAGACAAATCTTTTTGTGAAGCATCTTATGTGCCTAAAACATTTGCACAGTACTGTGTATATATATATATATATATATATATATATATATATATATAAAATTCAGGAGTTACAATTAAAATTGTAATCATTTAAATCTCAGCGAGGCTTCTTTTCTAGTCAAGTAAAGGTATTAAAATAATGTATTTCTTTTTTCAATTCATTTGTGTTAATCAAGACTGTTCTGTGCTTGTGTATGAAAATTTTCTGTTTAGAATCACAAACCTTACGAAAGAAGCTAAAACATAAAAATGAAGGTATTTAAAAGACAATATTCCATAGAGACGACATGAGGTGATAATTATAAAATTGTCAATTATTTAATTGGCTCACATGTAACTGGCCAACCTTTATTGGGAACTTATATTTAAAAAAGATTTCACAGTAAGTCACAATGTTGCACTGGAGTCAGAAGCCAAAACAACATTGTGTTACAGACAGTCCTGGGGTAACACCTGTTGTGACATCCCTTGTTGATCTAGTTGATGGAGGGGAGGGTTGGGATGGGGATATTAACCACTGAATTTAAAGATATTTCCTAACGTCATCAATCCTTTGATGAAAGCATCCTAAACTAAGATCCAACCTTCGAAGTGCGCAGAAACTTTTGGAAACTCATGCATCTGTTACACGGGATTGGACGACCGATAGCCTGTTTGCATCGTTTTAAGTCAACATTTGAAAGAAGGCATAACTGTTTGATAACCAAATAACCAACGATATGGATCCTGTTGTCGAGGCATTGGCTTTTTTCCTTGGTTTTCTGGGTTGGGTGTTGGTCGGGGTTGCCCTCCCGAACAGGTACTGGCGGGTATCGACCGTGGACGGTAACGTTATTACCACATCAACGATCTATGAAAACTTATGGATGTCATGCGCCACTGACTCAACCGGAGTGCACAACTGCCGTGAATTCCCGTCTTTGCTTGCCTTGTCCGGTATGAGAACCTGAGATAATAAGTGAGACTTTATTTCAAGATATTACATTATTGATGCATTGCTAATTTCTAAACTAACAGGCTACATAGATGATCACAATAGTGTATGGAATATAGGCGATTTAAGAGATACGAGTTACGACACTCTGAAAAAATATTTTGTGATTAAGTAAATATAGCAAAAAAGATTAAGTAGTTTCTACATTGAATAAGTTAGTTTAAGCTTAAACTTGAAAATATCAAGTAAATTCTACATTTGTTCTCAATTCAAACATGTAATAATTCATGATGTACATGATAAGTAAATATTATTTACTATTGTTTGTTATCTTTACACTGCATCATGTATCAGTCCTAAACTGGAAAGCCTTGTCATATTTATTTGCAAATTTGAGTACATTTCACAGGTAAATAAATTAAATAAATTGTACTTAACTTTTTGAAGCTGGTGTTCCCAGCATGCACTGGGCTTAAATAATAAATTGTTGTTATGTTTGGTAACTTCTTGTTTTCTGAATTCTGAAGTTAAATTTTTTTTTACTCAAAATTTCCCATTCATGATCAAAAAAATATCTGTTGATTGTTAAGTGTGCATGTGCAGCTCTATATCTTGTTTCTATTGCCAGTAATGTAAAGTGATGTTTTCTAACAGACTATATAGCATGCATTAAGCTTCCCTGTTAAAGGCTTCCGTACGACTTGTGGTACATGATGAAACGTATTTTTACGGAAAGTTAAAAATATGAAAAGTTCATATAAATGTTACTAAGTTTATTTAAGTACCATTTACATCAGATTTGTAAGTAAAAGTTACTGAAATATTTAATTATTTCAGTAAAATGTATTCACTTTAATCAATATTATATCATGAAGTTATAGTAGATTTTAATTAATTTTATACAATTCAAATTTACTTAGAAAAACTGTGCAAAAACTTGCTAAATAAAAATAAGTAAATCTTACTAGTCATTTTTTTTTCCCCAGTGCTGGCATAAATTATGATTTTAGAAGGATTTAACTCATTTGACTTTCCACAGTAGCTATTTTGCATCTTTAAGCATAAAACTTTATATATTAATAATTGCCAACAATGTTCAGATCTTTCCATTCCAAAGTACATTTTCTTTGAGTGACATTGTGCTTAAAAAAGTAGGTCTATACTATCTCAAATTATAGTCTAATAATAGTTAGGCTACATATAGGAACCTATAATTTTAAACATTGTGTCTTAAATGATATTGTTGGTAATTGTCAGAGGGTTTTTGTTTTCCTTGGCATTTGATGGGCTGTTTTAAATGGCACAAAACACACATTTACATGCATGAAATGTAAATTAGCCTAAATATTTGTTAAATAAATAAACTGTTTGATTGATAAGATTTGTCAATAACTATGTTGTTGAGCAAAAATGAATGTCACTTTTTCAGGTTTGATATAAAATGCAAATGTATAGCCTACATAACAATAGCTAAAATAATAGACCGTCACAATACAATTTTAATAAGACAAAATTTCATTTTGATTGAAGGAAATGAAATAATGTAGAACTCTTTGGAAATCAACATAATGTTTGCACTCCCTTAATGACCTTCATAGTCTTCTCAGACTATGGAGGCTACGCCATTAGAACTCTGTTCCATCAACAGCTCTGTTTGAAATATTCTTGAACACTTGCTACATAGCATTTTCTAGTTAAAAATAAAATTACAATCCCTCCCCTTTATTTTCTCAGGTTATATCCAAGCATGCCGTGCGCTAATGATCACATCTGTTGTGATGGGCACTTTCGGACTGGTGGCGACTCTTGTGGGTATGCAGTGTTCCAAAATAGGAGGGGAGAATTACGTCATGAAGGATCGGGTCACAGGAATCGGAGGGGTCTTCTTCATACTGCAAGGTAATTACATCACCAAGTAAAGCATCTATTCTTGTCGTATTGGTGTAGGAAATGTCAAAGTTGTGTGGCCGAATGAGCTATTAATGTCTAAACCCCATGCTAGCCTATCTGAAAACTAAATTCATTGACATTTTTCAGGTCTGTGCACAATGATTGCAGTGTCTTGGTATGCTTTCAGAATCACTCAGGAATTCTTTGACCCACTTTATCTTGGAATAAAGTAAGTGGAAAAGAGTGTCTCCTAATAAATTAGAATGTAGAGCAGTTGAGAATTGTTATTTTTATTTATTTTTTTCAGTTAAAATGTGTAGGGGAGACCAGGGCCGTCACACGGGGAAGTTGTCACAAGGGCTATTTCTCAGTAACTATAAAGTTTTCAATCAAAAGTCCAATTACACAATGTTGATTTGAAGCACCTAGTTGAAAACCCTCTTAATTTAAGATATTTTTTGATATCCTATTTCAATATCATATTTTCAGCTGTTTGGTATACAAGTAAACACAATAAAACCACACACTTTTGTATTCAAGCTATGTATACAAAGGGAAACTATATAATGAAGGTAGATTTTAGTCGAAAGGTTAAACTGTGTTTTGAGGATGAGCATTTTTTTTAAATGTCAAGGCAAGTTGTCACATGTTTTAAAAGTCTGAAATGTATACAGTGTATTAATTGCAGTCTTTGTTGGCCAAAACAATGGTTTGATATTTTTGTTTGTTACCTTTTTACATTTGAGCACCTTGAATGGTTTTGTGATTTATAATTACTGTTCTGTTTCAATTTAGCTGAAAATCAAATATATATGCTATTAAAGGCATGTTCCATTACGATATGGAAATGCCCCCACTTTAAGACACAGTGTGTGCCTGTATAGACACAGACTATCAAAAATAAACCTACCCGGAGAAATGTTCCTTGGAGTAAAAAGTGTGACAACTGGCCCAAGTTTCCCTAAGTACTGTATGTGTAAGAGAATGTGCATATTTAAAAAGGTGACTTTTTTCCACTTAAACAATCGTGCAGAGTGACCAATGAACTTTTAGAAGTACAAAATTGAATGTAGTTTCACCATGAATATCAAGTCATAAAACCTGGAGGCACGATAATTATAAAGGCATAAGAAACCTGTTTAAAATGGTTTTTAAATGGTTTTAGAGCCCATTAAGATTGTTTGTGGTTTCATTATTCTTTTGTAAGCAATGTATTGTTAGTTTTCTCATTTTTAATTAACATTGTTGTGTGCTAAGGTATGAAATCGGAGAAGGCCTATATATTGGTTGGAGTTCAGCCACACTGGCTTTATGTGGCGGCAGCTGCCTACTGTGTTCCTGTAGACTGCATGGCCCAGAAGAAAAAAAGTGAGTTTATTATGCAACACATGCTTTGTTAAATGGCACTCAGTAACCATTTCATAGAATAACTCCATGTAATCATAAAGGAATTGTAAACTGTATTTTATGTTAGTAACAGATTTGATTTTTCAGGTTACTACATGACATAAATGGAATATTTCGGGTTCAATACAAGTTAAGCTCAATTGACAAGTGCAAGTGATTTAATCACAGTAAAATCATGTTTACAAGCATATTGTTTATGTCTTGTGGCTATACCTTTGAAACACTTTGTATTTTTAACGTTTACAGATTGGCCACATTCACTTCCAATGTAAGTGCTTTTTTTAAAGAAAAGGAGGGATGAGTCGAAATAATTTTTTGTGGTAATCAACATTGTCACAAATGCTGTCGATTGAGCTTAACTTGTATTGAACTTGCTGAATTTGTGTCCGTGTAATAATAATAACAAAACCATTTTTTAGTTTCTATTAATTTTCAACTATTTTGTTTGTCAATTTCAGATCAGATCTTCAGAACTTCAGGACGTACTCCTACCAGCCTCAATCCAAGAGTGCAGTTCAGACTGCCTCTGCAACATCCCACGCCACTTCTAGCCAATATGGACGCAACGCATATGTGTAAGGAACAGACTGTTTACTGCATATGTGGGATCAACCAAGTCAAGATATTACAGACTGTAACAAAACACAGAGACCACACAATGCAATGACTGTGTCAAATGCAGTGATTAATAATATTATAATTATAATAAAGCCTGCTCTCTAGAAACTCCTTGTTACTATTGTAAATAGTCTATATGCTCTAATGTAATGTAAACACAGGCTGTAATTGTAGTGTTCATTTTGCAAAGCATATTTAATTTTCTTCTGTGGTAAAAGTATATGCAGTAAACAGCTGTTATTATAAGAATTAGCAAGAAAATGGCAACGATACTTGAAAATACTGAAATGTACAGATTATCCTTTCATTTTATATTAATTTTAGCATTATGTTGGACCAGGATGTTTTTCCATATTCAGAGATTGGTCAGTCTACCTTATGGCATGGTGGGATGCTTAGAGTTAAATTCTATATAATCAACATTGACTTTGAACTGAACTACTGTGTAATCAAACAAGATTTTTAAATAATTTCTTGCAATGTGTATTTGCCCAACTAAGCATATGTGATATGTTAGCATTGTAAGTCACTCCCATAATTTATGTTTATTGCTGTAACTTACATGATAAAACTACCCTTTGAGATGTTGTTTTTGTTTATATACTGTTGAGGTCATAAGTCTGATTACCCCCTTGTCTTATAAGTTCACACAGCCCTTGCAGAATTTCTCTCTCTCTCTCTCTCTCTATAAGTTTACATTGGCTTATTATATATTGTGTTGCCCTCTTTAGCATCAATGAATGTTTGCACCTTTTGTAATAGTGTATGAGTCTGTCAGTTGTCCTAAAAGCTGCATGTCAACATCATCTAGCCACTGTTGGGAAGGACTCAAATGTGCAGAAGGAGTAAGGAATCCAAAAAAACATGAAGTAGCTGGAGGATTTTTATTAAAAAAAATTTTTTAAGAACAGTTTATCACTGATAATCATGGAAGCAACACACCATATTAAGTATCAAGGGGGATAATTTGTGCAAGTTTATTATGTTGTCTTGTGGAATATATGTAAATATCTGTTATGTCAAATAGCTTCTTTGGGGCAGTACTAAATAAAAACAAAATGTACTTTTTATGGTCCCTCTTTTCTTTTTTTTTTTCTTTTTTTATTTATGATGAACATCTTGCAGATTATGCCAAGTATGCAAATGTATGCACTGAACTGTATGTGCAATAATAAATAAGTTATGAGTAAACAATATGGGTCTGTGAATGCCCTCTGCTGATGGTATGAGGTTATGAGGGACTGTTAGTGGTACAATGAGATTACAAATAATACTAAGTTTCTTCAAAGGTCTCTTATTTTGAAATGATACTGTCAGTATTTGCACACCCAATGTGATTTGCTCACAAAAAACAAACACACACACATGCAGACAGAGAAAAAAGCACAGCTCAAGCTGTCATTATCCTTGTTCTAACAAAAATAACAGATGGAATAGCATTTCCTTGTCAAATAAGGAAAAATCCATTTGGTTTGCAGTAACCCCAGCACAACTGGATGTTTACAGCCAGATCAGTAGTTGCAGAAGCAACATGTGCATGCAAACTACATTCCCTATAGTCCATATGCTGTCCCCCAGAGTCCATGGGTGGTGGTCTGAAGGCTTTCCGATTCCACTTCTACAGAAACCACACGATGGCCAGGATTCATAGCCAGTCCCAACACCCTGGGCTCACTTTTGTGGAAAATAATTTAGTTTTAGAAGAATGTATGTACCTTTTATTTTATTTTATTAAAATAATAATAAACAAGAACTATATTCTACTTTTTCTTTAGGAATGTGAGTGGTGCTTGCCTGTGTTAAACTCATCGCCACAATGTTGGAGTTGGCCAGACATTTTTTTCCATTATTGTGTACTTCCCAATATGTGCTAAGGCATGTCTAAGGAGTTCTGAGGGGATTCTAGGCTGATAAGGCTTTTTGGGTGGTTGCAAGGGCATTGATAGGCAGTTGCTAAGGTGTTTGCTTGGGTGCTCACTGGGGCATCATTAAGCAGTTATGAGTGGTTGCTAGGTTTTTTTTTTTGTTTGTTTGTTTCTAGGGCATTACTGGGTGATTCTCACTAAACCTGTAAAGAAAATTTCCATTCATATTTTACCACAAATCTATACTGAAAATAACTAAATCTCTATTGGGTTAAGGTCTGGGGTCTGATTGGGCCACTTAAAGGGTGGATTTTCTTTTTTATAAGCTATTCTGTAGTTAATTTACTTCAATGTTTAGGGTCATTGTTCTGCTGCATCACCCAACTTCTACAGAACTTCAGCTGGCACACAATATGATTTCTAGATAAAATTGCGAATTAATTGTTTTCTTCGATGATGGTGAGCATCCAGGCCCGAAGCAGCCCCAAATCATGATGTTCCCTCCACCTTACTTCACTGTTGGAATTATGTTTTTATGTTGGTATGTGGTGCCGTTTTTACACCATACATAGTGCTGCGGATTCTCCAAATAATTCAACATTAGTTTCATCAGTCCACAAAACATTTTCCCAGTTGAGGCACGCAGCAATATTTTTTGTTGGAAAGCAGCAGCTTCCTTCATGGTGTCCTGCCATGGACACCATGGCTGTTTAATGTTTTTGGTATAGTAGACTCATGTTAACCAGATCCAATGATTCCTTCAATTCTTTAGCTGTCACTCTAGGTTTCTTTAACTCATTGAGCATTCTGCTGTGTGCCCTTTAAGTCATCTTGGCTGGACAGCCACTTTTAGGGGGAGTAGCCACAGTACTAAATCATCTTCATTTATAGACAATTTGTCTTAATGTGGACAGATGAATATTTAAGCTCTTCGAGATAACTTTGTAACCCTTTCCAGCTTTATGCAAAGCAACAATTCGTGATTGTAGGTCTTCTGAGATCTCTTTTTGAGAGGCATGGTCCACGTCAGCAGATGCTTCTTGTGAATAGCAAATTGTGAAATGCTTTTTATAATTCAACACCTCCAATTTCATTTCATTAATTCGATGTCAAGTTTGCCAACTTCTGACTTTTCCAGCCTACACTGTGAATGTTTGAATATGTATTCAATATGTAAAAGAACAATACAGTAATTTGTGTGTTATTAGTTGTGTTTGTTAATTATTATAACTTATTATAACTTAGATGAAGATCAAACTAGGGCTGGGTGATATGGACAAAAATATTGATCGATTGGATCGTATATGGATCGCACCTGATCCAACCATCTTGATGTATTACACAGGATAAATATCGATATTGTTTTATCACCCAGCCCAAGATCAAAACATTTAAAATAAATGTTTACATAAATGCAGGTCATTTCAAAGGGTCCCCCCCCCCAATTCGAATTACCTTAAAGAGGCCCTTTTATGCTTTTTGGGATTTTACCTTTCCTTTAGTGTGTAGTATAGCTCTTTGTGCATGTAAAAAGTCTGCAAATTTAAAAAGCACAAAGTCCACGCCAAAGGGAGTCACTCTCTTCCACAGAAAACACTGCTCCTTGACTGCCTGAAACGTCTGGTTTGCAGTTCAGCCATTACTTCTGTGACATAGCTACGTCACTCTGTAATACATTTGCATAATGCCCACCTAAGGGCTACTTTGGCCTGCCCTCAAACAAAGGTAGTAATAGCCGAGGCCAGGATGAGTTGGGTAAGTGTTGTTGCCATGTCGAGAGGACGCTGTTTTCTTCACTGCAAAAGCAAAACATCTTTGTATGGACTTCCAAAGGCAGACGATTTGAAGGATTAGTGGTTAAAATTCATTTTTACCACTATTCCTCAGCAGTACAACCACAACCACAACAATAACAAAATTGTCAATCTCGAGAGTCTTTATCAGTGGAAAAGTGAAGAGGTTTACTTATAACTTGCTCACTAACTCTCTAATACCCCCAGTAATGTCCAACCGTGAGTAAGCCTCTGTTCTCTGTTCATAGCTCTGGCAACAAAAGTTCGGCTACACCCATTCCAGCAAAGGATGACTTAGATGCACTATGTGTCTACAGTGTACTTGGTCCCGAGTTACACTACCATTGTTACCATGATGTAGTCAAATCAAGTCATTTTTATTTGTGTAGCGCCTTTCACAACACATATCGTTTCAAAGCAGCTTTACAGAAAATCATGAATTAACAGAAAATGAAACTGTAATATCTATAATGTGTTAGAGTCATCATTGTGTAGTTTGATAAAATACAATTGTGAATTGTTTAAAAATAAGTCATTTTCAGAGCCGAAGGCGACTGTGGCAAGGAACACAAAACTCCATAAGATGTTGGTTAATGGAGAAAAATAACCTTGGGAGAAACCAGACTCACTGTGGGGGCCAGTTCCCCTCTGGATAACATCATGAACATAATGCCAATATTACTTATGTATAGAGCAAGTCATGGTTTAAAATTATTAAACTAAGGGGCCATTTACACGACAACGTTTTCATATAAAAACTGAAAACTTTGTATACTTTTTGGCTGTTTGTTTACACGACAACGGCGTTTTGGGGCCTGAAAACGCAAACTTTTGAAAATGGGTTTCAAAGTGCAAGTTTTTCAAAACGATGCCGTTATTGTCTCCATGTAAACATACATAAACGATGACGTCATGCGCACGCGTATTACATGTTCAGTCTATAGGCATGCGCGCGTGACAATGGCGGACTACAGGACTGTGTTTGTGCTACTCAAGATTTTGAGTTTATTGACGCTTCTCCAGCAATGTGTAGATTAGTGTATTTTTATATATCAAACATAGAAAATTACTAATATAGAATAGCCTGGACTTTGTGTGACCCAGGAGAGAGCATATGAGGTTTCTGGACTTTGTGTGACCCAGGAGAGAGCATATGAAGTTATTGAAAGTGTTGATGCTGCAAAAAAACCACACAGTGCAACAGAAATAATGATGCTATAGACCTTGAGAAACAAAGCTGAAGATAAAGATTCAGCTGTAGCAGAAATAATGATGTTACGGACCTTGAGAAACATAGCTGAAGATAAAGAAGAAAACAACTAGTGGTCAAAGTGACCGTATTATGCTCAGACTGTTATGTTTTTATACTACTTTAATTAATAAGTTATTTTTAAAAAATAGACTAAAGCCAGGTTTCCACAATTAAAAAGAAATCAAAGGCTCTGTAAGATAATGGTGGTGAATGGTATCCATGACAACCAAAAAATATTGAAGGGGCCTATGCATGAGGTAATACCAGATAAGAAACTATACAAAAGATGAGGGTTTACACCAAGGGAGTCATATCTCAGCTGACGTCTCGGGTTTGTTGGTTTTGCTCAATAAACTCTAACCTTTGACACCTGGAACTCCTGACTTTGAGAGTTTTCTTACTGAGAAGGAAAGAAAACTCTTTGCTCAACAACAAGATTTACTGCATCGCTACTACGACCAGCAATCGTCATCTTCATTGTTTGTATTCACCGCTCTGTGGAAGAATGCTTATGTGCGCAGGCGCGTAGTGTTTCTTTACAAAGTGACATCGCCAACTACTGGCCTGGCATGCATAATACAGAGTTTTTAGTCATTTTCACGGATCCGTGTGAACAGGGATTGTTTTGACAAGGTTGTCGTCTGTACGAGAAACTTTTCAAAAACGCAAAGGAAAAACTTTTCCGTTTTTAGTACATCGTTGTCGTGTAAACGTACCCTAAGTAAGTGTTAAGGGTCAGTGTTTAACCCTTACCAGTCGGAGCGTTCAAATTTGGGAACATTTATTCCCATGGTTCCTCATGGCTCAATATCTTCGCCGTCCAATCACCGATTGTATTTCTGAAAACTGCCAGATACTCATGACAATATAAGCTAAATGCACATATGATTGGTTAAGGGGTTACTGGGCGTTAATAATAAATGTATCGTCATCCGCGTCATCCTCCATTTGCCTGAGTGGAGGCAGAGAGGATATCCCGGGAGATTACCTCCAGTGTTGGACTTACTGGTTCAAATTGAAAACTGAGGCGATCTTTCGAGGTAAGACAAGTTATTTAACATGTGTTGTCAATATTGTCAATTGAAAGTCAAAACGTTTTAGTTACGTAGCATTTATTTGTTTAGGAGTAACGCTAGTTATTTCTGGAAACAATGACATGACCGTCGGCATTCATCGGACAGGCAGCTAGCCTCTAATTTTAAACACATTTCTGTGAAACTTGCTAAATAAACATTAGCTAGCAATACTAGGTACATTTTTAGCTAAATAGCAATAACATTTTTGGCAAATTTTGTCGCTTGTGGAAGATAGTAGTTACGAAGCATTTATTTGTAGGAGTAGCGCTAGATAGTTTTTTTTACCGCGGAAAGTTAGTTTGACGTTCGACATTCGTTAGATATTCGGTTTTGCTTACCCGTGCTCTCTTCAGTGGACAATCTTACAAAGATGTCATTAGCACACTTGGTTTAAACGGAGTACAGCTATACTATACGGGCATAAAAACTGGATTCAGAACAGTCAACGCTTGGTGTGGCCACAAAATTATGCCTGAAATGCTCCGATGCGCTTTGACTGCCTAGCAGATGTAAGCGACCGTCTGGAAACTCCCATTCAGAATGTTCTAATAACTTCCCAGAGGATAGACTGACTTACTACAGGTGAGATTATTACAGTGTGATCAATTATATAAGTACAGTAATCAATTATTTTAGAAAAATATTCCCTAAAATTTACCAAAATTATATTTTCTCATTCTAAAGGCTGTAGTAACATTTTAGAGGATATATGGATTTACAACAGGTGAGATTATTACACTACGTTCTATTATATGAATACAGAAATCAATTATTTTAGAAACAATTCTATACATTTCTGTTAATACTGAATCTGCTTCCTGTTATATAGGCTTAACAGGAGAGATGGCATAATAAAGTCTGATTGCTGACGGCAAGAGAGATCTCCACTATCGCTTCCTAGAGCACAGTGCTCATAAAATCGCTGTTGTGGAGAGGATACTTTAACATCTGACTTCAGTAAATGTATATCAAGTCTAGTATAGCTGTCCTTTCTGATAATTTCCTTTACATATTTTTGGTCATCTGCTCTGATGTACTGTTGTGTGACCAGGTGACCAGCTTTTTTATGTTTGTGATATTCAGCTGCAGTTGTTTTCTACAATGCAAGACAAAGTCATCCACAAGCTTTTTGTAATCAGAGTCTTCTCCATTTTCAGTGCAACATCCAGTTGAAGTTTCGACTGCAAACTTAATTCAAGGAAACTGTGTTTGTATGAGTATTTCTCCAACTGGATATTTCATCAGATATTTCATTTTATATGAAGTGAGATAAGACCTGATATAAAAGTAATTGTAAAGTTGAGACAGGCTGAAGACAGGAACAGATGATGACGAGTGAACGCAAGTGCAGTATTTATTAACAACGTGAAATCCAAAATGGGACAAACATAAGCAACTTGACAATGTTACACCAAAACAATACTCGACAAAAGACAATGGCAAATATGAGGGCTTAAATACATGAACATGGGTAACCACATGACAGAGACAACCAATGACGAGACTAAACTAATGAACATGATAACAAGGCAATGAAACAAGAACAATGATAAAACAGAACTGATAACAAGACTCATAAACAGACCAATGAAGAGACAGGACTAATAAACATGGTGGAACAAGAGGGTCACATGACAGTCACATTACAAAGAACCAATAAGAACAAAATGCATGAAACATGGGGGGAACAGGAAATCACATGACAAGAAAGAGGAAACAGGAACAAGGAACTACATTTTCAAAATAAAAGACATGAACAAAAAACATGAACAAAAACACATTAAAACATGACATATCCCCTCCCACAAGGGGCGGCTCCCGATGCCCAAACATAAACTAACAGAGTTCAATAGGGAGCTGGGGGGTTGGGGTCCTTGAGGCATGGCCTTGCGAGACGGGGCATGGAGCAGGAGACCAGGGCAGAGCCGGTGGTGGGCTTGGTGGTGGCTCCAGGAAGGGAGTGGGGTCCGGCGGTTTGGGAGGGGTGACCACAGGGCAGGGACAGGAGGCCTGGGAGGTGGCCACGGGGCAGAGGGGACAGAGTTGCTGCTGGACAGGGTTCCGGAGGGAGCAGCTCAGAGGGCAGAGCCATGGAAGGCTCGGGGACTGGCCATGACGGAAACAGCCTTAGTGGCTGTGAGCACAGACAGGGACGAGGGAACGATCTCCATGGTCATGGGCACTGGCATTGACGGGGGAACAGCCTTTGTGGCTGTGAGTACAGGAAGGGACAGGGGAACGATCTCTGTGTCATGCAAACTGGCAGTGACAGAGGAACGACCTCCGTGGCTGTGAACACTGGCAGTGACAGGGGAACAACCTCTGTGGACATAAGCACAGGCAGTGATGGGAACGGTCTCCGTGGCCATGAACACAGGCAGTGCCTGGGGAGTAGGAGTCCTCCTTCTCTTCCACTTCTGGACGGCCGTGAGCACAGCTGTGGGAGAATCGGAAGGCGGAGCCGTGGGAGACTCGGGGACAGAGCCGTGGTGGGCTCAGGGGACGGAGATGTGGCAATATGGCAAGGCAGGGCCTCTTGACTAGGCATAGCAGGCGTGGTAACGGCATGATGTGGCAGATGTGGCAACATGGCATGGCGAGGTAGAAATGGCAGGTGTGGCAACATGGAATGATGAGACAGACGTGGTGGCTGAGGCTTGCAACGCTGGCTCTGGGACGGACGAGGCTTGCATCACTGGCTCTGAGACAGACGAGGCTTGCAACGCTGGCTCTTTGAACGTGGCGGCCATGACTGGGGACTCAGGGGTGGTGGCCATGATGGGGGACTCTGGCTTGGCGGCAACTGTAGGAGTGTATAGTTCTCTTTCATCATCTCATGTTCGAGATCCACCTATGGGAAGGGCATCCATACCTGACCTCTGCAGAAGCATCCAATTGCATCAAGTCTGGCTAGACAGACAGAAGCGTGTGACCTATGCCCGGTAAGGACCCGCCCCCTTAAGAGCAAATAAGGACCTGCACGTGCTGCTGTTCCTCAGTTGACATTCGCTTCTCACGACCTGTTTCTCTCAGCTCGGTTGGAATTGGCCTTGCAAAGTTTTGTCTACAGGAGGACATATTGTTCAGATCAGCCTCCGCCAGACATGACTGTCTTGCTTAAGCCAGGTTAGCTGTTTCTGTTTGCTGCAAGCCGCCCACGCTCGCTCAAACTACCAGTCAGGCTTCCCACCCTCATCGCTGCCAGAGAACCTCATCCTTTCTGTGTCGTTTGCCTGGGTCTCAAACACACAGAGGAGTCTCTAGAATTCCCGGAAAACCTTGGAGGCTCAAGGTTGCCGCTAACCAGTGCGCCGAACCTGAACTTTCCGACTCTGACGGGGGAAACTGTGACGACGATGCACTCCTGGGTGCTTCCCGGGGCGCGGTCTCTCTCAGCTGGGCCGATCAAAGAAACCTGGCGTTCCCTGAGGACATTTTCTCAGGGGATCCCTCGTTCGCCAATGAGCCGGCTGGTTCTGGTGACAAGGATGATGCGGACCTTCTCGAGGGTTCGGGGGACGAGGAGGCCATTCTGTCTTCCATGACTCCCCAGGCTAACGCTCCCGCGGCCTTACCCAGTCCGTCCACATCGAGGATTGTGAGCCAGTGGCCGCTCGCCTCAATATCGAATGGCCAGCACTACAAAGTGCCACTGACCAAGAGAGGGACGTGTACAATGGGGAAACTCCTGGGACCCCCTCCCGGCCCGAGAAAACAACTTCTCCCTGTCCTCCCTGTATGTGCTAAGCATATGTATGAGGCATTGTTGGGGAGAACCGCTCGACCTCAAACACGGTCTCGTGGGCCTCGAAGTGAAGGATATGACGGCCCTTGGCATGGGTGACCCCCCTGCCATCGATCCCTCTATCACCAGACACCTTAATCCCTCTCAAGGTGGCCTACTTGCCCCCCCAAGCCTGTTCTCCCCAACAAAATGAACCGCTTTTCTGCCTCCATCCACCAGACCTTTTACTATGCCCCAGCCTTGGCTGTCAGGGCCCTCAACATCTCCTCCCTCCTCTCTGCATACCAGGTTGAACTCCTGGTCGACATGGGGCAGCAACTAGAGAAAGGGACCCCCACGCCCTCTCTGTGGAAGGAGATTGTCACAGTTAATGACCTTGTCCTCCGTAACGCCCGTCAGGCCGTCCAAGCCTGCAGGCATTCCATGGCTCTCAGTGGCCGGAGAACATGTGCTCTGGCTTTATCTGTCAGGCCTCCCTGACAGTGAGAAGCGGTGCATCACAGGTGCCCCGGTAGAGCCTGGCCAGGCTTTCTTTGGCCCTGCCGTCGCGTTGATGCAACAACGTTGCAACGACAATTAAAAGGAGGACGGAGCGCTTAAATTATGCCTTCCTAGGAACGCAGCACCACACCAGGCGCCCCCCGCGTGGCCACCCAACTCTCCTGCCATGGGGCGTCTTTCCAGCACCCTGGTAAGGCAAAGCCATGCAACAAACCACTTCCCCAGCAGAGTAACCCACCCTCCGCTAAGCCCTGGGGGAGAATGTCTTTCACTGCAGCCAAGAAACCCCCCAACTCTACCCCTAAACGTAAACGGCTGGCCTGATGCACGGCAGGGGTCTTTGAGTCCACATTCTCGGGCCGCCAGCCCTCCGGATTCCTATCCTGCCCTCCTAGTCCACCCGTTCAAACCCCCCCCCCCCCACACACACACACACACACACACACACACCCACACATCCTGTGTGTTCAGTGCAGAACAATGTGTGTTCCCCCGTTCAGCTCATGTCGGGGAGCCTCCCCGTGCTAGAGGTGTTTACAGTGAGAAAAAGTGCACAAGCAGTGTCACCACACCGCCCCTATTACATTTCTCTAACCCATTCGACAAAGGTCTCGGCACCAGTGTTTCCCAACACACACAAAAAAACACAAAAAAATCAAATGAATTCATTACAGAGAGAGAATATCTCTCTGCAACCCCACATGCTGCCCTTAAGTTGTCCACTAGATGGCGCCATTGCATCACAAATGAGCAAATCGGGCATAAACGCAGCTATGAACGCTTCCCCGGTTCATAGTGGGTCACTTGCAAGTCACACAACAGTTTAGCAGGCTGTGTCGGCTCCCGAGTGGGTGATTAAAACCATAATGAACGGGTACAGACTCCAGTTTGCCAGGAAACCCCCGCCTTTTGGTGGCGTTATCGCCTCTCACACAGAGGAGAGCGCTACTCACATTCTGAAAGAGGAAATCTCCTCCCTCCTTGGGAAGGGGGTGATTCATGTAGTACCCCTAGATCAATGCAATCAGGGGTTTTACTCCCGTTATTTCCTAGTTCCAAAGAAAGACGGCTCTCTCCGTCCTATTCTGGATCTCAGAGTGTTGAACAAACATTTGAGGAAATACAATTTCAGAATGTTAACACACGGCACACTCGCTCGCTCTATTCATCAGAAGGACTGGTTCACATCAGTCGATCTGAAAGATGCTTTTTTCCACATCAACATTTACCCACCACACAGGAAATTTCTTCGTTTCGCCTATCAGGGCCTATGTTATGAATTCACAGTCCTTCCTTTCGGCCTCTCGCTGAGTCCGAGGGTGTTCTGTCTATGTGCGGAGGCGGGCTTAGCGCCTCTGAGAATAACGGGTCTAAAGATCCTAACATCCACAAACGATTGGGTAATCATAGCCAATTCGGAGAAAGTGGTGCAAGACACTCGGCATGTGCTCGCGCACATCACATCGCTCGGGTTCAGAGTGAATGTGAACGAGCAATTTTACACCCGCTCAGAATGTTATATTCCTGGGTCTGGAGCTGAATTCAATCTCCATGCACGTGCGCCTCTCACAAGAGTGTGTTCTCTCTCTAATGAATTGTCTATCACAGTTCAAGGAGGGGGCGAAAGTGCAATTTCGCACATGTCTCAGATTACAGGGTCATGTCTCAGATTACTTATGGCATCAGCTATTCAGGTTTTGCCTTTGGGCATTGTGCAAATGAGGGCATTCATGAAGTAGGTTTTATCCCTCCACTTCAGCCAGTTACGCGATCTCTGTCGCTCTGTTACAGTGACGCACTTGTGCACAGCAGCCTTGCGCCACTGGAGGAGTACAGATTTTTACATACATGAAACCCCTCTCGGGGTGGTTATGTTGCGAAAAGTGGTAACGACAGACAGGGTGGGGAGCCACTCAGGAGGGCAGGACGGTGAACGGTTCGTGGCTGAGCGAACTTCGTTTAGCCCACATAAATTATTTGGAGCTCATGACTGTATGGAAAGCTCTGAATCATTTTCTGCCCTGCTTGCAGGGGCATCATGTGCTTGTTCGCTGCGACAATACCACAGCAGTGGCACATATCATTCGCCAGGGCGGAATGTGCTCGCCCAAGCTTCATGCTCTAGCTCACAGGCTTTTAGTGTGGAGCAGGCGGCACTTCCTGTCGTTACGTGTGACCCATGTTCCAGGCATTTTGAACGGGCGTGGACCTTCTGTCAAGGGGGAACCCGCTCTACGGAGACTGGCGCCTCCACCCTCAGATAGTGGGCATGTTGTGGGAGAGATTCGGACAGGCGACCGTAGATCTCTTCGCCTCGCACGAAAACTCCCATTGTCCTATGTTCTTCTTGCTAAAGGACGAGGACGCACTAGCTCATCCATGGCCCAAAGTGCTGCTCTACGCATTCCCTCCCCTGTGCCTGTTAATACCCACCCTGGCCAGGGTGAGAGAGCAGGGCCTGTCCCTTATTTTGATAGCACTCTTTTATAATGATCCCCAAGTTGTAATGTTAATGCTGTCATAAATTGTTTTCTAAACTTAGGTATATTCACTACATTTCCATTAACAAAATGTATAACAAATTCATAAAAACATTTCCACCAAAAAGTTTATTGCTATTATTCTATATTTTTATTCCTTCTGTAAGACTGTTTTAAATTAATTTGGGATCTTCTTTAAAGAATGTGACAGGCAAGTCAGTTTGCAGTGTTTTTCATTTTATTTCAGTAAATAACTGAAATTGTTGCTAATTAATTGGCTTTGAGTGACATTGGAGATTTTAAGGGATAAAATGGTTTTAATCGATGGTTGTTTCAGTCAGGACCATTTGCATCAAGTGTATTAATTTTACTTTGATTTGAAGTAATAATTTCATTGTATGCTTCTTTTCTAGGCTCTCACTGCCCAGCCATTCATGGGTAGAGCAGGGAGAACAGAACTGAATTTATAGTGAAAGTCCAATCAGAGGGCAAGTTCATTAAATCAGAGCAAGAAAAATGTAAAGTAGCATTGGTCGCAACAGGCAGGGAGGCAGAAAACCAGATGAAAAAAGCCTTTATTTAGAGACACACAAGGAACATACAAAACTCCCTGAACAAGTAGCAGGAACAAACAGAAGGCAGATGATCTAACACATGATGATCTAGCAAAAAGCTAAATAACAGGCAGAGTACAAATTCATAGGGGGAAAGAAGACACTAGCACAATAATTATGTGGGTGGAGGTGGAAAAGCACAACTATTTATTTTTTTCTAAAATTCATTATTGTACTCCTATGGTTATAAATACTGTAATAATCGCACCTATGTGAAGTACGTCTATCCTCTGGGAAGTTACGATAACCTTTAGAATGTGAAAATATCATTTTGGTGAATTTTAGTGAATATTTTTTTCTAAAATAATTGATTACTGTACTTATGTAATTGATGATACTGTAATAATCTCACATGTAGTCAGTCCGTCTAACCTCTAGGAAGTTATTAGAACATTCTGAATGTGAAAATGTATTTTACTGGGTTTTTTTATTTTTTTTAATAATTTTTTTGCATGTATAACTTGCAGTCAATTGTATGAATGAGTGGACATCTCCTATGTTTTAGCATAGTGGGTGGAGTTTTCAGACGGTCCCTTACATCTGCTAGGCAGTCAAAGCACATTGGAGCATTTCAGGCATAATTTTGCAGCCACACAAAGCGCTGACTGTACCGAATCCAGTTTTTATACCCATATAGTATAGTTGTACTCCGTTTAAACCAAGCATGCTAATGACATCTTTGTAAGATTGTCGACTGAAGAGAGCGCGGGTGAGCGAAACCGAATATCTAATGAATGTCGAACGTCAAACTAACTTTACCGCTGTGTTTTTTTTTTTTTTCTGGAAAAATATATAATATATAAATTTTCTTTTTTTTTCTTTTTTTTTTTTCTTTTTTTTTTTGGCAGTTTCTGTTAAACTTGCTAAATAAACATTAGCTAGCAATACTTTGTACATTTTTAACTAAATATCAATAACTTTGTTTTGTCAATTTTGTCGCTTGTGAAAAATCCGCCTGAAGTAATGTGAGGCAGAGAGCAGACGATGTTCAGACCTGCCTGGAAACTGGCCTGCTAGTTAGATAAGCTATCTAGCTTGTTGATTTTCCCATGTAATAAAATTTTTTTTAGATATCTTTCTATAATTTAGCCGATAGTCTTACCCAACTATCACACAGACATGATTTTAGATTGTGTGTAGCTTCCTGTTCACAAAGAAAGTGTGAGAGGGCTATGCAGTTGGACATTCTGGCTAGTCTGCAAGCCTTTGGTGACTATTCAGTGTATGGATTTGTGAATAACACACTGCTGGCTACCAATTGTTGTACTTTGTTTCTGTTGTAGAGATGGATAGAGACTATGGCTCCCTGCTTTTGAGGGCATGAGCACACAGGAGGAAGATCTGCTGGACCAGGAACTACTGCAGGAAGACCCGTACCATGAGGAGATGGAGGATGAAATGGAACCTGATCCCCAGCCAAGACCATCAACTGGGTTTGTATGAATGTGTATGTATTGTTTGTTTCTATTTCTCATAAGACTGATACTCACAGTAACACTAACACTGTTACTCTTATTATTTTGGGTATGGCTAGCCATTCTCATAAAGCTGTACTCTGTGGCGAGCCGCTGTTGTACACACCTGACTTCTCTCTCCCATTTATTTTACAGATGGACGCATTGGACTGCGGGTTGGAGGTGGTGCTCTCACAGGTGTTGAAGGGGGAGGAACGGCCAGTCCTGTACATTAGTTGGAAACTCTATTTGAGAGAGGCTAAGTACAGCACTGTGGAGAAGGAATGCTTGGCCATCAAGTGGGCTATCCTCACTCTCCGGTACTTCCTGTTGGGGTGGGCCTTCACCCTCTGTTCCGATCACGCCCCGCTCCAATGGCTCTACCGAGGGTTGGGGGCGGTGCTCTCGCAGGTGGTGGAGGGGGAGGAACGGCCAGTCCTGTACATTAGTTGGAAACTCTATTTGAGAGAGGCTAAGTACAGCACCGTTGAGAAGGAATGCTTGGCCATCAAGTGGGCTATCCTCACTCTCCGGTACTTCCTGTTGGGGTGGGCCTTCACCCTCTGTTCCGATCATGCCCCGCTCCAATGGCTCTACCGAGGGTTGGGGGCGGTACTCTCGCAGGTGGTGGAGGGGGAGGAACGGCCAGTCCTGTACATTAGTTGGAATTTGAGAGAGGCTAAGTACAGCACCGTGGAGAAGGAATACTTGGCCATCAAGTGGGCTATCCTCACTCTCCGGTACTTCCTGTTGGGGTGGGCCTTCACCCTCTGTTCTGATCACGCCCCGCTCCAATGGCTCTACCGAGGGTTGGGGGCGGTGCTCTCGCAGGTGGTGGAGGGGGAGGAACGGCCAGTCCTGTACATTAGTTGGAAACTCTATTTGAGAGAGGCTAAGTACAGCACCGTGGAGAAGGAATGCTTGGCCATCAAGCGGGCTATCCTCACTCTCCGGTACTTCCTGTTGGGGTGGGCCTTCACCCTCTGTTCCGATCACGGCCCGCTCCAATGGCTCTACCACATGAAGGATACTAATGCATGGATCACCCGTTGGTATCTGGCGTTACAGCCTTTTAAGTTCGAAGTGGTCCACAGGCCAGGGATGCAGATGGCTGTCACGGATTTCCTCTCCAGAAAGGGGTGGGGGGGAGAGCGGTGAGCAGTCTGGATGCGGTGAGCTATCTCTGGCCTGAGTCGGCCGGTGGGGGTATGTGGTGGCGAGGGAGTGCGTCTGGGGGAGAGGGAAAGCGGTAAGGTGATTATTATGACTAACAGCTGTTTCTTGTTGCAGTAATCCTGGAAGAGTGATAAGAGGGGGGCCGACGCCACAGGAAGAGAGAGCTAGCACACTGTGCTCCTTTTGAGTTAAAGATTTGTGTGAAAGCAATAAAAATGACCTGCTTGAGTTGAAACATTGCCCGTCTCCCGCTTCCTCTTTTAGAGTGAACAAGAACGACTGCATATCAAATTATCTTTTGTGCTTTAAAATTGAGATGTCTTAACTGTTCTCATTACTTTTTTTTTTTTTTTTTTAAATAAGTAGGGTAGACAGAGTAGAGTTGTAACACTTTTTGCTGTACTGCACAAATACAGAGCTAAATATGCCATTTTTACACATGAGATACTTTTATTTTGTTAGTAGACAGATAAATACTGAAAACCTGAATTGTTCCTAATTAGTGTTTGAGTACAAGGAGATCTATCTATCTTAATTCATTTATTTGTTTTGCTTACTTATCTAAGCTTTCTGACTGATTAAAAGCTAACAAAACTAGGAGCATTGGCAACCACATATCTTCAGAAGTGAGTACAGTTGTAACATAGTGTTACATCTGTCCCCCGCGGATCACCTTGCATGTTTGCCTGATTTTCTCTGTGACCCTACTTCCTCTCAGAATTCATTGAAAGTAGACAAATCAATAATTGCAACAAGAAACTCAGTAAAAAAAATCGTTATTCACAATGAAAAAAAACTCCCAAAACTGATGTTCTCAAATAATTTCTAATCAATGTGGACTATGTTCTTCAAATTTTGTACTCAGAGAGTAGAATGCTAACGTGGATGTAATGTGAATATGCATATTGAAAATGAAACTTCAAACTTGCATTAGAAGTGAAATATTCACAGTGATTCAATTGTACTCTGTTACAGCTGTGCTTGCCCTAATATATAAATCGCAACACAATGGGGCCTCCTTATGGACAGACACATACCTCGGGTTCAGTTTTCTTGTTGGGGCCCCAAGTACTAAATATAGCATACAAGATATGTAATTAGAAAGATTATCAATCTGAAAGATGTCATACACAGTATACATTATGCCTACAATAAATCAGAGTAAACATAAACAATTCCCATATTTGCTTTATTTATTTAACATGGCTCTTTTAACCTAATCCATCATGCTGAAATTTGTAAAATTGAAAAAAAAAGAAAGGAAAAAAAATCCTGCCTTACTCAAGTCAGATGTTATTTTTAAGAAGCAGAAGAGGAAGTCAACATATCGTCATGGTATGGCAAATCATAAGAATCATTTATGGTCTGTTCAGCAACTATCTTAATCCACCCCAGGTTGCTGACCTTTTGGAGAAACCGTTTATTTACTTTTATCTTATTTGGCCATCCGATTTGTGGCATCACAGACTGTTTCATGTCATATGACAGTGAAGTCATCTGTAAGGGTCAGAGTCCTGGATGACCGAGTCAGTTTAGGCACACATTGACCAATCATCATAACTCAATGAGAAATTAGTAAGTTATAAAAAAGGTCTGTGAGAGCGGATATGAATCATGTTATTTCAGTGGGACTTTCCCAGAAGCATGAGTTTGACTTCAGTCTGTGTAAAGACTGTAATATAATTAGTGACTAGTTTGTTTGATTATAGTATTGAATGCATAAAAATGGCATGTGATAGTGTTAGATTTAGGGGATCCATAAGATCCATAACACATAATTACCTGTTGTCCAATGTCTTTCTTTGCCCACTCTAACCTTTTCTTTTTGTTTTCTGTTTCAAAAGTGTTTTTTTTTTTCTTTGCAATTCTTCCCATAAGGCCTGCACCCCTGAGTCTTCTCTTTACTGTTGTACATGAAACTGGTGTTGAGCGGGTAGAATTCAATGAAGCTGTCAGCGGAGGACATGTGAGGCTTCTATTTCTCAAAATAGAGACTCTGATGTACTTATCCTCTTGTTTAGTTGTACATCTGGCATTCCACATCTCTTTCTGTCCTTGTTAGAGCCAGTTGTCCTTTGTCTTTGAAGACTGTAATGTACAACTTTGTATGAAATCTTCCGTTTTTTGGCCATTTCAAGCATTGTATAACCTTCATTCCTCAAAACAATAATTGACTGATGAGTTTCTAGAGAAAACTGTTTCTTTTTTATCATTTTTGACCTGATATTGACCTTAAGACATGCCAGTCTATTGCATACTGTGGCAACTCAAAAACAAACACAAAGACAATGTTAAGCTTCATTTAACGAACCAAATATCTTTCAACTGTGTTTGATGTAATGGCAAGTGATTTTCTAGTACCAAATTAGCAATTTAGCATGATTACTCAAGGATAAGGTGTTGGAGTGACAGCTGCTGGAAATGGGGCCTGTCTAGATTTTATCAAAAATGACTTTTTTCAAATAGTGATGGTGCTGTTTTTCACATCAGTAATGTCCTGACTATACTTTGTGATCAGTTGAATGACACTTTGGTAAATTAAAGTACGTATTTCCTTCCGAAACAGCTAAATCTGTACATTATTCCAAACTGTTGGCCGCCAGTGTATATATTTGCAATGAGAATGGTACATTTTGACTTCATAAGTTTAGGACAAAAATCGTCAGTGTTTCTCACTTCATGCTCATAGTTTTGAATAAATACATCACATTCAGTCGGGTGGTCACATACGGTCTAGTCGCACAAATATTTCAACGTATCCGAAGCTCAAATCAGATCCGAAATTCCACCTCTGCAGATGGTCAGAACTCCCCTCAGCCGACATGCAACACTCGTCTGTCATCTGTCATTTGTCGGATGCAGTAAAAAGGCGGCTTCAGTCAAGTCATACAAAAGAAAATAATCTGCAAAAATTCAATGAGTACTTTTCAAGTTTAAATTAAATTGTAAGGAGTAAAAAGTACTATTATTTCTTTGAAAATGTAATTAAGTAAAAGTACAAGGATTCCGTTTAAATTCCACTCGAGTGAAGTACAAATCCCCAAAAATAATACTTAAGTATTTTTACTCAATTACTTTACACCCCTATCTGTCTTCTGTCTGTCTATCTATCTGTCTGTCTATCTGTCTGTTTGTCTGTCCGTTACTAATCTTGGACACATATATAAAAACACCAAACATTTCTGCTAAGAGGGGTATTGCATCAAGGAATAGTTCAATATTTGATAATATGTCTTTATTTTTTTATTCTTACATTTTGTTCCGTTCACCACACAAAGATACCATATGGTGTCAGAACCAAGGTAGCACACGTACATTCTCTGAGGTGTCTGTTCTAGATCTGGAAAGCATCACAGTCTAATTAACATCTGCTAAACAATTTAAAAAGTTCTAAATCATAGACGTCTCAAAGACATCTGCTGAATGTCTTATTGAAATCCAAGATATACTTATTGACATAGTTACAAGTCATGTTTGAACATGAGGGTGAGTAAATGATGATGGAATTTTCATTTTTAGGGTGAACTGTTCTCGAGGAGATAAAAGTCCTGAAATGTTCTGAAATAAAGAGGAGATACAATGTTTCTATGAGGAAATGAAGCCTTGTTTTCCCTTTATCTATCACATTATGTTCAATAATTGAACATAACGTGACAATTTTATTATATTGTTTTAAATTATGGTTGATTATATTTTCTTGCTCAAATTAACCATTTCTAGAGTTTATGTTTCACGAACACGCCCACCTCACCTCAGCTCCCAGTGGACCCGCCCTATTCAGTACAAGGACCCTCTAAAACATATGCTTGTCAAACCGAATCTCCTCAAACGATCTTACAAAGTTTTAAGTGATCATATATATATAGGGGAAATGCTTTGTTTAGGCATTTAAGACCACGTGCTTATGGTTACTAACTTCTAATCGCGTTTTGTTTCAGTAAAAGGGTGACTATTCAACACTTTTTTTTAAATCTTTTTTTTGTTTTGTTTTGTTTTTTTTTTTTTAGATTAAAATCACTCGCTATTCATTCGTGGTTAAAATCCAGCGGTGGAGAATAAAAAACCGCAGCGTGGTAAGTGTTTCATTATATTTGAAGTATTCATTTCATAACGGCTGTATTATATAACACTTTGGAATACTTTTGGTATAATACTTCTGAACCTAGTTTTAATCTGACTATATAGAGTTTTCAATGTAGACAGTTAATTATACAGTTACTGTATTTTTGGACAGTTAGACTGCGTGAAGGTCTGTCTGTACACAAGTCCAATCGCACTGACGCAGGAACGCAGCTGAAACGCGCTGATAACGCGCCGCTGTGATGAGGATGAGTTCTGTCTGCATTCCTCCAACCGCAGACTGTCTTATACGGGCAGTTTTCCAAACAAACTTCATCATTTATTTAAAAAAAAAAAAAAAACAAACATGTTTTTTAAATATGCAAATATTTCAGCATCCAGAATACATTAATTTATGTTTTCACAATGCTAAAATTCCACAAGTTAATGAATAAATAAATCAGAATCAGAATGAGCTTTATTGACAAGTATTCTCGCATACACAAGGACTTTTTTGGGGGTGATAGGAGAAACAAGTGCACACAGAACATTACAGTGAGACACAAAATATAAAACAAGGTAAGAGTGTAAATAGACACTTCAACTGTACATGTGCAAGTGGTAAAGTATGTGCAAGGTAGGGGTATGTACAGTTATAGAATTAAATATGAGTGAATTTACATATGTACATGAGATATTTATTGACATTATTGCACTATGGGGGAGTCCTGAGGCAGTTTAATTGTTCATGTGGAAATTGGCCTGAGGGTAGAAACTGTTCTTGTGCCTAGATGTCCTGGCGCTCAGTGCTCTGTAGCGCCGGCCAGAGGGCAACAGTTCAAAGAGGGAGTGTGCAGGGTGTGTGGGGTCCAGAGTGATTCTACCTGCACGTTTCCTCACTCTGGAGACGTACAGGTTTTGGAGCGTGGGCAGGGGGGCACCAATATTCCTCTCAGCAGTCCTGACTGTCCATTGTAGTTTCCTTCTTCTGTGTGGCTGGATTTCTCCTGAAGTCCACTATCATCTCCATTGTTTTGAACATGTTCAGCTCAAGGTTGTTGTGACTGCACCAGACAGCCAGCTGATCAACCTCCCATCTGTATGCAGACTCGTCACCATCGCGGATGAGGCCGATAACCGTGGTGTCATCTGCAAACTTCAGGAGCTTGACAGTGGGGTCCTTTGCAGTGCAGTCATTCGTGCACAGGGAGAAGAGCAGTGGAGAGAGAACGCATCCCTGAGAAGCACCAGTGCTAATAGTGAGGGTCCTGGACGTGAGTTTCCCCCAGTCTCACTAGCTGCTGCCTATCTGTCAGAAAGCTGGTGATCCATCGACAGATTGGGGTGGGCACAGAGAGCTGGGTCAGTTTGGTTGAGAAGATCAGGGATGATGGTATTGAACTGAAGTCCACAAATAGGATCCTTGCATAAGTCCCAGGTCTGTTGAGGTGTTGCAGGATATAATGCAGTCCCATATTGACAGCATCATCCACTGACCTGTTTGCTCAGTAAGCAAACTGAAGGGACTCCAGCAGGGGTCCAGTGATGTCCTTCAGGTAGGCCAAAACCAGTCTCTCAAATGACTTAATGACCACAGACGTGAGAGTGACAGGTCTGTAGTCATTTAGTCCTGTGATTTTGGGTTTTTTGGGGACCGGAATGATGGTGGAGCATTTGAAACAGCAGGGAACTTCACACTGCTCCAGTGATCTATTGGAGATCTGTGTGAAGATGGGGGCCAGTTGGTTAGCGCATACTTTCAGACAGGCAGGTGAAACACCGTCTGGGTCTGAAGCTTTCCTAGTCTTTTGTTTCCGAAAGACCCGGCACACATCCTCCTCACAGACCATAAGTGCAGGTTGAGTAGCAGTAGGGAGGAGGAGGGGGGTTCCAGGAGGTGTTGGTGTATGTGTGAAGTGAAGATCAGAGCGGTGGAGGGGTGTGAGACTGGGCTTTGCAAACCTGCAGTAAAACACATTCAGTTCATCAGCCATTAGTTCACTTTCTACAGAGCGAGGGGGAGGTGTCTTGTACTTGGTAATGCTTTTCAGGCCTTTCCATACAGATGCAGGATCGTTGGCTGAAAACTGTTTTTTTAGCTTTTCAGAGTAGCTGTTTTTAGCCACTTTGATTTCCTTAATCAGTGTATTTCTAGCCTGGTTGTACAATATTTTATCCCCACTTCTATAAGCATCCTCTTTGGCATGACCAAGCTGTCGGAGTTTTCCTGTAAACCATAGTTTATCTTTATTGAATGATAAAAATGTCCTAGTAGGGATGCACATATCCTCACAGAAACTGATATATGATGTAACAGTATCTATGAGCTCATCCAGGTCTGTGGCTGCATCCTCAAAAACACTCCAATCAGTGCAGTCAAAGCAGGCTTGTAGTTCCAGCTCTGCTTCATTGGTCCATCACTTTACAGTCCTTACTACAGGCTTAGCAGATTTTAATTTCTGTCTGTAGGTTGGAAGAAGAAGAACCAGACAGTGATCAGAGAGTTCTAAAGCTGCACGTGGCTCAGAGCGATTTGCATCCTGTACAGTGGTGTAGCAGTGGTCCAATATATTTCTGTCTCTGGTAGGGCATGTGATGTGTTGTTTGTATTTTGGTAGTTCACGGGTGAGGTTAGCTTTATTCAAATCTCCCAGAATAATAATAAGCGAGTCTGGGTGTTGTTGCTCTGTGTCTGTGATGTGATCAGCCAGCTGTTGCAATTGAATCCTCTGTAAAATATGAAGACATCAAATTTTATTCTAAGACTGAACAATTCAGACGTGTGATTTATAAATAATATGTTGGCTCTTATTTTTATAATTTTTTTACTAAATTAGCTGGCACATTTCAAATTCAGTTTTCAATGATATTTTTCATATAGGCTTACAGCTGAATCCAAATGTCTGTTTTGGAAATTTTTTATTTATTTTTTTCACTACAAATCAGCCTAGGCTATATTATCAACATAACAGTTTTGATTTAAATGTGAAAAATACATGGAATTTAAGAATTTAGTATTTAGTCAATCCCGCTTTTGCTTTAATGATCCCAAAAGTTTGTAAAAAAAAAAAAAAAAACCCTGATAATCCATGTTTTCCCAGCGTGATTTGAGATTCTTAGAGCATCTTGTGTGCATTATTTGTTAATGACCTAGAAATAATGCAGAATCTTAAATATTTCTTTCTTTTTTAAATTAATTTAAAAAAATTACATCCTAAGACTTTTATTTCCAAGATTAAATGAATAATAAAAATAATAATAATATTCCAAGATTTTCAATGTGGGTATCAGATTATTTGACCCCACATTATATTTTTGTTCATCAGTTTTCCGTTTAATTTATCCCAAGGGGCAATACTGGAATTCTCTGCAATTGTCTGTCTAATGACAGAATGATACATGACTCTCATTGTCAAGTTTTGGAAGTCAATTTAAAAGAATTAGTGTTTCCTGTGTGAATACAATACAAACTTCCCCATTCTTTGTTTTCTCATCCCTGTCCCGTGTATTTGCCATGGAGAGCATGACCATTTTTTCAACAGAGAATGTTTGGCAATTTACAGTACAACTGATGGAAAGCATACACTGTGTTCTTTATAGAGGTTGCAAAACTCTTAACTACATAATGTTAAATCCAACAGTGCAAACCTATACATTCAATGCAGTCCTGTAGTTAATTGTGTGAGGTAAATAATCAACACTGAAATGCATGGTTAGTCAGGTATATAGTATATACAATATAGTATGTATATGTACAGTATCAAAAGTGAATAATGATTTAGAGTCAAAAAAGCTCCAAATTGGACAAAAAATGACATAAAAGTACCATAAACGCATTATATGACTCATACTCTCTATTCCAAGTCTTCTAAAGCCATATGATAGCTTTGTGTGAGGAACAGACTGAAACTGAAGTCGTTAAATATAAAGGATCTCCACTAATATGCATGTATAGTCTAGAACAAGCTTTTTATAGCTAATTATATTATGCTAAGTGCAAAGTAAACACACATACACTTATGGGCTTTAAATCGTGCCCAACATATTATTTATCTGACAGCATATGATGACACAGTGATGATTTACTCATGATTTACCTAGTCAGTAAGGACTGCGATTTAATTAAATTAGTAAACAGTCCTGAACGTGCTGCCCTGCTTTGCTGGGCTTATCTGGGCAGACCTGTTCTATATAGTGTAGTACTTTCTGAAGTGCATGTAAACGGGGTCCGTGTATTACACATAGTCTGTGCACACATGAGGTTCAAGATAGTGTTTTTAGAGCGGTTCTGTGCTTGATACACAAGCCGCTTTAAGTTACTATACAAATCTAAAATAACCCCAAGACACTGGGTTTTTGTGGACATAAAGGGAGATGAGAGCATTTTACTGAATTGAAAGGCTGTTGTCAACTTCAAACAGGAAACAACTTCCTTCAGTTTTCCGCCAAAATAATAGCTTCTGCCAAAATACAGGCTTGAGGGTTTAACCAGACTGCATAGCAGCGTCACGTGCAAGTTAAGAAATTATTACAGAAATACATGACTATTATCTAATAATTATAATAATAATAATTATTATTATTCAGTATTATATACAATTATACAATAATATAATATTCAAGTTAACTGGGTTCCAAAATAATATTGAAAAAATGTACACGGGGGAAATGTTCAACGTTAATGCGAAGATTTTTTCACATTTTTTATTATTATTTTGGTCCTTTTTAAGAGGACTCAAGTGTGAACACCCTGTCTAGAACAGTATTTGCTTGGACAAAACATGATTAAATTCTGGTAAAAAGAGATCACTTAAATTTTCTTTATCTTATCACAGTTTAAATCGCACATTTTTGTAAATAATCGCAATTAGATTTTTGTCCAAATCGTTCAGCCCTTCTCAAGCAAACATACAGTACATGTTTACATGAAGACCAGATGAGTGTGCTTATCTTTGTCTTGGGGTACAACGGGGCTAAAAGCACCAAAACACTAAATAGCAACAAAAACTACCACAGCACTGGGGGGTGCATCAGAAAGGGCATCCAGCATAAAACCTGTGCCAAGTCACAGGTGTGCTGTGGCAACCCCTAACAGGAGCAGCTGGAAGAAGATAGTATTTTGGGTAAAAAGCCCCCTATAAAAAACAAGTGGGGCAAATCTGATTTGAAGAATGTTCAAAGTGGGCTATCATTGACTGATCCAATCACAATGGAGATTAATTTGTTTATAGAATACTTGAGATGTTATAAAATGCCAAATGTGGTTGAAATTAAAAGGGAATCATGCACCCTTTTCTGAAGTAGTTATTGTGAGTAAGCATTATCTTAATTTGCTACTCAAAAAAGCATCTTGCATTAGTTGACAAATTTTGCCTAGTGTGGGGTAAAATCCTCCCTCGCCACTTTTTATAAAAATTGTATTTTATTCAAAAAACCTTCTGTTATGATTTAGTTTCACACAAATAATGTTGCTCCATCAATATTCAATAAAAATGCCTTTAGCCCTGTTGTACCCTAAACATGGTCTTCATGAATGCACATGACTACTTAATAGTGTTAAGCGGATAGTTTAATTCTAAAATCATTTACTCTCATATCATTCCAAACCAATATTACTTTCTTTCTTCCATGGAACACTAAGGCTGAAATTTTGAAGAACGCCATGACCATTCTTTTTCCATAAGTGAAAGGGAACTGGGGCTGTCGGGCTCCTAAATGACAAAAAGCACAATAAAAGTAACATTAAAAAAGTCCATATGACTCATGCACTATATTCCAAGTCTTCCGTAGCCATGCAATAGCTTTGTGTGGGAAACAGACTGAAATTTACGATATATCAGAGTAATATAAGAATCAGGTTTGGCGTAAATAGCGGGGTTTCCATCCACGTATTTTAATGCAAATGTTGGAATATTGCATTAAAAATGCTGGATGGAAAAACAAGATGCAAATAAAATCTTTAAACTGCACATATACACATGCTTTAGGTGGATAAATTATTTTTGGAAACAAGACATCCACAAACTATGGAAACACATTTATCGAATATATTCCTATAGAATTGATATTGGAATATACACTCACTGAGCACTTTATTAGGTACACCTGTACATCTACTTATTCATGCAATTGTCTAATCTGCAGTGCAGTGCATAAAATTATGCAGATATTGGTCAGGAGCTTCAGTTAATGTTCACATCAACCATCAGAATAGGGAAAAAAATGTGATCTCAGTTATTTCGACCGTGGCATGATTGTTGGTGCCAGATGGGCTGGTTTGAGTACTTCTGTAACTGCTGATCTCCTGGGATTTTCACACACAACAGTCTCTAGAATTTACTCAGAATGGTGCCAGAAACAAAAAACATCCAGTGAGCAGCAGTTCTAACGGACAGAAATGCCTTGTTGACGTGAGAGGTCAACAAAGAATGGCCAGACTGGTTCGAACTGACAAAGTCTACGGTAACTCAGATAACCCCTCTGTACAATTGTAGTGAGAAGAATATCATCTCAGAATGCACAAAACGTCGAACCTTGAGGTGGATGGGCTACAACAGCAGAAGACCACGTCTGGCACTTTATTAGGACCATATTTCCTAATAAAGTGCTCAGTGAGTGTAGATGCGGATCAAAAAAGTAATTTGACTGCGTCAACAAGCCATGTAAATTTCAACAAGCCTTGTAAATTGATAATTCGCTCATAGAACAGCATCGCATAACATCTCAAATGCTCTGGTTATTTGGAAATGCCAAAGCCTATCATAAAAATGATTGGCTTCTATTACCTCCCAAAACTATTTGACTCGCTTTCGCTCCCAGACATAAGGTATTTGCTGCTAAACGCTAGCAAACATTAAATTCGTTAGAGCATTTTGTCTGTGCGCTCTAAGCCACAATTAGGAATTAATTACATTTCATAAAAGAGCCACAGTGGCTTCAACTAACATTTTCATCTCTATTTTGCACCAGTTTACCCAGAAGTGACGATTTTGTTCTCTTAAAACACATAGGATGGAAACTTTATTCACAGTTGTTTTTTGTTTTTTTTGTTGTTGTTTTTTTTTGCGATATTCAGATTTTTTGCGTAACTTGGACGGAAGCATGATTAATGACATTTGATATTTCAAGAGATGCAAGAACCAGTGGCATATGCCATTTATGTGCCTTTAGTCCATAGATTTTGTAGCTAATTGCAGAGCTAATTCTTTCAGAGCTTCTACTTTCATTTTAAGGAAAAGTGTGGCCGCGATACTCTTAAAAAAATTCTCCTTTTGTGTTCCTTGGTTGAAAAGGTTCAGGTTTAGAATAACATGGGGGTGACTAATAACAATTTAAATTTTTGTGTGTAAAATACCTTTCATGTTTTGTTGATTTATTTGTAGGGCTAGGTATTGCCAATCACCTTACGAAATATGTAACAATATCATATATCGCGATATATGAGCCATTTTTAGAGTTTGCTCTTATGTAGACGACCTGATTCTTCGATACTGTAATTATATGAATTAACAAAAAAATTAAACCTTAAAGGAATAGTTCACCCAAAAATGAAAATTCTCTCATTATTATGACATCTTAGATGTGTATGACTTTCTTTCTTCAGCAGAACACAAATTAAGTTTTTTAGAAGAATATCTCAGCTCTTTTGGTCCATACAATGCAAGTGAATGGGTGCCAACATTGTGAAGCTCCAAAAATTTCGTAAATCAGCATAAAAATATTCCACATTAACTCCAGTGGTTAAATCCATATTTTCAGAAGCAATGTGAAAGGTGTGGGTGAGAAACAGTTAATATTTAAGTCAATTTTTACTATAAATTCTCCTCCCTGCTCAGTCAATCTCCACTTTAACTTTCACTTTCACATTCTTCTTCTTGTGTTTTTGGCGATTCACATTTTTCATGCATACACCCCCTACTGGACAGGGAGAAGAATTTCTTGCAAAAATTCACTTAAATATTGATTCTCACCCACACCTATCATATCGCTTCTGAAGATATGGATTAAACCACTGGGGTCTTATGGATTACTTTATGCTTTTTGGAGCGTCAACTTTTTGGCACCCATTCATTTGCATTGTATGGACCAACAGAACTGAGATATTTTTATAAAAATCTTAATTTGTGTCCTGCAGAAGAAAGAAAGTCATACACATCTGGGATGGCATGAGGGTGAGTAAATAATGAGAGAATATTCATTTTTGGGTGAACTATCCCTTTAAGTATTGATACAATATTGTGAGAAAAAGTATCACAATATATCGCTATATAATTGTATCGGTACTGCCCTTTTTATTTATGTCAGATATTTCCTGTAATGAGTTCTTAATATGAGTATATACGTAATTTAAGACATTCATCAAAGGCACAGGAACACATTTGTGTTTGAATGCATGTACATTCGTTGCCTCTCACTCTAAACTTCTCACACACAAATGTACACACCCATTGTTTAGATTAGCAGAAGTATTTGGGGTTGAACGTGGCAGTTACTTCCTGAGATTGAGTCCACAGCTCGCTAGCCAAAGCACCATCAGAAGACTGATGAAAGAATGGGTTAAGAAAAGAGAAAGGATGGAAAGCTGTACATCATGTACCGGATGTGTATTAATAACCTGTCACATTGCTTTTTCGGCAGTCCCACATTCCAATAAGAGTGGCACTCTAAGCTTCGTTTAACAAATTTTACCATGTTTGAATCCATTCTGCAGATTCAGGCACAGAAAACTACCTTAAAGCACAGAAAACGCAAAGAATGTTTGCAGAATCCAATGGAGCTCAACATTTACCACCCACTTTTTCAGCCATCTTGGTTCTAGAATTATTTTTCCCAGTAAATTTTTCCATAAAGATTTCATAAAATCCTTTATAAAGAGTTCTAAGCCATGAACCACTCCAACCAACTCCGAGGTGAATCGCACAATTACAAACTTTGGGAAGGCACCACTGTAAATCTTAATTTGCACAGTATTGCTTATTGCGATTGCCCAGTAGCTATGGGATGATTCATTCCAGAATGCAGCGCATATGTGATTTGAAAAAATTAATGCCAGATTAAAGGTGAAGTGTGTTATTTCTGCACCACTAGCATCACCAAGCACAACTGCAAATAGGTGTGTTCGACTTCATTCAGCGCTGTGCAGACCGATCGGTGCCAGACTTGAAGCAATGCATGTTGGTTAGAAATTTTGCCCAACTTTAGACAGCGCCACCACTGCGTCACCGAGACGTATGCCATCAAAGTACCGCAAGAGCGATTTGAGTCCAGCCGTCCTATTTCTCCTGAGCGGTTGCACAAACTCTAATGACGACACATCTTATTCATGATCGGCAAGACTCACTGTTGACATCTTCCATGACTGATGTTAGTTTAGCACGCTATGGGAAGCGCAATGTGTCCGGCTTGACGGCTCTCTTTTCAACTCCTCCCCCAACTACAACCGCCAAATCTCACCGATCGGTAAGGCAAGGCGCAGTTCAAGTTGAACACACCTATAGACTGTTTTCAAACGAGTAACACTCCCCCCATCTACCAGTGATCCGACAAACATATAGTCCCGCCCCAAACACAGGCCATTGGTTGTGCCGATGTTGTGTCTGGCTGGTTGGGATGATTATTCACTCCACAAAGCTACAGAGTTTACACTTCCCAAGGAAATCAACCTACAAATTCTGCATATTTCCCAAAGAAATCAACCTACAAATTCTGCAGATTTTCTCTCAAAATCAGGGCAGAGTTTGCACAACTGTGATTGCCCAAGAGTTGCGAGATATGACATTTCAACATTTCTCTGTGTTTGTGATTTGAGAATGCCACATTAACTTCTTTTTCCTGTAACCTTGTGGTCTCTCTTTCTCAGCCATGTCTCAGAGCAGCCCATTCCAGCTCATGCAGACTTTAAGGAAGACTCCGGCTGTTGTCCGGTGCCATTTCCGCCAGGACCGTGCCCAAACCTTCTCGCACGGCGACCCCCTCTTCAAGGTGCACTACCTTGGTACAGAAAAGATCTACTCTCTGGATGTAGAACAGGCTGAGGAGGCCATAGGCCGGTTGCTAGAGAAATTGCCAGATATGACCACTCTAGGCAAACTGGGCAAGGAGCATGCTCTTGTTGTTCGACCACGCTATGTAGAAGTGAAGGAGATCAGCACAGGCAGGCAACTTACAAAGACCTATCTAAAGGACATTGCCTATTGCGCAGCAGACGCAACCAGGCCCAATCTTTTCCTCTATATCTGTAAGCAGCGAGGCCAACAGCTCCAGTGCAGAGTGTTCTGGTGTAGTAGGCCGGACCGGGCTAAAGATATGACTGCCTGTTTAGCCAAATCCTTCCAGAGAGCTCTGAATGACTTGCAAGAGGAGGACAGCAATCACGCTAAAGAAGAAGAAAGCAAGATGGATGGAAAGCCAGTTGCAGCCTTGGGACAAGTAAAAAGTTGCACACTACCAGCAGACTTGAACAAAAAATGAAGGTAGGTCTGCAGGGTGGCGATTGAAGGGATGGGGTAGCACTAACGTAAGGGAAAGCGGTTGCCCTGTCTTTTTCTTGCCAAGCCATGTCTTTCAAAACCCATTTGACTTTCTTTCTTCTACAGAACACAAAAGAAATTTTTTTTATACAATAGCAATTGAAGTGAGCAGCTGAAGTATTATAAAAGTAGCCCATAATCATGCATAATATTCCAAGTCTTCTAATGGCATAAATTCACTTTGTAAGATGAACAGACCCAAAATTCAAGTCGTTATTAACTCGCAAATCAAATAAAACCTCCTTGATTCTTGCTTTGATTTGATTTGATAGTGAATGACTTTAATTTTGGCCTGTTCATCATACGAAGTGATCGTATGACTTCAGAAGTCTTGGAATAGGTTGCAAGAATTGCATGGGCTATTTTTATGAGACTTTTCTTTAAAGTAAGTCACCATCAACTGCTATTGTATTGTATCTACGAGCAGAACATCCTTTTAAATATTACCTTTTGTGGTCCGCAGAAGATAGTCATATGGTATTGGAATGACATGAGGGTGAATAAATGACAAAAGTTTAATTTTGGGCTAAACTATCCCTTTAAAAGAAAAGGTAAAATGAATAGAAAAGGTAAAATGAATAGAAATATTTCATATTCTGCACTATTTCTAGGACACTAAACAAATAAAAGCACATTTGTCTCCCTGACCATGTTAAAGCTGAAGTATGTAATTTCTACGACACTGAATCACATAGAAAATTGAATCACGCCATTGGTTGAGTAACGTTGTTCGGGGCGGATCTAAGCACAGTCATTTTTATAGCACCACAAAGACAGTGTTTACAGTTTTCGAGAAAATGTACCTATAAATGGCTTACTTATTGCATTTCCTCATTAAAATAGTTTAACTCTAAAGACATAAATTGTAATTTTGTAATGTACTCTATGTATAAAATCATGAGCACTTACATTAAAATGAAGACTCCAGTCATATCAGTAACCTTATAAAAGCTGTTTTATTCTACATGGAGAGGGTCCACACATGGGGGTGGCCATGTTTGAATCACATGACCAGCCGAATACAACTCGCTTAATCTCAGTAACCATCCTGTTATTGGACACTTTCACTCATTGATTAAAGTAATTATGGCTGACTGTGAATACTACATTTCTACAATGGCATTTGAAAATGAAAACTGTTTATTTTAAATGATGCTGCATCCAAGCCGCTAGATGTCAGTGTAAGTCCAAGATGACACAAAGACTAAAGTTACTGAGTGAAACTTTAATGTTGTCTCTGCATATTAAGCTAGGATAGAAGAAAGTATTTTAACATCGAAAAAGTTACATACTTCAGCTTTAACTTCTTTGTACAAAAGGTCAGTTTTTTTTTTTTTTTTTTGCATCCATTAAAGCATACAAGATGCTCTTTGGAACATTCTCAAATAATGCTGGATAACATTGATCATCAGGTTTTGCACAAATTTGTGGAGACCGTGCCAGCATGTAGCTGTCATTAAAGCAAAGGGGGGACATACCAAATACTTAGAAATTCTCAAATTCATGTACATTTTTCAATTCTTAAAAACAACTTTTCATACAAATGTTTATGCTTGATCAAAAAAATTTTAATAAAAATGTGTTTAATACATTAGAAAAATGCAAAATAGAAGCATTTTCCAGCCTAGTCTCATGAATATTATGTGACTGTGGCAACATTTTTGCAAACGAAATTACGTGCTTTAATACACAATTTGCTGCAGTTTCCTATTGAAATGTCCAGCGGGAGGCGCCAAAAGCAAGTGAAATTGTGATGTAATCAGACAAGGTTTTTCAGGTGATTATTAGATGGAGGTTTAACGAGTAAAATGTACCTCCCTAACCTAAAACTTTAGCCTAAACCTAACTAATAGTGTTCAAAAAGATAAATGACAGGTGAACAAAACAGACGTCCTTACCCTAAATCAACACCTAAACCTAACCGATAGTGTTCTAAAATCAAATGCGACATGAAAAGCACATTTTCTGATGCAGACCACGTCTTTTCGTGTTGCTTCTATGACACTATGTTTCACGTGTCAGCTTGTGTTCTTGGCTAGGCTCAAACCACGTTCTTCCAAGTCCAAAGTCAGGTGAGCTACCGCACAAGCTAATCACATTGGAATAAGTGTGTAAATGTAGGTGGGTCTGTTAAAATGTATCGTTTTTCAAATGATGCATTAGAATGAAAGTGTATCGATATCGTAACATAGTGAGTGAGTAATAGAGGAAAAAATAAGTGTTTATAAAGTCATAATCAGCCTTGTAGTCGTGATTTGTGTGAAAGTGAATAAAACGCACTCTTGTTGTAGCGCCTCTAGTGTTCATTTCACCAGGAAACTGCAGCAAAACGCAGAATTCAGCATGTAAAACTCAGTTTGCAAAAAGTTAGTAATAGTAACGTTCATTCTATGAACTAGGCTGGCATTTTCACCAGTGGACACCACAGCATTTCTCACATTGTCATACAAAACTGTTTCATCTTTGGACATTTGAACTCTAGCAAGAACTGTAGCTATGTAAAAAATAATTTAAAGGAAAAATAATGGGTTATTTTTTGGTTTGTAGGTCGGTGGTAGAGAGAGTAAAAGAGGAGAACCAGTATAAGCAGCTGAAACACCACTGCAATCCTTGAGACTTTCTTGAAAGTCTTTGTGAACAGTTACTGCTGACATCTCTTCTTTGGGAATGTTTTCATGAAAAGTCGATGGAAGTGGATGAACAAACATTCCACTTTTGCCCCTATTTCTGTAAGGACATAAAAGGCTGTATTAATATGAGAATATGGATGGTCTTAAGTCTGACAGCAACTCTCTGTATAGTCAATTATTGGTGGGTACAATGAGACAGTTACATTGGAATGTCACCAGTGCTTGTAATGCCACCAAGTGTTTTTCATGTCATTAAAATCTGTTGCATCAGGAAAGAGCTAAATATTACAACACAAGCTTTCCAAGAGTGTCAGCTTTAGTTGCCCAGTAGACTATTGTAGCTATTTTTTGAGCTTTCTTAAAATGTTTTATTTGATATTATTCTAGTTTTAACATGTTGCTGTATAATTGGTCAAAATGTTCTTCATGTACATTAATTGGTAGGCCTCCAGGCACTTTGTAAACAGAAATCTAGACATGACAAGTTGGTTTACAAATGTATTGATAAAAGTTTTTCACTATTTCACTATTCCCTTCATATACTTTTCAGAGTGTCTCTTTATAAACATTGTATTCAAGAAAGACTGTGAGTGGCAATGGTTTGGTAACTGGGAAGTTGTGGCCTTAATGTTATTGGCCAATCTTTTTAATGGACTTCCTCTTAGTCTGTTACATCCAGCATAAAGACTTATTACGCTAAAAACTTTTTGAAGAAGTGAAATGAATAATTTTGTAAGAGAGAACCATGTGAAAGAATGCACTCTGCAGCAGCACCAGCTAAATATTAATCTAGTATTCAGTGAGTTAACATGGTTGCATTCCAGATTTCCAATGGATTAAACATTTAGTTTAAACGACTAAAAACTATTATTGTGGTCTTAAAGATAGAAGATATATACTGTTTTGCAAATCGCTAAATTTACACCACTAATCTAGAAAGTCAATTTTTCTACTTTGGAGAGATCTATGTTTGTTTTTGTCTTGTTCAGCACATTAAAAATAAAAAGAATGCCCATAAAACAAAAGCTAAAGGAATATTATGGGATAAGACAACTGAAGCTCTGTTGAAAGCATCTGTGGCATGCTGTTTATCACTACAAAACAAATTAACTTGTTCCTCAGTTTGTAAGAAAAATAGGAAAAACAGAACATTTGTACATAAAGTGTAATGTACTTAAAATGAACGCCTATGAGGCAAGTGTACTGTAGGGTTTAAAAGCAGGAATGTAAAAAATGCCATCTCTGAATAGTCTCCTTATGTGTTGTTCCGGGCAACTTTTTTTTTTTTTCCTTCCTTAATACAATTGGAATAAAATTCTTTGACTTCTTTCACATATGGTATCTGAAAAAACACACAAAAAAATTGGAACATTTTCTTTACATTTTATGGGTTTTATTTCACTTTGTTACACTTGTTGTGTTCCCATTGGAAATGAATGGATTAGACTACAAAATACAGAAATATTAAGTGTTCAGGAGCAATCCAGTCCTTTAGATGAGCACATGTGGATGTGTGTTTGCACACAAAGTTAAACTCAGTTCAATTAATCCTTCTATTAATATATATATATATATATATATATATATACACACTACCGGTCAAAAGTTTTGAAACACTTGACTGAAATGTTTCTCATGATCTTAAAAATCTTTTGATCTGAAGGTATATGCTGAAATGTTTGAAATTAGTTTTGTAGACAAAAATATAATTGTGCCACCATATGAATTTATTTCATTCTAAAACTAAAATTTAATAATAAAAAAAAAGTTTTTGAAATTGATGACTTGGACCAAATAATAAAGAAAAGCAGCCAATAAGTGCCCAACATAGATGGGAACTCCTTCAATACTGTTTAAAAAGCATCCCAGGGTGATACCTCAAGAAGTTGGTTGAGAAAATGTCAAGAGTACATGTCTGCAAATTCTAGGCAAAGGGTGACTACTTTGAAGATGCTAAAATATAACACAGTTTTGATTTATTGTGATTTTGTTTAGTCACAACATAATTCCCATAGTTCCATTTATGTTATTCCATAGTTGTGATGACTTTACTATTATTCTAAAATGTTAAGGAAAATAAATTATAATAAAGAATAAGTGTTTCAAAACTTTTGACCGGTAGTGTATATATATTTGTAACCAGTCATAATTACTAAAAAAAGAAGTTGATAAAAATATATAATACAATATCTTGTGATAATATATGCACTATGAGAGGTTTATAGTTGAAGTCAGAAGTTTACATACACCTTAGCTAAATACATTTAAACTCAGTTTTTCACAATTCCTGACATTTAATCATAGAAAACTTTCCCTGTCTTAGGTCAGTTAGGATCACTAAGTGTATGTAAACTTCTGACTTCAATTGTATAAACAATCTTAATGGGCCGGTCATTTTTGACCGGGAACACAAAATTAACACAACACAAGGGTAAAAACAGGGTTCCCACAGTCATGGAAAACCTGGAAATATCAGGGAATTATAACATTTTCATTCCCAAGCCTGAATCTAATATCATGGAAATTTCTATATGAATGAAAATCATTTTTTACTAGTCATTCTCAGCTCTAAAATATTTAATTGGCAAGAAATGAATCTTTGAGAGAGCAGTCTCTCTAAAATAATTTATAAAAATCCTTATCCTGTCATCAAGCGCAACTGGGAAAGTCACTGAAATTAGTTTGTGAAAAGGTGTGGGAACCCTGTTTTACAAACCTGAGCTTGTTTGTTTTTCCACATTCTAAGAGTTACTAATTGTCAGTGTAGTTTGGACAGCAAGTATCTAATCCGACTCTCACCCACTCCACTAACTTTTATTACTGACTTTTTCTATTGGACTTCCAAGATTCCCATTTTGCTCTGTTTGCTTTAAAGCAACAAAAATACAGGTGCATCTCAATAAATTAGAATGTCGTGGAAAAGTTCATTTATTTCAGTAATTCAACTCAAATTGTGAAACTCGTGTATTAAATAAATTCAATGCACACAGACTGAAGTAGTTTAAGTCTTTGGTTCTTTTAATTGTGATGATTTTGGCTCACATTTAACAAAAACCCACCAATTCACTATCTCAAAAAATTAGAATATGGTGACATGCCAATCAGCTAATCAACTCAAAACACCTGCAAAGGTTTCCTGAGCCTTCAAAATGGTCTCTCAGTTTGGTTCACTAGGCTACACAATCATGGGGAAGACTGCTGATGTGACAGTTTTCCAGAAGACAATCATTGACACCCTTCACAAGGAGGGTAAGCCACAAACATTCATTGCCAAAGAAGCTGGCTGTTCACAGAGTGCTGTATCCAAGCATGTTAACAGAAAGTTGAGTGGAAGGAAAAAGTGTGGAAGGAAAAAGATGCACAACCAACCGAGAGAACCGCAGCCTTATGAGGATTGTCAAGCAAAATCGATTCAAGAATTTGGGTGAACTTCACAAGGAATGGACTGAGGCTGGGGTCAAGGCATCAAGAGCCACCACACACAGACATGTCAAGGAATTTGGCTACAGTTGTCGTATTCCTCTTGTTAAGCCACTCCTGAACCACAGACAACGTCAGAGGCGTCTTACCTGGGCTAAGGAGAAGAAGAACTGGACTGTTGCCCAGTGGTCCAAAGTCCTCTTTTCAGATGAGAGCAAGTTTTGTATTTCATTTGGAAACCAAGGTCCTAGAGTCTGGAGGAAGGGTGGAGAAGCTCATAGCCCAAGTTGCTTGAAGTCCAGTGTTAAGTTTCCACAGTCTGTGATGATTTGGGGTGCAATGTCATCTGCTGGTGTTGGTCCATAGTGTTCTTTGAAAACCAAAGTCACTGCACTTGTTTACCAAGAAATTTTGGAGCACTTCATGCTTCCTTCTGCTGACCAGCTTTTTAAAGATGCTGATTTCATTTTCCAGCAGGATTTGGCACCTGCCCACACTGCCAAAAGCACCAAAAGTTGGTTAAATGACCATGGTGTTGGTGTGCTTGACTGGCCAGCAAACTCACCAGACCTGAACCCCATAGAGAATCTATGGGGTATTGTCAAGGGGAAAATGAGAAACAAGAGACCAAAAAATGCAGATGAGCTGAAGGCCACTGTCAAAGAAACCTGGGCTTCCATACCACCTCAGCAGTGCCACAAACTGATCACCTCCATGCCACGCCGAATTGAGGCAGTAATTAAAGCAAAAGGAGCCCCTACCAAGTATTGAGTACATATACAGTAAATGAACATACTTTCCAGAAGGCCAACAATTCACTAAAAATGTTTTTTTTTTTTTTATTGGTCTTATGATGTATTCTAATTTTTTGAGATAGTGAATTGGTGGGTTTTTGTTAAATGTGAGCCAAAATCATCACAATTAAAAGAACCAAAGACTTAAACTACTTCAGTCTGTGTGCATTGAATTTATTTAATACACGAGTTTCACAATTTGAGTTGAATTACTGAAATAAATGAACTTTTCCACGACATTCTAATTTATTGAGATGCACCTGTATGTTTAAGGCTAATTTACCTTGCATTGAAAAACAATATGTTACTAACTGAACTTGCCTTAACTTGAGGTGCACATGCTACTACAGGGATAGTTCACACAAAAAATGAAAATTCTGTCATAATTTCATTCCAAAACCATACAGCTTTATTTCTTCTGTTGAACACAAAAGAAAATGTTATGCAGTTTCATTGTGAATGGTGGCTAACATTCTGTCTAAGAACTCCTTTTGTATTCCACAGAAACAATTCATAGGCTTTTGGAACAACATGAGGGGAACTAACTATAGGTGAACTACTGTTCATTTTATGTGAATACATGCAAGGGATAATGCACAGAGGTCCTGATTTCCCCGTCTGCGACAATGACTGGTTGACTGTACCGGCTGATGCACTTATTGCGCTGCAACTTACCAATATATCAATAAATGGCCATGAATTATTGTTTTGAGTTGGAATTATTTTATTGTATGCAAAGAAATTGCGAAGACCATGGAATAATATAAAAGACATGAAACTAGAACGACTATGAAATTGGTTGGCTAGGAAAACAGTGAATTTTACAGTTACAGTAAGTGGTGATTATACAAAAAAAAAAATGGACTGAATGAACAAACTGAATAATGGGTAACATGATCTTTTATATGATTTCATTAATCTTTTTTTTATTTTATTTTTTTTATTTTTTTATTGAGCATTTAACAATATTCTTAAGTGCAAAATCCAATACATGCAATTATTCAGACAGAGTTTTCACCCGTCGATGCGTAAACAAGACCTTTTGAGTTACATCACTGCCAATGGCCTTTATTCAAAAGTGCAAAAGCTCATATTTGACCCAAGAAGTGCCAGTAAATCAAATTAGTGCCAGAGCAAAAAAAATTAGCAGCCCTGAAACTGCTTAAGTGCACAGAAGAATAAACTTCAGTAACATCAGTGTTGACTGTTTGTCACTCACACATCATCATCCACATTTCTACTTAATCCCAGACTTCCAAACAAACACATGCAGAATAACATACAGCAACCTCCTAAGAAGACGATCCCCAGCAGAATATAGACCAGTGTGGTGGTCCAGAAAGCAAACAGATACAGCGTCTTATTGCAATACTGGTCTGTGCCAGGGATGTAACTAGGCTGATAAATGGAGTAGATCCACACGTTACCTGTAGAGGAAGAGAGGAGTACAGAGTGTGAGTGTGCTATAAAACTTTATTTTCAAATGAATCTGTCATGAGTTGCTGTGTTGCTTTTAAAAATGTTAACTCTTCCAAAATCGTTATACACAAACAGGAGCCCAAAATTAACTTCGTCACACCAGCCAATGGTGTGTGACTTGAGAAAATGTACGGTATATTTTACAATGAAATAATTAAAGAAATTATAAATAAAATACCAATTTTTTTTTTTTGTAGATTTGTGCATATTTACTAGTTAAAATTAGTTGTTACAAAGCTTTTCTTACGTAGACCACATGTCTTTTATTGGTCTCGCTCAAGTAAAAAAAAAAAAAGTTTTGAAAAGTTTGAAATATCGTTCCTACTGTACATTGCAATTTCAAGCATACATCCAATCCATACATTGTAAAAGTTCCTTAAAAAAAAAAAGTCCTAGAAAATGGCTAACAAGTCATTTTATTTGTAATTACCAAAGCCGATTTTACTGAAAAGTGTTGCATGCAGGGTTGTGCATCATTCAGAATTGAATGCCAATTTAATTCCAGAATTGGAACTGAACTTGAATTGAGGTAGCAAACAGGATGTAGATCAGCAATTTGAATTAAAATGTAATGAAATTCAAATAAATTATTTTATCCGTTGTTTAGTTTTTAATAATACATTTGATTTTTCAGTATAACATAAGGGTGTGTTCACACTTGTAGTTCGGTTCTCTTGGTTCAGACCAAAAAAAGAAAATGATACATTTTGTCCTGGTTCGCTTAGTGTTCACACTGGCATTTTTTTTTTTTTGGAATGCCCAATTCCCAATGTGCTTTTTTTAAGTCCTCGTGGTCGCGTAGTGATTCGCCTCAATCCGGGTGGAGGAGGACGAATCCCAGTTGCCTCCGCGTCTGAAACCGCCAACCCGCGCATCTTATCAATTGGCTTGTTGAGCGTGTAGCCACGGAGACATAGCGCGTGTGGAGGCTTCACGCCACCCACTGCAGCATCCACACTCAACTCACCACGTGCCCCACCGAGAACGAACCACATTATAGTGACCACAAGGAGGTTACCCCATGTGACTCTACCCTCCCTAGCAACCAGGTCAATTTGGTTGCTTAGGAAGCCTGGCTGGAGTCACTCAGCACGCCCTGGGATTCGAACTAGTGATCTCCAGGGGTGGTAGCCAGCGTCTTTTACCACTGAGCTACCCAGGCCCCCTACACTGGCATTTCTAACACCGAACCTAAAGATACAAAACAAAAGGCAAAAAGATAAGGTCACAACCTGCTTTTATGACGTATATTTTGCGACGGAACTTGCCGAACATCCAAAACAATGCTGGCTGCTGGGATAAATGTGCTCGTTGGACCCACTTTCCCTAACCGATCACTGAACATTTTGAACACTTGAGCATTTTTGTGCGTTTTTTCCAGTATACTGGAAATATGCTCGTCGGACCAAATGTTACTTAGGATCTTTACCTCCTTATTGCTCCATGTTTGCCCTCTGCTCATTTTGTTTTGCATACACCGCACTTAACGCTCTATGTTATCAAATCACATGATTTTTAGGGTCGCATCTTGTGACATCACATCCTGTTATTGGTCCGTTTAGATGTCTTTGGTCCATGCTGCATTCATGTATCAGTTGAACCGCACCAGAGTTCATTTGGAAGCGGACCGAGACCCACTGTCTGCTTGTTTGGTGTGCACCAAGGTTCGGATGGTAGCATTCACATTTGTTCAAATGAACCGCAGTAACAGAGCAATCGTACCAGAGTTCGTTTTAATCGAACCAAACCTGCCAAATGTGAACACACCATAAAACATTTTATCATGTTAACAGATGTTAACACAAAATGTTTATGTGTAACAGTTTGAAACTATGTAAAAGGAAGAAATTGTCATAGGACTTTTAAGTTGACAGAGTTTATGAAAACTTCTTAGTTACTTTAACTTAAAATTAGGTAAATGAATTCAATGTAAAAATAATAATAATTTCTTTAAGATCTACGAACATATCTATTTTTACAGTATTTATAATCAATAATAAATCATGTTTAAAATACCTCCTAAATAAATTTGTATTACGTATATTTAACTATTTTTAATGCATTTTCATTTTATGGATCATGGAGGAAGAATATTTCATTCTCTGAAATGCTCCAATTTACTCATGTCATCATCCACCAAATTTAGCTAACAGCTATTGATAAAGCTGGCTAGCTAGCTAACGCCAACATAGGCTATCGTATAAATGCAGTCAATGTATCATGCAAAGAAAAGTGATTACTTCAAACTACAGTCTCGCATAGCCAGACCTATATCCACACTTTGTTTTAGCCCTGTTCCAGCACTGGAGAGTCAAATATAATATACAGTCTCAAAGTTTTTATTAAAACAATCATAACAGTGTAATTTTAATTATGCTACCTCATCTGTCAGCATGATGCCGGTGAATCACGTTCAGTCTCTTTGTACGTTACGTCATTGTTTTGGATGCTCGCTCGCTCGCGTCCCTATGGAGTGTGTTCACGACCACGAGCTCGAGCAACAGGTAGCTGGCTGCCGTTCACTTAACGGCCACGGGTGTCATTAATAACAAGGGTTTCTGAATATTACATACTGCACTTTTAAACCAAACATAGATTCAAATTTTCCTTATTTCTTACATTTAAAATAGCTATGTTTTGATAGCTATGTTAATTTTAGTCATTTTATAATATTTTTGTGTCCAATAAGTTAAAAAAATTAAATTCTTCTTTTGGAGGAATAGGGTACAACTGGGCTAAAGGCACACCTTAAGGAAAATTGGCTTTTTTACTGGTCGCAAAATGTAATAAAGATTGAAAAGATGTAAATCTTTTTACTGAATATTAATGGAGCAACATAATTTGTATAAAAAGAAATAATAACGGAAAGTTGTTTTGATTAAAATGCAGTTTTTAAAAATAGGTGATGAGGGAGCCTGGGTAGCTTAGCGAGTATTGACGCTGACTACCACCCCTGGAGTCGCGAGTTCGAATCCAGGGTGTGCTGAGTGACTCCAGCCAGGTCTCCTAAGCAACCAAATTGGCCCGGTTGCTAGGGAGGGTAGAGTCGCATGGCGTAACCTCCTCGTGGTCGCTATAATGTGGTTGTCGCTCTCGGTGGGGCGCGTGGTGAGTTGTGCGTGGATGGCGCCGAGAATAGCATGAGGCTCCACATGCTGTGAGTCTCCGCGGTGTCATGCACAACGAGCCACGTGATAAGATGCGCGGATTGACAGTCTCTGAAGCAGAGGCAAATGAGACTTGTCCTCCGCCACCCGGATTGAGGTGACTAACCGCGCCACCACGAGGACCTACTAAGTAGTGGGAATTGGGCATTCCAAATTAGGAGAAACGGGGATAAAAAAAAAGAAAAAAAAAAGAGAGAGATCAAACTGCCTCAGAATCAACCTTTAGACACCTCACGCAAAGATCTCATGGATCAGGATTTTTGTGTTGGACTAATGAAATTGTGTTGTGTAACTATTGAATTTCTTTGAATTGCAATAGAGCGCAACGGTCTCGTTCCTGAACTAAATATTCCATTCATTTTTCTCATAGACTAATTGATTTTCAATGATAACTAATAAAGCCTTTAAAGACAGACCCAACGTGAGGTCCGACGTTGTTCATCGATGGAATATGCATTTGTTAAAGCCATCAGTCTGCATTATTTGAACTTCACAGTTTAAAAATCTTGTTTTATAGTGGAATTCCTACATCACCCACGGTTCAGCAGAGTAAGCTTCACTAATCAGAGAACTGCACCAACATAGCCCACGATACGAGCCCAGGAGCGACTGCGAATTTCAGTTACGCACTTTGAGTATCTGATTTTCACATAATGTTTTGCCTCAAAACAAAGTTTGTAAAGTTGTGATTTACCTCAGAGCTGGTTGCTTTGGTTCATGGCTAACAACTCTTTTATGGAGGATTTTATGAAAAGCCTACGTAAAATATGAATGGGAAAAATACTTCCGGAACCCAGACGGTTGAAAAAGTGGAAGGGCACTGTTGTACTCTACTGGGTTTCACTTCCTAGAATTCCAATTAAAAGTCCAATTCACCTTCCTATTGGGTGTGGCCAATTCAATTACATCTCATGAATTGAAAGGAAGCCAATTCAGAAATTGTGAATTTTGCCCAACGCTGGTTACAGGGATAGTTCTTCAAACAATAAGAATTCGAAAATGGAAAAGAGCGGCTTTTAAATTATGCAAACAGGGTGTTTTCAGCTACATAAAGGGTGAGTAAATGATGGCAGAGTTTTCATTTTGAACCCTGTACCAGTCCAAACCTTGAGCTGTAATAACCCTACATCATTTGAAAGTTGGTATCACGTTCTAGCGTTATTGCTCACACTCTGATGTCTTACCAGCGATGAACCAGCAGAAGAGGAAGAGCGACACCAGTGAGTTCCAGGCAGTGCACAGACTGCTCAGAGGAGTTTGAGTTCCCTCTTCTGGTTCCTGAGAGCATGGCAGGCAAGACAGCAGGCCCAACACCAGCGCAAACACACCTGACACCAGCAGATAGATGGGGATATAGGGCTGCTTTGGACAGTCATTCCGATATATTGCACCTGTGAAGGAGAGGGAGATAATACTCAAATATTGGTTTATTTATTTGCCCAAACTGAACTGGCGTAACAAAAAATCTGGACTAACATTTAAAGCAAACATACCAATTGATACCTGAGCGATGGGCAGGGCGATCGCAATGAGTTTGGAGATTACTGTGAAACATTGGTTAGAGGCAGAGAAAATAAAAGTAGATTACTTCCTGTGTATTTCTTACCGGATGTCCATATTGAAGGCATATAATACAGTTTATAATCATAATCCCATAAATTCTAGGGCAAACATTTGCCCACGTTGCACCCGGATACATACATTGTTTGTTTCAGGACCGAGATTTTTTATTTAACTTCAGGTGTCGACCCGAACACAGCACCAAACGTCACCCATAATTAAAATCAAACTGGGTCGTATTGTCTTTTGCCTTGCATATTTTGTGGTTTTGGTTTTCAAGGATGATGGCATGTCACCCCACCTGTTCTGTAGAGTTCAATTACAGCCTTTAACATCAACAACAAAAGAGAAGTTTAAGAAATGCTACTTCCTTTAAACGTTTTAGAAGTATGGTTATTTGCATTTTATTATTGAAATTAAGCATTGTTTTTCCCCTGTTGTCCACGACCCTATCAGAACAGACCTGCAACCCACTTTTGGGCCGCGACCTAGTATTTTGAGAACCACTGTTGTAGGCATGTGTAGATCTTACAACATACAGATCACCAGAGTCTTACCTACATGGATAAGGCTTAAGAAGTATTTGGAATTAAGTGTACACTTTTTTTTTTTTTTTTAAATGACGGCATTATAAACTGTTATATCTCAGATTAATCTCAGATTATTATTCAGATGAATAAAGTTCTAGACTGTCAAAGCACCATTAATAAAGTGATATAATCAACCACCCTGATTGCACAGGTAGGCTACATCACCCAGACGTCTATTTGAAGTGTGTGTTTACATCTGGAAGACATATTTTTAAGACTGTTTGCTCATCTGCAAAATGTCTCTTTTTTTACATTTCCTCTGGGATTTCAATAAGACATTCAGCAGATGTCTTTGAGATGTTTACAATTTAGAATGTTTGTAAATCTGATCTTTTTAAGATGTTTAGCAGATGTTAATTAGACTGTGAAGTTTTTCAGATGAAAAGATCTAAAACAGGCATCTCTGAGATGTAAGTGTGCTATCTGGGCATATTGCACTCTTGAAACAGAAAAGCAGAGTAACTGTGAGTACTTAGAACAGGTGTGCTGAGTTTGGGTGGTCTACGAATATTCTGAAGTAAATTCCGGTCTTCCATCCTCTTTTTTTCACTCTGACCTGACCAGAGAGAGAAAGAATAACAGTGTGATATTATTTTTAACAATTGTGTAGCTCAATGTAGATTCACTGGTATTATGCTACATCTTTTAAAAGTACTCCCTTTCAAAAAGTATTGTGGCAATACAATGGTAGTACCAAAACATCATTGTAATACCATGGAACATATTTTCCTATAAGCCTTTTTATGAGATACCCCTTACAACTGAATTTACTGATACCCAGCTGGCACATAAAAAAAAAAATGTGTTCATTTATTATCTCCATTGACAGAGAGAAACCAGTTTTAACAGGTTGAATAAATAAAATGTGAAATCCTGTCATAAAAGAAGACAGACTGATAGAAAGACAGAATGAAAAAAAAAATTCCAGTTTCAGTACAAGTTAAGCTCAATCGACAGCATTTGTGGCATATTATTGATTACCATTAAAATGTATCTCGACTTGTTCTTCCTTCTCTTTATAAATCAAGCAAAAATCAAGCTTCCAGTGAGTCCAGCGATTTTAACATTACAGCTCAAATAATACGTGAGTTTTAAAGCTGAAGTATGTTGTTTCTGTGCCACCAAACGGAATTGCAAAAAGAAAAAAAAGTTTTCAAAACAGCTTTCTGAATACCCCCCCCCCCCCCCGCCTTTGATCAAACAAACAGATAGTCCCACCCCCAACTCAAACCATTGGTTAAGTCGATGTTATTGTCTCTCGAGACCGGTCGCACAAAAAAACAAAAAAACAGGAATTTTCATAGCGACACAGAGACACAGTGTTAACAGTTTTCAAGAAAACCAACCTATGAATGGCTTACTTATAAGTTTCTGCATATAAACTTAGGGAAAAGTATTTTAACACTGGAAACATTACAGACTTCAGCTTTAACAGAAGAATAAATCTAAGTGTTTTTATAAAATTATAAGCTTCACAGTTCTGCCTTTAAACCCTTCAAAAATTGGCCCCATTCACTTCCATTGTAAGTGCCTCACTGTAACCTCAATTTTTTTATTTGTTTTTTTTTAAAGAAAAGGGACGACAATCACAAATGCTGTCAATTAAGCTAAACTTGTATTGAACCTGGAATATCCTTTAAAAGGGAGATTTCCCCCAAAAATGAAAATATTTCAGCTCTGTAGGTCCATACAATTCAAGTCAACAGAGACCAAAACTTTGAAGCTCAAAAAAAAGCACATAAAGGCAGCATAAAAGTAATCCATAAGACTCCAGTGGTTAAATCAATATCTTCAAAAGCGATATGATAGGTGTGGGTGAGAAACAGATACTTAAGTCCTTTTTTACTATAAATTCTCCTTCCTACCCAGTAGGTGGCGATATGCATGAAGAAGGCGTATCGGCAAAAACAAAAGAACTATTAGGAGAGAAGAGCGCTTAAGGCGCGGTCACACACACCTTCGCACGGCCAAATTCCGCAGGCAAAGATACCTTGGGTGGACGTTGAGCTTGTTTGAAACCAGCAAATATATGACCTTTTTTAATGCTGCACATTACACAGATGAGCCAAAACATTAAGTCCACTCACAGGTGAAGTGAATAACGTTGATCATCTCCGTCAATCAGTTCTCGTAGTCAACGTGTTGAATGCAGGAGAAATGGGCAGGAGTAAAGACCTGAGCGACTTTAACAAGAGCCAAATTGTTATGGCCACATGACTGGGTCAGAGCATCCCTGAATCTTGTGAGGTGCTCCTGGTCAGCAGTGGTGAATAACTACCGACAGCGGTCTGAGGAGGGACAAACCACAAACCACCGACAGGGGTGTTGGGCGCCCAAGGCTCATCGATGCACGAGGGCAACGAAGGCTATCCCGTCTGATCCAAACTGACAGAAGGTCTAAATGTTAATGATGGTTACGGGAGAAATGTGTCACACCACACCTGATGCATAAGGGGCTGCGTAGCCGCAGACTGGTCAGAGTGCCCATGATGACCCCTGTCCATCGAATGCTCCTACAATGGGCACACGAGTGCCGGAACTTGACCTTGGACATCACGTGGATGGCCGTGTACATGTGCTCTGTTTACCTGGGGAAGTGATGGCACCAGGATGCACTGTGGGACAACAATAAGCCGGTGGAGTGAGTGTGATGCTCTGGGCAATGTTCTGCTGGGAAACCCTGGGTCCGGCCATTCATGTGCATGTCAATTTGACCCGTGCCACCTACCTATACATTGTTGCAGACCCGTGGAATTTTGCTGTGTGAAGGTATGCGAGACCGCAGCTTTAGGAGGGCTGTTTGAAAGTGGAGATTTATAGTAAAAACAAAAAGGACTTAAATACTGATCTGTTTCTCACCCACACCTATCATATCTCTTCTGAAGACATGGATTAAACCACTGGAGTCGTACGGATTACTTTTATGCTGCCTATATGTGCTTTTTTTGAGCTTCAAAGTTCTCGCCACCATTCACTTGCATTGTGAGGACCTTCAGAGCTGAAATATTCTTCTAAAAATCTTAGTTTGTGTTCAGCAGAAGAAAGTTTTGTATTAGTCTCGAGTCAACATTGTGCAATAAGATTTCTAGAACTTCTAGAGTCAGCACAGTGAGTACACAAAACAATTAACGTAAATAAACAACAACAACAACAACAACAGAAGTTGACAGAACTATTTTCAAAGTAGTATTTGGGGTTGTAAACTCTCATTGTTGTACTTTCAACCCTTGTCAACTACTGAATAAATATTAAAAAAGCTTGTTAAAACAAGTATGCAACAAGTATGCAGCCGGCGACTGACTGACAGTTCTACAAACATTTTCTCCATTAAATCGGGACAGCACGCGCACTTCCGTCAAACTGATTGTAGTTGGAGGCATATTAGGAGAACGAGTTAAAATCAACTGTACAATTTCACGAAGGTACGAAACTATGTGTTTCGTGTTTTGTAACAACAAAATCCCTACCTTCTTTATTTTCTCTCATCCCGAAGCAGTTCTAACAGTTTAGTTTGGCAGAAAACAACAGCAATCAAAAGAACTCAAACAACTTACCGAAGTTACAAAGACTCCCTTTTCGTTGAGCGTTCTTATAATCTAGATAGACGTGAACATACGGAAACTCTGGCCTGGCAAACATCTACACCCCGCCTGCATTGTTCGTGTCCGACCGGGGGAGGGACCGTGCGTTTGAGTTCATGTGACATCTCTTCTGAAGGGGTATACACCTCCTGACACATTCAACATGTTACATGCAACTGTATGTGGCCATGCATTTTACATGTTCTAATGGCATACAAAAACAAATTATGTGTATTTCACTGTCACATCTGTGGTTTTAATATTTATTTATTACCATAAATATCTCAAGAAATAACCATAGTTTACTATAGCAACACTAAGTGCGGAAACTACGGTATTTTGGTGAAATGTACATTCATACTACGTATATATTCTAGTGAGTTAACACTACGCTACTTTTATTAGTTGCTAAATGTTTTTAGGCTGCTATTTTTCCTTAACAAATTCCATACAGTGAAACTAGTTACACTGATATAGCGATGATTATGAGAAGCAATCCATGGTTTTACCTGGGGTTACTATGACCCTACATCTGCTATTAAAGGGATAGTTCACCCAAAAATTACTCACCCTCATGTCATCCCAGATGTGTATGACTTTCTTTCTTCTGCAGAACACAAACAAAGATTTTTAGAAGAATATTTCAGCTCTGTAGGTCCATACAATGCAAGTGAATGATGACCAGAACTTTGAAGCTAAAAAAAGCACATAAAATGTATCCATAAGACTCCAGTGGTTTAATCCATGTCTTCAGAAGTCATATGATAGGTGTGGGTGAGAAACAGCTCAATATTTAATTTTTTGTTTGGTTTTTTTACTATAAATCAGCACTATCAAACAGCCCTCCTAAGCACTTTACTCTCCTATAAGTTCTTCTTTTGTTGTTTATTTTATTCACATTCATCACGCATATTGCCACTGGGCAGGGAGGAGAATCTATAGTTATTTTTATTATATAAAAATCTCCCAATTTGGAATGCCCAATTCCCACTACTTACCATGTCCTTGTAGTGGCACGGTTACTCACCTCAATCCGGGTGGCGGAGGACAAGTCTCAGTTGCCTCCGCTTCTGAGACCGTCAATCCGCGCATCTTATCACGTGGCTCGTTGTGCATGACACCGCGGAGACTCACAGCATGTGGAGGCTCATGCTAGCCCCCTCGATCCACACACAAATTACCACGTGCCCCATTAAGAGCGAGAACCCCTAATCGTGACCACAAGATTACCCCATGTGACTCTACCCTCCCTAGCAACCGGGCCAATTTGGTTGCTTAGGAGACCTGGTTGGAGTCACTCAGCACACCCTGGATTCAAACTCGTGACTCCAGGGGTGGTAGTCAGTGTTAATATTCGCTGAGCTACCCAGGCCCCGAGGAGAATCTATAGTAAAACAAAATATTTTTGTGGTAATCAACATTATGCCACAAATGCTGTCCATTGAGCTTAACTTGTATTGAACCCAGAAAATTCCTTTAAATATTGATCTGTTTCTCACCCACACCTATCATATCTCTTCAGAAGACATGGATTAAACCACTGGAGTCGTATGGATTACTTTTATGTGCTTTTTGGAGCTCCAAAGTTCTGGTCAACATTCACTTGCATTGTATGGACCTGCAAAGATGAAATATTCTTCTAAAAATCTTCGTTTGCTTCTGCAGAAGAAAAAAGGTCATGCACATCTGGGATGGCATGAGGGTGAGAAAATGACTAGAGAATTTTCATTTTTGGCTGAACTATCCCTTTTACATCATTAAAACATGTGGTATTTGAAAACAAAATCCACTATAGTAGCTTTCTATATCGGAAATATGGCAAACTTTCATAAGGAAACCACAAAATGACAACCACATTTAAAAAGCATCTTTATTACAGAAGATAAAAAATGAACATGAAATAGGAAATCAATTAAATTTTTTGTTAAACCCTATAAATGCCCAGTTATCTGTCAACAAGCCCACATACTGTATGTGCATAATTATACACGTGTATATTAGACAGGGATGGAGGCAAAACACCCAGTCTTTTTTTATTTTTTTTATCCACACAATCCAGATTAATCACTCCAGTCCTCTTTAGCACCCATTATAAATACAAGAATAACCTCCTTATATTTATTATTGAAAGACTGCTAAAGCCCTGTGCTTGAACACAGAACCTACAAGTCCTGACATTTCTTGACACACACTAACAGCAATATTTTATCACTAGTCACAATCAACTTCCATCCTGTCTTTTTCTGCAAAGTTGCAATGTGTGTGTATGATAGCCACTGTTAGAGCTTCTATTCTTGCAGCCACATTGGCAACTTTGTGTGTGTGCATGTATATACTGTATGCAGATATAGTTATGTGTATTCATGATTGAGTGTTAATGTTGGAAAGTATACATTGTATATACAGTGTCAATGCATGTGTATGAGAATGAATTTCTGTATAAAGTGTGTGTGTGTGTGTGTGTGTGTGTGTGTGTGTGTGTGTGTGTGTCAGTGTGGCGATTGTAAGCTTGCGGCCAATGATTCGGAGCGTTCCAGCTTCACAGTAGACTCCATGCTGATGGGTGAGGTAGAGGAGGGGAGAACGCCTGAGCTCTTGCTCTCCAGTGAGGAAGAGGATGAAGGCAAAGACACCACAATGTATTTCTGCAAAGGACGTGAGCCGCCCACAGCTCCTGTGTTTCCAGACTCCAGTTTGACTAGTGGCTGTAATGAGGTGGGAGTGCTGGGGACTGTACTTGTGATGGGAGATCCAGACTGGGAAGAACTGAGAGTGATCACCTGGAGGGAGAAATTACATCCACAATAATGACACATTACAGATTTGAGATTAAAACGTTTTAAACGTTTAAAAAGTCCCAAATAGACACTTGTTATGAAGGCTGCAATTAATGATTATTTTGATCATCAATTAATCTGTGATATTTATTTGATTAATTGGATAAAAAAAATAAATAAAAAAAAAACATTATTGTATCCAAAAAAATATAAATGTTACAATATCAATTGTAAATGTAGAATAAAAAAATAAAAAAATAAATAAATAAATATATATATATATATATATATATATATATATATATATATATATATATATATATATAAATAAAATAAAAAACCCTGTTCATCCTTAGTTTGGAAGCAGCAGGACAATTTAAACCACTCAATTAAAAATGAAAATAAAGAACAACAAAGGTTACATTTAACCTTGTGCGACCCCTCGTCCACATGTGTTGTATTTTGGCTTTGCTATGCACAATGCATAATTTAAATGAATTCAAACTGACTGAAAACTGTTCACAAGACTCTAGACTGTCATTTAAGGGTTAAACTTCTGGCTCACGAGTCATGTGACACAATGGCAGATGATGTTTGGACCACTCAACATGTTTGGCAGACATGTGACAATGGTAATCAGTACACAGATTCAGAATTTATAATGTATAATTTTAATTTAACATGGTTGGCAGTGAATGGATGATGCTGGACATTACTTTGAATCAGAATTAATTATGCTAATTTCTGATGTAATGTCTGTAACATCTCAAAAACATGAACAACCAACTTTCTATTGCTTGATATTATTTTAAATTTTACAACTTGGTCCCGCTGTCCACATATGTAGACATACATTTTCAGGAAAACTATTTGCTCTAGAAATGTTTTTATTTTTTGCATGTTTATTAGGTGCTACTAGTTACAAATCAAAAAGGGAAATGCAAAATGCACACAGCAGTCACGCTCGGGTCTCAGGAGGTTAAACCTAAATTTGATGCGCAAAACCATTGTTTATCAAACGGCACAGTTTAATCAAAATGATTGCACTCCCTTTCTCTGTTGGATGGATACAAGCTTGCTTATTTTCAGTTTAACGGAGACTAGATTGTGATATTATGTGCCTGATTTTGAAGTCATAACATTTATACTATAAAATAGAAACAACTATGGTAAAATGATATAAACAACTCTCAAGCGCAACAAACAGCACAAGCACTCTCTCCACGCACTTGATGCGGCAACCGCTCACTTTAAACTGTATGCTTATTATCTTCTTTAAGTGTTTAAGTTCTCCAGTGCACTGGACAACATGGGTCATGTTTTTTCTGCTTCAACTTGTCTATGCCATTTTTCAAACAGGTTTTTATCATGCAAAAAAATATTCACCACTGTAAAGTTACCTAATTTTTGCTGTTGATTCTTTTTATTATTGATTATTATTGATTAGTTGTTGTAGCATTAGTTATAATCATTATCATTTAAATCGGGACAAAGACTTATAAAATGTGGGGCATCCCTTAGTGAATAACTTATTTTATTTTTAAAAATGTATTCTCTAACATGTGATGTATTTAAGTGATAGACCGATATATCGGCCAGGCCGATTAATCGGCTGATATTTCGCCATTTTACGATTGTCGGGCATCAGCCGATATCCATGTTCGCTTGGCCGATTAACACAAGTGTTAACTTTCACAGTCAAAGTTCCAAAATCTACAAATAGATTTGTCAATGGATGGTCAACGCTTTATGTTTCAAGATTTTTTCTTTTCAAGTTTATGCAGATGTAAGTAAATACTGCAAAAAATAAGGGTTTGTTTCACTTTAGAAATTGTGTGTGCATCTGATTTGCTGTTGTTAATTGCATGTTTTTCTGTATTTATATCGGCAATCCTGCTCCCTAGATATCGGTATCGGCATAAGCCGATTTCGGTCATGACTCAATTTTGACCAAAAAAATTATATCTATTATTGATGAACATATACAAAATAAAAATTTAATCCTTAAAGTAATATATACACTACCGGTCAAAAGTTTTGAAACACTTACTCATTCTTTATTATATTTTTTTTCTTCACATTTTAGAATAATAGTAAAGTCATCAAAACTATGGAATAACATAAATGGAACTATGGGAATTATATTGTGACTAAACAAAATCCAAAATAAATCAAAACTGTGTTATATTTTAGCATCTTCAAAGTAGTCACCCTTTGCCTAGAATTTGCAGACATGTACTCTTGACATTTTCTCAACCAGCTTCTTGAGGTATCACCCTGGGATGCTTTTTAAACAGTATTGAAGGAGTTCCCATCTATGTTGGGCACTTATTGGCTGCTTTTCTTTATTATTTGGTCCAAGTCATCAATTTAAAAAAAAAAAAGTATTTTAAATTAAATGTTAGTTTTATAATTAAATAAATTAATATGGTGGCACAATTATATTTTTGTCTACAAAACTAATTTCAAACATTTCAGCATACGCCTTCAGATCAAAAGATTTTTAAGATCGTGAGAAACATTTCAGTCAAGCGTTTCAAAACTTTTGACCGGTAGTGTATATATATATATATATATATATATAATTGCCCAATATATTGCTGTTATATTACAAACCCCTTGTTATTAAAATTGTATGTTTTGATATATCGGCCTGGGTGAGTAATTGGCCTCTATTAGGCATTTCCAATTTATCTGCATTAGCCGATTATTGCCCCCATTTAGTTACTAGTGATAATTAAAGTTGTTTAGAATGCACTTTCTGTTTTAAAGGATGTGAGTGAATTTTGAGTAAATAAATTGTAAAATAAACATTCAATTTGAGCAGTTTTTCAGCCAAAACCCATATTGGTCGACAGCTTCTAAAGATCAAGAAAATGGCATAAATAATCAAAATGTGAGCTAAATACTAGGCTGCACAATTAATTGAATAATCAAGATTACAGCTGCCACAATTAACTAATCCTGAAAATGAACAATTAAAGCAGTCATGTTGCGTCAAAATGTTTTATTTAATTTTCTATTTAACATGCGTTTTTGCAGCGGTTGAGCATTATAACCAATCACAGACAAATCCGATGCTCGCTTTGGTCTATAATTTATTCCAAATTTGAGTAACAGCTTTGTTTTTATGCTGCTATGAGGGCCAAAGTGAAGTTGACCATTTTGCATTCAGTTGATCCACCCAAAATAAGTGTTTTAGTGTAAATTCTATTCAACGAATTGAATGGCAATTACAATAGCAAAGGAAATAATCCTCAATAATAATTTTTGTCATAATCGTGCAGCTCTACTAAATACAACAACATAACTATCAAAGAATCACGTCAAACTCCTTTACCTGTTGTGTGGAGGCAGTCCCCGCACTTGTTGCCATGACAATATACTTGGTTGCTGGAGGTGATGGCTGGGTGGGCGTTCCAGGGCGAGTGGACATGAGGGTGAGAGAACTGGGCACTTTAATGATGCTGGGTGTGCGGGAACCGCTGGATGCTGCCAAGCCACTTTGAGACATTGACAGAGTTGGACGTGGCTGCAGAGAGAGACACTGAGTGATCATTGCAAAACAAATGAATTCAGCATTCAGGTAAACTTTCAGCTCACGATTCTACAGATGATGTTTAACAAATGTACGCACCTGTGTGATGGTGAGTGTTGTTCTGTTGACGGTTTGGGCCTGGAAGGCGGCCTGTGCGCGGGCCTTCACCACATGTGAACACAGCATGGGACCCAGATAACCGTAATCTGTTTTATATTGCTCCACCACATCTGGGACCAGCCTAGTTTTTGCAATAACACTTGCACAGTGTTTCTAAACACAGAACGAGACAGAGAGACAGAGAGAGAGAGATATAGGGATAAAAATGTGTGTTTCTGACAGTAATGTCAATGGCTCAACATGTGAGACCATTGGCACTATCAGCTGGGTCATAGCTTTGCAATGTTAACTGTTATCAGTATTTAACAACCTAACCCTTACCAATAACAGACTCTGAACATGATCTGCTCCGATCTTATCGATGTTCGACAGCACTGGCCCATCCATCACAGCTTTGATACGAGCTCCCTCTAATGACAGCCGCGGGATGATCAGTGTCTTTATCACCTGCATGAAAAGTAACGGACAGATTTACAGTTTACTCTGCATGTCTGACCAACACACATGAATGCTTAAAAACCAAAGACAGAAATATTCAATACAAACTAATGCTTAGAATAGAAAAAAAGTGTACAAACTGCATATGCACTGCAATATGCAACACAGTAGTTACAGTCATCACCCCTAATAAAGGAGAATTTGTCATTTGTGAGACTCACATCATGGCCAAGTTCAGCAAGTCCGGCAATGCAGCCGTAACGAGTCGTCCACTGTGTCTTATCATCCAACAATGACTAAGAGAGCAAGAGAGAGAGACTCAACAATCAAGCACTTCCTGTACTTTTGCCTATTAGGTAAATTTGTGTCACTTGGATAAAACAAAGTCTAAAAACAATGTTCCTTTAAAATCGTTCATTTAGTTCTGTATTTACTGTATTATAGTGCTATAATGGATTTTTTTTAGGAAATTGTATTGTTTATCCACATCACATGATGTGTGTAACAACCAGCCATATTTCCTGGTTGCAAAAGAGGGATCAAGGGATTCTTTATTTTCACTTTATGTTATCAACAAACATTTTCCACAGAGACAAAGTCATGTCTAAGAAACATACACACTTTGTCATAAGAGCCACATTTTTTCACTTAAACAATATTCATACAAGTTGATACATTTAGTGCAAAACTAACTTATGATGAACAAATTGCCTCTCTTCTTTACTTTAAATACCCCAAAATAATGTATTACTGATGTGATGGTTACAGACACTTCATATCAAATCATATGGTTATCAAAGAGAAAATCACACGTACTGCATTTATAGCCCAATATTTAGGAAGTAAATCATTTTGCCAAACTTTGCGATTTGAATCGTAATATAAAAAAGGTTATAATGCCACTGCTCAGTGTGTGCCGCACACACCCGCTAGAGCAGAGGTGCCCAAACATTTTCTTACGAAGGGCCAAAAGTCAAACTTGATTGAGGGCCGTGGGATGAAAGTAAACATTGCATTATAACAAACTCAGGGCCTGAAATTCATTTCTGAAAATGGGGGGAATTCCCTCCTTACACGGCTCATATGGGGGCATTTTTACCTTTACAAAGGTAATTTTTTTCTAACCTTATAAAACTAATCCTTTCATGTCAAATAATTTCAAACAATTAAATTTTAAAATGGCATGTTTCGATACTTACAAAATTGCATGATCTCTACATTGCATACTGCAGACTACAAAACTAATACACCAACTCAGAGGAGTAGATGACAGCATTTCTCCAGATTTGGAAAGAGGAGCTTATATGTACAGTACTGTGCAAAAGTTTTAGGCACTTGTGAAAAATGTTGCATAGTGAGGATGTCTTCAAAAATCATATTATCATCATGATGGTGCCGCGGATGGCTGCCTCGGTGTGGAGCTCCTCAGTTCTTTTGTTGTTTTTGTTTGTTTGTCCTGTGTTAAGTAATCTTTTTCCAGTCAATTTTAACAGAGATGAACTGCTGAACATTCGACAGCATATACCAGACAATCTTTTCCTGGTTTTCGAATATTCAGACGTTTTGCTGGACATTTTAGTTGGAGGCGCAGCTCTGCTGTTCAAGAGACGCAGGCGAGGGAGACGAGCCGGTGTGCTGGTAAAACTCCGTCGGCACGGATTTCGAACAGCGCTGCCGAGTATTCACTTAGTGAATCTCCGCTCTCTTCCTAACAAAATGGACGAACTACATCTCCTCACCTGCACAAACAAGGACTTTTCAACCTCTGCTGCCTTGTGCTTCACAGAAACCTGGCTGAGTGAAGCCATTCCGGACAGCGCATTACATCTGCCGGGCTTCCAGCTGTTCAGAGCGGATCGCATCACGGAGTTAACGGGGAAAACAAGAGGCGGTGGAACATGCTTTTACATCAATCAAAGTTGGTGTACAGATGTAACAACGTTAAAGAGTTTGTGCTGTCCTAATTTGGAAGCGCTCTTTATTAACAGTAAGCCTGCAGTAAACTCCTGAAGTTTGCAGATGACACCACTGTCATCGGCCTCATCCGAGATGATGATGAGTCTGCATACAGAAAGCAGGTTCAACAGCTGGCTGTCTGGTGCAGTCAAAATAACCTTGAGCTGAACACGCTCAAAACGGTGGAGATGATTGTGGACTTTACGAGGAACCCCCCAACGCTGTCCCCCCTCACCATTCTGAACAGCACTGTGGCAGCAGTGGAGTCATTCAGGTTCCTGGGCACTACCATCTCACAGGACCTGAAGTGGGAGACCCACATTGACTCCATTGTGAAAAACTTCCTTCGCCAGCTGAGGAAATTCAACCTGCCACAGGCGCTGCTGATACAGTTCTACTCAGCAGTCATTGAGTCTGTCCTCTGCACTTCAATAACTGTCTGGTTTGGTTCAGCTACCAAATTAGACATCAGAAGATTACAAAGGACAGTTCGGACTGCTGAGAGGATTATTGGTTGCCCCCTGCCCCCCCTTCAAGAACTATACACTTCCAGAATGAGGAAAAAGGCTGGAAAAATCACTCTGGACCCCACTCACCCTCACCACTACCTTTTTGAACTGTTGCCTACAGACAGGAACATACTGGATCACTGCTACACAACAATAAAGGATGCCTATCGCTCTGTCCCTAGAGCAGCTTTGGGACTCTCTGATCACTGTCTGGTTCATCTTCTTCCAACCTACAGGCAGAAATTAAAATCAACCAAGCCAGTAGTAAGGACTGTAAAGAGATGGACCAATGAAGTAGAGTGGGAACTACAAGTCTGCTTCGATTGCACGGATTGGAGTGTTTTTGAGGCTGCAGCCACAGACATGGACGAGCTCACAGATACTGTTACATCATATATCAGTTTCTGTGAGGATATGTGCATTCCTACTAGGACTTATTTAAAGTTCAACAATGACAAACCGTGGTTTACAGCAGAGCTCAGGCAGCTTTGTCAGGCCAAAGAGGATGCTTACAGGGTTGGGGATAAAGTCTTGTACAATCAGGCCAGGAACACACTGAACAGGGAAATCAGAGTGGCTAAAAGAAGATACTCTGACAAGCTGAAAAACAAGTTTTCAGCTAACGACCCTGCATCAGTGTGGAGTGACATGAAAAAATCACAAATTACAGTACTCCTACCCCCAACCTTGTAGGGAACCAACAACTGGCTGACAACCTGAATGTGTTCTACTGCAGATTTGAAAGGCCCAATCTCACACTCTACACCCACTCTGACCTTCACTTCACACAAACACCAACACCTCCTGCAACCCCCCTCCTCCCCCCTCCTGCTACTCAACCTGCACTTAAGACCTGTGAAGATGATGTGAGCCGCGCCTTTAGAAAACAAAGGATAAGGAAAGCACAGGGCCCAGATGGCATTTCACCAGCATATCTTCGATCATGTGCTAACCAGCTGGCCCCCATCTTCACATAGATCTTCAATAGATCACTGGAGCAATGTGAAGTCCCATGCTGCTTCAAAAGTTCAATCATTATTCTTGTCCCAAAGAAACCAAAAATCACAGGACTTAATGACTACAGACCTGTCACCCTGACATCTGTGGTCATGAAATCATTTGAGAGACTGCTGTTGGCCCACCTGAAAAACATCACTGGACCCTTTCTAGATCCCCTTCAATTTGCATATTGAGCAAACAGGTCTGTGGATGATGCAGTCAACATAGGATTGCATCATATCCTGCAACATCTGGTCAGACCAGGGACATATGCAAGGATCCTTTTTTTGGACTCCAGTTCGGCTTTCAACACCATCATCCCAGCTATTCTCCAGAATAAATTACACCAACTCTCTGTTCCCATGTCTATCTGTCAGTGGATTGCCAGTTTTCTGACGGTCAGGCAGCAGCATGTGAGACAGGGGAACTCACTTCCAGCACCTGAACAATCAGCACTGGTGCCCCCCAGGGATGTGTGCTCTCCCCACTACTCTTCTCCCTCTACACCAATGACTGCATCACCAAGGACCCCTCTGTCAAGCTCCTGAGGTTTGCAGACGACACCACTGTCATTGGCCACATCCGAGATGATGATGAGTCTGCATACAGAAGGGAGGTTGAACAGCTGGCTGTCTGGTGCAGTCAAAACAACCTTGAGCTGAACACGCTCAAAATGGTGGAGATCATTGTGGACTTTAGGAGAAACACCCCAACACTGACCCCCCTCACCATTCTAAATAGCACTGTGGCAGCAGTGGAGTCATTCAGGTTCCTGGGCACTACCATCTCACAGGACCTGAAGTGGGAGACCCACATTGACTCCATTGTGAAAAAGGCCCAGCAGAGGTTGTACTTCCTTCGCCAGCTGAGGAAATTCAACCTGCCACAGGCGCTGCTGATACAGTTCTACTCAGCGGTCATTGAGTCTGTCCTCTGCACTTCAATAACTGTCTGGTTTGGTTCAGCTACGAAATCAGACATCAGAAGACTACAAAACACAGTTCGGACTGCTGAGAGGATTATTGGTTGCCTCCTGCCCCCCCTTCAAGAACTATACACTTCCAGAGTGAGGAAAAAGGCTGGAAAAATCACTCTGGACCACACTCACCCTGCCCACTACCTTTTTGAACTGTTGCCTTCTGGCCGAAGCTTCAGAGCTCTGAGCACCAGAACCGTCAGGCACAGGAACAGTTTTTTCCCTCAGGCTATCCATCTCATGAACAGTTAAACTGCCTCATTGAGCAATAACTATGTGCAATACACAGTTTAGTCTTTCTTATATTTATCCAACATCCAACCTCTTCTGCCATTTCATTCCTCTGAAAAAAAACAAAAAACAAATTTGCACTGTACATAACAGATTGTATTAGATTTGCACTACCCATATTTGTACGTGTGTATGTATGTATGTGTGTGTCTATACGTATGTGTATATATATTTTTTTTTTTTTTATTATTATCTATGTCTTGCTGCTGTTGTTGTATTGTTTTTGTATTGTTGTACACTGGAAGCTCCTGTCACCAAGACAAATTTCTTGTATGTGTAAGCATACTTGGCAATAATGCTGATTCTGATTCTGAAATAATGGCATAAATAGTTTTCACTTATCACTTAATGTCATACAAAGTTCAGTAAACATAAAAAAGCTAAATAAACATTTGGTGTGACCACCTTTGCCTTTAAAACAGCACCAATTCTCCTAGGTACACCTGGACACAGTTTTTCTTGGTTGCTGGAAGATAGGATGTTCCAAGCTTCTTGGAGAACTCACCACAGTTCTTCTATCTATTTAGTCTCAATTACTGATTAAGTCTTTTCATGTAATCTCCGACAGACACTATGTTCAGTGGGGGGCTTTGTGGAGACCATGACATCTGTTGAAGGGCTCCCTGTTCTTCTATTCTAATCTTTTCTATTTGCAAAAGTAATGTTTGGGAGTCTAAAATGTATTTTTCCTATTGACACACTAAAGCTGAAGATATAAATAACAATCTTAAGACAAATGTTTTTGTGAAACATCTTATGTGCCTAAAACTTTTGCACAGTACTGTATATATACAGTTGTGCTCAGAAGTTTGCATACCCTGGCAGAACTTGTGAAATTTTGGCATTGATTTTGAAAATATGACTGATCATGCAATGATCATGCATTATTTCTGTCTTTTATTTAAGGATAGTGATCATATGAAGCCATTTATTATCACATAGTTGTTTGGCTCCTTTTTAAATCATAATGATAACAGAAATCACCCAAATGGCCCTGATCAAAAGTTTACATACCCTTGAATGTTTGGCCTTGTTACAGACACACAAGGTGACACACACAGGTTTAAATGGCAATTAAAGATTAATTTCCCACACCTGTGGCTTTTTAAATTGCAATTAGTGTCTGTGTATAAATAGTCAATGAGTTTGTTAGCTCTCACGTGAATGCACTGAGCAGGCTAGATACTGAGCCATGGGGAGCAGAAAAGAACTGTCAAAAGACCTGCATAACAAGGTAAAGGAACTTAAGAAAGATGGAAAAGGATATAAAAAGATATCCAAAGCCTTGAAAATGCCAGTCAGTACTGTTCAATCACTTATTAAGAAGTGGAAAATTCGGGGATCTCTTGATACCAAGCCAAGGTCAGGTAGACCAAGAAAGATTTCAGCCACAACTGCCAGAAGAATTGTTTGGGATACAAAGAAAAACCCACAGGTAACCTCAGGAGAAATTACAGGCTGCTCTGGAAAAAGACGGTGTGGTTGTTTCAAGGAGCACAATACGACAATACTTGAACAAAAATTAGCTGCATGGTCGAGTTGCCAGAAAGAGGCCTTTACTGCGCCAATGCTACAAAAAAGCCCGGTTACAATATGCCCGACAACACCTTGACACGCCTCACAGCTTCTGGCACACTGTAATTTGAAGTGACGAGATCAAAATAGAGCTTTATGGTCACAACCATAAGTGCTATGTTTGGAGAGGGGTCAACAAGGCCTATAGTGAAAAGAATACCATCCCCACTGTGAAGTATGGTGGTGGCTCGCTGATGTTTTGGGGGTGTGTGAGCTCTAAAGGCACGGGGAATCTTGTGAAAATTGAAGGCAAGATGAATGCAGCATGTTATCAGAAAATACTGGTAGACAATTTGCATTCTTCTGCAAGAAAGCTGCGCATGGGACGCTCTTGGACTTTCCAGCACGACAGTGACCCTAAGCACAAGGCCAAGTTGACCCTCCAGTGGTTACAGCAGAAAAAGGTGAAGGTTCTGGAGTGGCCATCACAGTCTCCTGACCTTAATATCATCGAGCCACTCTGGGGAGATCTCAAATGTGCGGTTCATGCAAGACGACCAAAGACTTTGCATGACCTGGAGGCATTTTGCCAAGACGAATGGGCAGCTATACAACTTGCAAGAATTTGGGCCCTCATAGACAACTATTACAAAAGACTGCACGCTGTCATTGATGCTAAAGGGGGCAATACACAGTATTAAGAACTAAGGGTATGCAGACTTTTGAGCACAACTGTATATACACTACCGGTCAAAAGTTTTGAAACGCTTGACTGAAATGTTTCTCATGATCTTAAAAATCTTTTGATCTGAAGGCGTATGTTTAAATGTTTGAAATTAGTTTTGTAGACAAAAATATAATTGTGCCACCATATTAATTTATTTAATTATAAAACTAACATTTAATTTAAAATAAAAAAGTTTTTGAAATTGAAGACTTCGAAGGGTGACTACTTTGAAGATGCTAAAATATAACACAATTTTGATTTATTTTGGATTTTGTTTAGTCACAACATAATTCCCATAGTTCCATTTATGTTATTCCATAGTTTTAATGACTTTACTATTATTCTAAAATGTGAAAAAAAAATTATAATAAAGAATGAGTAAGTGTTTCAAAACTTTTGACCAGTAGTGTATATAAACTTAGCAACTCTTTCATGCCAATTGAATAAAACAATGCAAAATTAAACATTTAACAATGAACATTAGTCAGAGATATGATTCATACACCAAAAGTGGTAAATGTCCTGTAAAATTATTATTGTATCATTAATAATGTTTTATTTAACATCAAGGCTATTAACACATCCCAATATAATTTTTGCTCATATTATTAATAACTACATTGTAGGATTTGGTAATTTTAGCATGCGAGCACGACACCAAACTGATGCGGAGCGAGAGAAGCGGAGTGCTCCTCTGTGCGCGATTATGGCGCAAGCATCCACCAGTTCTGACTCGGCAACATCTGCACAACAAACGGCACAAAATATGTTCAGCAAAAATTAAAATTAAGATTGCGATGGTTATATTTGGAACTATATCAGATTGCAGGGGATTTTTTTTTTGCCCAGAGCCCCCGTTAATTTCCGATCCTGGATGGAACTTGAGATGGAGACAAGAGATGTAACAGGTGTTTAAGCGTCTCTCTTCACCATAGGCCTACATCTGGTACATTACACAAAGCATTTTTTGCTATTTCTGCCTTTCTTACAATTTTGCTGCATTATGACCAATGAGGGAGCACCAAGATATAAAAGGCGATTGAACTATATCACTCCACGCCACGCGCTTGCAATGTTAACAGCTTTGTTGATTATAAACAGGAACGATATAGTTTTATTGCATCACTCGCTTATGGAGATGCAGTATAAAGCCATTTGCATGTCGAATTAACAGGTTTAGAAAGGTTTACATCTGTAACATCTCAAATTCAGTAACTATGCGACAAAGAGCTTCCTCACTGCGTGCGCTCACACTAAATTCAACAAGAGCTTTGTGCTGCTGACAGCTACAAGAGAGAGAAAGTGAGTGTGCTGAGTGACTCCAGCCAGGTCTCCTAAGCAACCAAATTGGCCCGGTTGTTAGGGAGAGTAGAGTCACATGGGGTAACCTCCTCGTGGTCGCGATTAGGGGTTCCCGCTCTCAATGGGGCATGTGGTAAGTTGTGTGTAGATTGCAGAGAGTAGCATGAGCCTCCACATGCTGCGAGTCTCTGTGGTGTCATGCACAGCGAGCCACGTGATAAGATGTGCGGATTGACGGTCTCAGATGCGGAGGTGAGTAACCGCGCCACCACAAGGACCTACTAAGTAGTTGGAACTGGGCATTCCAAATTGGGGAGAAAAGGGGATAAAATAAAAAATAAATAAAATAAAAAAGAGAGAGAAAGTGAGAGACATAACGGATTTACTCGCGCAGTTTATGGAATTACAGTTTGACACAAAAACAAGTTTATTGATTTGATTCGTTCATGTGTATCTATTGGTTTACTTATTCGCAGCTGCACCCTTCAAGTGAATAAAAGTGTGCGGGAATTTCCCGCATTATGAACGTGGAACTTGCGGGAATGATTAAAATTGTGTGCAATACCCACAGTCCCGTGCCGGATTTCAGGCTCTGCAAACTTTGTTATGTGAAAATATGAAAGTTGCTCTGGTTCCCCTCCTTTATTAATTTCATTATATATAAAAAACAATAATAAAAAAAAACCATTACTCTGCAATCTGCTAAATTAATGCAATGAAAAGCTGCGTCAAATATTTTTTTCTTCTTTTCAATTTTTTTAACGCTTGTCATATACGGCAAGGGGGGCCAAATCAAAGGTCATCATGGGCCAACTTTTTTGCCCTGGTTTGAGCATCTCCACACTAGAGAATGCCGCTCCTTCACTCTGAAGCGGTGAATGCAGACTAGACCTATATTTTAAAATACACCGTTTTGCAGTTTAGTAATCGCACAAGGCCATATTGCGACTTCAGTCTTGATTCAATCAGTAGTGCAACCTTAATGAATATCAAACCGATATCTCAATGTCTGTAGATTTCTAAGAGCTTTAGATGAATTTCCCTCAACGTTTAAGTTCCGTGTTCACATTTGTCACATCCGTAACGAAGAGATGTCACATCCGTAAAGCTGGTTTTTCCTCATTATTGTGAAAACAACAATTAATAAAAATTATCCCATTTAATCCCATCAGTTACAGTTGTAACCAAAATTTTGTTTGAAATTTAAAGGGTCAAAAATAGTTTTTGATGTATTTTACAGAGAGTTGTAAATTGTAAATGTGTTGGTCTTGATTTACATGAGTGGTGCAAATAGTAACATAAACAGAGCCATTTAATTCCACTGTGCTCCTCTAAAGATTATGTCAAAAAATTAATCCAGGGTGTGCTGAGTGACTCCAGCCAGGTCTCCCAAGCAACCAAATTGGCCCAGTTGCTAGGGAGGGTAGAGTCACAAGGGGTAACCTCCTCGTGGTCACGATTAGGGGTCTCGCTCTCAATGGGGCGCGTGGTGAGTTGTGCATGGATTGCAGAGAGTAGTATGAGCCTCCACGTGCTGCGAGTCTCCGCAGTGTCATGCACAACGAGCCACGTGATAAGATGCGCAGATTGACGGTCTCAGAAGCGGAGGCAACAGACTTGTCCTCCGCCACCCGGATTGAGGTGAGTAACTGCGCCACCACGAGGACCTACTAAGTAGTGGGAATTGGGCATTCCAAATTGGGGAGAAAAGGGGATAAAAAAAAAATTAAAGAAAAAAAAGAAAAAGTGCATAAATTTGACTCTATATACTTCTTTTCCTGTCAAAATGCATTTAGTTCCTTCTTAGAAAAGAAAACAATATGTAACAATAATGTTTTATTGACATTTTCCAAACAAAGCCTTCCACAATATACGGACAGAAATGCACTAAAATAACACCAATTTAAATAACATTAAACGTTTCCCGAAGTCTGAGTGGGAGGTTAACTAATTGAAAAAACTAGGTTAAGTATTCATTGCAATGGGCATTAAATCTCTTAAACTCTCATCCTCCACAATGTTAATCGTGGCTATCCACTTTGCTACAGCAGATGTCGCATTCACATTATTCGCGCCATTTTAAACTCCCCATGAAATGTGCTTGCAGAGAACGACTTGTTTTGCTTTTAGCGCTGGTACTGCACACGTAAATGATACTTTATCCAAACTGTCTGGTAAGATGGAAGCGTAACGTGGTACCGGAGAGACACTGATGCTTCACTCCAGCAAATCATGTGAATGCAGCTTTTCACAGGTCCCATCTGGGTTTGTTTTGTACAATAAAATGTATGGTTAGGGAGGCTTTCTCCATCATACGGAATCACTGTTGTGTGTGTTTGTGGTGTGTCAGGGTAATGACTCCGGACAGACACATCACAAAGGTTCCGCCCTGTTCCAAGCAGTGTTTAGAACTCACATGGAGCTGAATGAAATGTCAAATTGGTAAATGCGTTAATCAAGTTTAACGTTTTTAATTAATTGCATGCGTTAACGCGTTAATTTCAACAGCTCTAATTATTACAATACATGAAACAAAGTAAAGTAAAAATAAATATGTAGTTACCACAACTGCTTTATAGTAAAAATATACATACATATATATTGTTCCTTCATGGTCCCACTGAGCAAAATCTTTTTTAAAAATTTTTTAGAAAAGGCATACAGTTTCTTACATTAGGCTTTCCTAGACAGAACATTTTCTGATGTCTGCACTCTTTTTAAAGGGGTTTCTGATTGTACATACATATGGTTTAATATACTGGTAATTAACACTTTATATGTGGGAGTACTTAACACAGGAACTGCCCAAATAATGGCTTGCACACACAATGACTAAATATCTGAGTGCACTGTCATACTCTACTACCTTGGTGAAGGTCTTGGTGATTCGTGACTGGATGTTATTGGTGGTGGTGCTGAAGGTCTTGCAGCTCTGAGCCATTAGACGTGCAGCAAAGTCTCGCAGAGCCCAGTGATTGTCCACATCAGGCCTCAAACACAGCTGTTTACTGACAATACACGTCACCACTGCCGGAATCAACTCATGCAGCTATCATAACCAGACAGAGGGAAAAGAAATAGGGTTGCTATTAAAGAGGTAAAGGAACAGGGGCAAAATGGGCCACTTCATTGTAAGGGCAAGAGAGAAGGTGAAAAATGTTTATATATAATTGTGTAAATATTTATAATATGTAATGTGTGAATTACTTACATATTTTTCTAAATATAGAGTCGGATTATCCATTAAAGCCTTCACCATCCTCATCAAGTATATCAACAGAGCCAGATTATTCTGAACAACATTTACACGCACCTGAGGGAGAGAGAGAGAGAAAACACGTGCATTTCACGACACACACACTGTTTCAAAGCAGCTTTGCAGAACATTATGCTGTAATGTCTGTAATAGGGGTGGGCGATATGACCAAAATCTTACATCACGATATGAGTAATTTTATATCACGGTAACGATATATATCACGATATATAAATGTTTTCTGGAAAATCAATAAAAATGGGTTCATATTTAAAATAACCACATTTTAATGCCTATTTTTGAAACTCCAGTCAGTGAATTAAATACTTTATAAATTAAAACTACATCCTCTTTATTTGGAACAAGACAAACGATGTCAAAGTAATAAATAAATAAATAAAAATAAACCTTACCAAAATGCTAAATATAACAGTATGCCACATTTCAGTTTAAAGTGTTGTTGACCATTATTATTATTATTATTATTATTATTATTATAAACTTTGCTCAAGAAACATAAGATCTTCTCAAAGCAATGTGGCAAAGAAAATAAAACATAAGCAAAAAAATTTTAAAAATACAACAAAAATAAATGGAGTTCATCTTTTGGCTTTCATAATATTCTGCTTGTTTTACAAGTGATTATCATCGTACGAACCACAGATGGCGCACCTGTTTTAATAACAAAATTGAACTTTTCATTTTCTTGACCTGTTAGGGAGTTGTCCCGTTCTGTGGAGATTTCTTTCTCCATTTGGTGTTTTGCTGGGTCAAAAATGATTGAGTAGCGCGAGTGATCCCGCTCTGAGCTCTCCTGTCTGTGGAGCACAAATACGAAGAGCAGTCTGTCTGCATCCTGCAAGACTACTACAAGATATGCCTACTACAAGTTACGCCCCCTCCAAATAAGCAGCGAAATCCTGAAGTCTTGGAACAGTTGGATGTCACATTCATACATTGTGTTTGCTGTTTTTATTTGAAGTCCAGCAGCAACCCTACACCTTCACCTACCCATAACTCTAAACCTAACCATAACTAGAAAGATAAAAAAAAAAAGTTTGTAAAATCATTGAACATACCGCAACTTAAAAGTTATTTTGAATTCAATCATACCACCGTATCACTAGGTGGCGACAGTGAGGAGAACTTTAATGAAAGTGACAAGAAGAAGCTGCTAGCGGTTTGCTAAGCTAATATGCTAACCGATTAGACTGTAAGCTAACTAAAGAAAACAGAACAGATAAATGTTTATCTTACCATTTACAGTATAACTTTTATTATTGAACAAGCAGAAATTGTACAAACACCTTCAGGAATAAAGTAAAGAGCACTTCCACAAAATTTCACATTAAAAAAGTAAGTTCAGTTTACCATTTCTGTTTAATAATATGATATGTGACATAAGTTATTCTTTGTCATATTTAAAGAGTTAAGAGAAAATGAATCATACAGCAATTGCATAGGATTTTAAAAGTTCTTGTAGCCATTAAAATCGCTTGATGATCCGGGGGGGGAGGGGGTGTTACGTGTAGTGGGCGTGTCATGAAGTGGGTGTTCCTTGTAGTCTTGCGGGACGCAGACAGATACACTTGCAAATATCGGAAAGCCTGGTGCACTTTGGAGCTCCAGAGACAGCGCACGCCACAGTCATGTGAAACATTCGCATGTCACATGAGAAGAACATTTAGCATTTTTAAAGCGGCAAAGGCACGATGAAGGTGATTAAATTTGCTTGGGCGGCCGCAGAAAACTTTTCAATGCCGGAAAAACCCTGTCCATGTTTCTTCAATACTCTCAGTCTCACGTGAAGCCCTGCCCATTGATAGATAAGCCAAAGCTGCATACATGGATATTTACATACCGCGATATACCAAAATGATATAGCAAAATGTCTATCGGTTGACACTTTAAATTGTCGCCATGATATATCTCGTCATATCACCCAGCCCTAGACTGTAATATATCAAATGTCTTAAAATTCCTCACAGAGAAGTTCACTGAAAAACGTCACTGAAAAGCATGCCTTAAAATAATTTTTCTTTAGGCCCCCAGTGAGCAGGCAAAAGGCGACTGTGGCAAGGAACCCAAAACTCCATCAGATGTTAGTTAATGGAGAAAAATAACCTTGGGGGAAACCAGGCTCACCGGGGGAGACAACCCATTGTTAAGATGACAATTTAAGTCCATTCAGAGCCCGGGATATATGACGGAACAGTGTAAACCATGCATGCGATCCAAAATTGAGTGCTCAGTTGCATTAGAGCGCCACCTCCATTTCAGATCTGTATACTTTTTTTGGGGGGGGGGTGGGGGGATTTTCCCCTTTTCCTCCCAATTTGGAATGCCCAATTCCCAAGGCACTTTTTAAATCCTCGTGGTCGTGTAGTGATTCGCCTCAATCCGGGTGGCGGAGGATGAATCCCAGTTGCCTCCGAGTCTGAGACCGTCAACCCGTGCATCTTATCACGTGGCTTGTTGAGCGCGTTGCCACGGAGACATAGCGTGTGTGGAGGCTTCACGCCATCCACCGCGGCAACCACGCTCAACTCACCATGCGCCCCCACCGAGAACGAACCACAATATAGCGAACACGAGGAGGTTACCCCATGTGACTCTACCCTCCCTAGCAACCGGGCCAATTTGGTTGCTTAGGAGACCTGGCTGGAGTCACTCAGCACGCCCTGGTATTCGAACTAGCGAACTAGCGAACACCAGTCAGATCTGTATATTGATATGGAAGGTGATAGAAAAAAACTTATTTTTCCTCGTACTTGTTTCCATCTAGTGGAATGAAATAAGACTTTTTGCAGGGAGATAGAGCAAACAGAACCAGAATTACATGCGTATAAGGTTAGGGGGAAAATATTATGTTCATCATAAGATTGTAATCATACACAAAATTATCTATCAGTGATTTGGGGGGCATTCTGTGAGATCAATTTCATGCAATTAGTCCACCGTATGTGTGTATGGTGAGCTTTAAAATTTGAAATGCACCAGAGTTGAAGAAGTTAAGGATTAAGTGTCTTAGATGCAGTATTCTTTTTATTTGGCTAATAAAGGCATTAGTTGACACTACCAGGTATATTATTTGGATGAAAAAATCTATTCAATAAATGACTGCACCACAAATATTAGTAGAAAAACAACTAGATTAAGATGCAAAAAGTGTGCCATTTGTGTTTACGTATATTTGTGCGTGTTTATAGGCTATAACTCGCTGAGGAATGTACTCACGCCCTCAGAGATGAAGGTGCTAAATCTCGGGAGCATCTGGTACAATCCTGGGTCTGTGGCTATGCTCTGCAGCGCCTCCTGGTGACACAATTACACACACATACAGTATTTACACATACACATCACAGTGAAACAAAATCAAAATCACAATGGGATTCACAACACACATACACACACACACGCACACACATACCGCTCTTTTGGCTTCACAGGAGCCCACACAAGCTTCGGTGATCTCTTTATAGTACAGCTGCTGCTCAACGGATAGCTCATGTGTGCTACGTGGTTTCATCCGGAGCTTCTCCTTTACTGAAACCCCATGAGAGTAAAATGTGAGTGAAGGTACAAAATCAACAGCATAATATGAACTAGAAAGTCAAAGTCAACTTTTAACATCAACTAATTTACTGACCTTTGACTTCTGCAGAGGTTGCACCCTGATTCTTGGACTGGATAGAGCCTTCCTCTTCCTGTCCAGGTTTGACAGCTTTGAGGGGCTCTGTGGATTCTGCCTTCTGCTGCTCTTTAGGGGCTGAATGAGGAAAAAGAAAGAGAACCAAAAAAGAGATACATGGCAAAAAGTAATTGTTAGCTATTAAGAATTAAGGGCATTTTTTACGACTTTCATGATGCTCGGAACAGAATACTAGTACACTACTTTCTGCACAGTATGCACTACATAATGCCTACTACATATATTTTAAGTTTTGATTCAATTTTATGTAAAAATATTGGCATTTCGATCAAATGAATGAACTGTTAAAAATCCTGTGGCAGATATTAATTCCAGCTCAAATTATTTGAAGTAAAACATATGACGATAAATAAACAACTTTACAAATGATATTGTTGAATATGGTTGATTCAAATGATCCGGTCATTGCATTTTGAACTTAGCCCATAACAATACGCTTTACATAGCGCAAAACCGTAAACACGGCAAATTATACAAGTTGATCCTATTAGAAGCCGTTCAAGACATATTTCAAACATGTTTAAATTAGGGATGGAAAGTTTAATGCATTAATGTTGAATGGAGAATTCAACCGCAAGTGGTGAGCCAAGTGTGTGAAGGTTACGGCCAAGCTGCCATATCTCTTCACATCGCCCAAAAACACTCACTGTCAAACCAGTGAACTGAACCAGTGTCAAAAGCGAAACCACATGAGAGAGACCCATAGTGTGTGCAATAGAGACTGAAAGGCAGCTAGAGAAAATAATAGTTTTGAGATTTTCAATTTCAGCAAATAAAAATTATATATGTATAGTATCTAATAATGCACTGGCAATGTACACTTAAGTTTATATTGCCAATAACGCTTGATATGAACTGACTCTGCCCTTTTGATCCTATTATTAAACAAATGGTAGAAGATTTTGCCCAACTTTTAATTACAGCATGTCAACTGATTTTATGGCATGTATACATATACTTGTATCAAAGATTTATACCTGTAAAAATGTGTCTAATTAGCTGTATTTGCACACAAAAAAAATGAATATTTGAACATGTACTGTACACATTTATATTTTTAATTAATATTTAAATGTATTATATGTTAATGTTTGTTTTAATGTCATTTGTTTTTAAAAATGTTTGAATATGGATTACGCTTTGACTAAATTTAAAAATACATTTTATATCAAAAGGCTAAAATTAATACTAAAACAAAAAACTTTGAAAATGAACACTGCGTTCATCACAATAGAAATGGAGGGTGAAGTCAAGTGCTTGCATTGAGAGATTCAAAATACCACTCTGTGTTTTCCATGCATACGGAAGATATGCAAACTCTACACAATATACACACTGCAAAAACAGTACAAAAATGTATGTGTGGTACTATGCCATTCTAAACACACCTAGCTTTTCCCTGACCCTGGAGGAAGAGGTTAGATAAATATACAGGTGAACAAATAGGACAGGAAAACTCTTTTACCGGGCGGTGGGTTCTCTGGTATTGCAGGCTGGACACCATCAATACTTAACCAGTGAGCTGAAAGACAGAAAGAAATGACAAGCTAGTTTCCATGTTGATGATATGATGGAACCATACGGCTTAAACATTCCTGTCATTAACACGTTAAGCCCTGAACACACATGCAGCGACTTCCAGCGACAAAGCGACTAGATCTCATTCATTTTCAATGAGAGCTGGAGACTTCTGGCGATAGATGTGGGTGTGGCAGGCGATGCAACAAAGTTGAGAAACGTTTAACTTTATGCAAATAAGGAGCAACCTTTGGCAGCATCAAACAATAGGAGAAAACTTGTCAGTAGAGCTCACATCACCCGCCTCTTAGTCAAGTGCAGGCAACAGAAGTTAAAATTTCTGTGAGCGTTTCCACTGTTCTATATGATTTGTCTGTAATCACATACATGGATATAATAAAAATAATGCTGTCGGCAGTCTGAGTGAGTTTATTTCATATATTGATAGATCATTCATCTAGTTAATGATATGATGCAATGAACACAGCTGTGGTTCACATTAAATCACACTTTTAGGGACAAGAAAAGGAATTGTTGGCAGTCTGAGTAAGTTTGATGCGTAGATTTTTTACATTGATAGACTGTTCATAATCGGGTTAATGATTGAATGCACTGAGCACTGCTGTAGTTCATATAACAACACTCTCCACGGCAGAATCTTAATATTTTGCGATAAAAAACGAATTCCTCGTCACATTAGATCTTAGTTTTACTGGCAATCTGTGATTACATTTTCAAAAGTTATGGCCAGACGTGAAGTCCACCAATAACGTTAGAGCGACAGCAGTCGCTGAATGTATGGGGATTGAATGGGTCAGTCACTAAAAACTGCCTCTAAATTGCAATACTTGTTTCATGTGACACTGATTAGCCACCTTTGAGCGATACATCAAGAGGGACTCGTGGGAGGGGTGTGTTGATGATGTCACTGAGATCCACTTCCTTTTCTTCATAGAAGTGCAACTCTCTGCCGCCTCCACTTGCGAAGCGAAACGGAATAAACTCTTGAGACTGGAAGCCATACAGCGGCTAAAGGAGACAGATACACACAATTCAAGAAACACTGTTTGCTAAATAAAGGAAAAAGAATGGTAAATGGTCTGCACTTATATGGCACCTTTTACACTGTGTCTCATTCACCCATTCACACACACACACACACACACACACACACACACACACACACACACACACACACACACACCAATGACAGTAGAGCTGCCATGAAAGGCGCTAGCCTGCCAATGGGAGCAACTTGGGGTTTGGTGTCTTGCCCAAGGACACTTTGGCATGTGGAGTCATGTGGGCCGGGAATTGAACCGCTAACCCTGCGATTAGTGGACAACCCACTCTACCACCTGAGCCACAGCCAACTGAATGTTGTGTGTGTGTGTGTGTGTGTGTGTGTGTGTGTGTGTGTGTGAGTTAGAGGCTGGAGTGCAGGAAACCAACATTTCAGTTTTCTCACCTCTACGTTCTTTAGTTTAAGAGCGTTGTCTATGTCACTAGTAGTAAGTTTGCGCCTCTTCCCATGGTGCATAAACTTCAGAGCGTCCTGTAAGAGATGTGACATGAACACACAAACAAAACCATCAGCTTTTTGGAGAAGCATAATACATCACTGCAATTGCATGTTTGAGAGATACATTGTTTTGTTAGTGTAAGTGGGCCGGTCACACTGAGCACAATTGTTTTCTGTGTAAACATGTGCTAGATGGATGTCTTTGGCCATTGTTTTTTTTGCAGTTTTTTTTTTTCAGCATCTCATGTAGTAACACCACATTTTTTGGATGCCATGCAGTTAAAAAGAACTTCAACAAGTCCCCGTGAAGTGCCTTGATGAGCGCAGTTTGGTTTGGTGTTTTGATGTATTTCCTTCTGAAACAGGAAGTGGGGGCGGTACATGTCGAACTACTTGTCCCATTTTTAAAAATAGCCAATAGGCTTTAGTTTACAGCCACACACACAAACATACCCCTTTCCACCTTCCAGTGCCAGAGCTGGCGCTCTGCTGGAACAAACTTGCTTGGAAGAAGCTGTCATGAAGTCGGCTGGTGCGAGTCCTGATGCTGTGATACCGCCTGCCTGATGGTAGCAGTGAGAGCAGCCCAGGGCTCAGGTGGCTGGAGTCTCTGATGATCCTCTGAGCTTTTTTCACACATCGCCTGGTATAGATGTCCTGGAGGGAGGGAAGCTCATCTCCGATGATGTGTCTGGCTGTTCGCACCACCCTTTGCAGGGCTTTGCACCAGGCAGTGATGCAGCCAGTCAGGATGCTCTCCACAGTGCAGGTGTAGAACCGTGTGAGGATGTGGCGGTTCATTCCAAACTTCCTCAGCCGTCTCAGGAAGAAGAGGCGCTGAAGAGCCTTCTTCACAACGACTTCAGTGTGGACGGACCATGTGAGTTCCTCAGTGATGTGGACACACAGGAACTTGAAGCTGCTGACTTTGTGCTCCATTGATGGTGATGGGGCTGTGTTCTCTGTCTTTCCTTCTGAAGTCCACCACAAGCTCCTTGGTCTTACTGACATTGAGGGAGAGGTTGTGCTCCTCACACCAGTGTGTCAGAGTGTGCACCTCCTCTCTGTAGGCTGTTTCATCATTGTCAGTGATGAGACCTACCACCGTCGTATCATCAGCGAACTTAATGATGGCATTGGAGCTATGTGTTGCCACACAATCATGTGTGTACAGGGAATACAGGAGTGGGCTGAGAACACAGCCCTGTGGGGCTCCAGAGTTGAGGGTTAGTGATGAGGAGATGTTGCTGCCCATTCTGACCACCTGGCGTCCGCTTGACAGGAAGTCCAGGATCCAGCTGCACAGCAAGTTTTGAGTTTCGCATCAAGCTTGGAGGGCATTATGGTGTTGAATGCTGAGCTGTAGTCCACAAACAGCATTCTCACATGTGTTCCTTTTATCCAAGTGGGAAAGAGCAGTGTGTATTGTAACTGCAATGGCATCATTAGTGGAGCGGTTGCTTCTGTAAGCAAACTGTAGTGGGTCCAGTGAGGCAGGCAGCACAGCAGATGTGGTCTCTGATAAGCTTTTCAAAGCACTTGCTGATGATGGGAGTCAGAGCAACAGGACGCCAGTCATTTAGGCAAGTTATCTTTGACTGTTTTGGTATGGGCACAATGGTGGATGTCTAAAAGCATATAGGAACCACAGACAGGGAGAGGGAGAGATTGAAAATGTCTCTTAAAACACCCGCTAGTTGATCCTCGCATGCTCTGAGAACGCGGCCCGGAATGCCGTCTGGACCCGCAGCTTTGCGGATATTCACCCGTTTGAGAGATCGGGTTACATCCGCAACAGAGACAGTAAGTGAACTAACTTACTCTTTATTGAGTAATTTACCCTCTTTATTGTTAGTAAGCATGTTTAATACAACCTTTTAAGTCGCGGCACATAGCTAGTTTGTGTTCAGCTATGGTTTGATATGTCGTGTTTTTCTTGGTGTGGTTCATACCTGCGCAATCTCTTTGATCCTGTAGCTGACCTCTTCACTGAGGGCCAGACAGCTGTCCTCCTGCAGAGATCCCACACCCACTGACTCCGCCACTGCCTTCATGGATTCAGTGGGCAGGATCACTGAACACAGCTTCTGTCTGCGCTCCTCTGCCATGTCTCACTCTGCAACAAGAGAGACATTGGACTCAAATGTATTAATCAGTTTCTTATAATACAATCATGTAATGTAAAATATTTCTTCAAGCGGTCAAAACAACTTTAATTTTAATATATACACTCACATATTAACACCTCATTACTTATAAATGAGTAATTATACTTTTATTTCAACATCTTTTGCTGAATAATTTTTCATGTACTTAATCTATATTTTAAAATGTATGACACCAGGTGAGTTGTGCATATGTTCACAAAGGTAATATTAGCAGAAACTGGAATCGAAAGAAGTCTTTACCCTTGTGCGTCAATAAAAAAAAATTTATTCAGAGGTCCTTAGAGGACAAAAATGTCTGCATCAAAAAACTGGCAAAATAATATTATATATTAATATTGTTTTCCACTTTCAGTTTGTTAATTTTTTTTAACCAACATCAGTCCTGATCATAACTACCTAACTACCAAATATTCATTCATTTTCAGGATTTTAACCCTTTAAATGCCAGTTTGTTTACATAATGCCACTGTTGTTTTTTACACACACATACACACAAATTTCTCAATACACACATACAAAACACACTCTGACATCCATACCAACACACCCACACAATTTTAGCTGCATCATTTATTAAATTGGCCTGCAGTGCTCTATAATACAGCAAACAGAAAATAGGAAAAAAGCATGTATTTGCTCCATAGGCTAAACATGAGGAAAATGGCGCCATCTGGTGGAAAATATTTTTTAAATTTCAATTTTGAAGCCAGGGCTCCAGAATGAAAGAATAATATCATAGAATTCATGATTTTATTATTTAATGGCACTAAGATCAAATATTGCAGTTTTAATGAGTTTCAATGGGAACATTTTTGTCCTGAAGGTCCTGAGTGTAACTATTTTGTGTACAAAGTGTATTATAGGAACTGTAAATGTAAAATACACACCTTTGGCTAAATGTATGCCGTTGGCATTAACACAGCCAAAATGATCGCAAAAACAAAAATGAAACAAGGGTTAAGTCAGCACAAGGGTTAAGTCAGCTACCTAGTCAACAAATCCTAAAGGATTGTATGCAGAATTCCTATCATAAGTTGGAAGCATTCTTAAAAACTAGATATCCAAACGAAATTTAAATAAGATTTTTATATTCTTATTTTATCCTCGCAGTCTTATTGGATATTGTGCCATCTTTATCAGAAAACTGCTTGTATTAAATAATGTTGACAGTTCAAGGAAATAGCAGATGGTGCTGTAGGAGTTGTAAAATCCTGAACGATTTCTTTTTAATTATGTTAATGTCTTGCTGGAGCAAGTATGTGCTCTAAAGATTAAGTTGGAGTCCCATAAGACTATTCCCACTATGATCCCTGTACACATTCATTCAGGACTGTCGTGAATAGAGTTAAGCAGCATCCTTCTCTCCAGTGTCCATCAATGGTCTGCCAGACATAATTATGCTCCAGAAAACATTCCCACAAAACTGTTTACTCTTTCAATACAGCTAGTGTGTTTTCACGCACGGACACTAATAAAGTAAATATTCACTCAAGAAAATATTCTCTCGCTGAAATAGTACGCTCTCGAAAAGTTGTAAAAACACATATGCATGTGTGTTAAAATAAACTGAAAGTGTTGCTAAAATAGGACGGTATTCTTTCCATAAATGTTTTCCTGCAATAAAATGACAAAAAAGCAGAACTGAACTGCAGGTCGCTCTTACCTTTAAAAAAGATGATCCTGCTATTGTAGGTCGATGAAATGAATAAATCTATTATTGATGAATGCTGGTTTTGTGTTTTTGAGGCTATGTGTTTGTTTTCCAACTGTATTTGTTTTATTATTTATTCTTAATATGTGCTGTCCAGCTCCGAACCATTTTTCCGAAAATCCGCCATTGTGAATTTGCTGTAAGGTCCTGATAGTGTCAACTACACTCCTTAACACTTTAATCGCAAACACACATTAAGAAAAAAACATGGTTTTTCAGTTAGTGCCTTCTAAATCCTCTTATGAGAAATAAAAAACTGAACATCAACTTCAAATAATATTTCAAGCAAAATACGAAGTCTATAGGTTTGATTATTATGCATCTTTCATGACTACATCGATTCATTGTTCATCAACTAGGCAGCCTGCTGAAGGTTCCCGCTATCATCAAACACGCCTGCGTTCCAATTCGCACACTGTCCGCCCTAAGTAGTATCTGAGATTAGAATGCAGCTGTTCAGGTTGTAGTCCAAAACCCTACAAGTTTTTTTTTTTTTTTTTTTTTTTTTATAAAGTAAATTGCTTCAATGGTTCTTCAAAATTCACGTTTGGGGTATGACTGTGTGTAATTTGTGTTGTAAAGCAAAACGTCATCATATCTTAAAGGGATAGTTCACCCAAATATGAAAATTCTCTCATCATTTATTCACCCTCATGCAATCCCAGATGTGTATGACTTTCTTTCTTCTGCAGAACACAAACAAAGATTTTTAGAAGAATATTTCAGCACTGTAGGTCCATACAATACAAGTGAATGGTGACCAGAACTTTGAAGCTCCAAAAATCACATAAAGACAGCATAAAAAGCAGTTAGTTTTTTTCAGTTTTTTTTTTATTTGTTTGTTTGTTTTAGTCATAGTTTTTGTCTTTTGACGAAAATGTCCTTTAAAATTAGTTAATATTTAGTCATTGCATATTCATTAATTTTAGTCAGTTTTACGCTGACAAAAATGACATATAATTTTAGTCAATGTTCATGATGATGTGCAAAATGGACAAAAAAGTGTGTCAAACTGTAACAGACCAAACTTTAATCAAATATTCAAAGATTTAGAAAAAAATATTATAAACATTTTCTAATTTAAACATACCAAACATATAAATATACATACCTTCTCCTTGTTTTGAAAAACCTGAGCTTCTTAAATGATAATGAATAGACTATTAGCTAATTTTTAGAATTTAGCCTACTGTATTCTGAATTCTTATTACCAAGAGACTTATTAATTTTCTGTGAAAGGATATTACATTGTGTGTAGCGTTTCTTACCGAAACAGCATACTCACAACGCAAGTTGCTAAATGCAAATTACACATATTCTGACTAGCATGTCATTTAGTTTAAATTCACATGATCATTCGCTTCACTGTGCAGATGTAAGTTGTTATATTACATACACATGTTGTGGATAAAGTGATTAAACTACAGTTGTGCTCAAAAGTTTGCATACTCTGGCAGAAATTGTGAAATTCTGGCATTGATTTTGAAAATATTGCTGATCATGCAAAAAAACCTGTCTTTTATTTAAGGATAGTGATCATATGAAGCCATTTATTATCACATAGTTGTTTGGCTCCTTTTTAAATCATAATGATAACAGAAATCACCCAAATGGCCCTGATCAAGAGTTTACATACCCTTGAATGTTTGGCCTTGGTACAGACACACAAGGTGACACACACAGGTTTAAATGGCAATTAAAGGTTCATTTCCCAGACCTGTGGCTTTTTAAATTGCAATTAGTGTCTGTGTATAAATAGTCAATGAGTTTGTTAGCTCTCACGTGGGTGCACTGAGTAGGCTAGATACTGAGCCCTGGGGAGCAGAAAACTGTCAAAAGACCTGCATAACAAGGTAATAGAACTTTATAAAGATGGAAAAGGATATAAAAAGATATCCAAAGCCTTGAAAATGCCAGTACTGTTCAGTCACTTATTAAGAAGTGGAAAATTCGGGGATCTCTTCGGGGACCAAGAAAGATTTCAGCCACAGCTGCCAGAAGAATTGTTTGGGATACGAAGAAAAACCCACAGGTAACCTCAGGAGAAATACAGGCTGCTCTGGAAAAAGATGGTGTGGTTGTTTCAAGGAGCACAATACGACGATACTTGAACAAAAATGAGCTGCATGGTCGAGTTGCCAGAAAGAAGCCTTTACTGCGCCAATGCCACTAAAAAGCCCAGTTACAATATGCCCGACAACACCTTGACACGCCTCACAGCTTCTGGCACACTGTAATTTGGAGTGACGAGACCAAAATAGAGCTTTATGGTCACAACCATAAGCGCTATGTTTGGAGACGAGTCAACAAGACCTATAGTGAAAAGAATACCATCCCCACTGTGAAGTATGATGGTGGCTCACTGATGTTTTGGGGGTGTGTGAGCTCTAAAGGCATGGGGAATCTTGTGAAAACACTGACACACCCCTGGCCCATACAGACACTGGCATTTGGACTTGACGCTGATAACAGCTTGGATGGTCCTTTTCCTCTTTGGCCTGGATAACACGACGGCTGTATTTTAAAATAAATATTTGAAATGTGGACTCATCGGACCAAAAAACTTTCCATCTAAAATGAGTCTGAGCCCAGAGAAGTTGGCAGCGCTTCTGGACAGTGTTGATGTAGGTCTTCTCCTTTACATAGTAAAGTCTTAACTTGCATCTGTGGATGCAGCGGCGAATGGTGTTGACTAACAAAGGTTTACTAAAGTAATCCCAAACCCATGTTCATGATTCATGATTTCCATTACAGATGAATGATGTTTTTTAAGACAGTGATGTCTGAGTGATCAGAGATCACGCACATTCAGAGTTGGTTTTCGTCTTGCCCTTTATGCACCGAGATTTGACCAGATTGCTTGAATCTTTTAAGTATATTGTGCACTTTAGAGGGTGAAATGCCCAAAATCCTTCCAATTTGTCTTTGGGAAACATTGTTCTCAAAGTGCTGGATTATTTGCTGAAGCATCTGTTGGCAAATTGACAAGACTCAAATGATCCTTGCTCGTGAAGGATTAGGCTGTTTTTGGAGGCTCCTTATATACTATGACACGATTGCCTCACCTGCTTAACATCTTCTGTTTCACATCGCCTTGTTATTTCAACTTGTCAAATTGTTATTAGTCTTAAATTGCCCCTGTCCCAACTTTTTTGGAGCGTGTTGCAATCATCTGATTTGAAATTACTGTACATTAAAAAACAAATAATTAAATTTACATAAAACATCATATAATGTTTAGATGTAGTGTTTTCAATTTAGCAAAGGGTGAATATAATTTACAAATCACTCCTTTTTGCTTTTATTAGCATTTGTCATACTGTCCCAACTTTTTTGGAAATGGGGTTGTAGGACGCGTTTGAATGAGGTATTTACCCCGTTTTAAAGGTGTTAGAGTGTTCAACTCACGCAGTTTAAGCAGAGAAATCCCCAACATACTGGATTATTGGATTAGATTAATCCATCTAATATCTTCTTCTATATATAGATTCTCTAGATGTTTTTTTTCTGTTTACATCTTGCGCTGTTAATATCTTGCAGTGTAATTTTTATCTCATCATATTTTCATCAACAGTATGCTTTAATAAAATTATTTATCGTCATGATGCGCATTTTTCATCTCATTTTTGTTACCGTTGACAAAATAAAAAAAAACCTTCATCAACGCATGTTTTTCGTCAGTAATTTCGTTGACGAGATTAAAACTGCATAAAAGTAATCCATATGACTCCAGTGGTTAAATCCATGTCTTCAAAAGCAATATGATAGGTGTGGGTGAGAAACAGATCAATATTTAAGTTCTTTTTTTACTATAAATTCTTCTCACTGCCCAGTAGGTGGCGATATGCACGTAGAATGCAAATCGGCAAAAACAAAAAAGTGAAAGTGGAGATTTATAGCAAAAAAGGATCTAAATATTGATCCACAAGACCAAAAGTTCAAATACGACTTTTAAATGTCACGAAAAGAAGAAAGGAGGAGCTGGATATCTCTCAGGTATGACTTCTGTTTAGAACACTAATTTGAACACAAATTCACATTTTAATTAAAATGGGAATATTATTATTATTTCCCCTGACAACTCTGACAGTTTTTGTGTGTGATTATTTCCTGAGAGTTCTTTTTTTTTTACACCTTTTTTTTAGCTGATCGGATCTACTTTACTCGTCCGGTGAGCTGGAATGATGCGTCTGATCTAATAATAACAGGAGGGAATAATAAATGTCCATGTTTAAGTTGTTATTGATTAATGATCTTATTAACTATGTATGACCTGCTTGTTAGCGTAAATACAGTAAGATCTGTACCAGGGACTAAAAACGATTCAAGGAACACAGTTTTTTGCAGAACGTAACTGAAAACCGGAACAAAGTGATTTTCAATTGTTCCGAAGTGAAAACGTTATTTTTACATGCTGGAAACCGGTTATAACCGGGTTATTTTGTTCCTATTATTTTTTCATAAAACTAAAGGCCTAAGGGTTTTTCACAGTAAATTTTGGAACTGCACTTCATGCTGCCCGAAAAAATGAAACTGATCCTGAAGGAAACTGCTGCATCACAAATTTCTTTGCCTCATTGTTCATTGTGGATGTCATATTCTGGGAATGAAGACCTTTTGAACAACTATCTATAAATACCACATATGCATGCACAGCTAATTCAGATACAAGGAAAACATTATTAGATGTAAAAAGTACTTTTTAATTGTTAGATATGATGCATTAATACAGATTTGATGCTGCCGGGTTTTGACTCAGAAGCAGATCTTTAATTACATTTTTACTTAACTGTTAATTAACTGTATGCTTGTTACTATTTCTATTGTAATAAATCGCTAATTTTGTTTATATATTTTGAGGCAAGTGGCTTATTTTGAGCTTGTTTTTCCAGACCAGATTGCTTGCTTCTCTTGTGAGATCTGGCAACGCTGCAATTGGCATTTCACCCACCTCTTCGCGCAGAGTACTGTCATTTTAAAAAGAACATTATTAACCATTCTTTTATTTTGTTCTAACCGGTAACCATTTGGAAAAGAGGCTGTAGAACTTTTGAACCGGAACGAAAAAAATACAGTTTTTGCTCAGAACGAATTGAAACGAAAAACATTTATTTTTTAATCCCTGATCAGTACAGCATTAACGGTTTAGGCCTCTGGTGGGGAGATGTAAAACAACACAATCTGACTGACTTATTGTTAAATAAAACTGATCATTTCTAAAAACAATAGAAAGAGCATTAATAACATACATATTCTATAATTAACATACCTTTGTACAGTACTCAAAACATAAACAATATTAAACATTAAACATGTATTTGAATGTTAATTAAAACAAAAGAAAACACAACAAACTAACAATGCCAAACAACATGCAAACTTAATAACTTAAAAATTGAACATTACTCAACATTACTCAAGAAGCCATACTCTAAAAGAGGTAAACAAATGTAATTTCTTGATAATCTAATTTAATTTAAAATAGATTGTTTCTCTTCTGAGTCCAGTTTTGTAATTAGAAGCACCTGGTTATTGATGTGTTTTAGTTTCAGTTTCACTGGAAGCTCTTCAAGCAGGTCTTCCGCGCGTCCTGAGTACAGGTTCTCTGGCACTCTGTATTCCTCAAAATCGGCACCAAGAAGGATGATCCCACCACCCCCTTCTGAGACTCCCATCACGTCCATCTCCTCTTCAATAATGCACCTTTCAGCAACCTGTATTTAAACAAAATACATAACCAAAACTCCCATACATCCCCTAAATGCATAACAAGTATTTGTATTGTTAATTAATGCCCCGACTGTGATATTTAAATGTATCACTTTTATTTTGGTGTATAGTGAAAGTTCAGGTCAAGGCTGAATGTGTATGAGTAACATATTAGTATACCAAAGCACAACTGAATGCTGGATTCTAATTGGTTGATTCATCCATTACATTACAGTTATCACTAGAGCCAGAAGAAGAAAAAATAATCTGCTACTGAGAAACCCAATTAACCTAAATACACATACATACTCAAATGACTGTTAATAAACAGCCCAAGCTGTCCCTACTAGTTCTAAATTGACACTGTTGAATAATGAGGGCTTTTATGACTCTTGCCAGCTTGGGCTGTTTCTAACCAAGATGCAGAATCAATGGTGTAAAGAAATCCTTCTACAAACAAGCATTTAAGGGATGAAAACCTGAAAAATGGCTTGTTGTAACCGTGGTATATGCAGAATAACTGACTCTGGACCGTTGTCATTTATTCTATGCATAATGACCAGAATCACATGAACAACCCATAAACAATACTAACCTAAGGGGCAGAGAGAGTTCTCACAATAGCTTTTGTGGGATTGGTGTTTGATGCATGACATTTATCAAGAGAAGTAGCGTATGTGTTGTTGCATCATACTGTGTACCTTGACAGATGTATGAGTGGATGAGTTCAATTTTATTGTTCCATTACTCTTAATGTTGGGGTGGAGGTGTGTCAGTTTAACACTGTCTCTAATGAAGAGCTCTGTTAAGGCCTCATTCCTCCACTGAGAGATTTCAGGCCACACTTTAAAGATGGGTCAAGTACGGGCACTCTGCTGTCCTGCACCTGTGCCATCCTCACTGTGCCAACAGGAATATCACAACCAAGAGTTCACATTGTTGCAGCTGTGTTCAAGGTTAAGTATATTATGGTGTATATATAGTATTATAGTATATTGCATGGTTTCTCAATCCTGGTGCTTGAAACTTTGCTCCCTCTGGAGTCCCTCAATGTTGCACATTTTGGAAATCTCCCTTGACTTTTTTTTTTAATTTTATTTTTTTTATCCCCTTTTTCTCCCAATTTGGAATGCCCAATTCCCACTACTTAGTAGGTCCTCGTGGTGGCGCGGTTACTCACCTCAATCCGGGTGGCGGAGGACAAGTCTCAGTTGCCTCCGCTTCTGAGACCATCAATCTGCGCATCTTATCACGTGGCTCGATGTGCATGACACCGCGGAGACTCACAACATGTGGAGACTCATGCTACTCTCCACGCACAACTTACCATGTGCCCCATTGAGAGTGAGAACCACTAACCGCGACCACGAGGAGTTTACCCCATGTGACTCTACCCTCCCTAGCAACAGGGACAATTTGGTTGCTTAGAAGACCTGGCTGGAGTTACTCAGCATGCCCTGGATTCGAACTTGCGACTCCAGGGGTGGTAGTGGAAATCTCCCTTATCTAAGTTTCCCAATTCAGGTTAAGTCACCTAAATGGGTATTTCAAATAAATCCCAAAAATTCCTAGAGTCGAGTGATTACAGAGTGCACTCTGCTCACCAGGGCCATATTAACGCATGGGGGGGCCCAGTCGCGGCTTTCTCCACCGTATTCTCCCCCGTTGACGTTCTCGGGAAGGCATGCATGTAAAAAGGGTCCAATTCTTCAACTCTCCTCAAAGGTGATGGTAAAAAGAGGGTTTCCTTTGCTACCTTTTCAGCCTCCTCTGTTAGCTCTAGATGTGGTGTTTTGAACTTGTGTGAAGTGGACCCGGCAAAAATGCACTACCGGCAATATATTTGGGACAATGTGTAGTTTTTAACAACATAACTGACCCCCTCTTCAAATCATGGGGTCTCAGCATGCTTGGTTGACAAGTAAATGTTTGTATCATTTGTTAGAACAGTAAATGCTGTTAATTTTCATCTTTCTACCGCTATTATGTCTCCTTGCCTTTCTAGTGACCTTCGTTGCGATACATTTACAATGAAGTGGTCTTGTCCGGCTGGATGGAGTGTTGGTTGCCATCTTGAGGGTAAGATAAGTGTACTTCTTCTAATTTGCATAGAACTTGTAAAACAATGACATCATCACTGTCAATACAGGTAAATGTAATAATTTTTAATAAGGTTATTCAAATATTCAAGTTTTTGCAACATTAAAAAAAAAAAAACTCATTCGTTTTGTTAAAATATAATTTATCATGAAAATCACTATATATAAAGCAATAAAGGTGTCAAAATCTCAAGACACTGTATATATATGCCTAATGAATATAATTAATGGTTGAAATGATATTGAATTCAAGTCATTGAAACAGCCTGAAAAAGACGTCTTTTCAACTTTAACTTAGCAACCAAATTTAGACATAGAGGGATGTCTTTTCAACTCCCACTTTTCAACCAAATATCAACGTTGTTGAGACGTCAGGCAAAGTTGTCTTTTCAATGAGTTTTTGCTGGGTGGGAAAAGGCGAAACTTCACCTGATTCCCAAACATTTGATCAAGTGGGAGGGGCTGTTTGCAGTCTCTTTCATTATTGCCCGACTCTCCACATCACAACGCCTATTAAACCGTGATTATGATGCTAATTCAAAAATTGACCAATAGTTTATTTAAAGGAGCGGAAGTGGGCCGGAGGCTCGCTAGGTTATACGGGGTTAAGCTTGCAGATTTGGCTTTCCCGTTGAAATGAGCATGATGACAAAGTTTTATCGTGCATCTTCTCATCCTGACTTTGATAGCAGAGTTTAGTGATGTGAGGGCCTATCCATGGAGCTCTGACCCCCATATACCCTATCAATCCGGTCGGTCACAGATGAGTGAAAGATTTCCGATCAAGCAACAGTCGAACAAAGTGAACGATTCGCCTGGTAGACTGATCACGCATGTGAAACCCGTAGCCCTGACTTGCCACGAGTATTACATGGAGATTGCGATTAAGGCTGATCTATTTGAGCTTGGTTTACCGGTGGATGCGTCAGAGCTGCGGCTTGGTCCGGACAGTCAATTAATTCCTGCATGTAAAGTGATGGCCTTCTCCTCAAACCAGTTCATCATTGCAGCTGAACTCACTGACTGCGGCACTCAACACTGGGTATGACGAGCAAATTACTTTTACTCAGTTCAAAACTTTTGTATATTTATTTCATTATTGCTTTTTATTTTTTTATATACGTTTTGAGATAACATGTTAAAGTTTCACTCCGTAACTTTAGTCTTTGTGTCATCTTGGACAGTGACACCTAGCGGCTTGGATGTAGCATAATTTAAAATAAACAGTTTTCATTTGCAGATGCTATTGTAGAAATTTAGTATTCACAGTCAGCCATGGTTACTTTAATCAATGAGTGAAAGTGTCAAATAACAGGACGGTTACTGAGATTAAGCGAGTAGTATTCAGCTGGTCATGTGATTCAAACATGGCCGCCCCCATGAGGGGACCCTCTCCATGTAGAATAAAGCTGCTTTTATAAGGTTACTGATATGACTGGAGTCTTCATTTTTTATGTAAGTGGTCATGATTTCCTAAATATATTTCAAAATTACAATTCATGTCTTCAGGAATTAAACTTTTTTTAATGAGGAAAAAATTACTGAGTGCACTTTTAAATGATCCTATATACCTTACTTTTGAACAAACAAAGATTTTTAGAAGAATATCTCAGCTCTGTAGGTCCATATATCGCAAGTAAATGGTGGTGAGAACTTTGAAGCTCCAAAAAGGAGGCAAAGTCAGCATAAAATTAATCCATATGATTCCAGTGGTTTTTTCCGTATCTTCAGAAGTGATCTAATCGATTTTGGATGAGAATAGATCAAAATACAACTTTTTATTTTTTTCACTTGCCATTGCAGTTTTTAGGAACAATCATGATTTCAAGCTCCGTTACACTTCCTAGTGCGCTTTACGCATGCACAGAGATCGATTTGGTCATTATTCACTTTCATTGTATGGACCTCCAGAGCTGAAATATTCTTCTAAAAATCTTTGTTTGTGTTCTGTAGAAGAAAGAAGAAGAAACACATCTGGGATGGCATGAGGGTGAGTAAGTGATGTGAGAATTTTCATTTTTGGCTGAACTATTCCTTTTACATCATTAAAACGTGGTATTTGAAAACAAAACCCACTATAGTAGTTTTCTATATTGGAAATATGGCAAACGGTCCCTTTAAACAACAGGACAACCCAATCCTTCACAGCGTCATTGTCAGTTTCTTCCAAAAAAATAAATGTGCCCATTTATTTATATATATATATATATATATATATATATATATATATATATATATATATATATATATATATATATTTATTTATTAATTATAATTGACAAAACAATGAAAAAATTATAAAAAAATAACACAATCCAAGATGGTTACTGAAAACATGCTTATAATATCTTAGACAGCACATCATAAGTTACTTGCTATTGGATGTTTTTAAGAAAAACTTAAACTCAAAAATGTTGCTATGAAAAGTAATAAATTAATCCTAAAATGAACAAAGGGGTCTAATTTCAAACATTGTCTGTAAAAAGGGAGGGGGTGGGGGCATGAGGGCCCCACTTGTTAAGGATCACCATTAAAAAAATATCAACGATGACGTCATTGTAAATTTGCGAAGCGATTCTTTCAAACAGTTTCAATGAACCGGTTGAAACAAAACGGTTTATTGGTTATGTCATCACATGTTCCCAGATAGCCGTTATATTTTACGTACTTAAACACGTTGTCCATATAAGCGATTATTGCTGTTTATTACTGTTATCAAATATTTTTTTATTAATTACTGCATTTATTGAATGTGTTCCAGTTCAGTTTGTCACTCACACTCTAATGGAATCGTTCATTCCATTGTGTGAACTGGCTTATTGACAACATGTTCAAAGATTCATGCACATCATGAGTATTAAACAATCTATACATGCCTTTCCACCACAAAGATGGTTTTCTTCATGGCAGATCAGCTCTGGTGCAGCATTTCATTTGCCCAGATCCAAAGGCTAAGACTGTAATACTTTTTTTTTTGCTGCAAGCACTGGTTTGTCCTTTTAGACATGCAAATCTAATTTGTTCTTTGCAACTACTTGGGTAAACATAAACAAACCATTTTGGGACAGATTGGTTCAATGAAGACTTTTTGTTCAGATTACAGATGACTCTGTTGTTTACACAAACCTCCTCATCTTCTCTCCGCAACCCTCTCCAGATGGGGTGATTCAACTGGAGAATGCAGTTGTTCCTAGAGAATGCCATTATAGCAGGTAAAGTAGACTGTGCTGTGGAGGTGGTCATGTTAAACTTAAAAAAATTCCTCAAAATATACCATGGTAAAATGTACCTCTTTTGACACTACCATGATGGTAATTGAAGTACTTTTAGTGCCTTATGAATATGGTAATTAAACAGTACCATATTGAAGTGCCCTGGTATTACCATCATTTGTTGAAAAACCCCAAAGAAATGCTTATGGGATGTCTATCATTATTTGGAACCAATTCCCATGAAAAAAAAAAGAACCTTTAACCTACTAGATACACTGAAATTCCTATTTTCATCTCTGTTTTCCCCCAGAATTTCATTGTCTGCCATAGGATCTTATTGGATTCTTTGAGGATTCACGTGTAATCCCATTAGGATTGATTCCAAATGCCATTAACATTCATTTAGAATTAATGTGGGACAATAATATGGGAATTGGGCATGTATTGAAGGAATATTCCTGGTTCAATACAAGTTAAGCTCAATCAACAGTATTTGTGGCATAATGCTGATTACAAAAAATAATAATTTCGACTTGCCCCTCCTTTTCTTTAAAAAAAAGAAAAAAAAAAAAAAAAGAAGCAGAAATCTGGGTTCGAGTGAGGCACTTACAACGGAAGTGAAAAGGGCCAATCTATCAACTTTAAAATACTCACCGTTTTAAAAGTACAGCCACAAGACCTAAACTATATGTGTTAACATGATTTTAGTGTGATAAAATCGCTTACTAACCATATCTGTGTAAAGTTATATCCAATTTTACAACTGTGTCATGACCGCGTACACCATAAACCCTAAAATGACGATTTAAACAACTTTACAGCTCAAATAATAAACTGGTTTTAACAGAAGAATTAATGTAAGTGCTGTTATAAAATTATAAGCTTCACATTTCTGCCTTTTTAAACCCTAAAAAAATGGCCCCATTCATTGCCGTTGGAAGTGCCTCATTGTAACCTCGATTTCTGCTATTTTTGAAATAATTTTCTGTGGTAATAAACATTATGCTACAAATGTTGTCAAGCTGAACTTGTATTGAACCTGGAATATTCCTTTAAAGGCTTGATATACTTCCTACAAAATCGAAGAAAGAATAGTGTGATGACATTTAGAACAAAATTTGGCCAAAAAGGTGTTTTTGAGTTTGTTTTGGTGGTTCGTAACAGCTCACCTGGGTGAAATTTTAACGAAACTTCTTACCGGCTGCTACTGGCTACCAGCAGAGTGGTGGTGGCGTAGTGGGCTAAAGCACATAACTGGTAATCAAAAGGTTGCTGGTTTGATCCCCACAGCCACCACCATTGTGTCCTTGAGCAAGACACTTAACTTCAGGTTGCTCCGGGGGGATTGTCCCCGTAATAAATGAGTCGCTTTGGATAAAAGCGTCTGCCAAATGTAAAAATGTAAACACCTTCTTACTGCCTTTGGTCCATGTCATCGGTAGATGTGACCTGGAGCTCCACCTACTTTGAGGCCGACAGCTATTTTCCGTATAGTCAGTTAAGATCAGTCAACATGAACACATCAGTGTGCAGTTATGCCATAATTGGCGAGCTGCAAATTTATGTACATCTGTATGATCGTTCGCAAGACATCTTCCAAGAACATGTCATGCATTTTAGTTTTTTGTTTAATTGGTCAAAAGGAATCAAATCTACTCAAATACTCTGAAGTGGCCATTCACTCATGTGCCATATGCAGCCGAAAGCCATTCACATATCTGCCCAAAGTAAGCCATCATTCATTTGTCTGTATTCTTCCCATTAACAATCTTTTATACACCCATCTTTGCACCCTAGCAAAAAATGGAATCTAGCCGCAAATTTGCAACTTGTTATTTTCACATGTAAATGAGCTTGTGATATGCAGCAAATGTTTGCCAGAGGTTTGCAGCTCTTCGCCGGTAGTGGTGAACCTCCAACAGACCTTTGGCAACAAAGGACAATTTGCTGCAAGTTTGCCGCAATGCTCATTTACATGTGAAAATTATCATTGCCGAATTTTCGGCAAGTTTGCGGCAAATTTGTCATGAACTAAATTTTCGTAAGGGCAGTACTATCAGCGTCATCATAAATTACTATAACAGTGTAATCAACGCATATTATTGCAGAGTATAGCGTGTTAGCAGATTAGTGTCATGAATTCAGAATGTAAACGACAAATTGTGAATTTTCTACAGCATATATATAACTTTTTGTTTTCTCCCTTTATCTCCCCAATTTGGTATGCCCATTTCCCAATGTGCTCTAAGTCCTATTTGAGTGTTTCATTTGGTGGTACTTGTTGGTGCTTCTTGTACTGCAAACTATTGATGAAATTCAGACATCTCACTAATCGCCTATATTCAATTTGTATTGTTCTTTTTCTCAAGGTGTTTGATGGACGAAAAGCTAACTGGCTCAACATCCCGTTTCCTGCCCAGAATCCAGAATGACAAACTCCAAATTCAGCTGGATGCCTTCAAGTTCCAACAAGAGAAGAGGACAGAGATGTATATAGTGTATTCCCATGGAAACATGTTCTCTGGGACAAAACATTAACATGGTCTGATGGAGGGTTTGTAATGAATGTGAATATGAATGAATATTGGTCAATATTGGAGGAAAAGGGGAGTGGGGATCATTTGTCTTACCTAATTAGGATTTCTTATGATTTTCTAACTATTTACTTTGAATTTTATTTCACTTCTCACTTTGTCATGCAGATATACATCACATGCTCCCTTCAAGTATACCCAGTAATGAATGACGTTAACCCTGTTCATAAAGCATGCTCCTTCATCGACGGAAGGTTTGAATCTTTGACACTTTGACACACAGTATAGTCTAGCGTTGGGTAAAATTCTACATTACAGGGTTCCCACTGTCATGGTGAAAGTGAATAGAAAATATCAGGGAATTTAAAATTAGATTTTCAGGCCAGGAAAATTCATGAAAATTAAGAGTTACTTATAGCAAAGTCTTTTTAGCAAGACAGTCCAATGGCGGCCATCTCTGAAACGCTCTCGGGCAGCTATTTTTCTGTGTAAAGCGGTATACAAGTGCAACTCCTATCTACTTGAATGGGGAAAGACCAATATCTCTAAAACGTTTGGTCAAGTTTACGAACAAATCGGAACGTATTACAAATCAGCAGTAAAATCTGACAACAATATTATCATAAATTGTTCTTTACCTCAGATTATGCTAAAAAATGCAATTTTCCTTTTTTAGCTAATGCACATTTGTGTTCTCGAGTTGATTGACCAGCGATGTCTGTATCTAAAAGGTGATTGGCTCTTTTACCTGCAAGGTGGGCCTTTTCTACATCCTTTTGGGTGTTCAAATTTCTCCCATAATTTTAATAGAAGTGGCCCGTCTCTGCTAAATAGTCTCTGCTTATAGATACACTACGGAATACTGGGCTCTCTATCAACATCTGAAGTTAAAACATAAAATTGCAAGTTACTTGCAGCGCAACATTGAGTGCATTTATACTGTATGCACAGCAGTATGCTAACTACCAAAAATCTGCATATTCAAAAAATTGTAAACGAAAACTGTTTACATGAGAATTGAAATTATAGGGTTATTCTCTGCCTTTGACGTCAAAACATAAAATGTAATATTCAAAACATTTGTGAACAATGAATAAGCCGATGATGTGCCGATAATGAGCAAAAATCAACGCATACCAATTGGTTTATGCTTAAACCGTTTATGACCTTACTCCAATAAAAGAATGCTGTTTTATGGCATTTACATGACTTGTCTGCTTAAGCCCAAAGATCTCCTGACCTCCTCACACACGCATTCTTGACTTGCACAACTCATGTTGTTTACCAGCGACTACATCTTCTAGAGCTTCTTCGTGACAGCAACAGCTCAAATGTGAGTGTTGCCACCTTGTGGACCCACGAATTATAGCAATAATTCCATGCGAATTATGCGTGTTCAAAGACATGGGGTTAGAAAAATTGGGCTGCGTGCGTTCAGTGCTCGAGCACTCTGCTGATGACAAAATTTGCGTCATTCATCCTCTACGCAGACGCTCAGCATTCGCGTCTGACCAGAGTAAACTTTGCGCTTTAAGCATAATCTGTGTAAAGCAGACAAATAGTGCAAGCAAACATCGGTTGTGCTTTGGCACTGCTGAAAAAGATTTAAGTATATCTGTTGTTGCCTGGTGATCACCATATCACCAGCTAGAGATGTATATCCAAAGTAGTTTACAGACATGACGTAAACACGCAAGGACGAATGAGGAAATCACGAGTTACTGGAAAAGTCATGGAAATAAATTGGTCAAGATGTGTGGGAACCCTGACATTTGATAATTATCATACTGCTTGCTAGTTGCAAACAGTAACTGTTGGTACTTTGTTTCTTTTGGGAACAAACCTCAAGTTTCCCTCCTTGTCCTATTTAACCTACAAGCTGGTGCTCTGCAGATGGAGATGATTGGGCTTGTTACAGCTGCCAAAAACAGAAGAATTACGCTCCGTCCTTCCGTTTCAAGCAGGAACAATTTGGGCCACCTGCCGCTTCCATAACAGACCAGACCTCATCTACCCACAGGCTCAGCAAATTCCAACCCAGGATTCAAAACAGTTCTGGAAGTTCCTTAAATGTCCTCCAAACACCATGTGAGCCTGTTCCTCCCTCCTGGAGGAGAATAATTGACCCTCAGGAGGAGGAGAGTGGATCAGTGGGTAAGCAGTGCTGGTGATTGGCCCTGTACCAAATGGTGCCTTCAGCCCTTGTAGTCCACACTTTAGTGATGTTATGTCGAATAGACTAGGTAGTAGTCTGCTGTTAAGTTTGCACCATTGTGGGCTCTGCAAAAGGGCATAGCAACTCATTAGGGCTCATTAGCAACCTTGTAAAATAACAAATTACTTGTCCATATTCACTGAATTTGGCTGTTGTTATTCTTTAGTAGTTATCAATGTAACGGCTCTTAATCTTAAAACTCTTGAAGGTGAAGTGTGCAATTTTTGCACCACTAGCGTCACTAATGAGTTTTGCAAAAATGTGAAAAGCTTGCCAAGACAAACCTTGATGTTGGCTTTACAAAGCCTTATCTGAAGGTTTATAAACTTGAATTTGAAGGTTTTACAGGTCAGACAGAAAGCTAGACACAGAGTCAGAGAAAGAATGGCCACATCCACACTAATGTTTTCGGTTAATCTATACTGTTTCCTAACATCATTGTTCTTCAAATTATGCAGTACTAGAGTGTTTTCGTGAAGTCTTGTTGATTTCAGTTTATTGTAGATATACACACTGCACCTGTGTGGATGTGAGGCGTAATCATAGCGAAATAAATTAATTTTTAACCAAAAACGTATTAGGGTGGAAGTGGCCTAAGACTTTAAGCGTAAGTGTGTGTTTTGACGGTTGGGGGATTGAAATTACGAACACTTCGTTTCAGAATCTTGGCCCATTTGAACATTACATCAGTGAAATGCTGCCTTCACGTGCTTTATCGTAAATACTAGTTTCCCACTCAGAAGTTGCACATGAATGACTCCCAAGTCGTAATTAAGACTGGGAAACTAGGAGATAATTTTTATTCCCAAGTTTCCAAGTTAGGAGTCTTAACTTTCAACATGGTGGAGGAGAGTATGGTTTCTGTAGTGAATGACAGGTTTTATAAATTTTTCTAAATACAGGTAACTGTTGGCGCTTTCCATTTTGGTCATATTCATTTATGTATATCAGCAACTATTTGATGCATGTTGTACATTTTTACACCGTGAAAATAGCTTGTATTTGACAAATTCCATTATCGTCAGCAAGCTAACTGAGTAATATGTATTATGGTGTGACTGATGTCAAAATAAAAAAATATGTATGAATGCGTCGTCCGGGTTTCCTGTGCTTTCCAACAACAAAGCACTTGAATGCGAAGTACTCATAATTCCCACTTCAGAAATGGGAAGTAGGATAATTCTGATAGCACATGAAGGCAGCATAAATCCATGGAATTTTTGGTCATTTTGAAGGGCGGGTATGGGAAAACTAAGTCTGATCTGTCATAAAAGACATAGCACACTAAGTCAGAACAGTTTGAAGGTCTGTGCCAAATTTGTTCAATGTATCTTGATCTGTAGAAGTTAGAGTCAGAAATAATGGTCTTGATTAAGGGACTTGGGGGAATCTCTTAACTCCCAAGTGTGTAGAATAAAGAGGGTCGCACACTAGACGTGTCTGGTGGATGACATGGCACATTCAAAGATTTGAAACAATTGTTTTCTATGACTGTATGCACACCATCGCTGCCGTCTGTCATTTGTGCCCAGCTACAACTCTGTAGGCTGCTCAATTCTGCTGTGTCACAGAACGCCACTTATATAGTTTTCGTTAAATTTGTCCCAAATCATTATATAGCGACATTTATTATTTACTTTAGCTATGGCTAGAAAATACATTGTATAAACGTCGCCATTTGTAATCTTTCAGTTTGCGCAGTTGCACGGTTTTCATACACCAACTTGCAAACTCTGTCACATTGGTCATTTTGCAAATACCTTCGTGACTTTTGTTTGTACGGTGACGAGTCACAGCTTTGGACTGCCACCTGCACAGCACCGACGCGTCCTGTGTCCCATGTCCTTCCCGCAACGTGCCGTGGCGCTTCTCGTCCAGTGTGCGACCGGCTTAACATTATGTTGGCTTAGTCAACATACTAACCATTTTGATAAATGTTGGTCATAGGATGGGAACAGGAGAAGACATTGGGTCCACTGGCCATCTTTCCAAAGAAAGCCGAAATGGGATTTCTGGCTCCCCCCAGAGTGAAGGAGGGTGTTCCGCATTTTCCTTCTCCCAGTAAAGACAAGAAACCAATGCCTCATAGCAGCCTATGGAAAAATGGTGTCACTGAAGAGATGGGTTTGTATTCGACACATGCTGCAGTCTATAATGAATGCATTTTAAAAGCTGATTAAGTCTTGTCCTGGACTGATTTGAAATTTCAATGGTCAACCATTAATGGTGTAACTGGGTCAAGAACTAGAGAACCATCCCCTAAATTATCTTTCTGTGTGTGTACAGAATACAGGAGTGGTTCCCGAAATTAGGTGAAAATTTCTTCCCTTAGAGATGACCTAATTTTGTGTGTTAACTTTTTTAAACTTTGTAAAACATATTTAACTACTTTTAAACTTTACATCCTTGGCTTTAACAGTTCAATAATTTAGACTGCTGTTTTAAGCATTATTATTGTCCCACCAGACACTGAAGGTGATGTAACTAGTCTCCCCACTTTGGAACCCACTGAACTTCCCAATATCACTGCAAGTGAACCAGAAGAAGAGCTGGAAGAAGAGGAGGATAACAGTAATTACTATGAAGAGGAAAAAGGAGAGGCAAGAGAAGCTATTAAAGACATGTGGAAAACTAAAGTCTTGCCAGAAAACGGTACATTTTCTTCCTCCCCTTGTGGTGGTATCCTATTCTTAAGCATATTTTAAAATGTACTTTTCTGAATTGAAATCAACTTAATTTAATGGAAAGTTTAGAAGTACAGTATTTTTCCTCTAAGCTTAGTTACATTGTTTGATGGAATGCATGTTTTTGCTCTGGGAATAATTTTGTCTTGCAGATCTGGAGGAGCTCTTCACAATTCCTGCCTCTACAACTGATGAAGACTATGGAGTGACTGCATTGAGTACAAGCTCTTCTCTACTAGATGAGGTGGAGCAGACTTCCACACATCACCCTCTTAAGGGCTCCTTGGTGACAAATCTATGGAAGGCTATGGATGCTGACAAAGATGAAATGGATCCAACAGTGGTGGAGGACAGCCTAGTCCTTATAACACAAGCAGAAATAAATGCATAACCAAAGTTTCGCCATTTGAACTGATAGTTTAAGAAATAAACATTCCAGGATATCATTTTGTTTGAGTTATTACAGCTCATAGGTTGTGTCAATGTATATGGCAAGATAAAGGATCTGTTCTGCACTGATTTTTGATGGAATACTTTTGTGAAAACACATTTTATTTTTGATATCCTATTCTAGTAAATGAAATCACATATCAAATGGTTGATGCAAAGACCAAGTTGTGGAGTATGCATTCTCCAATGATGCAAACTAGGTGCCTAAAGAAACTGAGCGATGTTGGTGACATCCTCTACCACATTTTGGCTACATGCTCTGTTTTCAAGAAATATGGGTGTTTGCTGTAATCCAAGTCAATTAATGATTTCAAATACTGATATAAAGGAAAATAAGTTTACTTTAACACACTATACACCACATATAGTTTAGCTAGTGTCTATAAGTGGGCTCTAAACGTGACTGTTCTTTGCGTATGTTGCTCATTTTATTCACAGAAATCTGCCTGTTTTATCTTTTCGGGAAGAACACCTGTGGTAAATATTAGAAACTAAGATGATGTAATTTGGCTGGATTGTAGTGAAGACTGTATTATAAAAATATTTTCCTTTGCTAAGTGCATGAATTGTCCAAGCTTATTTCCTTTATAAATAGTGGAAACAGTAGGTCAAATACCAATTTTCAATATATAATTGCAATATTGCAAAAAAGAATCTGCCCATAGCGAATTTTACACACACAAAATCTTCTAAATCCTCTCCTTTTTAGAGCCTTGCTTAAAGGGTTAGTTCACGCAAAAATTAAAATGCTCTAATCATTTACTCACCCTCATGCCATCCCAGATGTGACTTTTTTTCTTCTAAACACAAAGATTTTTAAAAGAATATCTTGGCTCTGTAGGTCCTTACAATGCAAGTGAATGGTGGTGAGAACTTTGAAGGTCCAAAAAGCACATAAAGTCAGCATATAAGTAATCCAGTGGTTAAATCTATATCTTCAGAAGCAATATGATAGGTGTGAGTGAGAAACAGATCAATTTTTAAGTCCTGTTTACTATAAATTCTCCTCCCTGCCCATAGATGGCGATACATGGAAAAAAAAAAGATTTTGAAAGTGGAGATTTATTGTAAAAAAAGGACTTAAGTATTGAATTGTTTCTCACCCAGACCTATCATACTGCTTCTGACAACATGGATTTAATCAAGTCAATTTTATTTGTAAAGCGCTTTTAACAACACACATAATTTCAAAGCAGCTATACAGAAAATTATGCTTTAAAAGAAAAAGCTGTAATATAATAATGTCTTTGAGTCATAATAGTGCGGTTTAATAAAAAAACATGATTGTAAATTGTGCCTTAAAATAAACAAGTACAAATAATTATATTTATATTTAGATCCCCGTTGAGCAAGCCGAAGGCGACTGTGGCAAGGAAAACAAAACTCCATAAGATGGAGAAAATAACCTTGGGGGAAACCAGGCTCACTGTGGGGGCCACTTCCCGTCTGACTAAACAACATGAATATAATGCCAATATTAGTTATTTATGTGTAGTACAAGTCAAGATTTCAAATTAGTAAACTAAGTAAGTGTTAAGGGCAGTGCTGAGTAGTAACGGATTACATGTGATTTAAATTATGTAATAAGATTACAAAAATCAAGTACTTGAAATTGGATTAAAATACATTTTCAAATACTCTTAACTGGACTACAGTTACTTTTTTATAGATTACATGATTACATATGTAATCTATAAAACAAGACAATGACAGTAAATTGTTAATAATTTATTGATAATTTTCATATCAATATCATCATATTCTTACCCTGAAGTGCAATAGTCTCACAGATGTACATTATGAGTCAGCAAACGAGTTTTTTAGCAAAGGATTCAAAAGATTCGAGTCACTGGGATGATTCTCTTTACTCATTTAATTAAGAACAACTGCGTGAATGAATAAAATGCACCCGAATACGCATGCGCACTCCTTCAGTTTCTATCTGCCACGATGACAGAGAGTAACATTATAGGAATTATGGTTTTATTAAGTGTCTGCGTTACAGGCGCCATTCGTACTTTAAAAGATGGGCCGAAGATAGGGCCAGACGGCAGACAGTACAAAACTGCATTTCTACCTAGAGGCGATCTTACAGACGAGCCGCAGAGCAGAGTTGTACCTGTCCAGTTGCGGTGCACTGCGCAGAGCATGATTGTGATCATCCGTGCCGACCTGCACTCGAACGGCCGTCAGGTCACTGCCAAAGAGCTGCACCTCGGCCGGTCAACAAAGAGCTGCGAAGCGACACCTTACAGTGACACTGAATATGTGATTGAAGCGGATTTGCACCTGTGTGGCTCTGAGTTATCGGTATGTAAGAGATCAAAATTGGTACTACCAACAAAGCCACCAATTTGTGATTCCCAGAACGACTTCCTAACCTTTATATTCTGATATCCTTACTGCATGTCAGTTAATTAATGATTAAAATAAGTTAAACACATTATCATACCTACATGAGCCTATATGGAGGATTAAATTAATATGTAAGATGCAATTCTCCCATTGCTATGCAATATTTGCTGTAACTTTATTTTTCTTTTATATCCGTGTAATTTTTTGAATTTCACCCATTAGGACCTTTGATGATTCTTAGAGAATTATTATTTGGTCCTATTAGGATTGATTCCAAATTATATAATGAATATATACATGATTTCAGCAAATATATGATTTTCGCAAATGATCCCTTATCAATAAAATGGGATCAAACAAAAGTATTCTACGATCCCACTGGATGAACCGAAATACAGTGGCGAGAAAAAGTATGTGAAACCTTTGAAATTTCCTGCATTTCTGGAATAATTATGTATAAAATGTGGTCTGATCTTCACCTAAGACCTAATAATAGACGAACACAATCTGCTTAAAGTAATGACAAACAAATAATTATAGTTTTCATGTTTTTATTGAACATGTTGTTTAAATATTCACAGTCCATACTGGAAAAGGTATGTGAACCCTTGTTTTTAATAACTGGTAGAACCTCCTTGAGCAGCAATAACCTCCACCAGACATTCCTGTAGCTGTTGATCCGCTTGTATATCATGGAGGAGGGATATTACACCATTCCTCCCTACAAATTTGTTCCAGTTCATTAATATTTCTGAGATTTCTTGCATGAGCAGCCCTCTTCCGGTCATCCCACAAAATCTCAATTGAGTTAAAGTCTGGACACTGACTTGGCAATTCCAAAACACACATTTTCTTCCTCTTCAGCCATTCTGTTGTTGATTTCTTGTGTGTTTTGGGTCACTGTCTTGTTGAATCACCCAACTGTTAGATAGCAGACTGCTACCCTGACATTTTCCTGTAAAATCCCTTGATACAATTTTGAATTAATCGTTCCCTCAGTGATTGAAAGCTGTCCAAAACCATGATGCTTCCTCCACCATGCTTCACAGTTGGGATGAGGATTTGGTGTTAGTGTGCAGTGCCTTTTTCCTCCAAATATACACAGAAGAGCCAAAACATTATAACCACCTGGCTAATATGCTGTTGGTCCTTTGCGTTCTGTCAAAACGGCACCGACCCGCCAAAGCATGGACTCTACAAGACCCCGAAAGTGTCCTGTGGTATCTGGCACCAAGACATTAGAAAGCGATCCTTCAAATCCTGTAAGTTGCGAGGTGGATAGGACTTGTTGGTCCAGCACATCCCACAGATGCTTAATCGGATTGAGATCTGGGGAATTTGGAGGCCAGGGCAACACCTTGAACACTTCATGATGTTCCTCAAACCATTCCCAAACAACGAGTGCAGTGTGGCTGGGCGCATTATCTTGTGGAAAGAGGCCACTGCCATCAGGGAAAACCATTGCCATGAAGGGGTGTACCTGGTCTGCAACGATGTTTAGGTAGGTGGCACGTCACATCCACGTGGGTGTCCACGTGAAAATGGGACTCATCGGACCAGGCGACCTTCTTCCACTGATCCAAGGTCCAGTTTTGACACTCGCGTGCCCATTTCAACGGTGGACAGGTGTCATCATGTGCACTCTGACCGGTCTGTGGCTATGCAGCCCCATACACAGCGGGGCGCGATGCACTGTGCGTAACCATCGTTAAAATTTTATGTGACTTGTGCCACAGTAGACCTTCTGTCAGTTCGGACCAGATGGGATAGCCTTCGTTGCCCTCGCGCATCGATGAGCCTGGTGCGCCCAACACCCTGTCGGCGGTCTGTGGTTTATCCCTCCTCGGACCACTGTCGGTGGGTACTCACCACTGCTGACTGGGAGCACCCCACCAGCCTTGCCGTTTCAGAGATGCTCTGACCCAGTTCTCTGGCTATAACAATTTGGCCCTTGTCGCTCAAGTATTTACTCCTGCCTATTTCTCCTGGATTCAACATGTTGACTACAAGAACTACCCAGACCTTGTCATGTGGCCTTATTAGGAGATGATCAACGTTATTCGCTTCACCTGTGAGTGGTCACAATGTTTTGGCTCATCAGTGTTGTGTTGTGTGTTTCTGCCAAAAAAGTTCAATTTTGTTCCATCTGTCCACAGAACATTAATCCAGAAGCTTTGTGGAGCATCAAGCTGGTCTTTCGCAAACTTGAGATGTGCAGAAATGTTTTGTTTGGAGAGCATTGGTTTCCTCCGTGGTGTCCTCCCATGAACTCCATTCTTTTTCAGTGTTTTTCTTTTAGTTGACATGAACAGAGATTTAAGCAAGTTCAAGAGATTTCTGCTGATCTTTTGCTGTTTCCTTTGGGTTCTTTTTCACTTCCTTCAGTACTGCATGTTGTGCTCTTGGGGTGAACTGTGCAGGACGCTCACTCCTAGGCAAACTAACAACAGTGCTGAATTTCCTCCATTTGTAAACAATTTGTCGTACTGTAGATTGGTGAACATCAAGGTCTTTTAGAAATGTTTTGTAGCCTTTTCCAGCTTCACACATCTCTTCTTCTCAGGTTCTCTGACATTTGTTTATATCAGGGCATAGTTGACAGGCTTCTTGAGAAGTTCAGACTCTGTCAGTACCCAGACTGTACTGTTTTTATACAGGAGGGCACCTCTAAAGTCCACACCTACAATCTCAGATCACTGACTGGAACACCTGCCTCCAGTTAGCTTTGTTAGGAGTCAGAAGCCCAGAGGTTCACATACATTTTCTTATTTATATATATAAATACATATAAGATTATTTTTATATTTATTTGGTTATTTATTCAGTATTTCTGTATCTAGTAGGATCTAAATTGATTCTTAGATGATTCTTGTTTGATCCTATTATACATTACCTAAATTCCTTATTTAATTGCTTATTTAATTCTCAGATTGAGGGAGATCATTTGGTTTATTCAAACCAGTTGATCTACACCCCTGTGAAGAACAGTTTTGGTATTGTGAGGACAAGTGGTGCTGCTATTCCTATTGAATGTCACTACAAAAGGTTTGGACTCTCACTGTATGCTTATCATAATTTATAGATCTTGCCGCCTTTTTGCATAATTACTGTATGTTTGCTTCAATATACTATACAGGACTCACTTTGTCAGCAGCACTGATGTGAAGCCAACCTGGGAGCCATTAACATCTACAAAAGCAGCTATGGAATTTATCAGTTTTTCCTTTAAATTGATGAATGGTGTGTGTGTGTGTGTGTGTGTGTGTGTGTGTGTGTGTGTGTACAATTAGGTTAAATAAAATGCCTTTTTAGTTTTTTCTTTATGACCTTTCTGCCCCTTGCTGCTTTTAGATGATTGGAGGACTAAAAGGTCTTCCTATGTGTACCACCTGGGTGATATGATGAATATCCAAGCTTCTTTCCTGAAAGAGAAGCATGCTTCCTTCAGATTAGTAATGGACAGTTGTGTGGCCACTCTGCAGCCTGACATCGCATCAGTGCCTCGCTACGTGTTCGTTCAGAACCATGGGTCAGTCGAGATTCCACGGCCTATATTTCAGAAATATGAAGTGCAAGAATTTGCAAATCTCTTTTTTGTGCATGCTATTGTTAATACTGAATTTGGCACCTTAATATTTTCTGAGGAACCAAAGGCCATGTTTATATTAATATACTAATTTTACTATTTTGTGATTTGACCATTTGGTAATGAAGTAATCGCAGCCACATCTCTTTTTGATAACAGGACAAATGAAACAATTATTGTGGAAAAATGCTTTTTTCTAAAACAATTTTTAAAAAATAGTAGGCAGTAAACCGTGTTAACTCTGCAGTATTCAGTAAGTACAAAGTTAGAGTTTCATTCCGAACTTTGCCATACAGTGAGGCCATTGACATTTCTGCCATTACAGACTCCATCTCAAATGGTCAATAGGAATAAATACAATGTTCGGACCCTCGGGTTCCAGAGAAGTGGTCATTCATTATAAAACATTTCAAATCCAAGTTGCATCTGTTTGAACAAATCTAAATTGACACTTAAACTCTTTGCGATATATTTTAGAAATTATATAAAACATTTTATTCACATCACACTGACGATTGTGATAGAAATGTAAAACTATAAATACTTGTTTAACAATAGAATTCCTGTCCCTTGTGTTGTAGTTGTCTTACTGACTCTAAAATGCCAGCCTCCAGTGCCCGTTTCTTGCCTCGAAAACAAAACCACGTGCTTCAGATGCAGATGGATGCTTTCCGTTTCTACGAAGACCACAGAAACTCTGTGAGTCCTTCATAAACTAATGCATTTCATTCCATAGTATGGTAGGAATGTGTTTTGTCATTCAAAGGGTGATTTTGAAGTTTTTTTTTTTAAGTGAGGCTATTACATATTCTCTTTCATTTTTATGATCTAGATCTATATTACATGCCATCTGAAGATTCAGGAATTGAATATCATGAACAAAGCCTGTACTTATTCTGGACAAAGGTATCAGTGTATGGTTATTGTTGTTTTTTTTTTTTTTTGTCTAGATAACCTCCATTATTGGCTAGAATTACCATTGCAATACCAGAGGCAGAACTTCAATTCTTAAAATTCTTAAATTTGATGTTTGGCATGAAGCTTGGTGATATTTCCCCCTGTAATCCAGAATAGACAGTATATTTTATATTCAAGTCATGGAGAGCACTTGGAAGGAAAACATTTACAAGATATGCTAAATGAAATAACAGGGATGCAAACTACTCACCTCTCAGCTAAAGTCACCTTTTCTGAAGCTAATTTGCCCAAATTGTTTGGTAGAATTTCCTACATTTTACTTAAATAACTTGAAAGTGTTACTTTAAGCTTAAACACTTGAAAAAAAGCTTTAAATTCAACAAACAAATCAACTGAAAAGATATTTCTGGAACACCTGCTTTGAACCTCTCTCACCTTTTTCACCTCTCATGAGTTTGCATCCCTGAAATAAGAACTGCACTGTCTTAAAGGGATAGTTCACCCAAAAATGTACTAACCCTCATGCCATCCCAGATGTGTGTGACTTTCTTTCTTCTGCTGAATACAAAGATTTTTAAAAGAATATTTCAGCTCTGTAGGTCCATACAATGCAAGTGAATGGTGACCAGAACTTTGAAGCTCAAAAAGCGCATAAACTAAACATCTCTCTCCTTATCCCTTCCCCTAGAGTCCTCCAAAACCGCCAGATACCTACCCCACTTCCTGAAAAATAAGTCCTCCAGCCCCAGCCTTCCATCTATCATCTTCTCAAAAGCCGCCACCCTCCCCATCTCCGCACACCACTCTGGAAATGGTGGTGCTCCGTCTGACAACTAACCCCTTAAAATAATTTGTCTGCCAATCATCACGCCAGTCAGAACCTAATTTTTCATATATTTGTCCCCTGAATTTATAACTTCCTCATTGCCCAAAATGCAAAGTCTGGGGCAAAGTCAAATTTGAGTGCCCAGAATATCACACAAATAATTCTGAACCTTTAACCAAAACTCTTGGATCTTAACGCATCCCCAAAAAACATGGGTTGTGTCTCTAACTTCTGTTTGGCATCACCAGCAGGTGGGTGTGCTTTTAAGACCAAGCCTATATAATCTAGAGGGGGTCCAATAAAATCTTTGTCAGTTCTTAAATTGCATAAGGCGCACCCTTGCATCTCTAGATGCAGACTTGACATTTTTCAGAATCTTAGTCCACACGCCATCCTCCAATACCAAGTTCAAATCTTTCTTCCATAATCTCTTAATAGAAGTTAAAACTCCATTCCCCAGACTCTGAATCAGCAGGGAGTAATACACTCATGCCTCATGACCTTTCCCAAAAGCAGTAATCACCTCTCCCAAAGTATCTGCCATTTTAGGGGGGTATGTGCTACTCCCAAAAACAGTACAGAGCATGTGGCGCAGCTGTAAATACCTATAAAACTGAGATCTGGGAATCCCAAAATGATGACCCAATTTCTCAAAAGATCTCAACACTCAACTCTCATACAGGTCGCCGAGTGTAGGAACCCCCCTCACAATCCACTCTGACCAACAGAAAGGGGACTTATTAATATATAATTTTGGGTTCAGCCATATGCTCGAGGCAACATTTAAATAAATGTCCGAATTAAATACTCTGGCCACTCTTGTCCAAATCATGTGCAAATGTGAGATAACGGGGTGTGACTTAACTTCTTCAGTTAGTTTGACAGAAATGCTTTGCAATGGTGAAATAGGGGCAAGGACTTCCTGTTCAATAGAAAACCAGGGAGGGGCTCTTTCAGGCGGAAGCAACCAATGAGCCAAATGTCTGAGACCGAATGCATAATAATAAAAAAAATCTTGGGTAGGCCTAGCCCACCTTTGTCAATCGGCCTATGTAATTTGTTGAAATGTAGTCTGGGACGTTTACCATTCCAAATGAAGAACTTTGCTATGTTATCAAATTGCTTGAAATAAGAGAGGGGGAAATCTATAGGGAGTAACTGTAGCAGGTAGTTGAATTTTGGAATACAGTTCATTTTAATAACATTAACCTTCCCAATCATCGATAAATGTAATGAAGCCCATCTGTCCACATCGCTCGAAAACCTTTTTATTAAAGGGTCAGAATTAACTCTAACTAAATCAGACAAATTTGCTGGGAATAAAATGCCCAAATACTTAATGCCCTGTTTGGGCCACTGCAAGGTGCCCGGCTGGAAGGCCGTTACTGGGCAGTATGCTGTCAGAGACAAAGCTTCGGATTTAGACCAATTGACTTTGTATCCTGAGAGCTTGGAAAAGGAATTAATAATTCTGTGGAGGCAAGGCATAGATCTAGTAGGGTCAGAGACAAATAATAAAATATCATCTGCGTAAAGCAAAAGCTTATGCGCCATGCCTCCCGCCATCACCCCTGGAAAATCATCCTCCTTTCTTATCGCGGCTGCTAATGGTTCCAGGGCAAGACAGAACAATGAGGAAAGAAGGCAGCCCTGCTGAGTGCCCCTATTCAGAGTAAAAAAATCTGAAATTAATCTATAAAGTAACTTAATCCATCCAATAAAAGTACTCCCAAACCCATTCATTTCCAAAATCTTAAAAAGATAATCCCATTCTACCTTATCAAATGCCTTTTCGGCATCAAGTGAGATGGCAGCGAATGGAGTCTGATCATTCACTACTGACCGCATGATATTGATGAAACGCCTAATGTTATCAGAAGAGCTACGGCCCCGAATAAACCCCACCTGATCTATATGTATAAGAGATGTCATAACCGGTTAGCCAAAATTTTTGACAACATTTTTACATCTAGCTGGATCAGGGAAATTGGACGGTAACTTTTACACTCGCTTGGATCTTTGTCCTTTTTTAAGAATCAGACTGATCCGGGCTTGTGTCATGGTTGGCGGAAGTTTTCTGTTCTTTAATGATTCTGTATAAACTTCTAGCAAAAGTGGAGCCAGTTCTGTAGCATAAGATCTGAACATTTCAGCAGCAAATCCATTTGGCCCTGGAGCCTTGCCAGTAGGCAGGGCCTTAATTACCTCGTCGATCTTTTCCGAGGTTATCTCAGAATCGAGAGTTTTTTTGCTCAGTCTTCAGTTTAGGAAGATCTAATGGTTCCACAAAGTTTCTAATATCTTCATCAGTAGATGAAGACGTGGAACTATAAAGATCAAGATAGAATTCTTTAAAGGCATTATTAATATCAATGGCCGAGGTAAAAATTTCACCCCCAGCAGATTTTACTGAAGGAATGGTAGAAAAAGACTCTCTGCTTTATATATCTAGCCAAAAGCTTCCCTGCTTTGTCCCCTGACTCAAAATAAGACTGTCTTGCCCTGAATAACCAAAACTCCACTTTCCATGACAAAATGGTATTATATTTGTATTTCAATCGTGTCAATTCTCTGAGGCCATCAGACGACATTCTGTGCTTCAGCTCTGCCTTGGCACTTTCAATATTCCCTTCCAACTCCACGAGTTCTCGTGCTTTGGGTGTTTTGATCAATGAGGCATACTGTATGATCCAACTCCTAAGAACTGCCTTAAGTGCCTCCCAAGCCACGCCCACAGAGGATACTGAGGACCAGTTGGTCTCCTTATAAACACTGATTTCAGTTTTTAACATTTGTTGGAAAACAGGATTTTGCAAAAGGGATACGTTAAAGTGCCAATTATATGATTTCTTTTTCTCAGTTTGTGCCAACACCTCTAAACTCTCCAGAGTGTGATCTGCGATTAAGATGTTTCCAATTGAGCAATCAACAACAGATAAAATGAGGTTTAGATATAAAAAAAAAAACATCTAGAATAAATCTTAAGGACTGATGAAAAAAAAAATTTATAGTCTCCACCAGATGCGTTCAAAAGTCTCCAAATATCTGCAAGACCAAGATTTTTACACATCCTGTGAAGTGTCACAGTTGCTCTAGTGGGCTTACACACTTTTGCTTCACTATGATCAAGGACTGAATCCATCAAAAGATTAAAGTCTCCTCCCAATATTATATCATGAGGGGTGCCAGCGGCTTGCAACATCCCTTCAAGATCTATAAAAAAGCCCTGATCGTCAGCGTTAGGTACGTAAATATTAGCCAAAATCAAACTTTGCCCCTGAATTTCTGCTAAAACAATAATGACTCTTCCTGATTTATCTATGGTCTGTTTGAGAAATTTGAATTGTAGATGTTTACTTATCAATGTAATGACTCCCCTGCTCTTACTTGAGCCCGCACTAAAGAAAACATGTCCACTTCATATCTTCCCAAATTTTTCAGCTTCCTGCTGGGAAAGGTGCGTTTCTTGAAGAAACACTATATCTAATTTCTTACGCTTAAGAAAATAAATAACCTTCCTTCTTTTTTATGGGGTGCCCCAACCCATTCACATTCCATGTGGAGAGAGATAATCCCCTCATATTAACATTTGATATAATAGAAAAAAATAAATCGTGTGTGAAAAACAAGATTATACGGACCACATTCCAACATTATTGCAACTATCAAACCCCGAACTCCCCCTGAACCAAACAAACAGAAAAACGTGCGCTTTAATCCCGCGCATGACAGCGCCAACCGCCGTTAATCCCTCTAAACTCGAAAGGTCCATGTACGCATACGAGAGTCCCTGCGACAACTTTGCCATCGGATTGCTCAAGTCCAATGCTTCTGCACAAATATTTGTATGGCAAAATTACATAACAGAAAATACTTTGTAAAACAGACCCCAGCCAATAGGCAGAATAAACACAAAGAACATATAGATTCATTCACAGAACTGACTCGAAGGCGTGTTCCTCCACAAAACAAATTCCAGCTGATATAAAGCCGTTCAGTTTCCTTGGACAGACAGACAAGTGTTCAGTGAGTCAGTTGTTATGAGTTCGGCAGATGACGTAATCATTCTAATGTCCCTTAAAAATATTCCACAAAAACAAACTCCAGCCAACAGGAGGCATAAGCACAAAGAATGAACAGATTCAACCACAACTGTCCCGAAGGAGAGTTATTCAACAAAACAAGCTCCAGCTGCTAGACGGAACCAGCACAAAAAACATTCAGGTGCCCCGGTTTCTCGAATGGTCAAGTGTGTATTGAGCAAGTCAAATTCACTCGGAGGCTGCATAAAAAAAATATGCCATGACTTACTCAGTCTGTCAACTTTATAAAAGACATCCTTGTGTAGGCATGAAGATATTTTGTAGTCGTTCTTAGTATCCATTCTCAATCTGGCTCCATCCGCTAGATGGAGCCAGCGCAAAAAGAAACAAAAATGGCGCCCAGCTTCCTTAGACAGCCAGAGTAAGTACAGCGAGTTAATCCACTCTGGAGCTACATGAAAAACCCCAAATGGCTTACTTACCCATTGTTTTCATAAAAGACAGTGCTTGCTTGGGGCACGTAAATACCCTGTGACCATCCTTCGTTTCTACTCTCAGTCTGGCCGGAAACATCAGTGCAAAAGTGATCTTCCGTTGAGGTAAGTGTTTCTTACATTCCTTGAACCGATCGCATCTCTCTCTTGTTGAATTTGCAAAGTCCGGGAACAAGAAAATGTGACTCTTCCAAGAAAATCTTCCAATTTTTCCAAAATGGATTCCAAATCTGTTTTTGATGCGGGCGGATTAGCGGATAATTCCCTTTCTGATGACTCAAGATAATCGATCCGTCTTCAACTTCTGCCACTCTTTTGACCAACTCAGAGAATTTTGTTTCCATCGCCGTAATCGATCGCCGTATTACAGCGAGATCCTCCAAGTCAGCAACAACCTTCGTCAGCATCACCGAGATGTTGGACCGTTGACGCTGAATTTCTTCTCCCGACGTGCCATCCAAATTGAGTCCCTGGTCCGCAGGCTCGCCAGAGGTTTCAGTTAGAGTACGTAAGTGTCTTTTAATGTCTCCAGAGTCTGAGGATTTTGACCTCTTTGCCATGTTTACCTCAAAGAGCAAATGTGTAACTGGTGAATCAAATCTCACTGAATTAAACATTAAAATAATTAAAAAACTAGCAAAGTGCGCAGAGCCAGTCGCTCACATGTCTGCTTCTCGCATGGCGTCATGTGACCTCCCGTTTTGGACCCTGCTGACTTGCATTTTATGGACCCACAGAGCTGAAATATTCTTTTAAAAATCTTTGTGTTCAGCAGAAAAATATAAGAAAATAAAAAAATTTGGGTAATCTATTTCTTTAAAATTGCATTGACATGGTTGTAAGATTAAATTAGCACCACAACAAGTTCTATAATACCTGGAAATCTACTCATTGGCATTCCTGTCTCAAAGACAGTTGCTCAGCTGATGCACGACCCCTCAGAAGTATGCAGCCTGCTGTAATAACAATTCGGAGATTCTACTCTGAGATGTTTACATCCTCAGACTGCGAAATGATTTCTTTCTAATGCCAAAACGATCCATGTGTGTCTTTGTTGTTGATGACAGAAAAATACTTAATCGCTCCATTAATACACCTCTGTGTTCTTGAAAATGTTTAATAATAAAGAAAGCACTCCAGGTAACACTGGCCATAACAAAATGGAATATGAAACAGAAATATGTTTAACTACAGTACATATAACTGTTGAGGCTGTCGTCATATTGGTTCTTTTTACATGACGTCATGACTATTATAGATTAAGAATTTACAACTTGTTATTATGATTTCTGCGAAGTTGAGGAGCAACCACATCAAGTCAGGATCTTGTTATTATGGTAATTCCGACATGATGTGAACGCACCATACAGGTTTTCTTAGCCAATCACCTGATATAAATCCTATCTGACTAATCACACTGAAGCCAAAGGAAAATGACATCCTGACGTGCTGACAGCTGATTGGCTGATGGCACTAAAAGAATACGCACAGTCCCAAGCCCTTCACTTGCAACTATCCTATGCCTTATTTCTTAAAAGCAAATGTAAGCCTAAGTAGACTGTAAAAACTATCGTACGAATCAACTTAGAATTACGGGCTGTTTCCCAAACGAATCGTAACTTTAGTACTTGAAAATTGTTGTAGATTTGTGAGTGTTCTGGAGTAATCGAAGAGCACTTAAGAGTATTGTAAATTTATCATTTAAATATAACTATTTATAATTATTTAATCATATATTGAATTATTGTAATTTTAGGGGCTTTCTAAGCAAATATTTATGCATGGATTCATTCGATTAATTAATTGGCATACCATGTAATTAGATTAAAAATGTTAATTAACTGATTGAAATTGTTTGATTGCCCTAATTAAAATTAAATTAATTTCACACTTTTAAAAAATGGTCACTGGCAAAACATCTACTATAATGTAATTAAATCAATGTAATTGGATCAAAATAAATTATATTTGGCTTCTTATGATAATATGAAAAGATTAAAAAACTCAGAATACATGGCTACTTTTGAATGGACGTCAGTTGAGAAAGATGCTATTTGCCCCCATTTTGATAATATCAAATTACAGTGTCTATCAGCAGAGGCTAACCAGTCGAACTTTGACCCTTTGCAAGAGACCCATGGGTTAAACTTAAGGGGAAGAATTCTTAATCTTTGTAATCTTTTACACTTTTTTTTTTTTTTTACATGCATGAATTCCACAAGATACTTTAACAAGACCCCTGTTCCAAAAACAACCACATGTCTCTGATATTAAGGGATGTAATCTGTTTCATCAATGACTTGTTGCTTTCTGAAGGTGGCTGAGTGTGGACGGTATGGATGATGTTTGCGAATGCTGTGAGTCTACTTGTGATGTCAATAGACAGAAACAAATGAGCAAATGGAGCAGACTACCAAAGAGATCTGTCAGTGGAGGTAAGCTTTTAGGACACATTCTGACAAAGAAATGGCAGTATGCTCTGCTGTACACAGTTTCTTCCGTCTTAACTGATAAAGCTAGTATATTTGTCTGTTCTGTTAGACATTTCCTAAAGTCTTCTACAGTACGCTTTGATGATCTGGACCCAACACCGCAGTTAGTTATTAAATGCATATAATTGAGTATTAAATAAAGTCTTGCATTGAAAAGAACAGATTTTTAGTGATGTTAGGTCAGTACTAGAGTCTGTACTGATGTTTGATGTACAATGTTTTTTTTATTTTATTTTTTTTTTATTTTTTTTTTCCAGATTCAACACTGTCCAACATATTGGTGATTGGTCCCATAACAGTTCTTGGCTAAATGTTGTGCTTCATCATGAAGAATAAAAACTCTTGTTTGTCTGTCTATTTGCATTTGTTTTAATCTGATTTAACAGCTTGTAGTTCTGCAAAAGTGGTTGGCAACACTGTATCAATTATTTCTGGTCAGGCTATAATGTGGCTGTGTGTATAATTAGTGCAGTTAATACATTATCATTTAAGTTAGTTTTACTGATCAGACATGAAAGGCATAGTTAAGTACAGTGGCCTCAATTTATTTGGATGTTAAAGCTATGTATTGCACTAGAAAATACAATATAATATAAATGTGTTGGGCTTTAAACTATAAACAACAGATATTCAAAATGAATGCTAAAAGTTAAAATACGTTCACCTATCCCAGCTTAATATGCAGAGACAACTAAAAGTTAGCCATTCATACAGGGTGGCCTGAGAAAAAAAACGAGGCCACATGGCGAAAGAGAATCACTGAAGTGTGCTGCCATTGAAAACTTAGCTAAACGATTTACTTATTTGTAGCAAGTTGTTACTCACGATGATGTCACAGTGATGTCATTTTGTTGTTTACATTTAGTTAAAACAGCAAGTTGTCTGAATTTTAGAAGTTTTTGATTATTTCTGCATGAAAGTAATGTCTATTTTTACATACCATGTGTATCGCCAGATGGCGCCACTTTATTTTGTGCAATTGATGGAAATAAAGTTCACATATGTGTTTGGGACAAAAAGTCGTAAAGGATGCCAAAAATTGTGCAAATGCCTTTATGCATTTTTAAGATAGGAGCAATCAAACATAGTGGCACTGTTTTTTTTGGGGGGGCCACCCAGCAGGTTAATTTTCTCGAAAACTGTAATCACTGTGTCTCTGTGGCACTATGAAAATTCCCCTGTTTGTTTTGAGAGACCCATCTCATGAGACATAACAACATTGACTCGACCAATGGTGTGATTTGGGGACGGGACTATTTGTTTGTTTGATCAACAGCAGACGAGGGGGCATATTCAGAAAACTGTTTTGAAAACATTGTTTATTTTTGAAATTCCGTTTGGTGGTGGTAGTGGTGCAAAAATTACACACTTCAGCTAAAAACTATTTGGATACTTTATGGTTGTCATATGTTACTGCAACATGTAAACAGTTAAAGAACTACACTTACTGGTTACTGCTACACCTCCACATCCACTAAAATAACCTTAGTAACAGTTAAGGGGGTCGCACACCAGGTGCGTCTGGCGGACAACATTGCGCGTTTTAAATTTTGAAACTATTATTTTCTATGAATGTACTCGCACTGCCCAACTACTAATGAACTACACCTGTGGTTACTGCTACACCTCTACATCCACTAAAATAGCATTAGGAACTGTTAGTTAAAAGAAACATGCTTACAATAATGGAAATAATTAGGGAAATTAAGTTAGTTCTGTGAAAAAAAAAAAAATAAAAAAAAAAAAAAATAGCCAAGCATCATTTGTTTACAGATGCCAGTTGATTTGATTATTTAATGCAATGATGTTCACACATTTTTATATGTGGCTTGGTTTTTCAAATATTTTTGGGGCAATTGGGTCATTGGGGCAACTCGTTAAAAAAAACAAAAAAAAAAAACATTACAGATAAATTTGAAAGGCACAATTATAGCGATTTTTGCACCACTAGTGGCATCAAACGACATAAAAATGATTGTTTCCAAACTTTACCCCATCTAACATGGGTGGATCAAACAGATAGTCCCGCCCCACAACTCATGCCATTGGCAGAGAGCCACCTCCCAGTTTTCTGATTGGCTAAGACCCGCGGGCCGCGGTCAGATTCTTTTTTTTAATTTATTTATTTTTAATTATTTTGCTGCCTACAGAGCCTATAGCTGTCAATATCTGTCAGGTTGTAGGGATATTTTTGTGTTGTAATAAAATAAATCGCCTTCAGCAGCTTTCAGTGTGGCTCAAGTGTACAAGTACACTTTTCGGGTCCACTGTATGTAGCTTGTTCAAAATCTAAGGACGTTACAGCGTTTATAATGGGGCATTGGATTGTTTCGGCTCACACCAGGGGGAGGGGAGGGGGCTTCACGCTCCTGCTAAACGTCATAACGCCGCGTTGGCTTTCTCTCTCCTCCCCCAACCTGTATGACGAGCGCTCGCTGGAAAAGTTTGGGAATACTGAGAATGTATGAATACTTGGGGGATTTAACACAACAAAAGGAGACCAACAGGAATACAGTTTATGCTGCAGTTAGTCCAATCTTTACCTCGGACGTAAGAAAAAATGATCGCAAACGACACGGTAAAATCGTTTGTGCCCTAAAATCTGGCTTGTGTCAACTGCTCATCCACTAATCCGCCTGGAAAGTTAGTTTAGTCGGAGCGAAGGAGAAAATAACTGCCGAGGAAATGGCGGAAACCAAAATAATCTATCATATCGACGAGGAGGAGACGCCGTACCTGGTGAAGATCCCCATCTCCTCGGAGGAGATCACACTGTTGGACTTCAAACAAGTCCTTAATAAACCCAACTATAAGTTCTTCTTCAAGTCCATGGATCAGGACTTCGGGTGAGTTGCGGCAGGGAACGCGCATCCTTCACGTGAAACTTTCTGAATGGCTTTCCACAGCCTTACAAATAGTACCGAGGTGGCACCATGATACCGTAATGATAGTACCGTGGTACTTTGATACATAATCTGGTACTGAACAATTACTGAACTCTTGTACCATAATATTTGCATGGTATTCCAAAGTTTAGCATGGTATTACCATGGCACCATGCCCAGAAAACCATGCCATTACCTTCTTCTCTTCTGAATTATCACATTCATGGTTCTCTTTGGTTCTCCAAAGAATATCATGGTGCATGTCCAAAAAAAACATGGTAACACCATGGCGCCATGCCAAGAAAACCATGACATTACCACCTTCTCCTCTGAATTATCACATTCATGGTTATATTTGGTTCTCCAAAGAATATCATGGTGCATGTCCAAAAAAAACATGGTAACACCATGGCGCCATGCCAAGAAAACCATGACATTACCACCTTCTCCTCTGAATTATCATCACATTCATGGTTCAAACATGAAGAACTGTATTACCTTCTTTCAGTGTAAACATGGCATCACCATATTAAAAAAATAACCAAACAAACATGAGATTATCAAGGTACTCTTTCCAAAAAATGGTACTTACATGGTGGTACCTTGTTAAAAATAACATTGTATTACCATGGCACCTTGTCCAGAAAAAACTTGAGATTATCATTGTACACTGTTGAAAATAATATGGTATTACCATGGTACTTTTTTGTTAGTGCATGGACAGACACATTGCACCTATAGAATGAGTGCAGAGATTTCATTTAAAAGCAATTTCACTTACTGTCAACCCTTAACATTTAATATAAAGCTTGTCCTTGGCCACTAAACAATAAACAGAGTTTTCAAAGAGTTTTCAAAGGTGTGCATGGCTACAGATTTGGAAAATCCCCTGTATGTTTACTGAAATGAGCAGGCGGGTAGATTTAGGACTCTAGTTAATGTGATTGAGTGGAATGTGGCTTTAGAGCAGCTGTTGACTAGATTAACACACACCAATGATGCTGCAAATGTTGCCATCAGTTTCTCCTCAAACTATAGGGACAACAGGAACAATACTTGCTATGTTTAACAATATTTACCCTACAGTGGTAAAATGATAGATAGATGGATACATCTAAATATGGTACAAAATAGACCGATGGTACTAGGGTCGGATTGGGAGACACATTTTTACCAGGAATTTCAGGATTCTTGCAGCTCACTGAACATAGGTTTCACCATAGATATCGAATATATCTATTATATTATTATTATTATTATTATTATTATTATTATTGATTGAGATAGGGGTTTAATTGGCTATGTTGCACACAAATCGGATCGAGCTGACCTTTAAGTTGTAAAAAGTTGTAGGGGATCACTATTTCTAATCCGGCTGATCATCCCCATCATTTTTTTGTTTTGTTTTTTAATAACTTGTGTAAACCTCCTATCAAATGTCACTAAGGCATTGCCAAAGTTAAAGGAACTTAGAAACTTGTAGGCAAACTCAATGACATTGTAAGTTTTTGCATCCGTCTGCACTGTTTTTCAGTTGTTTCCAATGTAAACATGCTAGAGAGACCACATTGACCGCTGTTGCATCCCTTGCAGGAACAGTGTGTTTTTTAGACTCCGTGACAAGTTAAAAAGAAAAAATAATTAGTTGGGCATGTTCAGTGTGAAAAGCTTCTTTCTTGATCCTCTGTGACCCGATGACAAAGACATCCACTTGAAACATTCAGGAATGAAGCATTATGGGGTAGTTTTTATTTTTTTAATTGAATATATTTAACAGCAACAATATAATATTTTAAAGGCGATTTATTTGTTTAATTTTTTATTAATGTATTTTAAGGCTATATCAATGTGCATTGGCCTACTAGCGGCACACCGGGAAAAGTCCCGACTCTTCTGATGGCCAGTCCGACCTTGGATGGTACAAAAACTACTATTGTGGTGGGTGATTTTCATGAAAATGTCCTGGTCCTATTGTACTTCAGAGTCAAAAGAAACATGTGAAATTCTATTTTGAATATTTAAAAAAAAATATATATATATATATATATTTTTTAGGGCAGTTAAGAACACAGTTATGCACATTTAACCCCTCATTGTCATTATAGCAATGTAATAAAATGATATATTAAATGATAAATTGTAAAGTATTGAAACATCATAGCAGTACATTGGTACTGACTTTATTTTATTTTTTTATTAAAATGAGGGAAAATGAAAGTTATTGTACAACAGCAAAAAATGTTTTTTTTGTTTTTTTTTTTACTTTAATACAGAAGATACAGTAGTTATGGTAATGAGAATCATCATTTTAAACTTTTTCAATTATTATTTTTTTCTTTTTTGTATTGATTTAAGTATAACCATGAACTTGGAAATCACCCTGATACCAGTGGTCACTCTCGAAATTAATATGTAGCATAGTCTTTTTTTTTTTTGACAAACATGTTTATACTGGAATGTTTTCCGATGGTCTATTTTTGTGGTAATACCATGGTACTTTTTTGTAAGGGTTTCACACAATGAACAGTCTATGGTACAACATACATTGCAATAAATGTAGAATTATTTGCTGCTATTTTTACACAATGCACAATTTACATGGTTAAGACAGGTACAGCATGTACAATGGAAGTATCATGCTACTCTTTGAAGTACATTGGAGTACCATGTAAATGCTATGGTTCGTAAATATGGAAATAATTTAGTCACTTACAAAAAACTACCATGGTACTACCATGTTTTAGGACATGTACCATGGTGGTGCTCTGTAAATACCATAGTACATTAATTTTATTATCATTGTATATAAAAAAGTACCATGGAATTGCCATCTGATACCAACACTGGACCATAGTACCACCATAGTATGTTTTATGTTTTCATGGAATATATAAAAGTACCATGTTGTTGCCATCTGAAACCATCAATACTTGTTTGTAAGGGTGTTGTGTTGGAACAGAAATGGATAATAGGATTGTTTTTAAGAAAGTCATGCCTGTGAAATCCAGGGAGTCGTCTTATCCTTTGTGTTTAAGGGTCTTGTGCCAAACTGGGTGTCTCCTCTCAGCAGTTGTGTGTCCTATATATGCCCCTTCTCCCAATAGACTGCTCAAAGTAGATGCATGTGCTCTCTGTTCCTCTCAGAGTAATCTGATTAAGCCATTTAAGCTCTGATTTCTCTCTGCTTTCTCCATTATTTTGACTTTAGCTGTGGCCAGCTGTAATGTGCAGAGTGCTGACAGTCATTAGTAAGCCATTACACACACACACCGTACGTACATTGTTTTCCTCCAGTGTTTGACTTCTGTCTGACTTCGTACAGCTCACATTAAACATTGCCTGTAGCTGCTTTACTGCGTACAGGACAACAGTCAGTTGTTAGGGGCTCAGTGACTCCACAGCAGCCTCGATATGTAAATAGTAGCTTGTGTTGAGTTGCATTGACACTACATTTACATGGTCCATCTTCTATTGTAAAGTTGTGATTGGACATTGGCAATCAAAGTTGTCTGTACTGATTCATTTCAAAGTCTATAACTCAAGGTTGGACCGTTATATCAAAGTTGTTTTATACTGTATGTTATTCAGTGCAGTGGTTAAGGTTATGTACCATTGTTTTCAAAAGTGCCTGTTAGATTGAACCCTGAATTATTTTTTTATGTTAGTGAATGGCAGTTTTTGGGATGGGAATCATGTGGAATTTAACTATTTAAGTTCTGATTCTGATTTGTCTTAACGATTCCATTAACAAATCTTTAAGTACTTTAGAGGGAGAAATATTTGGAAATAGAAATGCAATTCTTATTAGATTTACTGTGCTCATCAGCCTGTTACCAAATAGGGCTGCAAACTAATGATTATTTTGATAGTTGACTAATCTAACGATTATTAGATCGATTACTCGACTATTCGGCGATTATTGCAACAATTAATCATTAGCTCTTAACCGACTATTCAGCTTGTGCCCTGACTTAAAAGGTTGTATTAAACATGCTTGCTAACAATAAAGCTGAAAAAATCATCTTTTAAAAATACCTCTAAAAATACTTTTTATTATTCAGGAAAAAAAATTTACTGCAAAAAATCCTATTGTTATCAAGTGTTTTTGTCTTGTTTTCCATTTAAAGTGTCTAAAAAATTCTTAAAATACATTTACTTAAGATGCAACATATATTTAGACTGCTTTAAGAGAATGTATCTTAAATATAAGTTTTAGTATATTAGTGTATTCTTTTCACTTGTGTATACTTCTGCGAGTGCAGTAAAGACAAAATATATTAAGATATTTTCTCTAAAAGCAAGTCTTAATATCTTATATGCTGCTGCTCAGGTGAATGCATCTTTTTTAAATGATTTTTAGATATTTTAAAATATTTGCATTTTTTTTAATATTATATTCAACATTCTCAGATAACAATTTTTTTCTTCTGCAGTATAGCTTCTAAAGTAAATGTACATTGTTTTAAAGGAGTTTTAGATATTTATATTGGAAAACAAGCCAAAACAAAAACAAATAAAAACCGTATTTTGTTGCAGTGTATAATGGGGTGAAGACTACCCTCTCTCACTTTTTTTTCACTTCAATACATCTTTAACTCTCAAAAAAAAACAACTCTCTTATTAATAAAGCTGCATATTGCCAATTTTCTTCATGATAAGAAACACACAATGACATATATTATGATTCAATAAGTCACAAGCCATCACGTTATAATATAGCTGCAGCAAGCGCGCGTGAGGGACGAGCGTCCCTGCAACAGAGTGTGCATCAGCCGGGTGCAGTTTCAGGCTCTCCCCCTTAGATCGGGATATTAGCGCAACTCATTGAAGAGGTGCTGACTGCACAGAGAAATGCCAGTTTCTGAGTTTGTAGTTATTTACATGACTAGCTTCCTTATTATTTGAACTTTATTAAAGTTATAACGCATTAAATATAACTGCATTAAAGATGTAACGCGGGGGTGTTTCCTTTAAAGACACTCGACACGTGGAGTCACGTGATGCCATGCAAGGATCAGATGTGTGAACGGCGAGTTCTGTGCACTTTGCTAGTTTTAACTCTTTTAATGATATAAACCGGTGAGATTCGTTACACTCTGTTTCATAACTGTTCTAGGAGGACAATATGTCAAAGAATTCAAAATTCTCGGGCTCTGGAGACATTAAAAGACACTTACGTGCTCAAGCTGATGCCCCCGAAGGGCCGCGAGCCAGGGAGTCGATTTGGTCGGAAAAATGCGGGAAATGCGGCGAGAGTTGCTGGGCATGTCAGCAGTGTTGACGAAGGTCATTGCTGACTTGGAGGATCTGGCTGTGATACGTCGATTGATCACTGCCATGGAGGCGGAGTTCTCCAAGATGGTTACAAGAGTGGGGGATGTCGAGAAATGGATCGATTATCTGGAGTCATCAGAGAGAGAATTATTTTCTAATATGCTAGCAACCAAGTTGGATTTGGAGCATGTCTGGGAGAAGTTGGAGGACGTGGAGAACCGTAGCCGGCGGAATAAAGTCCGTATTGTCAGAATTCCTGAGGCCGAAGTGGGTCGGGATATGGTGAAATAACTGGACGGGCTCCTTCCGAATCTGCTCGACATACCAGGCCATAAGCTGGAATTCGAGCGAGCTCGTCGGGTTCTGGCACGTACATCCACGGAGGATCTGGCCAAATTGAGAATAGATGCTAAGGAGGGCCTTAAAACATTCACATGCCCACAGCAAGCGATGTCTTCCATAAATTCAATGGAGTAAGTCATTTTGTGATACTTGTGTTGCAGCCGAATGGACCGGCTGACTGATCATTCACTTGACTGTTTGAGGAAACTGAGAATTTTTTTGGTGCTGGTTCCGCCTAGCGGCTGGAGTTTATTTTGCACAGTGGCACACCTTCGGGACAGTTTTGTGGATGAATCTACACGCTCTTTGAGTTTGGTCCGCCTATTGGCTAGAGTTTGTTTGAAAGATTATCTTTTGCTATGTAATTCTGTCTCACAAAATTTGTATAGAAACACTGGACTTGGGCAATCCAATGGCAAAGTTGTCGTGGGGGTCCTCGTAGGCGTACATGGACTGTTCGAGTTTGGAGGGGTGGACGCCAGTTGTGCGTGGGGTTAATGCGTACATTTTTCCTTTTTCTGTTTGTTTTGTTCTGGGGGATGTTTGGGTTTTAATGGTCACACCAATGTTGGAATGTGGTCTTTATAATCTTGTTTTTGACACACTATCTGTTTTTTTCTTATGACAGATGTTAATATGAGTGTACTCGCTCTCTCCATGTGGAATGTGAATGGGTTGGAGCACCCCATAAAAAGAAAGAAGGTTATTTCTCTTCTTAAGTATAAGAAATATGATATAGTGTTTCTTCAAGAAACGAAACTTTCTCCGCAGGAAGCGGAAAAATTTGGTAAGATATGGGGTGGGCGTTTTTTTTTATAATGCTGGCTCGAGTAAGAGCAGGGGAGTCATTACACTGATAAGTAAACATCTACAATTCAAATGTCTCAAACAGAGTAAAGATATATTAGGAAGTGTCATTATTGTTTTAGCTGAAATTCAGGGGCAAAGTCTTATTTTGGCTAATATTTATGCACCTAACATGGATGATCAGGGCTTTTTTATAGATCTTGAAGGGATGTTGCAAGCCGCTGGCACCCCTCATGATATAATATTGGGAGGAGACTTTAATCTTTTAATGGACTCAGTCCTTGATCATAGTGAAGCAAAAGTGTGCAAGTTCACTAGAGCAACACTGACGCTTCACAGGATGTGTAAAAATCTTGGTCTTACAGATATTTGGAGACTTTTGAACCCATCTGGTAGGGACTATACATTTTATTTTCATCAGTCCATAAGATTTATTCTAAATTTTTTTTATTTTTTATATCTAAACCCCATTTTATCTGTTGTTGATTGCTCAATTGGAAACATTTTGGTCTCAGATCATGCCCTGGTGTTTCTAGAGGTGTTGCCACATACAGAGAAAAAGAAATCATATAGTTGGCATTTTAATGTATCCCTTTTGCAAAATCCTGAATTTCAACAAATGCTAAAGACTGAAATCAATGTCTATATGGAGACCAACTGGTCCTCAGTATTCTCTGTGGGCATGGCTTGGGAGACACTTAAAGTGGTTCTTAGGGGCCGGATCATACAGTATGCTTCATTCACCAAAAAGTCCAAAGCACAAGAATTCGTGAAATTGGAAGGGAATATTAAAAGTGCCGAGGCAGAGCTGAAGCGCTGAATGTCGTCTAATGGTCTCTGAGAATTGATCCGATTGAAATACAGATATAATACTATTTTGTCACAGAAGGTGGAGTTTTGGTTATTCAGGGCAAGACAGTAATACGTTGAGTCGGGGACAAAGCAGGAAAACTTCTGGCTATATAGATAAAACAGAGAGAGTCTTTTTCTACCATTCCCTCAGTGAAATCTGCTGGTGGTGAAATATTTACCTTGGCCATGGATATTAATAATGCTTTAAAATAATTCTATCCTGATCTCTATAGTTCCACATCTTCGTTTACTGATGAAGATATTAGAAACTTTGTGTAACCATTAGAACTTCCTAAACTGACGTCTGAGCAAAAATATTCTCTTGATTCTGAGATAACCTTGGAGGAGCTTGGCGAGGTAATTAAGGCCTTGCCTACAGGCTTTGCCGCTGAATTTTTTTGATCTTATGCTACAGAACTGGCTCCACTTTTGCTAGAAGTTTATACGGAATCATTAAAGAATAGAAAGCTTCCGCCAACCATGACACAAGCCCGGATCAGTCTGATTCTTAAAAAGGACAAAGATCCAAGCGAGTGTATGAGTTACTGTCCAATTTCCCTGATCCAGCTAGACGTTAAAATATTGTCAAAAAGTTTGGCGAACCAATTAAGTAAAGACAAGACATTTCTTATACATGCAGTATATAGATCAGGTGGGGTTTATTTGGGGCCGTAGCTCTTCTAATAACATTAGGCGATTCATCAATATCATGTTCCGGTTGCTGCCATCTTACTTGATGCCAAAAAGGCGTTTAATATGGAAGAAAGGGATTATCTTTTTAAGATTTTGGAAATGTATGGGTTCGGGAATAATTTTATTGGATGGATTAAGTTACTTTATAGAAACCCGGTAGCGGCGGTACAAACAAATGGATTAATTTCAGATTATTTTACTCTGGATAGGGGCACCCAGTAGGGTTGCCCTCTTTCCCCATTATTGTTCTGTCTTGTCCTGGAACCATTAGCAGCCGCGATAAGAAAGGAGGATGATTTTCCAGGGGTGATGGTGGGAGGTGTGGCGCATAAGCTTTTGCTTTACGCAGATTATATTTTATTATTCGTCTCCGACCCCACTAGATCTATGCCTTGCCTCCACAGAATTATTAATTCCTTTTCTAAATTCTCAGGTTACAGAGTTGATCTTTTTATTCCCAGCACATTTATGTGATTTAGAGTTAATATTGACCCTTTAATAAAAAGGTTTTCGAGCGAAGTGGACAAGTGGGCTTCATTACATTTATCTATGATTGGGAAGATTAATGTTATTAAAATGAATTGTTTTCCAAAATTCAACTACCTGCTGCAATCTCTCCCTATAGATGTCCCCCTCTCTTATTTCAAGCAATTTGATAGCATAGCGAAGTCCTTCATTTGGAATGGTAATCGTCCCAGATTACATTTCAGTAAGTTGCATAGGCCAATTGACAAAGGTGGGCTAGGCCTACCCAAGAATTTGTTTTATTATTATGCATTCGGTATCAGACATTTGGCTCATTGGTCACTTCCACCTGAGAGAGCCCTTCCCTGGTTTTGTATTGAACAGGAATCCCTCTTGCCCCTATTTCACCATTGCAAAGACTTTCTATCAGACTAATCAGAGAAGTTACACCCCGTCATCTCGCGTTTGCACTCTGAATGGACAAAAGTGTCCAGAGTGTTTAATTCTGACATTTATTTAAATGTAGCCTCGAGCATATGGCTGAACCCAAAACTATGTTTTAATAAGTCCCTAACCCATGTTTTTGGTGGTGTGTTAAGATCCAAGAATTTTGGTTGAGGGTTCAGAGTTTTATGTTTGATGTATTGGGCACTCAGATTTAATTTTGCCCCAGTTTCTGTATTTTAGGCGATGGGGCGGTCATTAATATATGAGATAAACGCATAAAAAATCGGGTCCTAGCCAGTGTTATGATCGGCAGACTGATTGTTCTAAGTAGGGATGCACCGATACCACTTTTTCTCTTCCGATCCGATTCCAATATCGGAAATCTCAGTATCGGCCGATCCCGATCCGATACCAGTGTTGTTGTTTTGCATAATCAGTTTAGAATATCTTTACATTATTGTGTGGAACTAATTGGGAGTACTCTTTAATATGTAAAGAAACACAAACCTCTAACTGCACATTATTTCAATATAAATGTATAGCTTATTAAGAAAAACTTTATTGTTAACTAGTATACTGGATAATGTAGCAGCAAAAATTAACAGTAATTCCAGTATAAGTCATCTGTAGAAAAGAAGCCGTTTTAAAAAAATTTTTTTTTAACTTGTATCTGGACTTTAAAGGATTCAGATCTCTTTTTTGTTCAGTTTAGTTGTAAGAAATCAGCTCACATTTCATTCACACAGTCATTTTTTTGGAACCCATTCAACTTAAATATTATTATAATTTGTAAACAAATGATAATAATAATATATTATAATAGTGTTATATAGTAATATATCTCAATTGTGCACCTTTTGTCATGGATCCACCGGTCTCTCTCTCTCTCGCTTCCTCACTGCAGTCAGTGCTCACTCTCCCTTGAGACTGCATATATACCATCACAATCATCTGTTCAATAAACCCTTCTACTGAGTTCATATCTCTGCCTCCGTGAGTCTCTCCATGACACCTTTAACTTTTAAACCCTCATGCTTTTATTTTGACATTCTAAACTCTCCAGGAAGTCCTGTATGTGTCTGTTTGTTGGCAAGTTCACAGTAGTTTAATTCGCTTCTTATTCAAATCCTGGTAAAATGCACTTCCGGTGCCATTCTAAATGCATATTATAAGTGAACCGAACTATTGAGCATCTACATCTGAGATGTTGTTTGTGAGTAATGCTCAAATATTGCACACCGCGTGAAGGCTAAAAATAGCCGTGAGCGTGTAAACAGAGCAGCGCCATTCAATAATGCGTTGGAGCTGCGCATGCATTTTATATATTTACTTACAAAACACAGCCTTTTGTGAAATGCGCGAGTCATATGAACTGCTTTAATGGTGTTTTAATAGTTCTTTTGCCATTTTTTGAGCTTGACAGTAATGAACATGACTAAAACACAGTATCGGATTCGGATCGGGCTCGTCGGACCGATACCCGATATATATATATATATATAATATATTTTGTGTATACTCGTGTGACCACAGGGATGTTTGTTGGGGTTTGGGAGGGTTAATAATGGGGGTTAAATGTTGATTCTGTGAATATATGTTTTGCTTTTCTTTTTTTTCCAATTGTGAATCAATAAAAATTGTTAATCAGAAAAAAGATGCTCGACGCGCAAGTTTTGCTTCAGCGGAGTGGCAGCTCTGTCTCTGCTTATTCCACAACTAGAGTGCTTCTGTATTTACTTATTTTGTATTTTTGTATTATTCTCTCATACTTCGTGATCTACATCACTTGAAACTGGTTGGAAAGTTTGGAGTGCATCTGGTCTGTTTTCTTTCTGTCCTCAGTCAGGCGCGAGCTGCAGTGCTGCTCACACCCGTCGTCATTAGAGTTTAATGTGATCTCATGTTACGTTAAATGAGATCAAACGACTATTCGACAACAAATAAATGTCGACTTTGTCTAACTTCGACTAATCGTTTCAGCCCTATTACCAAATGATGAGATCATGTCATATTAACAGATTCTTGCAAATGGTGTTTACACAGACTTTTTAAATTAAGATATTTTATTTATTCATTCATTTTGATAAAATACAACTAAAAAGTACAACTAGTGCTGCAACAGCTAATCGATAATTAAAATAATTGACAACGAAGTTCATTATTGATTAATTGGATATACTGTATGTGCAGCGTGCACGGAAAAGCTCTGTCAGCGATGTCACTTCACAGTAGGGATGTCAAAATATCGTTATATATCAGTTATTGATCGGCACGTTATTTTATTGATATATTTTTGAGGCATCAATATATTCAAATTTCTAACTTCCATGAGACTGAGCTGCCGGATTAGCCACGCCCCCCTCTTTCCAAATCACCCACTTCAAAGATACCACTGAAACCACCAGAAGAGCAGCATTGGTGCATGTTTTAGATGTTTTCCCATAATCATGTAAGCACATATTGTCAACGAGAAAGAAACAATGCCTTTGCATATGTATTCAAATTAATTAAAACAAACATTCAGACTTTTCTTAATTCAGGCTTTGTTTAAAGTATCATGAGAGTATCAAATCGCGAATTCAGTATAGTGAATTAAACCGAATGGTGAGATGAATTGTTACACCCTTCATTTGTTACGTAAAAAAATCACTTTTTTTTAATCCAATTAATCGAAGAAATAATCGTTAGTTGCAGCCCTAATTAAAACAAAACACAGTGTGTATATCAACTACATATTGTCATATCAACATCCATCTCATTGGCTAATTACTCTTATTTAAGTCTTACACGCCTAAAGTATACATACAGTAACAGTTCTTGATTCATTTAGAGTTGGACATGATGAAATTAATGATTTGCGGTTTAGCGAGTTTTTGATTCACTAGAGCGAAGACTAATAAAAGTCATTAGTTTGTGCGACTTCAGCACCCTGACTCCCGGAAATAAAAGTAAAGCCAGCCATTCAGGTTGTAGTTTGCCGTTTTGGAAAGCTCTTGCCGTTTTTGTGTGCAATATGCATCAGACGGTCAGTTAATGGACTTTGGACATGCTGTCTGAAGCTTAGACTAACCTACATGTAAGATTGATAGAGCATATCAGCCAAAGCCTAAAAATGGAAACAACATATTTGAGAATCAGAACTTTCTGAAGGTAACATAACTTTCCCCTTCCTTTGTAAGACTTGAGTCACTTTTTTATGCTTTCCCATATGGCAAATCCATCAAAGCATGTAAGTAATTGTACTCCAGGGATAGGCCTTTATTGCTTCAGACATTAAGAAATAAACTCATTCTGCATCTCAAGGATTTGTGGAGTTGTATTTTACAGTATTAAAGGAATATTTCACCTAAAAATGAGAATTCTTTCATAATTTACTCACCCTCATTTGTCATTCCAACATACTTACTTCTGCGGAACACAGAGAGAGGTATTAAAATAAATATCCCGGTCTGTCTTTTAATACAACGACAGTGGATAATCATTCACTTTCAAGGTTCAAAAGGGATGCAGAAGTATCTTAAGAGTAGTCTATGCGACTCATGCGTCATATTCCAGGTCTTTTTAAGCCATACAATAGGTGTTGATAAGAAATAACCTGGGCCCGTATTCACAAAGATTTTTATCTTACCACTAAGAGTTCTTCAAAGAGTTCCTAGCTTGGAGTTTTTGCATAATACCTATACACAAAACTGCTAAGAGCAAGTTTTACTAAGGAAATCTTAAGATAAGAGTAAGGCGGAGTTGACCTCGTTGCTATGGATGATGTCATGTTTTATATCGCCCACAGTGATTGGTAGACAGGGAACCGCTTTTGTCAGCAAAGACAGACAACAATGTATACAGTATATACAGAATAGATTTTTTCGGTTGATGAACACTTCCTCATCCTGTGTGCATACAATGAAACAAGTGTCTACTGTATCAAGTGAGCCCCTCGATGGCCGTAAATGCCACTTGTTTTTCCCTCTGCAGCGAGCACGCATCCACAGGAGAAAATATGCTATGAATTGTCGATGATATGCGGTCTAGAGAGGGCAGGGCATATATAGTTTGATAGATGATTCTGCTGATGGCTGACAGAAATTCCCAATTCATCGGCACTACACAGTTTTATTTTAATGTGGCCAGGGAGTGAAGAGATGTCAAAACCTTTATCTCCGGTGTAATTGGGTTGTTTCGATTCGTGGGAGAGGTACCTGCATCTATGTTTACAATAATGAAAACACCCTCGTGATTCAGGCAATACCTTTTTGTAGAGCCGAGGAGGGCGGGGCCGGGCTGGAATGAGACACACCCGGTCCCCAATCAGCCTGATGGGGCGCGCGAGGGATAAAGGCGGCCGGGGACGACAGTTCGAGAGAGAGAGAATTGCAGGCAGCTGTACTGTGTGTTTTCAGTTGTGTGTTTTGGTTGTGTTTTTTTGGTTAATAAATTATTTAAGTTGTCAAGCCGGTTCTCGCCGCCTCCTTTCCACTAAACCCCCTTACACTGGTGCCGAAACCCGGGAAGGAGGAGGGATTCCCGTCGCAGGGTCCTCGACACTGCTGTCCACCCAGGGGAGCGACGCTGCCGTCCGACGGGGGACGGAGTAGCCCGACCACCCGGACGCGGGGAACGGCCGCCGTCCGCGAGGTGAGTGGGAACGGGACTCCCCGACCGCCTGGAGCGAGGGAGCCGCTGCCGGGGGCGGAGGAGTGCCCTGCTGTCCCCCGGGAACGCGGAGGGGTCGAGAGAAGACCGCCGTCCACGGGTGGAGGAGGGAAGCGACTCCCCGACCGCCTGGAGTGGTAGGGCCGCATGTTGTTAAACTCACCGCTGCACTGTAAAAAAAGAATTGTTGAGCAAACATAAAAAATCAAGGCAGCAGGATGCAGTAAGATTTTTGTCTTAATAATTGTTCTCAGTCATATTCTTTTGTTTAGTCAATGTGAATTTGTTTGTTCAATAAATTAGAAAAATTATTTTGAAGAATTATAAATGCAAACCACTGTGTTGGCCATTATGCAGGACTTACGGCGTAGGTTCGACGCATTAGTATAATTTGGCATTTAAAGGTGAAGTATGTAATGTCTGTGCCACTGATGCTATTGGTTGAGCCAGTGCTACTATGTCTTTTTTGGCTGGATGCTCAAACAAACAGGGCAGCGTTTCCCAAAAGCATTGTAAGCCTAAGTAGATCTTAGAAACTATTGGCACCAATGGTCTCAACGATCAACTTAAGCTTGCAGTGCTTTTGGGAAACGCTGCCCAGATCAATGTTTCGAAAGCACCACAGAGAAGTAAATGTTCAAATTTTTGGGGGAATCAACCTATGAATGGCTTACTTATACTTATCTCTGCATATTAAGCTGGGATAGGAGAAAGTACATTTAACAATGGTAAAATCACTTAAATGCAGTTCATCTTGTGATGTATTGCTTTATTTTACTATCCACAGGCATGTGGGAAAATTAAAAGGACCATAGACGGCTAGATACATGCGTGATGTGTTTTCATGACATTCATGCTGTTATCTGAGATATAAGAAATAGGGCATTGTTTGTCATTACTTGCTTCTCTCTTTCTCTTCTCTTTCTATCTCACTCTCTCTTTCAGACACCTCATTGAGATCAGCACTCTGTGGTGTACCCTAACTAAGCCTGTTATATCCATTACATTTGTCCCTTAACACACCCAGCACAATGCAAAGAGAGCTAAACACGGCAGTATGTTTTCTACATTCCCAGACCCACAGTAGTTTAAGTTCATTCAAAGTTAACTAACCAAGCCAGAATATGTTTGTGAACATTTGCGTCCTGTATAATTATGCTATTAAAAACGAAATCACGTGTGCCCTTAAATGATACGAACATAGATTTCTTTGAAATTGTTTCTTGGCTCCGTGGATCCTACTGTTGTAGCTCCCAGTGGGGTCTTTATCCTTAGTTGTCTTGATAATTTCCATATGTGCTGGTCGCTCTCAAAAATTTGAGTAATTTATCGTTTGGGGAAGAAAGCTTGTTCCAAGGAAAAATCATGAGCAAAGTTCCAAGGCCTGCCATACATTGTTGTATTATTTCAATAGGGATGCATTAGCTTGTAATGAAAGGCAAAAATTTTGTAATGGTTTGTCATTTTCAACAAAAAAACCCCCAACATGAACCCCAAATTGAGACTGGTCTTATTGTGAGCGGTTCCTCAGTGTACAGTGAAATTGGACGGGTATGGACCTTAGTTTTGACCATCAAGTGAAGTGACCACTAAGGGTCAGAATCAGCAGGGATCAATATTGGCTATACAATATTTCGATATTTGGGTCAGAATACGATAATATTGTGATCTTTGTGTTTAGTTTATTGTGTTTCAAAGCTGATATCTTGCAATCTTTTACTTGTTTACTTGTTACATCTTAATTGGTGCTTTGCGCAACAGTGCCCCACCCACTTTTTTTCCGTCCATCTAGTTTCTGGAAGTATTTTTCCCACTTATTTTTTCCAAAGTGATTTAATATAATCCTTATGTTAAAAAGCCATGAACCAAACCAACCAGCTTCGAAGTGAATCAAAATATTACAAACTTTGTTTTGAAGCAAAGGAATATTTGAAAATCAGATGAAATGGTTGAAAAGATTGTATACTTAACGTCTTTCATGTGGGAATGAACTACAATCCCATGAAGCATTGAAAATGGCAAAATTAAACAGGAAATTGAATTGGTTGATTTATAAGTACAGAAACAATATATTTGAAATTTATAGCAAAATGTTCAGATACCTTTAAAAAAATATAAGTAGTTTGAGAGTGTTGTCTCGAATTCATCATTCACAGTGTGTCATCGATAGGGATGTCCTGATACCGATATTGGTATCTGAATCGGGTCTGATACGCGCTCATGTATAGTACTCCTGCTTGACAAAAACCGGTACCATCTGACATATGAAAGCATTACATAAACATTCAGCGCACAAATGAATAAATGTCATGTTATTTCCGAGTGTGATTATTAAACCACAAAGGCTGCGATTAAATGAGAGAGACTAAAAAAATTATTAAGGAGCCATTGGCTCCTAAACTGAAACATTGAGGAGCCAAATGGCTGTTTTTAGTCGCCAAATCACAGAATTGCTTGATTTAGATTGCTATTCAGAAACAAGATAGAAAGCAGAAGAAAAGGAAGACAGTTGATAACCCATTCATCGAAGGTTTAATAAACAGTAATACAGTATATAGTTGAGAAGATAAGTGTGCATTCTCTTGTCTCATAAATGTTCATACCCCTTTCATAATTTATACAAATATAAGAGATAAGGATTTTTTTATTTAATACTGCTTTTCACAATCTACATTACAGATAATTACATAAAGTATAATATGAACATAGTAGTTTGTTGTCTTTTGTTTTTTTTCACCCAATTTGGAATGCCCAATTCCCAATGCGCTTTTTAAGTCCTCGTGGTCGCGTAGTGATTCGCCTCAATCCGGGTGGCAGAGGATGAATCCCAGTTGCCTCCGCATCTGAGACCATCAACCCGCGCATCTTATCACGTGGCTTGTTGAGCGCGTTGCCACGGAGACATAGCGCATGTGGAGGCTTCACGCCATCCACCACGGCATCCGCGCACAACTCGCTACGCGCCCCACCGAGAACGAACCACATTATAGCCACCACGCGGAGGTTACCCCATGTGACTCTACCCTCCCTAGCAACCGGGCCAATTTGGTTGCTTAGGAGACCTGGCAGGAGTCACTCAGCACGCCCTGGGATTCGAACTAGCGAACTCCAGGGGTGGTAGCCAGCGTCTTTTACCACTGAGCTACCCAGGCCCCAGTTTGTGGTCTTCTTGAGCATCAATGAATGTGTGCACTTTGTGTAATAGTTGTGAACATGTCCCTCAATTGTCCTAAATGTCAAAAGCTTGATCTCATATGTGTGTGCTTATGTGTATAAACTGTTTTACAATATTGCCTTAGTCTTTTACTGTTACCAGATGGCCCAGACACAGAGACTACAAGAGTGCAAAATGAATGAAATTCCAGATATAGTTTATTGTGCTACTCCAATCACAATCAATAATTACCAGGAGAAAAAAAGTGGTACACAATATGGGACTTTTAATTGTAAAGAAGCCCAAAATACACATGGGACTCTTATTTTGAAATGTCTGCACACCCAGTTGTGAGCTCACTGACGGCTGATTCGCTGAGAAAGTGAATCAGATTCAAACTGCTAGCCTAAGCTCCTGAGTTCAAACCCTCAGTTCTTTTCCGGTGATTCATGAAAAAAATCCGGTTCAAAAGAGTTATTTGGTCACGACTCTCACTCTGGGTTTGTTGCGTGCGGTGCAGCAAGCTCGTCATCACAACAGAAGCAGCGCGAGACACTCTGGTGCGCGCTCTATAGATGTATTCAGTAACTCGCAAGATGATATCTGATGAAACCGCATATGAAGGCACACAACTTGACTGTCGCCAGTGGCGACTAGATTTTAAATTATAGTTGCAATAAATTATTTTTGGTCGCATTTGCGAATGTTTTATTCGCAGTCTGGAGCCCTGATATATAGTGCGCATGTGGTGCATGCTTCAAATGTGAGTGCTTGTGGATGTGTGGAGCCGGTGATGAGCCGACATAGTGTGCTTTCACACTAGCACTTTAAGTGTGCACCCGGATTTGAATGACGTCAATGTTCGGTTAGTTTGGATGATGTGAACACTGTTTTCAGTGCAACTGTGAACCATACCGAGTTCTCTTGAAAAGGTGGTCTGGGGTACGGTTTATGTGCACTCCAGTACGGTTCACTGCTGGTATGAATGCAATCGTACCAAATAGTGGAAGTGAACCGCTTGTGATTTACATATAATTTGTGTCTTTGCAGGCTCCCAATTGCAATTATTAAGGCATAATTCATTTCTCATACCTGCTTGTGTCCAAATAAATCCCCTTCAGAGAGCAGCTCACATTCTTCACATCTCTTGCAATGCATCCGTGGACTCGCGGCAGACAAACGCTAACATTCATAACATCATTGCAGTGCATCCGTGGCAGACAAATACAAGTGTCATTCTATGCATGGCAAGTTTTGATAGTAAATCCAAAGAGACTTTAATAACTTTAATACTACACTTAACAGTGAAGTTGACCTCTTCTTGAGTTGTTAACAACAGTGGTAAACAGCTGCTGCTTGTACTTGCATTGATGATGCAATCGGACCGTGGTTTGGACCCAAATAATAAGATGTGAACAGATATAAGCAGGTGCAGTTGGAGAGGGGGGAAAGGAACTCTTGTTTGGTCCACGAAATCGAACCAAGTGTGAAAGTTCCCATAAAGACGCAAAAGAAAGTGCTCATACCTATTAGAGCTCCTTGGCTTATACACGGAAAACACCATCATGAGCTTTGCGTTCCTTGTTTGCAGCAGATGACAGCGAACAGAGCGCTAATGGACTCTATGCATGGTCACTTCCGCGTTTTGCCTCGGGGGGCGCACTTGCATCCATTATTTACAGGAGTTTCTGAGGATGACATTGAACAATATCCATCACACACTGAGACACAGAGCAGTTGCTCCATCCAGTAAAAAGGAGAAGGGGTTTAACAGCGTTTATTTCAAGTTATGTCAGCAAATATGTGGCTGACCATCACTGGCTTAGCAGTGTCCTTGTTTTTTGGCTATATATACTTATACATGTAATTATGTTGATTAATCTTGCTAAATAAAGTATACCACTGTGATATTATAAGTTCACAATTAACTATACTCCAGCTTCACGTCAAATGTGGGAGCGAACGATGACTATATTTCCTACTTTAATCATATCATCTGTCTGACAGTGGCCAGTATTAGTTTATGCAGTATATATACACTGCCTGGCCAAAAAAAAAAAAAGTCGCCCTTTGGATTTAAATAAGCAGATACTTAAGAGCCCATGATTGGATCATTATTACAGTGATTAATATGTTTCAGCTGGCAGCAGTTCTGTTAACCCTAACTGATGCAGTGTGTAACTTCTCATTTCTTAAACAACCATATCGAATGACGTATCCCGTGGTCATGGAAAAGATGTTACTGTGTTTCAGAAGGGGCAAATTATTGGCCTGCGTCAAGCAAAGAAAACAACTAAGAAGATTGTTGAAATCACTGGAATTGGGTTAAGAACTGTCCAACGTATTATTAAAACCTGGAAGGACAGTGGTGAACCGTCAGCTTTGCGGAAGAAATTTGGTCGAAAAAAAATCTTGAATGATCGTAATCGGAGATGAAAAACGCTTGAAGTCACATCGTAAAGAATCGACAGTAGAACTCACGGCTATGTTTAATAGTGAAAGTAAGAGCATTTCCACATGTACAATGTGACAAGAACTTACAGGGTTGGGACTAAACAGCTGTGTGGCCACAAGAAAGCCACACAGTGAGGCTAATCGGGGAAAAAAATTACTTCAGTTTGCGAGGGAGCATAAAAATTGGACTCTGAAGCAATGGAAAAAGGTCATGTGGTCTGAATCCAGATTTACCCTATTCCAAAGCGATGGGCGCGTCAGAGTAAGAAGGGAAGCGCATGAAGCGATGCCCCCGTCATGCATAGTGCCCACTGTACAAGCCTCTGGAGGCAGTGATATGATCTGGGGTTGCTTCAGTTGGTCAGGTCTATGTTCAGCAACATTATGCGGCAATAAAAAGAAATCAGCTGACTACCTGAATGTACTGAATGACCAGGTTATCCCATCAATCTTCCATGACGGCACGGGCATATTCCAGGATGACAATGACAAGATTCATCAGGCTCAAATTGTGAAAGATTGGAAAGACAGGGAGCATGAGGAATCATTTTCACACATGAATTGGCCACCGCAGAGTCCTGACCTTAACCCCATTGAAAGTCTTTGGAATGTGCTGGAGAAGACTTTAAGGAGTGGTTTGACTCTCCCGGCATCAATACAAGATCTCGTCCAAAATTAATGCAACTCTGGATGGAAAAGTTGTGACGTTGCATAAGGTTGTTGAAACAATGCCACAATGAATGCGCGCCATAATCAAAGCTAAAGGCGGTCCAATGAAATATTAGAGTATGCAACTTTTTTTTTTATTTAGCCAGGCAGTTTATAATATAATTTGTACTTTAATGTGTCATTTATGTAAAAAAATTAATTAAAAAAAAACGCGTCCCGTTTCTGAGAGATTTGTCGTATGAATAGGGAGGGCTCTGCCGAACAGAAAAGAGAGCACTTGTGATGGAGAAATACTTATGAGAAGTGAATTTTTTATTCTCTCCTTTTTCCTTTTATTTGCAGAAAAGCAAAAAGTGATAGTTAACAATGACACTATAATTTGCCACAATAAGTAACGATTACATTGTGTTATTGTCTTGTATCATATTTGTTGATTATGAATATTGTTGTGTGATGTTACGGTTTATACGAACAAAAACAAATTAGTCAGTCCTTAACTAAGTTGTTTTCTTCAGAAGAATATGGTGCTTTGCTCATGTGTAAGCTCATGCAATAATTTACAAAAAAAATAAGTACTGTTTAAATGGTTAGATCACCCAAAAATGAAAATTCGCTCATCATGTACTCACACACTTGGGATGCCATGAGGGTATGACTTTCTTTCTTCATCAGAACACATTTGAATAAAAATAGAAAAATATCTTTGCTCAGTAGGTCCTTAAAATGCAAGTCATTTTTATTTGTATAGTGCTTTTCACAACACACATCGTTTCAAAGCAGCTTTACAGAAAATCATGCATTAACAGAAAATGAAACTGTAATATCTATAAAGTGTTAGAGTCATCATTGTGTAGTTTGATTAAATATGATTGTAAATTGTATCTATATATAAAGATAAATAGTTAAATAATAATTGTATTTAGAACCCTAGTGAGCAAGTCAAAGGCGTCAGTGGATGGTGGCCGGACCTTTGAAGCTCTTAAAAGAACAGTCAGCAAACATCATCCATAGGACTCCACTGGTTAAACTAATGTCTGCTAAAGCAAAATGATTACTTTTGCTGCAAAATGATCAATATTTAAGTACTTTTTAACTATAAATCATCACTTCCAGTCAGCAGCAGTACACGCGTGTGACTTTATCGCGTTGGCATGTTCACGTGAGAACAGACGTATGTGCGACACACTCGGAAGAGCAGCATTGTTTACAACTGAGTAGGAGGAACACTGTACACAAGCTTTTTTGTTTTGGTTTAGATCTGTATCTGTTTGTTTACTCACAATTGGGCATTTGTGTGCTCATCCTGAATGTCGCAACTGAGAGAAAAATGTGTGATTGCATCCATAACATGCCAATGCGAATATGTCACACGAGAACACGAGAAGACTGTCTGACTGTCTGTTCTTTTTGGAGCTTCAAAAGTTGGATCACCATCTGCATTTTAAGGACCTGCTGAGCTAAGATATTTTTCTGTTTCTCTTCAAATGTGTTCTGATGAAGAAAGAAAGTCCTGGGATGGCATGAGGGTAAATGATGAGAGAATTTTCTTTTTTGGGTGAACTAACCCTTTAAGCATTCTGGTGTTAATTTTTCCGATTAACACTTTTTATTGATTCACAAAATTGACAAAGCAAAATGTATATTCACAGAATATATATCACACATATGTAAAACTTCTCTTTCCACTGCCCCTCCTTGAGAGCCCTCCAAGAACGCCAAGTAGCTGCCCCATTTCCCATCAAATGAATCCAAGTTCCCCAGCCTTCTACATGACATTTCCTCGAATGCCGCCACCCTCCCCATCTCTGTGCACCACTCTTGAAATGAGGGCGCTCCAGCCGACTTCCATCCCCTTAGAACAATCTGTCTGCTGATCAGAACACTGGCTAGGACCCAATTTTTTATGTGTTTATCCCCTTTACTAATGACCGCCCCATCGCCTAAAATTCAGAGTCTGGGGCAAAATGAAATTTGAGTGCCCAATACGTCAAACATAAAACTCTGAACCCTCAACCAAAATTCATGGATCTTAACACACCACCAAAAAACACGGGTTGTGTCCCCATCTTCTGATTGGTATCGCCAACAGGTGGGTGTGTCTTTCAGACCAAGCCTATACAATCTAGAGGTGGTCCAATAGAATTGATGTAAAATCTTAAATTGCATAAGATGAACCCTTGCATCTCTAGATGTAGACTTGACGTTTTTTAGAATCCTAACCCACACTACCTCCTAAGTTTAAATCTTTCTCCCATAATCTCTTGAGAGAAGTTGAAGCTCCGACCCCCAGACTCTGAATTAGCAGGGAATAATACACTGATGCCTCATGACCTTTTCCAAAAGCAGTAATCTCTTTCTGGTGTTCTTGATGTTTCGTCGCCCTGTGGATGGCGCTAAAACCTCAGCTGTTCAACAAACTGTCTCGCTACTTCATTTCATTTTATTACTGAGATAATATTTTTATACTTTTACTATGTTAAAGCACATTTGTTGTGCTCAATCTTTTTATGTTAGAAAGAAGAGTAGTTTGCTGCGACTCTTTACACTTTCGCTATTGCTGAATATGATACCGGAAGTGCATTATCGCCCGGAGATTGAACCGGAAATATGTAGGCTAGGTGCTGTGCTTAGTCCATTTACTTTGTAGCACGAGGCACATACAGACTACATATTTCATTAAATAGCAGCCTTTTGCTGTTTAATAATCACATTGGTTCATGTAGCGACCGGCTTTTCCACAAGTGAGAAGCTACCGTCAAAAACGTTTGTCAATAAAATAAAAGTTCAGAATAAAAGCTTCTGCCAAAATATAGCCTAAGCTCAATTTAAATGGAAAAAAGTACGACAGAAATATATCACTACTGTACAGTTATGTATAATATTCACTGTTATATGACTACTACTCCTACTAATATTACTACTACTACTACTACTACTACTACTAATAATAAATCAAAAGTAAATTGCATAATATTTAATCAAAATCTTACATCTGTGATGCTCTGTTACGCAGCACTTTATCTGAAAAAAAGAATTGTATCGGGACATCCCTAGTTATCGGAGTGAGCAGTTGCTGCAAAGCTCTTTTGGCGCACTTTGTTTGCCAAGATTCTCTGATTGGTGGATCTTTCTCTGTAGGATCATGGGTAGTGTAGTTATTCACGAGGAATTCTGCTATTAAACCCAATTTTTTTTTTTACTGAAGTTGAAATAACATGGACTGATGGCTTCAACAGGAGCGTATACCATCGATTAACAACCATGGAGCTCACTGTAGGTCTGTCTTAAAAGATTTATCAGTTATTGCTAATAATCTACTCCCTTATGAAGAAAACGAATGGGATTTTTACTTCCAGAACCAGACTGTTGCATTCTATATGCCTCAGACAGTCTGTGAACAGTCCATGCGTGCGTTTTCTTTGGCTCGGACTAGTTCCTCAAGTTTCCTAAAGCGGTGAACACAAGTTCAGGTTGTATTGTCTTGTTAACAGTAAAATTCTTCCGAAACCAGACGGTGACTTTTATATGATGCATTCTCAGGCAGTTATTGTTTTGTGTGTGTGTGTGTGTGTGTGTGTGTGTGTGTGTGTGTGTTTGTTTTGAGCATAAAGCACCTCACTATTGAGTTCATGAATGATTCCTTATCTAAAGTCTCATGCAGGCAGAGACAGGTCTCAGAGCTCTACTACTGTGAGAGAAAGAGGGATGGAGAAATAGTTTATTGTTCTCTCCATCTTCTCTCTTACCCAAACTAAATAAAAAACAGAGGAACACAAGTCAGGAAAGTCTTCATGTGAAAAATATACATTTTCTGAGGGTTTCTTTTGATTCTTTCCTTTCTTTTGATTTATCCTTTGATTCATTGTGTAATTTTTATACACAACTGAATTAAAAGTGCAAAATAACTCATTAATTTCAGAGATATTAATATAATGTCACTTAGTGAATTATGAATGCATGCAACATAGTGAGATCATGTGACAACAATATCATACATGTTTGTTATACAGTATAGTTTTATACAGAGGTTACTGTCCAGTATGCAATACATTAGGATTCCATTCCGAACATGGTCTTTGTCTTATCTGGGTCTTTGTCAGTGCATTCTGTCTTCCAGCTGGACATATATGGCAGTTATCCACATGTTAACTCTGTGTTTGGTGTGTTTTTGCAGAGTGGTGAAGGAAGAGATATCAGATGACTCGGCAAAGCTCCCCTGCTTTAATGGAAGAGTGGTGTCATGGGTAGGAGACATGCTTACTACTTTATCTCCTGTTAATGTACTTGTATATCATGTATTAGCGGAAGATCAACACTATAAACACACATTTTCCTTATGTCTTTTTAACTAAACCATGTCTTCACACATTCTACACCAGTTTCCAAAATGAACGCTCGCCAAGCACCTAATGAGAGTTAAAATAGCCTTCTGTGACTAAAAGTAATTTTTTCAGTGTTAAAATACTTCTATCCCAGCTTAATATGCAGTGACAACTTTAAGTAAGCCATGCATAGGTTAATATTCTCTAAAACTGTAAACACTGTGTCTCTGTGGCACTATAAAATTCCTGTGTTTGTTTTGAGCGACTTGCTTAGATCCACCCCAAACTATGATACTCAACCAATGGCGTGAGTTGTGGTGGGACTATCTGAACTCCGTTCAGTGGCGCTAGTGTTGTAGAAATTACATACTTCAGCTTTAATCGCTATGCTAAGAAGAGTAGTCTGACCCTCTGCCAAGTTTTTCTTTTATTGCCAGTAGAAAAAACTTAGTGTTGACACATTCCTGGCGTTAAGCCACCTGAACGCACAATTGAATAATAAAATCTCAATGATTTTGTGACGTGCTGTTTCACCAAAATGGGCGACAAGTGACACAATGACCTGCGCTGTTTATCACTAATATACAAGAGGAAGAACAGTAAAATATTTGTTAAAATGTAATAATTATCAAAGAACAAACAACAAAATACACATTTTCATGATTTAATAAAAAAGACCCAGTTTCGTGACCTGTAAGTAGCAATGCACCAATGTATAAAGGCAGTTACCTGCACAGTCGGACATCAATTGATGGTTTGAAAACAGCTGATGATCAGAGCCGATTATTCCCTGTCAATCAAAAGGAAAAGGGCAGAAAAAACACATCGGACAAATAGCATTGTGCTGTGTATGAAAGAAAATGTCTCTTGTGTGGAATTTCTTTTAATTAGGTGACAATCACTGCAGAGTTGAATTTCACGAGAAAAAAAACATACTAAGTTTAACACAACTAATTTGAAAACACACCTTAAAGGGATAGTTCACCCAAAAATGAAAATTCTCTCATCATTTACTCACCCTCATGCCATCCCTGATGTGTATGACTTTCTTTCTTCTGCGGAACACAAATTTAGATTTTTAGAAGAATATTTCAGCTCTGTAGGTCATACAATGCAAGTGAATGGGTGCCAAAATGTTTACGCTCCAAAAAGCACATAAAGACAGCATAAAAGTAATCCATAAGACTCCAGTGGTTAAATCCATATCTTCAGAAGAGATATGATAGGTGTGGGTGAGAAACAGATCAATATTTAAAGAGGCCCTATTATTCTTTTTGGTATTTTACCTTTCCTTTAGTGTGTAACATAGCTTTTTGTGCATGTAAAAGGTCTGCAATGTTACAAAGTACAAAGTATATGCAAAAGGGTGTTATTCTCTCCCACAGACAACACTGCTCAAGAGCTACAAGAAACGGGCTGTTTGTAGTTCAGCCATTTCTTCCGTAAAGCATCTACATCACTATGTAACACATTTGCATAATGCCCGCCTAAGGGCTACTTTGGCCCGCCCTCAAACAAAGGTAGTAATAGCCGAGGCCAGAATGAGTTGGGTAAGTGTTGTCGCCATGTCGAGAGGACGCTGTTTTCTTCACTGCGAAAGCAAAACCTCTTTGTTTGGACTTCCAAATGCAGACGAATTGAAGAATCAGTGGTTCAAATTTATTTTAATTATTTAGCAGTACAATCACAACCAATGCCAGATTTTCAAGACGGTTACTCCTGAAAGATAGTGCAGTTCCCACTTTGTTGGGACAATCTGGCACTTCAGGATCACAATCTGTAAGTATGCTTGATTATTTGTGGATTTATCTGCTACCGAGAGTTCAAATGCGGAGTTTTGTGTTGTAACTACGGTGTAAACCAGTGCACAGCTGTAGGCCTCTGCTAACCTGCTAGCTAATGTTATTGTGTTGAAATAGTTTTGTTAATCAGCTGCGGGCCCACTTTTACCTACAATTGTGTAGAATTATGCCGATTGTTTGTCGTTCTTACTGTCATGAATAGTGATCAAGTGTGGAGATGGATTTATTTTTACAAACGGTAATTTTACATCTGCAGTCCACTGTAGTGCTCGGCTAACTTGCTATGTAATGTTATTGTTTTGGTAAGAGTTTACTATTCAGCTGTGGGCCGGCTTTTACCTAAAACTGTGTAACAAAATGGTCAATCTCAAGAGTCTTATATAATTATATAATTACAAGCTGTAATGTTTCGGCCGCTATCCACGGTTAACTTGCTCTCTTACTCTCTATTACACCCGGTAATGTCCAACCGGGAGTATGCCTCTATTCTCCGGCGAAAAAAGTTTGGCTACACCCTTTCCAGCAAAAGATGACTAACTTAGATGCACTACGTGTCTTTTACTTGAAGCTTTGTTAATTTCACAATAATCAACAGTGTACTTATAAGAAAGCTACAAAGTTAAAACTTACCACTGTGAAACTTCCTGCTCAAGTCGTGCTTGCGAAGGTGGTTCAGGTCGAACAGCTTGTTCTTCCAAACTTTCATTATTTCATTCATTATCGGACTCGGGCTAGAGCTTATACGGCAAAAACCGACGGCACTGTTACCATAGTTACAGTAGTGTTTACAGCTGCTCACAAAGACTTGGGAGCTGAAACTCTGTTATGGTAAGGGCTGTTACATTTCCGACACACACTCTACGCGGTTGACTAATCACAACAGACTAGGCCAGCTGACCAATCAGAGCAGATTGGGCTTTCAGAGAGGAGGCTTTAAAGAGACAGGAGGAAAATCAGAGCATTTGAGCCAGAGGAATAAGAGAGGGGAAAGAAATGTACAGTATGAGAAACATAATGTGTTTTTTGAACATTAAAGCATGGAAACCTATTCTAGTAGACCCCCAAAATAAAATTATGAACCTGTAAATTAGCATAATATGGGCTCTTTAAGTCAATTTTTGCAAGAAGTTCTCCTCCCTGCCCAGTAGGGGGGCGTATGCATGAAGAATGTGAATCACCAAAAACACAAGAAGAAGAATGTGAAAGTTAGGGTGCATTCCATTTCAAAGGGCTCATCCCCAAGCCCTTATCCCTTCAGAAGGTTTACCCTCCAGAGTGAGAGCTTCAAAGGGTTGAAGGGTGTAGGGCTCAAAAATATCAGTAATTCGGAACGCACTTAAGCGTCATCTATCTAAGCCAAAGGAGCTGCTGCCAACGCACAAAGGCTGACACTAATGATCATCACCTGCACCTAATCAGAAATACTTACACATGATTTTGCATCACTAACTGCTTTCAGAATGGAAACGGAAAATAAATTATTTAAATTTTTATGACTTTATGAAAAATTTAATCTTCATGTTTAAATTTTTTTTTAAATTTATTTTAATAAAAAAGAAACCAATATACAAATGTACAGTGCATTTATTAAATAAAATACCATTTTGTATTGTTATTTAACTAAAACTCATTTTGATTAACTGATCCAGTGAATTTCCATTAAAATAACACAAGCATTAACCAGTTTCAAACAAAAAGCCAGGGGTTTAAAATAATTTTTAAAAGTTCATTATAATAATTAAAAGCTTTTATAGACTATGGAGATGAAGGGATGTCACATGTTTTTGTTTATAGAAACAGATTGCAGTTGCAGCTGGTTTAATTTACACTAAATTACACTTGGCAAACCTCCATATTTATGACGTATGCTCCGATTCCTGTCCGCTTGGCAACGAAGTGTCCATCTGTTGAACCCTACAGAAACACCCGTTTCGAAGGGCCCTTTGAAACAGCTATTTATGAGCCCTTCCGTTTAGAACGACCCTTCAACATGGCGGCCACATTCATTCCCACTTCAAAGTGGAGGTAGACCTGAGCAGGGAGAAGTGTTTCTCACCCACACCTATCATATAGCTTCAGAAGACATTGATTTAACCACTGGAGTCATATGGAATACTTTAATTCTGACGTATGTGATTTTTGGATCTTCAAAATGTTGGCACCTTCACCATTCACTTGCATTGTATGACCAAAAGAGCTGAGAAATTTTTCTAAAAATCTTCATTTGTGTTCTGCTGAAGAAAGAAAGTCATACACATCTGGGATGACATGAGGGCGAGTAAATGATGAGAGAATTTTCATTTTTGGGTGAACTATACTTTAAAGCTTGAAAAAAGCATGGAATTAGTTTGTTAGAGCCAAAGCAGAGGCTGCTACAGCTAAAATGAGACAAGCTTCATTATTCAGAAGTCAGTTAATTTGAGTTAATGTGCTTTTCATTTCGGTGTGTTTTGTTTATAACTAAATCCAGTGAATCTGAAACAATAGCCACGTTTGCACTGTCGGGCCAAATGAGGACAGTTAGGTGAATATCTGGTGAATATATAGGCTATAAAAACTTAATTTGAATAATATTTGCATATAGAGCATTGTAACAGAGCCAAGTCCATGGTGTAATTTGGGCTCGTTTATAGTTAAAAGTCCCTTGTTATGCACCAAATCGTAATTTTTTGGGGTTATTATTGGGATTTTGTTTTTGCAATAAACTGCTTTTGGGATTTTATAAATTTTGGACTCTTGTAGCCTCAATGTTTTTGCCCTTCATAATAAGGAAAGATTACGATTTCTTTTTTAATCGTTCTATAAATCAATTTGAAAAAAAAAAATAAAAATTATCGGCCGATAAATCGGTTATCAGCCTTTCCCTACCAACTTATCAGTATCCGCAAAATTCACTATCGGTCGACCTCTAATTGAAAGCATGTAGAGACATTGAGAACTTAAATTTGTTTTGAATTAATTATCAGTGATTTGAAACAAAGTAGCATAAAAAAGCAGAACCACTAAACTAACAGCATCAGCAGAATGTTGTTCTAAACAATCGGTTATCATTATTGGCACACAAATTTTAAATCAGTGCATACATACCTGAAAGAAATATTTTCGCAACCCTTACAAAGACATAGTGTTCCGCCAAACTTAGCAATGCTAGACATTGATGCAAATTTGTTCCAAGTACTTTCATATGCAAATGAGCTTTTATGTGAACAGTTTGTGGTTTGTCTATTGTTGTCACAGGTGCCATAACTTTTTGCCAGTAGTGGAAGTTATTTGCCACTGGTTCACCAAAGAGTTGTTTGCTAGTACTGGCAAACTATCAATTTTTGCCAAAGGCTTGCTGCAGGTTCTGTTTGTGAAGAGCTGCAAATAGTTTTGTTTGCTGCAAATTTTCCACAAATTAACTGTATGTTTATAACCCAGTTTTTGCAAGGGACTTACCCTGCCATTGATTGGCAAAAATTTTATTATAGACCCTGTTGTACATACAAATGCACTCAACACAATAACACAAGAAAATCTGTCTCCTGTCTAATATAGTAGCCACCACAGAGTAAAGTAACCTGAACATTATCTGTTCAAAACATCTTATTTTTAACCTGTTTATGAAATGACACTTGATATATTCCAAAGCGTAATGCTGTCACACAGGTGTCACACCTTCATTGTGCTTTTTGGGATGTTGACGTGGTTTGAATGGGTCCAGGGGTGGAGGTCCACATCTAATATTTCCTCTCTTGTGTCTCCCATTCCAACACGTTCTTCCCTATCTTTTCTAGCTGGTGTCTTCAGAAAGCGCTGCAGTAGAAGTTGCAGCACCTCCAGCCCCTGTTCCAGAAGTCCGGCCAGAACCCTCGCCCCCTCCGCCTCCTCTCCCCCCTCCACCTGCAGAGCGACCGGGTGGCATTGGTGACTCGAGACCCCCTTCCTTTCAGTGAGAGACACACAAAAACACCTAACCTGTCAGATACATAACAAAACGAATCTGTACTAAATTCAGCTAGTCCTCTGGTTTGAATAAATCTTTCACTTTCCAAATTTCATCAACATATCCTAATAAGGTGTGACATGATAAAGCAGCAAGTCATAAATCGAATCTCTTCTGTATTATCAAGTTTTTGTCTTCTCCAGCTGTGACAAGTGATGTGTGTCAAGACATTTGGTGCATCCTTCTTCTGGGTTGTTCCATGTCAAATCAACCAAATTTCCAACGATAAGCATAAATGATGATGAAAGGCAAAATATTAAATGCCATGGATCAGTATTAAATAAGTAATCCATTATTTTCCATTTCTGCAAGAAAAATATTTTTTGACTACTTTAAAAAACTACTTTTTAAAATCGTTATAGGATGTTTGTCTGATTTGCACGAAATTTGGTTTGTATTTTCTAGAGATGAAAATTATCAATATTTTATTTAGGACAATTAATGTTGTTTATTATGTAATTAAAGGAACATTTCTATTTTTAAGAGTTATTTGTATTTCACACCTTTTTGTTTTGTTGAACAAGAAAAACTAGCTTCATACTATGTGACCCACATTTGGTTTTTGGCCATTGAAAATGGGTATGGAGCCACACAGAGTCCCATATTTCTGGGATTTATCCATATAGGGCCTTAAAAATGTAGAAAGGACAGAGCCAGAATCTAAAAGGGTATCTTTAATACTTCTGGAGTTGTAGGCACTCCAACTTTTGTTATTAACAATTTTTATTGATTCCATTCACAAAATAAATGTAACCGAAAATATGGAGTCAAATTATATACATTAAGCCCCTCCCTTTGAACATACCCCCCCCCCCCCCCCCCCCCCCCCCACACACACACACACACACACAAACACTTACTCCAGTGGTCATAAATAATTAGAACATAAAAGTATACTTTCAAAAAAAAAACAATAAGAATACACATAAACATCTAAAACTACAAATCCATCTCCACTAGCCCTCCCCGAGAACCCTCCAAAAAGGCCAAATATCTACCCCCATTTCCTGTTGAACAAATCCCATTTTCCCAGCCTTCTATATATTACCTCCTCAAATGCCGCCACCCCGCCCGTCTCTTTGCACCACTCTCTTTGCACCACTCCTGAAATGAGGGTGCTCCAGCTGACTTCCATCCCCTGAGAATGATCCGTCTGTCGATCATAACTCCGGCTAGGACACAACTTTTTATATGTCTATCCCCTATATTAATGATCGCCCCATCGCCTAAGATACGGAGTCAGGGGCAAAATGAAAATTGAGTGTCCAATACATCACACATAAAGCTCTGAACCCTCAACCAAAATTCTTGGATATTAACACACCACCAAAAAACATGGGTTGTGTCCCCACCTTCTGATTGGCATCGCCAGCAGGTGGGTGTGTCTTTAGGACCAAGCCTAAACAGTCTAGAGGGGGTCCAGTAGAATCAATGTAAAATCTTAAATTGCATCAGGCGCACCCTCGCATCTCTAGATGTAGACTTGACCTTTTTTTAAGAATCCTAGCCCACACTCCCTCCTCCAATACCAAGTTTAAATCTTTCTCCCATAACCTCTTGAGAGAAGTTGAAGCTCCATCCCCCAGACGCTGAATTAACAGGGAGTAATACACCGATGCCTCATGACCTTTTCCAAAAGCAGTAATGGTAACTGCCAGAATATCTGCCACTTTAGGGGGGTGTAAGCTACTCCCAAAAATAGTACAGAGCAGGTGGTGCAGCTGTAAATACCTAAAGAACTGAGATCTGGGAATCCTAAAATGTTGAACCAATTGGAAGGCTTTGCAATGGCGAAATAGGGGCAAGAAATTCCTGTTCAATACAAAACCAGGGAGGGGCTCTCTCAGGTGGAAGCGACCAATGAGCCAAATGTCCGAGACTGAATGCATAATAACAAAACTAAATCTTGGGTAGGCCTAGCCCACCTTGGTCAATCGGCCTATGTAACTTATTGAAATGTAATCTTGGACATTTACCATTCCAAATTAAGGACTTCGCTATGCTATCAAATTGCTTAAAATAAGAGAGGGGGACATCTACAGGGAGAGATTGTAGCAGGTAGTTGAATTTTGGAATACAATTCAATTTAATAATATTAACCTTCCCAATCATAGATAAATGTAATGAAGCCCACTTGCCCACATCGCTCGAAAACCATTTTTATTAAGGGGTCAAAATGAACTCTTATCTAAATCACACAAATTTGCTGGGAATAAAATGCCCTGTTTGGGCCAGTAGAAGGCACCCGGCTGAAAAGCCGTTACTGGGCACTACGCTGTCAGAGCCAAAGCTTCGGATTTAGACCAGTTGACTCTGTATCCTGAGAACTTAGAAAAGGAATTAGAGTCACTTGGCGCAACGCGAGGATTGGATGTGTGAACGGCGAGCTCTGCACATTTTGCTAGTTTTAATACTTTTTATGTCAGAAACCGGTGTGATTCGGTACACTCTGAATCTTGACTGTTCTAGGAAGACAATATGTCAAAAAATTCAAAATCCTTGGGCTCTGGAGACATTAAAAGACACTTACGTGCTCAAGCTGATACCCCTGACAAGGCCGCAGACCAGGGACTCAGTTTGGACGATGCGGTGAAGGAGATTCAGCGTCAACTATTGAACATGTCGGCAATGCTGGCGAAGGTCGCTGCTGACTTTGATGATCTTGCTGTAATATGTCGATCGATCACTGCCATGGAGATGAAATTCACTGAGATGGTTACAAGAGTGTCGGATGTTGAGAAACGGATCGATCATCTGCAGTCATCGGAGAGGGAGTTAGCTGCTAATCCGCTAGCAACCAAGACAGACTTGGAGCATGTTTGGGGAAAGTTGGAAGACCTTGAGAATCATAACCGGTGAAACAACGTCCGAAGTGTTGGAATTCCTGAGGACGAAGAAGGCCGAGATATGGTGAAATTCCTAGATGGGTTCTTCCCGAGTCTGCTTGACATAACAGGCCATAAGCTGGAAATCGAGCGAGCTCACAGAGTTCCGGCTCAGAGATCCGCTGAGGGAGACAGGCCCCGATCAATTCTGGCCAAATTTCTGAGATCATCCGATAAAGATCTTGTGTTACACGAGGCGAGAGAAGTAAAGGAAGGCTTTCTTGGAAGAACCACAACATTTTCTTGTTCCCAGACATTGCGAATTCAACGATACAAATGTGATTGAGTTAAGGAATGCAAGAAACTCTTACATTAATAGAATGTCGCTTTTGCACTGATGCTCCCGGCCAAATTGAGAAAACATACTAAGGATGGCCGCAAAATATTTACATGCTCACTGCAGTCGATGTCCTTCATAAAGTCAATGGAATGAGTAGGTCATCGTGTGATACTCTCTAAGCAGGTGAGTGGGACTGACTCACTGAACATTCACTTGACTGTCCAAGGAAACTGACTGCCGCCTTTGTTTCTTTTTATGCTGGTTCCGGTTAGCAGCTGGAGTTTGTTTTGTGGGATAACACTCCTTCGGGACAGTTTGTGGATGAATCTGAATGTTCTTTGTGCTTATTTCTCCTATTGGTTGGAGTTTGTTCTGTGGAATATTTCTTGCAAAACATTGGAGTGATTAGGGCATCTGTTGCACTCATGTAACTGCCGAGTGGGCCTGACTCACTGAACATTCACTTGACTGTCCGAGGAAACTGGGCACTTTTTTTTTTTTGTTTTTTGTGCTGGTTCCACTTAGCGGCTGGAGTTTGTTTTGTGGAGGAACACACTTTTGGAACAGTTAAGTGGATGAATCTACACGTTATTTGTGCTTATGCCTCCTATTGGCTGGAGTGTGTTTTAAAGATTATTTTCTGTTGTGTAATTCTGTCTCACAAAATTTTTATAGAAGCACTGGACTTGAGCAATCCGATGACAAATTTGTCGCAGGGGATCTCGTAGGCGTACACAAACTGTTTGAGTTTAGAGAGATGGACGCCGGTTGGCGCTGTCGTGCACGGATTAATGCGCATGTTTTTCTTTTTTCTGTTTTTTTTTTTTGTTCGGGGGGGAAGTTCGGGGTTTGATTGTTCCACTAATGTTGGAATGTGGTCATTATAATTTTATTTTTGACACACAATCTATTTTTTCTAATATGTCAACGTCAAATGTTAATATGAGTGGATTGTCTCTCTCCACGTGGAATGTAAATGAGTTGGGGCACCCCATAAATAGAAGGAAGGTTATTTATTTTCTTAAACGTAAGAAATATGATATAGTGTTTCTTCAAGAAACAAATCTTTCCCCGCAGGAAGCTGAAAAATTTGGGAAGATACGGGGTGGACATGTTTTCTTTAGTGCTGGCTCAAGTAAGAGCAGGGGAGTCATTACATTTAGTAAGCATCTACAGTTCAAATGTCTCAAACAGATCAAAGATAAATTTGGAAGATTGATTATTGTTTTAGTTGAAATTCAGGGGCAAAGTTTGATTTTGGCTAATATTTACGCACCTAACGCTGATGATCGGGGCGTTTTTATAGATCTTGAAGGGATGTTGCAAGCCGCTGGCACCCCTCATGATATAATATTGGAGGAGACTTTAATCTTTTGATGGACTCAGTCCTTGATCATAGTGAAGCAGAAGTGTGTAATCCCCCTAGAGCAACATTGATGTTTCACAGGATGTGTAAAAATCTTGGTCTTACAGATATTTGGAGACTTTTGAACCCATCTGATTGGGACTATACATTTGTTTCATCAGTCCATAAGATTTATTCTAGAATAGAATTTTGTGTATATATATATATATATATATATATATATATATATACATATACATATAAGTCCCCCATTTCATCTGTTGTTGATTGTTCAGTTGGAAACATTTTAGTCTCAGATCACGCCCTGGTGTGTTTAGATGTGTTGCCACATACGGAGAAAAAGAAATCATATAATTGGCGCTTTAATGTATCCCTTTTGCAAAATCCTGAAATCAGTGTCTATATGGAGACCAACTGGTCCTCAGTATCCTCTGTGGGCGTGGGTTGGGAGGCACTTAAGGCAGTTCTTAGGGTCGGATCATACAGTATGCCTCGTTCACCAAAAAATACAGTACACAAAAAGTGCCGAATGTCGTCTGATGGCCTCAGAGAATTGACCTGATTGAAATACAGATACTATTTTGTCACGGAAGGTGGAGTTTTGGCTGTTCAGGGCAAGACAGTCATATTTTGAGTCGGGGGACAAAGTAGGGAAGCTTTTGGCTAGATATATAAAGCAGAGAGAGTCTTTTTCACCATTTCCTCAGTGAAATCTGCTGGTGGTAAAATATTTACCTCAGACATTGATATTAATAATGCTTTTAAGAATTCGAATGAAGACATTAGAAACTTTGTGGAACCATTAGAACTCCCTAAACTGATGACTGAGCAAAAAAATTATTTTGATTTTGAGATAACCTTGGAGGAGCTTGGGGAGGTAATTAAGGCCAGATGGCTTTGCCCCTGAATTTTTTTAGATCTTAAGCTATAGAACTGGCTCCACATTTGTTAGAAGTTTATATGGAATCATTAAAGAATGAAAGCTTCCGCCAACCATGACTCAAGCCCAGATCAGTCTGATTCTTAAAAAGGACAAAGACCCAAGCGAGTGTAAGAGTTACCGTCCAATTTCCCTGAACCAGCTAGACCTAAAAATATTGTCAAATTCTGGCTAACCGATTAAGTTATGACATCTCTAATACAGTACTGTGCAAAAGTCTTAGGCACATAAAATGTTTCACAAAAACGTTTATCTTAAGATAGTTATGTATATGTTCAGCTTTAGTGGGTCAAGAGGAAATATACATTTTAGACTCCCAAACATTACTTTTGTAAATAGAATAGATTTAGAATAGAAGAACAAGGAGTTCTTCTTGTGAGTGGATTGTGAGGGGGGTTACTACATTCAGTGACCTATATGAGAGTGGAGTGTTGAGATCTTTTTAAAATTTGGTTCAACATTTTGGGATTCCCAGATCTCAGTTCTATAGGTATTTACAGCATGGCTACCTGCTCTCTATTGTTTTTGGGAGTAGCACACACCCCCCTAAAGCAGCAGATACTCTGGGAGTGGTGATTACTGCTTTTGGAAAAGGTTATGAGGCATCAGTGTATTACTCCCTGCTAATTCAGAGTCTGGGGGTCAGAGCTTTAACTTCTATCAAGAGATTATGGGAGAAAGATTTAAACTTGGTATTGGAGGAGAAAGTGTGGGCTAGGATTCTAAAAAACATCAAGTCTGCATCTAGAGATGCAAGGGTGCGCCTTATGCAACTCAAAATCTTACATAGATTCCATTGGTCCCCCTCTAGATTGTATAGGCTTGGTCTTAAAGACACACCCACCTGCTGGCGATGCCAATCAGAAGATGTAGACACAACCCATGTTTTTTGGGGGTGTGTCAGGATGCAAGAATTTTGGTTTTGGGCACTCAAATTTCATTTTGCCCCAGAGTGTTTCTTGGGTGATGGGGCGTAATTTGGGGGATAAACATGTACAAAATTTGGTTCTGACCAGCATTATGATTGGCAGGCAAATTATTTTAAGGGTATGGAAGTCAGATGGAGCGCCCTCATTTCCAGAGTGGTGTGTGGAGATGGGGAGAGTGGCTGCTTTCGAGGAGTGGTCAAGCAGAAGGCTGGGGAGGTCAGAATTTGTTTGATAGGAAATGGTGCAAGTGCTTGGTGTTTTTGGGGAGAGTAGTTTAGTTTTAATTATATATGATCATTATATTTCTTTTTTATATATTTCTGTGCATGACACCACGGAGACTAACAGCAATGGATGCTCATGCTACTCTCCGCGATCCACGCACAACTTACCACGCGCCCCATTGAGAGTGAGAACTACTAATCACAACCAAGAGGAGGTTACCCCATGTGACTCTACCCTCCCTAGCAACCGGGCCAATTTGTTTGCTTAGGATACCTGGCTGGAGTCACTCAGCACACCCTGGATTCGAACTCACGACTCCAGGGGTGGTAGTCAGTATCAATACTCGCTGAGTTACCGAGGCCCCCAGGAAGCTTTCCATTCTTTAATGATTCTGTATAAACTTCTAACAAAAGTGGAGCCAGTCCTGTAGCATAAGATCTAAAAAAAATTCAGCAGCAAAGCCATCTGGCCCCAGAGCCTTGCCAGTAGGCAAGGCCTTAATTACCTCGCCAAGCTCCTCCAAGCTTATCTCAGAATCAAGATAATTTTTTTGCTCAGTCGTCAGTTTAGGGAGTTCTGATGGTTCCACAAAGTTTCTAATGTCTTCATCAGTAGACGAAGACGCGGAACTATAGAGATTAAGATAGAACTCTTTAAAAGCATTATTAATATCAATGGCCGAGGTAAATATTTCACCACTAGCAGATTTCAAGGAATGGTAGAAAAAGACTCTCTCTGCATTATATATCTAGCCAGAAGTTTTCCTGCTTTGTCCCCCGACTCAAAATATGACTGTCTTGCCCTGAATAGCCAAAACTCCACCTTCTGTGGCAAAATAGTATTATATCTGTATTTCAATCGGCTCAATTCTCTAAGGCCATCAGACGACATTCAGCGCTTCAGCTCTGCCTCAGCACTTTTAATATTCCCTTCTAATTCCACGAGTTCTCGTGCTTTGTATTTTTTGGTGAAGGAGGCATACTGTTTGATCCGGCCCCTAGAACCGCCTTAAGTGCCCCCCAAGCCACGGCCACAGAGGATACTGAGGACCAGTTGGTCTCCATATGAACATTGATTTCAGCCTTTAACATTTGTTGGAATTCAGGATTTTGCAAAAGGGATACATTAAAGCACCAACTATATGATTTCCTCTTTTCCATATGTGGCAACACCTCTAAACTCACCAGGGTGTGATCTGAGACTAAGATGTTTCCAACTGAGCAATCAACAACAGATGAAATGAGGGACTTGGATGGATATATGTGTGTGTGTGTGTGTGTGTGTATATATATATATATATATATATATATATATATATATATATATATATAGTGTTATTTTCCATTTTTGGACTCGCGCCATTGACATATGTTGTTCAACAAGGGGTGACGAAGTCAACTGATTTGAATATTATACCTGGCTATCACTGTGTAAAAATAAAATAATGACGCTTCCACCTTTCTAAGGTTATTTTTTGACCTGTTCCAAAATAATAGGCAAACAATGCCCCAACAAATGTAATTTGTTGATTTGCACAGCTTTTTTTACTGAGGACAAACTTCCTGTTTGGAACACTGTGTAACTGAAAGAGTGTTCAGTTTCAGTTCTTTTGAAGATGCTGATGCGTAATCCCATAATGCACTACAATGTGGAACTGACATAGTGTACCAAGGTTAAAGTAACATGCATGCAATTTAGTTTTTAATTATTTATTAAAAACTAATTATCTCTGTTTCTTGTTCTTTCTTTCTCTTAGTCCTAATGTGGCCAGTAGTGTGGAGACTCTGGACGAGACAACAGAAACCGAATCGGTTGTGTCGTTCAGGAGAGAGAGGCCCAGACGCAGAGAGAGCTTTGAGCAGCACGGTCAGAACATTGTTTTTGCTCTACCTAGATATGTGCATATTATATATTATAATTGCATATGATATTTTAGACTCACTGAGCATTTTATTAGGAACACTATGGTCCTAATAAAGTGCTCGATGTGGTTTTCTACTGTTGTAGCACATCTGCCTCAAGGTTTGACATGTTGTGCATTCTGAGATGCTATTCTGCTCACTACAATTGTACAGAGTCATTACTGTAGGCTTTTTGTCAGCTCAAACCAGTCTTGCCATTCTCCGTTGACCTCTCTTATCAACAAGGTGTTTCCATCTGCAGAACTGCTGCTCACTGGATGTTTTTTGTTTTTGACACCATTCTGAGTAAACTATAATATAATATATAATAACACGATTCGCTATAGATAATCGCATAAGTAGGTGTACAGGTGTTACTATAAAGTGCTCAGTGAGTGTATATTACAACAATGTAGCGTACTACTGTTTTACATGGTATTTCCAAAATGATTATGGTCTATACAACATAATATTTTATTTTAAGTCAGCAGTACACTGGTATTTCATTCTTAACATAGCCATTGAGTTCTGTTGAGTTGAGATTTCACTCAGGATAATGTGCTAACAAATCTGAATCTAGTCTTAGGTGATTTGTTGTTTTTGAATAAATGTGATTTATAAATTCATTGGTTCTGCAGGAGCACGTGTGAATGGTCAGACACGGTTAGAGCACCACCTGGCAGGTTATGAAAGCTCCTCCACCATGATGAGCAGTGAACTGGACACCACCAGCTTCTGTGACTCAGAAGATGACGACACCATGAGCAGGTACACAATGCTGAATAGATGGAGTTCTAATTAAACTGATCTGGGACTGTTGGCATTATAGAGAGATTCACGGTTATCCATAGGCACAGCAGTATCTGAAATGTTTTCTCTAGGTTCAGATATAAGTCTTAGTTTAACCTCATGCGACCCCGTGAACCTGTGTGGACGTTGTATTTTGGCTTTGCAATACGCAAGGCATAATGTAAGTTCATATAAACTGACTGATCTCTGTTTAGAAGACTCAGTAAAGGGTTAAACTTTCAATGTACAGAGTCGTGACAAAACAACACGGTGCAGATCAAAGTGGGGTTTTTCTTTGGGAGAAATGGCAACAAAACTACATCTGGTAAGAGACTTAATTAAACATAATTAACCAGATTTTGTCCTCGCCGGGTGAAGAAAAAAATATTGACACACTCACCTTTGCCTTCTTTGTTGCCACGCGATCCACCGTGAATGTTCGCTCCAGGTGAAAATAGCTTGTTAGCAACCCATTGTTTCGATTAAAGATGTTGATCGTGGCATGAAATCGTAGCGAAAATTAGCTTTGTTGTGCAAAGGCCTTTAGGATGAAAATAAGGTGCATTTCGAATTGTTCTGAGACCAGTGTAAACAGACAGCACTGTGGAGGTTAAGTCATTCACTAAATAGGGAGCAAGGGAGCATCCTTTAGCTCTCTATGGAGCTAAGTGCATACATTTAGGCTGCAGATGATGTTTGGACCGCTCAACATGTTTGGCAGACATGGAATAATGATAGTCAGTACATAGATTCAGAATATATAATTTATAATTTTATTTTAACATGGTTGGCAGTGATTGGATGGTGCTGGCCATTACTTTCGAATCAGAATAAATTATGCTAATTTCTGATGTAATGTCTGTAATGTCATAACATAATTAACCAACACTCTTGGAAACATAAACAATTTGATAAAAAAAAAAAAAATAAATAAATAAATAAATGCCTTTCTATAGCTTGGTGTTATTTAAAATTTCACAACTTAGTCCCGCTGTCCACATATCTGAACATCAATTTTTAGGAAAACTATATGCTATAGAATTTGTTCTGGTTTTTTTTTTTTTTTTTTTGCATGTTTATTAGATGAACACAGCAGTCATGCTCAGGTCTCAGGAGGTTGATCAGAAAATAAGTAGTTAGAGTTTACATTCACTAAGAGTTGATTCGTCAACAGTAACTTACTTACTCAAAGGATATAAGAATGTCTGCCAATGATATGAAATTGATATACAGTTGAAGTCAGAAGTTTACATACACTTAGGTTAAAGTCATTAAAACTAATTTTTTAACCACTCCACAGATTTCATATTAGCAAACTATAGTTTTGGCAAGTCATTTAGGACACAAGTAATTTTTCCAACAATTGTTTACAGACCGATTGTTTCACTTTTAATTGACTATATCACAATTCCAATGGGTTAGAAATTTACATTCAATAAGGTAACTGCCTTTAAGCAGCTTGAAAAATTCCAGAAAATGATGTCAAGCCTTTAGACAATTAGACAATTAGCTTCTGATAAGCTAATTGACTAATTGGAGTCAATTGGAGGTGTACCTGTAGATGTATTTTAAGGCCTTCCTTCAACCTCCACAAGTCTGGTTCATCCTTGGGAGCAATTTCCAAATGCTTTAAGATACCACGTTTATCGGTACAAACAATAGTACGCAAGTATAAACAACATGGGACCACGCAGCCATCATACCGCTCAGGAAGGAGACGCATTCTGTCACCTAGAGATGAACGTAGTTTGGTGCGAAAAGTGCAAATCAATCCCAGAACAACAGCAAAGGACCTTGTGAAGATGCTGGAGGAAACAGGTAGACAAGTATCTATATCCACAGTAAAACGAATCCTATATCGACATAATCTGAAAGGCTTCTCTGCAAGGAAGAAGCCAATGCTCCAAAACCACCATAAAAAAGCTAGAATACTGTTTGCAAGTGCACTTGAGGACAAAGATCTTACTTTTTGGAGAAATGTCCTCTGGTCTAATGAAACAAAAATTGAACTGTTTGGCCATAATGACCATCGTAATGTTTGGAGGAAAAAGGGTGAGTCTTGCAGGCCGAAGAACACCATCCCAACTGTGAAGCATGGGGGTGACAGCATCATGTTGTGGAGGTGATCTGCTGAAGGAAGGACTGGTGCACTTCACAAAATAGATGGCGTCACGAGGAAGGAAAATTATGTGGATATATTGAAGCAACATCTCAAGACATCAGCCATGAAGTTAAAGCTCGGTCGCAAATGGGTCTTTGTGGAAGTGAGGGCGTGGGCGAGCGCCTGTCTGGGGAGAGAGAAAACGGTAAGGACATCCACCTGAGATGATTTGCTACTAATTACTGTTTCCATGTTCGCAGTGAGAGACGGGGGAGATAAAAGCAGCCCAGTCCTCAGTGAGAGCAGAGAGAGTTACACACCAGAGACTTGCGTGTCTGTGTTCTGAGAGTGTTTTGCTGAAAAGCTGATCTTTATTTTCATTGATGCTGAAAAGCAATCTTTTGTTTCGCATAAAGCTGGAAAGCGTTTTCTGTTTTATTTTAATAAAGAGTGACTCATGTTGTCCAAATCACAGTCTTCCAAATGGGCAATGACTCCAAGCATACCTCCAAAGTTGTGGCAAAATGGCTTAAGGACAACAAAGTCAAGGTATTGGAGTGGCCATCACAAAGCCCTGACCTCAATCCTATAGAAAATTTGTGGGCAGAACTGAAAAAGCGTGTGCAAGCAAGGAGGCCTACAAACCTGACTCAGTTACACCAGTTCTGTCTGGAGGAATGGGCCAAAATTCCAGCAACTTATTGTGAGAAGCTTGTGGAAGGCTACCCAAAATGTTTGACCCAAGTTAAACAGTTTAAAGGCAATGATACCAAATATTAACAAAGTGTATGTAAACTTCTGACCCACTGGGAATGTGATAAAAGAAATAAAAGCTGAAATAAATCATTCTCTCTACTATTATTCTGACATTTCACATTCTTAAAATAAAGTAGTGATCCTAACTGACCTAAGACAGAATTTTTCTATGATTAAATGTCAGGAATTGTGTTGAAATGTTGAAATGTATTTGGCTAAGGTGTATGTAAACTTCTGACTTCAACTGCAAGTAACTATATGAGAAGTGTTGTGCAATATATCCCTTTTTTTCTCCTTTCAGCTCTGTTTTACTATTTCTCATGTTTACTCTCTCTCTCTCTCTCTTTCTCTCTCTCTCTCTCTCTCGCTCGCTCTCTCTGTCTGCAGGTTTAGTAGTTCTACAGAACAGAGTACAGCCTCCAGATTGTTGAAAAGACACCGCAGACGCAGGAAACAGCGTCCTCCCAGACTAGAACGGGTACTGCAGTATTACCTCCACAAAGTTATGTACAGTGTTGGGGAGCATTCCCAGTGTGATGAACCTTGTGGCCTTGTGTCGACGGCCAAGTTACAGCTGTGCTCATATTTAGTACAACAGCGTATGGCTAGGCGATTAATACAATTTTATTTTCAATTAAGGTTTTGGCTTCCAACGATTATAAAAATAAGATAATCGAGAGAAAACTTTATTGTGCCGCATTCCGTTTCGCAATGAAACACCCTGGCATTATATCTTTAAAGCATCCTTTATTAAAGTTAAAATATTAATGAAGCGGGTTATGAAAATAAACTCCGAAACTGGCATTTCTCTGTGTGGTCAGCGTCGCATCTACGAGTTGCATGAAGTGACCGGGGAATCAGGGATCTTCTCCCTGCTGATGCACACTCTGGCACGGGGACGCTCGTCACTCACGCGCGTTTGCTGCAGCTAGATTATAACGTGATGGCTCATGATGTAGTGAATCATAATATATGTCACGTTCTTTGTGTGTATCTTATCATGAAGAAAATCGGCAATACGCTGCTGTATTAAGAAGAGAGAGTTCGTTTTTTGTTAAAGATGGATCAAAGTGAACATAAAGGTGAGAGAGTGTAGTCTTATCCCATTATACACTGGAACAAAATGCATTTTTGATTAGTCTTTTTTGGCTTGTTTTCCAAAATAATGTCTAAAACTCCTTTAAAACAACGTTCATTTATTTTAGGAGCTATACTGCAGAAGTAAAAATTGTTATCGGGGAATGTTGAATACAATATTTAATCAGGGCTCGACATTAATGCTTGCCCGCTTGTCTGGGACAAGTGGATTTTTTGAAGAGGCAAGTGAAAGAGAATTTTACTTACCCGACTGGACAAGCAGACTCATTAAAACATCAATAATGAAAAAATAACCGGCTATATTTGTGATAGCCTAGGCCTGTGTCACTTATTAGAAAATTCATATTTTTAATCTGCTGTTGAAAGTAATCCAGAACACGTAATTGTATACTTCGCTAGTGGTCTAATAACAGCTGCGCCCGGTTTGATTGACAGGCGGCGTATGTGTGTGTGCTGAACATGCGCGTGTATTCTGAAAATGCTCATGCTAATGCGCCCCTGTCAAATACATTTCAAAATTCCACCAAAATGCCCGTCTTGATGAGGTATTCATGTAAATACAGAGAGTATATATGTAATATATTTTGGTATTGTGATATGTATAGCCTTTATTGTACATGGTAGATCTTACTGCAATAACATGATGAAAAAGTAGATTTCATTCCATAGAAGTGTGAGCACCCCTGCTGTAAATGATGGCGATGGAGGCTTTCCTTTATTTGACAACCATACTTAACATAAAATAATAATCATATTAAAATAGCCTCCTCCCCTACCCAGTGCAGTTTACATTTCAAGTTCAAGGAAATCCACTGTTTAAAAGACACGTTTTTTTTAAAAGTTCAATAAATGCATGATGTTTATCTTCAGTCAAGTCAATGAGTAATCGTGTTAAATAATCGTGATCTCAGTATTGACCGAAATAATCGTGATTATGATTTTTGCCATAATCGAGCAGCCCTACAAACAGCATGTGTGATATTGCTTAATTAAAGGTCTTCTTAGTTCTCTGTGTGACAGGTATGTGGAAGGGATAGATTTTCAATTGTATTTGTCAGTGCATAAGTTAAATAAACAGAAAAGTGATGTTTGAGATCTATTTGAAAAAAGTATTATAGAGCAAATTTGTGCTGGCAGTATCAGCGAGGCCCGGTAATTGGATGTGATCTTTTTCACCTTTCTGATTATGTAACATGTTCATGGTAATTTGCATTAAAAATACTTGGACATACATGAATGAGAATAAAACTGAAATAGGAATGTGTTCCAGAGACAATGTACATTTATGTAGTTTAGAGACATTTAGAATGTTACACATTTCTATTTCTATTTAAATAAATGTATTCTTAAAATTTTCTGTTTGTCCAAGAATCCTCTTGCAGCAATGCAGGTCTTTGGCATTTAGAAGCTGCTAGTTTAGGACCTGTGAGGAGTCTGTTTCTCAAACTAGAGACTGTGATTTACTTGACTTTTTGTTGTTCATCTGGCGTCCACTTCTCTTTCTATCCTGGTTAGAGATTCTTTTTTCAAAACAGTAATGCATGGAATAGCCTTTATCTCTCTCTAAAAAAAAAAAATAGACTTCAGGAGAAAATAGAATTTCAGGAGAAATGTTTATTTTTGCCTATTTTTAAAACCAAAATTTGACTTGCAAGTGTAAAGCAACTTGTAAGAACTCAATACCTCGGCAAATGGGGAAAAAACCCACTGTATTGTGATTTCTGCATGGTAGTGCAACCATTTTCAATTATTCTAATAATAAGAACATTTTCTTGAGTACCAAATTAGCACTTTAGAATGCTTTTGTAAGGAATAGGTGACACAGTATATGTTTGCCATCACGGGTAAAGAAAAAAATGGAATAAATATCACTTAAAACAGTTATTTCAAACCATAATAATATTGGCAATTAATGTAGTATTTTTGATCAATTTAATGCATCCTTGGTGAAAGGAAGCATAAGTTTCTTTCAAGAACAAAAATGTCTTTGTGTTCTAAAAATGGAGGTGTATATTCTACACTTGAAGTCTTCATACACCTTAGCCAAATACATTTAAACTCAGTTTTTGACAATTCCTGACATTTAATCATAGAAAACATTTATTTTCTTAGGTCAGTTAGGATCACTACTTTATTTTAAGAATGTGAAATGTCAGAATAATAGCAGAGAGTATGATTTATTTCAGCTTGTATTTATTTCATCACATTCCCAGTGGGTCAGAAGTTTACATACACTTTGTTAGTATTTGGTAGCATTACCTTTAAGTTGTTTAACTTGGGTCAAACATATAGGGGTAGCCTTCCACAAGCTTCTCACAATAAGTTGCTGGAATTTTGGCCCATTCCTCCAGACAGAACTGGTGTAACTGAGTCAGGTTTGTAGGCCTCCTTGTTCACACATGTTTTTTCAGTTCTGCCCACAAATTTTTTATCAGATTGAGGTCAAGGCTTTGTGATGGCCACTCAATACCTTGACTTTGTTGTCATTAAGCCACTGTCCATTTGGAAGAGCTTTAACTTTATGGCTGATGTCTTGAGATGTTGCTTCAATATATCCACATAATTTTCCTTCTTCATGATGCCATCTATTTTGTGAAGTGCACCAGTCCCTCCTGCAGCAAATCTGAGCAGAGAGAATTACCCACCAGAGACTTGCGTGTCTGTGTTCTGAGACTGTTTTGCTGAAAAGCTGATATTGATTTCCATTGATGCTGAAAAGCAATCTTTTGTTTGGCATAAAGCTGGAAAGCATTTTCTGTTTTATTTTAATAATGACTCACATGGACTGTGGAAACTGGCTCCCACCTCCTCCTTTATCTGCTCCAGACACGAACCGTTGTCACAGTCTTCCAAATTCCATTTGGAATTCCATTCCATTTGGAAGACGCATTTGCGACCGAGCTTTAACTTCATGACTGATATCTTGAGATGTTGTTTCAATATATCCACATAATTTTCCTTCCTCATGATGCCATCTATTTTGTGAAGTGCACCAGTCCCTGCTGTAGTAAATCACACCCACAACATGATGCTGTCACCCCCATGCTTCACGGTTGGGATGGTGTTCTTCGGCTTGCAAGCCTCAACCTTTTTCCTCCAAACATAACGATGGTCATTATGGCCAAAAAGTTCCATTTTTGTTTCATCAGACCAGAGACCATTTCTTCAAAAAGTAAGATCTTTGTCCCCATGTGCACATGCAAACTGTAGTCTGGCTTTTTTATGGCAGTTTTGGAGCATTGACTTCTTCCTTGCTGACCAGCCTTTCAGATTATGTTGATGTAGGACTCGTTTTACTGTGGATATAGATACTTTTCTACCTGTTTCCTCCAGCATCTTCACAAGGTCCTTTGCTGTTGTTCTGGGATTGATTTGCACTTTTCGCATCAAACTATGTTAATCTCTTAAGAGACATAATTCGTCTCCTTCCTGAGCGGTATGATGGCTGCGTGGTCCCATGGTGTTTATACTTGCATACTGTTGCTTGTACAGATAAACGTGGTACCTTCAGGCATTTGGAAATTGTTTCCAAGGATGAACCAGACTTGTGGAGGTCCACAATTTTTTTTCTGAGGTCTTGGCTGATTTCTTTTGATTTTCCATGATGTCAAGCAAAGAGGCACTGAGTTTGAAGGTAGGCCTTAAAATACATCCACAGGTACACCTCCTATCAGAAGCTAATTGTCTAAAGGCTGGGCATCATTTTGTGGAATTTTCCAAGCTGCTTAAAGGCACAGTTACCTTATTGAATTTAAACTTCTGACCCACTGGAATTGTGATATTGTCAATTAAAAATGAAACAATCTGTCTGTAAACAATTGTTGGAAAAATGACTCGTATCATGCCAAAGTAGATGTCCTAAACGACTTGCCAAAACTATAGTTTGCTAATATTAGATCTGTGGAGTGGTTAAAAAATGAGTTTTAATGACTTCAACTTAATCGTAAGTAAACTTCTGACTTCAATTGTATATATAATATAATTACTTGTAGTTTTTCAGCAAACTACTTATTTACTCTTACTTAAGTCATAATATTTCTTAGTACTTTTACTTGTACTCAAGTGAATTATTTCTTCAGTAGCAGTACTTTTACTTAAAGTAAAAAAAAACAGTGCTCTTTCCACCACTGGTAATTTGTCATGCCATTTCTGTGGCACCCCTTTGATTAGCACTCCTAGTGTAGCATCCCTTCAACATATTCCTTTGAACAGTTCTGCTTTTTATGTCATTAGGCAAGTTTTTCTTTTTTTTTAAATCACAAGTGCATTTGAAAAATCATTTATAGATTTTCATTTTTCTGTGTAAATTTTTTTTGTTTGGTTGGTTTTAAGGCTGTCAAATTAAAATGTGAAATTCGAATATTTGTCGAATTTAAAATAAAATTGCACATTCAAATGCTAAAATGAGCATTTGAATTTTGGATGTGTGCCAAGCACTGATGATGACATTAATAAAAGGTGCAGCGCATCGATTAAAAGAGAATACTGTTGTCTTGAGACACGTTTGTTAAAGGTTGAATTTCATTTTAAATTGACACAGCTTATAAAAAAATATTTATTCCTGCACAAGACCCTTAAAAAAACGAAACTGGATTTACATTGATTTGTTGTGCCCTCTTGTGAACGTAGGAGACAATGTTGATTTAAAAAACAGATGTCTTGTAGTTTTTTCTCCCTACCTAAAATAATGTCTTTATAATTCGAATATAATTATATTTGAAAGAAATTCGAATTTTGTTCCTCTGCCCTGTTGACTGCTCGAGTTGGTATATTTTTAGTAGTGTTTACTTTTTAAAAAAATATTTTTTTCTTTATTTATAGATTTTCAAATGGTTCTTGCCATGAAAATAGCCTTTGTTGCTGATATGGTGTTAAACAAAAAATTGCGTTGTGATTTGTCACCCCTGACTCTGATTATGTTGAGTTGCAATACCATGATGACAGTTGGAAACTTAAATAGATGTAAACATTTACTGTAATTATGGGGAAAGAGAGTTATGGAAAGAATAGGCTGAAATATGATATAACGGGTAATTTTTTTACATAGTCTCTTGTGATTTTAGGCATCATCATTCAGCAGTGTAACTGATTCCACAATGTCCCTCAACATCATCACTGTTACACTAAACATGGGTGAGTTCAGCATATACACTAATTATAACACTGTATACTAATTACTGAAAACTTTTCATAATTGAACCCTGTCATAAATTTGGTGTATTTATGTGTCTCTCTCTGTGCGTAATAGAGAAATATAATTTCCTGGGCATCAGTATTGTGGGTCAGAGTAATGAGCGGGGTGATGGAGGCATCTACATCGGCTCTATTATGAAGGGTGGAGCTGTGGCTGCGGATGGGAGAATAGAGCCTGGAGACATGCTGCTGCAGGTCAGGACACTCCCTGCATCCATCTGTTCATTCAGATGTTTGTTACTGGTGATTTTTAACACTTATTTTTGTGCAGGTGAATGATATAAACTTTGAGAACATGAGTAACGATGATGCTGTGAAGGTTCTGAGAGACATCGTACACAAACCTGGGTGCGTCTTCCACACATTGATCACAAACAAACAGAAATTACACTTATTATTGCTGTGTGCTAAAATATTAATATATTGGGTTAAATGTAACTTAAGCTCTGTCAACACAATCTGTGGCATGCTGCCGAATACCACATGAGCTTTTATTTGACCTTGGGGAAAAAGGACCCATTTTTTATTAGGTGTCTTTAATTAGTATGTATTTAAAGGTGCACTCAGTATCTTTTTCTTCATTAAACCCACTTTTGAAGCATCCGTCTCTAAATAGCGTAGGCACGTTGCAAAGCAAACTCCATGCGGAGTCAGTGATTGTTTTTTATTTAACCTCTAGAGGGCGCTGTTATATCGTTGAACCAAGGAGTTCAGACTGTATAACCCTCCCCTGCCGGCCACGGAGAAATGAAACCAAAAATAAGTGTTGATTTTTGCCGATAGTTAAAAAAACGCAACTATCAACCCCGATTAAGAGATATCGGTCAGCCTCTAGTTGCAACCATCATAATGTTTCGAAAACGTGATCGACACTTAAAGGTGAAGTGTGTAATTTCTGCGTCACTAGCGCCACCGAGCGGAATTGCAAAAATAAACATTGTTTTCAAACAGCTTTCCAAATACGCCCCACGTCTCCGGTTGATCGAACAAACAGATAGTCCCGCCCCAACTGAAGTCAATGTTGTTGTTTTGACTGGATGGGTCGCTCAAAACAAACAGAGGAATTTTTACTGCACCCACAGAGCCACAGTGTTTACAGTTTGAAAAAATGAACCTACAAACGGCTTACTTATAGTTGTCTGTGCATATTATGCTGGGATTGGAAAAAGTATTTTAACACCGATAAAGTTACACACTTCAGCTTTAAACATTACACGTGTAAACCTGATAGTAGTGTGATAGAATTGCTTATCACCAAGGTAACCCAGTCTTTTGACTCTGCTAAAATGTAAACCTGATTACTTTTGCTTATGCGATGGACGTGACATATCTGTAATCCACTGTTTACATGCAGCAAACTCCACCCACAAGATTTGGGAACTCATAACCAGAAGCTCATCCACCTAGAAAAGTAGTCCCACCTCAAAATGACTATTTAGACAACTTTACAGCTCAAATAACAATATCGACAGTGCTTCCAAGAGCTTGTAGTCTTTTAAGATTTAAAATTAATATTGTAAATGAGCTATTTGTAGAGACCCAGTTGTATAAGGGTTAGTTTGTTGATCAACATTCGTTTAAGACCAGTTGTGTTAGTTTTAGTTAAAACATGATGTTTTAGTATGCTGTGTGTGTGTGTGTGTGTGTGTGTGTGTGTGTGTGCTTGCAGACCCATCATCCTGACAGTGGCTAAGTGTTGGGACCCGTCGCCCCAGGGATACTTCATTTTGCCCCGCAGTCAGTCTCGAACCTTACCATTCACTTTACTGTACTTAAACATGTACACACATCTAAATTCTCATATCAGTAGAGACGTAAAATAATATCAGATGAATATTTGCATATATTTTTCTTTATCACACACAGCTGATTAATAGAAGTATTTATTGAGATGTAAAAAACATGTCTTGACTTAAACTCTTATCTGCATCATTGTGACTTCCAGACGAGCCGATTCGACCCATTGACCCTGCAGTGTGGGTGAGTCACTCTGTGGCCATGAGTGGTGGAGCATACCCTCCCTACCCACCCAGCACTATAACATCCAGCTCATCTGTAACAGAGACAGAGAGTAAGTCTCCTCTTAATCACATCCTTTTATTTCAATCCTTTTCACCCACCACTAGTTCCTTTGACCTTTCCTTGCATTATATTATGGCAGGTTCACAAAACAATCTGCACTGAAATTTGTCATTTTCCTTTTTATCCATTTTTACTCTGTCTCTCTGTAGGATTTGATGAGTTCTCGCTCTCCCTGCACTCTGACATGGCATCTGTTGCTAAAGCCATGGCCTCTCCTGACTCTGGTCTGGAAGTCAGAGACCGAATGTGGCTGAAGATCACCATCCCCAATGCGTTCCTGGGTGAGTATGAGAGAGTGTGAGATTTGATAGGTGTGAATGTCATGAGTTAAAGGAGAAATTAGAAGAGTAAAGAGCAAAAAAATAAATAACAGGCTTAAAGACTTGATCAAACTCAAGGACCTACATCCTACATGTGATATCTTAAGGCCTATCAACACAAGTATGAGCACACATTTTTGCAGCAGACAACACATTCTTGTAAACTTTTTTTTTTTTTTTTAAACGAATTAGATATAACTAATGCATTATATGCTGATATAATGCATTAATTTAGTGTGATTAATTAGATTAAAAAAAACATGTTAAAAAATATGCGCAATTAATCATGTCCCAGGAACGTAATAAGGAATATTCCTACCATCTGAGCAGTTCAAGTTTAAAGTGCCACCTGCTTTCAACAGGGGGCAGTAAGCGAAACTCCAGCTGTAAAGGCAACCCGCAGCTGAAAAAAACAAAACAAAACACACTCACTCTTGCATTCAAACACCGCTGGACGGAGTGCAGTTCCGAATTCAGGGATCTTGAGACGTGTTTTCCTAAGTTTCAAACTACTTCTAACTTGACACAGTGACTTAAAAACACTGTGTTAATAATGCGACGCAACCAAAGTGAGATCACATCCCTGAGGAGAGCTTCAAAAGAGTCTGTATGACACGTGTACATTACCGTGTCCTAAAAGCTCTAATAAATCTATCTTGGACAGATTGATGAATTTAATTGCAAAATGGATTGCTGTGGACTCAGTGATAGGCTTATGTCTAATGATATGGAAATAAACAATATTGCCTTATAAAGCTGCTTTTTTTTATTGTTTAATCAATGTTTTAATCATCTGCCAGTATAATGTAATGCATTTTAATTATTTAAATTATATTTATAATGGATTACATATTTATAATTATTAAAATAAAATTGTTTAATCATTATATATTGAATTATTGTTATTTGGGGGGGGGGGGGGGGCTTTCTCTGAAAATATTTATATGCAATTAATTTGATTAATTAATCCCCATGTCATGTAATTAACCCCTTAAACTCTGGTGCATTTGTGGGCTGCCGTCCACAATTTTTCACACTGAATTTTCACAGCTCACCATTCATACACATTCTGGACAAATTGCAAAAAATTGGTCAAATATTTTTCAGAAATCCCCCTAAATAATAAAAATAAAAAGAATCCAATTATTCATAAATAATATTGTATGTGTTTACAATCTTATGATAATGTTTTTTTGAAAAAAAAAAAGAAGTTTGTAAACATTTCATTTCACTAGATGGCAGCAAGCACTAGAAAAAAATATTTTTTTCTCTATCACATTCCATCACAATAACGCATTTTAGCCATCACAGATGTGCTCGTCCATAGACATTTAGTATAATTTTCAGTTCATGCACCACCCTCATTATTTCATTGAATATCTTGCCATCTAGAAGCTCAATTTAAGTGTCATTAGAAAGCTGAGATCCTCCCCTTTGTGATGATATAAAACATTTTATCATCAATAGTTGAAAACATATTTTTCTGATGATTTGTTTAACATAATGTTCCTGCTGGATGACATATTTTGTTCTGGACATCTAAGATATAACATTAGATTATTCATACAAGCAAGCTCACAGACAAGTAAAAAAATTGATTTTTGGTAAAAAGCATTTATAAAAGTTTTAGCTATTTGGGGCTTACAGCAGCAGTGATTGGCGCATAAAAGCGACATTTGTATTTGATGAGCTACAGAAATCATATTTCACTTCTGATTCTTTTGAAAATCTTTCGAACTGTGGTATTAACTTGTGATTTCGGACATAAACTCAAGATGGCACCACAGATGGCTGCTTCGGTGTGGAGCTCTCTAGCGTTTGTATTACTTTTGTTTGTTTATCATGTTTTTTGCCACTCTTTCCCAATCAGTTTCTCCAGGGATGAACTGCTGAATATTTGGCAGAGCATACCTGATCATTTTTTGCCGGTGTTTGATTATTCAGATGTTTTATTAAACATCTTAGTTGGAGGCAGTGCTCTACAAGCGATCCACATGACGCACACGAGGGAAGAGAGCCGGAGTGCTTGTGAAGTTTCGTCAACGCGGCTTTAGGACTCAGCTGCTGAATATTCATCTGGCGAATGTCCGCTCCCTCGCCAACAAAACGGACAAACTGTTTCTGCTCACTCAAACAAATAAGGACTTTTTTAACTCCGCTGCTCTGTGTTTCACGGAAACCTGGCTGAGTGTAGCCATCCCAGACAGCACGTTACATCTGCCGGGCTTTCAGCTGTTCAGAGTGGATCGCAGTGGTACATGCTTTTAGATCAATGAAAGTTGGTGTACAGATGTAACAGCATTGAAGAAGATGTGCTGTCCTAATTTAGAGGCGCTCTTCATCAACTGTAAGCCTTTCTACTTGCCGTGGGAGTTTTCTTAGTTTATTTTGGTAAGTGTTTATATCCCGCACAAGCATGCATGAACGCAGTGTTGCAACAGCTGGCTGATCACATCACAGACACGGAGCAACAGCACCCGGACTCACTTTTATTATTCTGGGAGATTTTAATAAAGCTAACCTCACCCGTGAACTGCCAAAATACAAACAACACATCACATGTCCCACCAGAGAAAGACATGTACTGGGCCACTGCTACACCACTGTTAAGGATGCATATCGCTCTGTACCACATGCCGATTTATGACTCTCTGATCACTGTCTGGTTCATCTTCTCCCGACCTAAAGCAGAAACTAAAATCAGCTAAACCTGTAGTAAGGACTTTAAAGAGAAGGACCAATGAAGCAGAGCTGGAACTAAAAGCCTGCTTTGACTGCACTGATGGACCAATGAAGCAGAGCTGGAACTAAAAGCCTGCTTTGACTGCACCGTTTGGAGTATTTTTGAGGCTGCCACCACAGACCTGGATGAGATACTGTAATATATATCAGTTTCTGTGAGGATATGTGCATCCCTACGAGGACATTTTTATCATTCAATAATGATAAACCATGGTTTACAGGAAAAATCAGACAGCTTCGTCATGCCAAAGAGGATGCTTACAGAAGTAAAACCATTATACAACCAGGCCAGGAACACGCTTATTAAGGATATCAGAGAAGCTAAAAGAAGCTACTCTGAAAAGCTGAAAAACCAGTTTTCAGCCAACGATCCTGCATCTGTGTGGAAAGGCCTAAAAAGCATCACCAAGTACAAGACACCTCCCCTCCGCTCTGTAGAGAGTCAAATAATGGCTGATGAACAATATATTTTACTGCAGGTTTGAAAACCCAGTCTCACACCCCTCCCCCACAAACCAACACCTCCTTGAACCCCCCCTCCTCCCCCCTCCTGCTACTCAATCTGCACTTATGATCTGTGAGGAAGATGTGTGCCGGGTCTTTCGGAAACAAAAGACTAGGAAAGCTTTAGGCCCAGATGGTGTTTCACCTGCCTGTCTGAAAGTCTGCACTGACCAACTGGCCCCCATCTTCACATAGATTTTCAGTAGATCACTGGAGCAGTGTGAAGTTCTCTGTTGCTTCAAATGCTCCACCATCATTCTGGTCCCCAAAAACCCCAAAATCATAGGACTAAATGACTACAGACCTGTTGCTTTCGCATCTGTGGTCATGAAGTCGTTTGAGTGACTGGTTTTGGTCTACCTGAAGGACACTACTGGACCTCTGCTGGACCCCCTTCAATTTGCTTACCGAGCAAACAGGTCTGTGGATGATGCTGTCAGTATTGGACTGCATTATATCCTGCAACACCTCAACAGACCTGGGACTTATGCAAGGATCCTATTTGTGGACGGCAGTTCAGCCTTCAATACCATCATGCCTGAGCTTCTCTCAACCAAACTGACTCTGTGCCCACCTCAATCTGTCAATGGATCACCAGCTTTCTGACAGATAGGCAGCAGCTAGTGAGATTGGGGAAACTCACATCAGGGACCCTCACTATTAGCACTGGTGCTCCTCAGGGATGCGTTCTCTCTCCAATGCTCTTCTCCCTGTACACGAATGACTGCACAGCAAAAGACCCCACTGTCAATCTCCTGAAGTTTGCAGATGACACCATGGTCATCGGCCTCATCCACGATGGTGACGAGACTGCATACAGATGGGAGGTTGATCAGCTGGCTGTCTGGTGCGGTCATAACAACCTTGAACTGAACACGCTCAAAACAGTGGAGATGATAGCGGACTTCAGGAGAATTCCCCCGCACCCCCAGTTTTATTCGGTCCATATTCTCAAATGTTAAGTCAAAAGTAAAATGAGGGGGGAAAACGCTTCAGTAGATGGTTCACATGGTGCTGCACTTGCACTTATTCCTACTACTCCAGACTCGAGCTTCATAATAACAGTAAAATACCACATTGTTTTTTATTCAGTACAGCTGTATGTAGAGTAGTAATATTCACAGATAGCAGTGGTATTCGGCTGAACTCGGTGGTGAAGCGGCTCAGAATATGAGCTCAGGCCAGGGGCTGTTCAAACAGACAGAACACAACAGACTGGAACCGAACGCGAGGATTTCGAGACATTTCCAATTTGAAAAAAGCATTTAAACAACTCATTGCTTAATCTGAGAAACGCTTATAAGAGAGCAAGATGCAACGGCCAAAGACCTCCACCAACAGTAAGGGGCTGTTCAAACCGAACGCTTTTGCAACCATCCATTTGTTTTTCTATGTAAACGTGTGCTAGATGAACGTCTTTGTTTTGTTTTTGTTTATTCAGCGTCTCGTGCAGGAGCACTGTTTTTTTAGATGATGTGTCTACTTAAAAAGAACTTTAAAAGCATGTTGAGACACCTGCTTTCTGTTAAACTGTATTTGTTGTGCTGTGTCTAACCTTTTTTAGCACAAGAATGTGATCAATGTGAAGTCATTGTATTACAGTGAGGATAACAATTTTTTATTGAAATCAGATGCGTTTCTGATTTGTTTATATGTTTCTCTCGGATGCATGAAGATATTAATTTGCTTTCTCACGTCACTAGCTTTAGATATGCAACTTAGCTGGCTAACGAATGCATAAATGTGACCAGCTGGATATAAACTAATGCAAATAAATGGTAATAGATGGTAACAGTCATGACATTTAAACATTTGGGTAGGACTTGCGTGTATTTTTGTCACATTGTTCTAACCGCTTGAGGCTAGCTTTAATGTTAGCATCCTCTCAGCCTTGTCGGCAAACATACTGCTATTCTATACTAATGCAGCATGTAGTCAACAAATTAATTACTTTATAATGATATGACAATGTGTACTGTAGTGTACTGTATACATACCTTTTCGTTGTTGATGGTTTAAATCCGCATCTGAAATGTTCCGCTCCATGCAGAGTGTAGTCTCATGTGTCAAAAAACCCCACCACAAAGCTTCAGTGAAGTAATAGTTTTTATTTCACCTCTAGAGGCCACTCTCATACTGTAAACGACAGCGGACCCTTACCAGCTGCTCCAGCACCGGACGCAATGGGGAAAAACTGTCGATGTCGATTTTTGCCGATAACTGATAGTTCCAGAAATCTGTTATCGGTGCTGATTAATCGGCAAACCTGATATATCGGTCGACCTCTAAAGGAAACTACAACGGACAGTCAGGACTGCCGAGAGGATTATTGCTGCCCCCTGCCCACCCTCCAAGACCTGTACGTCTCCAGAGTGAGGAAACGTGCAGGTAGAATCACTCTGGACCCCACACACCCTGCCTACTCCCTACAGAGCACTGAGCGCAAGGACATCCAGGCACAAGAATAGTTTTTACCCTCAGGCCATTTTCCTCATGAACAATTAAACTGCCTCAGAACTCCCCCATAGTGCAATAATGTAAATACATATCTCATGTACATATGTAAATTCACATATTTAATTCAATAACTGTACATACCCCTACCTTGACATACATTACCTCTTGCACATGTACAGTTGAAGTCAGAAGTTTACATACTCCTTAGCCAAATTCATTTAAACTCAGTTTTTCACAATTCCTGACATTTAATCGTAGAAAACTTTCCCTGTCTTAGGTCAGTTAGGATCACTACTTTATTTTAAGAATGTGAAATGTCAGAATAATAGTAGAGAGAATGATTTATTTCAGCTTTTATTTCTTTCATCACATTCCCAGTGGGTTAGAAGTGTACATACACTTTGTTAGTATTTGGTAGCATTGCCTTTAAAGTGTTTAAATTGGGTCAGACATTTTGGGTAGCCTTCCACTAGCTTCTTGCAATAAATTGCTGGAATTTTGGTCCATTCCTCCAGACAGAACTGGTGTAACTAAGTCAGGTTTGGAGGCCTCCTTGCTCGCACATGCTTTTTCAGTTCTGCCCACTGTTGAGCCTCATGTATTCAGATAGAAGACAAAGGCAGGCCTAATAGAGTCGTAAAAACCTAACTCAAGCCCCCACCTTCCAAGTCGTAAATCTTAATGATAAAAAATCGCACCAAAATCAAACAAAGGGAGTCCAAAACAGACTACAAATCCATGAAGCCTTGCTCACTAAAGGATCGAACTCTCAACTCCTATTGGATGAGGCACACAACAGAACATCCCTCAAACATGACATCATCAGGAGTTGAAATACCTCTGAAATGCTTCTGGGATTTGCTTCCAGCGACTTTGTTTGCAGCGTGTGGATGCAGCTCTTTGCTGCTCTCAGGTGCAACCTCGTGGCACAAGGAAGTAACGTCCGACTTGAAACTGTGGCCATACAATCTCCATCTCGCTGGACGAGTTGAGATTACTCTGTGTTCAACCGAACACTCTAACGGATCCGAAGGAGACCGCCGAACAATTCGCATCTTCATCCGTTTGCCTACAGAAGTGAAGAGATTAAAGATTTCTCTTCCATCTTCAATCAAGTCGACATTTCTGAGTTCTCCGCCAGCCCGCCGAGAATCAACAGCCGTGCCCGCCAACAGAGCGAGGAAACGGCCTCCCGTCATCACCCGAGCCTCAAGGAACCGGGTCAGAGTTAAAGGACGGAGGAAAACACATTCTACCTGTGTCCTCATGCGATTCAAGTAAGAGGTTTACGTCTGGGCAGAGATAGAATATTATAGTGTGTTATTCTTGTGTTTCAAGGTTTTTGCTTGTACAGTTTACGGACCGCCATGTCCGCTCATTATTAATACTCAGGGTATTAATTATCACAAATTTGTTTTGCTGTATTGTGGTCCAACCAAATTGGATTGTTGTGCAAATTTCGCCATCGCGGGTGAGACAGCAACTGAGTTCATCCATTAAAGAGTCAAATAACGCGGGACTTTTACGAGCCCCGCTCGTAAAACCGCGTCTCTGAGTGATAAACACAGCTGCTTTCTCTCCCACTATCACGAAATCGGCTTTAGGGCTGTCACTTAATCATCTCTCTCTCTCTCTCTCTCTCTCGTACTAACCACACACACAAACCCACACACACACCTTATGTGTTATAGGATTATTTCATTTCCATATCTAATCATATCACTGTTTAGTTTGTGTTGTAAGTCGGAAGTTTATTGACTGCATTGTATTAATTATTAATTGATATTACTGCATAAATAAACTTTGTTTATATTACAAAGAGAAGTGTTTTGGTTTGTTTTGCATACACCTGTGTCATGCTGACAAGATGTCAGTGCTCGGATTCAAACCTTCATTCATTGTTTTTCCCGAAAATCGATATTCTTCGGATGCCGATTTTCCTAAGAAAACAATCTAATATTGAGACTGTTACTATCTGGTTATTAGTCCCTAATTCCAGTGTGGTGCCCCGTCAATGTTAAACCTTATTAATATTCTATTGATTTTTGATAATTGATCATTATCTTTGATGATTGAATTTGAATGATCAATAAGCTAGTGTTAATTTTAATTAATGTTTCATCGATGTTAACAATTAACGATTACCTTTGATTTTAAAAAGCTAACATTGATTCTCATCAATGTTCTATTGATTTTAATAATTAATAATTATCTTTGATAATTATTAATTATTGCTAATAACCAAACTTGCTCTTAAACGTAGCACACTACATTTACTGGAGCCCCATATGAGGTTTTAATGAGTTAGATTCAATTGATTAATTTAAATATTAATTAATAACTACAGAAATAATTATTAATTATTTCTGATAGTAACACTGATCTAAACAACCAGTAAAGAGATTGAGATCAGGATTGAGATCAGGGCTTTGTGATGGCCACTCCAGTACCTTGACTTTGTTGTCCTTAAGCCATTTTGCCACAACTTTGGAGGTATGCTTGGGGTCATTGTCTATTTGAAAGACCCAATTGTGACCGAGCTTTAACTTCCTGGCTGATGTCTTGAGATGTTGCTTCAATATATCCACCTAATTTTCCTTCCTCATGATGCCATCTATTTTGTGAAGTGCACCAGTCCCTCCTGCATCAAATCAACTCCACATCCACATCATGATGCTGCCACCCCCATGCTTCACATGCCTCACCCTTTTTCCTCCAAATGTAACGATTGTCATTATGGCCAAGCCGTTCGATTTTTTTTGTTTCATGACACATTTCTCCGAAAAGTAAGATCTTTGTCCCCATGTGCACTTGCAAACTGTATTCTAGCTTTTGTATGACTGTTTTTTCCACAATATAGCACCCCCCTTTGGATCCGCCGGCGGGTCCAATAGTTAATTCAGTTCAACATTTTAATTGATTGACAGCCCTAATAATAACATGTATTATTCTAGGTCAAGTGTATGGAAAAGGCATTCCAGATAATGTTGGCCTCCGAGTACATGAAACATATCAAAGCCATAGTGGTTACAACCAATGGTGAATGGGTGCCATGATGCTGCTGACTGTTTGATGGTCCAAAGGCATATTTAGGCAGCATAAAAGTAATCCACATGACTCCAGTCAATCAATGAATGTGTTCTGAAGCAAATCGATAGGTTTGTGTAAGAAACAAATAGATAATTACAGTTTCTGAGAGAATTATCATTTTTGGGTGAACTAATCCTTTAACACGCATATTGTTTATGTCTTGTGATTATACTTTTTATTGGCTCCCTTTACTTCTGTTGTAAGTGCCTCACTGGAACCCAGATTTGTGCTTTTTCTTTTTTTTTTTAAAGAAAAGGAGTGACGAGTCAAAACAAATGCTGTCGATTGAGCTCATCTTGTATTGAAACTTGAATATTCATTTACAGTAGTGCCAGATGTGAAGGGTGGGGAGAATTTATACATGCATCTGGTGTTTCAACAAAAAATACTTCCACATTGTCCCATTTCGCATATAAAAATGTATTGTTCCATTAAGGCGAAATCTTAACTGTCTGTCTAATACAAACTTTCCACAAAGCCAGACAGTAATTTGTGCGATATCAGTTCTGAGGAGATTTTTTGTCTATTCGAAATTCAAAAAATGCTGTTACTCTTAATTTGAAGGGACTTTACACTGCTAAAAAAGACCAATTAAATAGGTTTAAACTTGTTGTTTCAACTGGACCTTCTGTGCAAAGTGCATTTTTCTTTGACATTGTTGTAAAGTGTTGTGTTTGTACAGGTTCTGATGTGGTCGAGTGGCTTTATCACCACATCGAGGGCTTCCAGGACAGACGAGAGGCTCGTAAATATGCCAGCAACCTCCTGAAAGCTGGCTTTATTAGACACACAGTCAACAAGATCACCTTCTCAGAGCAGTGCTACTATGTGTTTGGAGACTTCAGCGACTGTGAAAACTGTGAGTGTTATACATGTCCAGTTAGATCACATTATCACTGGTGTCAGACCTCTTATGTTAACAGATTTCTATCTCGTTTTCTCTGTCTTCCACTTTCGCCTTCCCTTTTTCAATCAGATATGGTGAACCTATCTCTGAACGATAACGATGGTTCCAGTGGAGCATCTGACCAGGACACTCTGGCACCGTTGCCTTTGCCAGGGGCCACACCCTGGCCCTTGATGCATGCCTTCCCTTACCAGTACCCGCAGCCCTACACCAGCCAGCCCCCTCCCTACCATGAGCTCTCCAGCTATAGTTACACACCAGGAAGTGCTGGCAGTCAACACAGTGAAGGTGAGAGAGCGCGAGCATTGGGTGAACAAATAAAAAAAGCCTTGTGCAATTTTATTTGGCATTAGGGACTCAATCTTGTCTTGATAGAAGTGTTTTCATTCACAATTGCATAGACTTGAGTATGTGTTCAGCCTTTACTCTCTCTTTAAAGGAATAGTTCACCAAAAAATTCTCATGTACTCATCCCTCATGAGAATTCAAGAATCTTCACACTGTTCTTCTCCGTACAACTGTTAATAGTGATCAAAGCTTGTCGAGCTGTAAAAAGGTCGAAATCAAAGCTCATGAAAGTAGAAGGACTGCAACTAACGATTATTTTGATAATCGTCTGATCGAATGATTATTAGAACGATTAATCAATTATTTGGGCAATTGTTGCAGCAATTAATCAACAGCTCTTAACCAACAATTCAGCTTGTGCCTCGAGTTATGAGGTTGTATTAATGATGAAATTATCTTTTAAATATACCTTAAATTTATCTTCACTGAATATAAAGGCAAACTCTCTCTCATGTATATATATATATATATATATATATATATATATATATATATATATATATATATATATATATATACGCACTGTCGGCCAAAAGTTTGGAATAATGTACAGATTTTGCTTTTATGGAAAGAAATTGGTACTTTTATTCACCAAAGTGGCATTCAACTGATCTTTATGTCTAGTAAGGACATTAATAACATGAAAATTACAATTTGAAAAAAAAAAAAAAATAATAATAATATATATTATTATATATATATATTCAGAACTTCTTAAACTACCTCAAAGAGTTTTCATCAAAAAAATCCTCCACGTGCAGCAATGACAGCTTTGCAGATCCTTGGCATTCCAGCTCTCAGTTTGTCCAGATACTCAGGTGACATTTCACCCCACACTTCCTGTAGCATTTGCCATAGATGTGGCTGTCTTGTCGGGCACTTCTCACGCACCTTACAGTCTAGCTCAGAGGTGCACAATTGGCGGACATTGGTCCGGGTCCAGACCGAGTGAAGGTTCTATCTAGACCTCGACACACTTCTCAAATTAAATACTGATGAAGCAACCCTTTTTTTTCAATGTACACATACTGCGCTGGCTCAGCGCAGCTGGGAAGGTCCCAGACAGCGCCCCATACTACTGTGTGTTGTCCAATCACGTGCATTATTTAAATCACTTCACGAAACTCAGCCAATCAAAGTGAATGTTTACAATGCATGTTAGGAGACTGATGTTGTCAGAGAGAGAGACAGCGAGAAAAGCAAAAGCGGAAGCGAGAGGAGAAATTATAGAATGCGTGCGCAAAAGTCAGGAAAGTCGATACAGAAAATCGAGCTTTCAAAGCGGTGTGGACAGACAAATATGACTTTATCCTTCCCGCAGCGAGTGTCAAACCACTCTGCCTGATAAAAATCTAATAAAAAGTGCCAACGTAAAGCGCCACTATGAGGCAAAGCACAGATACATGTCCACAGCAGTCTGAGGTGAGGGCACGCAAAATAAACAAACTCAAAGCCCTGTATGATCGGTCCACCAGAGTCAAGCAAAATCCCATTTCTCTCACTAAAGAAGAGAGATGGATAAGTGAAGTGGGAGAGAGTAGAAAAGATAAATATTAAACCTGTTTTCTTATTTGTTCAAAAATCAAAGCACTTTTTTCTGAAATTTTCAGAAACAGGCACTTTTGTTATTTTTTTGTGAAGATGCAGTAATCCATAACACTCTTTTCCAATTATCTGTTGTCCAATGTCTGTTTCTTTGCCCACTCTAACCTTTTCTTTTTGTTTTTTTGTTCCAAAAGTGGCTTTTTCTTTGCAACTCTTCCCAAAAGGCCTGTACCCCTGAGTCTTCTCTTTACTGTTGTACATGAAACTGGTGTTGAGCGGGTAGAATTCAATGAAGCTGTCAGCTGAGGACATGTGAAGCGTCTATTTCTCAAACTAGAGACTCTGATGTTCTTATCCTCTTGTTTAGTTGTACATCTGGCCTTCCACATCTCTTTCTGTCCTTGTTAGAGCCAGTTGTCCTTTGTCTTTGAAGACTGTGGTGTACACCTTTGTATGAAATCTTCAGTTTTTTGGTCATTTCAAGCATTGTATAACCTTCATTCCTCAAAACAATGATTGACTGATGAGTTTCTAGAGAAAGCTGTTTCTTTTTTGCCATTTTTTACCTGATATTGACCTTAAGACATGACAGTCTATTGCATACTGTGGCAACTCAAAAACAAACACAAAGACAATGTTTAGCTTCATTTAAAGAACCAAATAGCTTTCAACTGTGTTTGATGTAATGGCAAGTGATTTTCTAGTACAAAATTAGCAATTTAGCATGAATACTCAAGGATAAGGTGTTGGAGTGACAGCTGCTGGAAATGGGGCCTGTCTAAATTTGATCAAAAAAGACTTTTTTCAAATAGTGATGGTGCTGTTTTTTTACATCAGTAATGTCCTGACTATACTTTGTGATCAGTTGAATGCCACTTTGGTGAATTAAAGTACCAATTTCCTTCCGAAACAGCAAAATCTTTGCATTATTCCAAACTTTTGGCCGCCTATGTGTGTGTGTGTGTATGTATATATATATATATCTTTATATACAGTACTGTGCAAATGTTTTAGGCACATAAGATTGAAACAACCACACTGTCTTTTTCCAGAGCAGCCTGTATTTCTCCTGCGGTTACCTGTGGGTTTTTCTTTGTATCCCGAACAATTCTTCTGGCAGTTGTGGCTGAAATCTTTCTTGGTCTACGTGACCTTGGCTTGGCATCAAGAGATCCCCGAATTTTCCACTTCTTAATAAGTGATTGAACAGTACTGACTGGCATTTTCAAGGCTTTGGATATCTTTTTATATCCTTTCTTTATAATGTTCCATTACCTTGATATGCAGGTCTTTTGACAGTTCTTTTCTGCTCCCCGTGGCTCAGTATCTAGCCTGCTCAGTGCATCCACGTGAGAGCTAACAAACTCATTGACTATTTATACACAGACACTAATTGCAATTTAAAAAGCCACAGGTGTGGGAAATTAAACTTTAATTGCCATTTAAACCTTTGTGTGTCTCCTTGTGTGTCTGTAACAAGGCCAAACATTCAAGGGTATGTAAACTTTTGATCAGGGCCATTTGGGTGATTTCTGTTATCATTATGATTTAAAAAGGAGCCAAACAACTATGTGATAATAAATGGCTTCATATGATCACTATCCTTAAATAAAAGACAGTTTTTTAGCATGATCAGTCATATTTTCAAAATCAATACCAATTTTTCACCATTTCTGCCAGGGTATGCAAACTTTTGAGCACAACTGTGTGTGTGTGTGTGTGTATATGTGTGTGTGTGTATATATATATATATATATATATATATATATATATATACTACCGTTCAAAAGTTTGGGGTCACTTGCCTGAAATGTTTCTCATGATCTTAAAAACCTTTTGATCTGAAGGCGTATACTTAAATGTTTGAAATTAGTTTTGTAGACCAAATGTATAATTGTGCCAACATATTCATTTATTTAATTACAAAACTAAAATTGTATTAAAAAAAAAAAAGTTTTTGAAATGGATGACTTGGACCGAAAGCAGCCACTAAGTGCCCAGCATATAGAAGGGAACTCCTTCAATACTGTTTAAAAAGCATCCCAGGGTGATACCTCAAGAAGTTGAAAATGTCAAGAGTACATGTCTGCAAATTCTAGGCAAAGGGTGACTACTTTGAAGATGCTAAAATATAACACAGTTTTGATTTATTTTGGATTTTGTTTAGTCACAACATAATTCCCATAGTTCCATTTATGTTATTCCATAGTTTTGATGACTTTACTATTATTCTAAAATGTGAAAAAAATAAAAATAAAGAATAAGTGACCCTAAGCTTTTGAATGATAGTGTGTGTATATATATTAGTATTTGGTAGCATTGCCTTTAAATTGTTTAACTTGGGTCAAACATTTTGGGTAGCCTTCCACAAGCTTCTCACAATAAGTTGCTGGAATTTTGGCCCATTCCTCCAGACAGAACTGGTGTAAATGAGTCAGGTTTGGAGGCCTCCTTGCTCGCAAACGCTTTTTCAGTTCTGCCCACAAATTTTCTATCAGATTGAGGTCAGGGCTTTGTGATGGCCGCTCCAACACCTTGACTTTGTTGTCCTTAAGCCATTTTGCCACAACTTTGGAGGTATGCTTGGGGTCATTGTCCATTTGGAAGACCCATTTGCGACCGAGCTTTAACTTCCTGGCAGATGTCTTGAGATGTTGCTTCAATATATCCACATAATTTTCCTTCCTCATCATGCCATCTATTTTGTGATGTGCACCAGTCCCTCCTGCAGCAAAGCACCTCCACAACATGATGCTGCCACCCCCATGCACGGTTCACGGTTGGGATTGTGTTCTTCGGCTTGCAAGCCTCACCCTTTTTCCTCCAAACATAATGATGGTCATTATGGCCAAAAGTTCCATTTTTGATTCATCAGACCAGAGGACATTTCTCCAAAAAGTAAGATCTTTGTCCCCATGTGCACTTGCAAACTGTAGTCTGACTTTTTTATGGCAGTTTTGGAGCAGTGGCTTCTTCCTTGCTGACCAGCCTTTCAGGTTATGTCGATATAGGACTCGTTTTACTGTGGATATAGATACTTGTCTACCTGTTTCCTCCAGCATCTTCACAAGGTCCTTTGCTGTTGTTCTGGGATTGATTTGCACTTTTCGCACTAAACTACATTCATCTCTAGGTGACAGAATGAGTCTCCTTCCTGAGCGGTATGATGGCTGCATGGTCCATGGTGTTTATACTTGCATACTATTGTTTGTACAGATAAAAGTGGAACTTTCAGGCGTTTGAAAATTGCTCCCAATGATGCTCCCATTTTCTGAGGTCTTGGCTAATTTCTTTTGATTTTCCCATGAAGTCAAGCAAAGAGGCACTGAGTTTGTATGTAAACTTCTGACCCACTGGAATTTTGATATAATCAATTTAAAGTGAAACAATCTGTCTGTAAACAATTGTTGGAAAAATGACTCAAATCATGCCAAAGTAGATGTCCTAAACGACTTGCCAAAACTATAGTTTGCTAATATTAAATCTGTGGAGTGGATAAAAAAATTAGCTTTAATGACTTCAACCTAAGTGTATGTAAACTTCTGACTTCAACTGTGTACACGAGGTTTGTTTAAAACAAGTGAAAAATATCTGTAAGACAAGACACTTATACTCAAGACACATTCTCTAAAGAACTTAACATCTTATGCACTGTAGCTCCTCAAGTAAATGTTCCTTTTTTTAAAGGATGTTTAGATATTTTCTTTGGAAAAAAGTAAAAAAAATCAAATAAAATAGAGCTTGGTATCGCAAATTACCTCACAATAAGATACAGTACACACTGCGATTACATTTAATATTATTCAATACATAGAAAGCCATCACAATATCATAATTGGCTCACAACTGAAGCTGCAGTAAACACTTGTGAGAGACCCAGCGTGTCTCTCGCACGATTTGCTTCAATTCACGCGAATCATAGAAGCGTCTTTGACCGCACAGATAAATGTCATTTTCACATTATTTTTTGCTTTATTTATTGAACTTTTAATAAAAGATGCATTACAGATAAGAGGAAATGTCCCCAGGTGTTTCCTTTTTAGATGCTGTAACATGCAGGTTTTGCTTCTGTGTGGATGCCAGATCCACTTTATTTCACGACAGCATGGATTCTGTATATTAAAGCTGTTGCTGAGGCCATTTTTTTTTTTTATCATATCACCCGGATTGAGGTGAATCACTACACGACCACAAGGACTTAAAAAGTACATTGGGAACTGGGCATTCCAAATTGGGAGAAAAAGGGGAAAAATCCAAAAAAATTAATAAATAATAGCTGATATTGTTACAATTACATACATTGTAATGTTCTTTTGATTGAAAATTATTTATTTTTTCCCGCCGTCCGGTTCCTCACACCATCGCGCGTACAGACGGGCTCTCCGCTTCTATCAATCTGCATCAGTTCGATATTGTACTCCCGCATTAAATTCCGTAACTGTTCGCCCCTTTTGTTCAAAATAAACTGTCATGCTCACGGTGCTGTACTGTACTTCCCTGCCCTGTGCTGCTGTTTGTCTGTCTGAAAAGCCTCACCCGCTAGAGGCCAAAAGTGCGCAAGGGATGGATGTTATATAAAGAAGGTATGAGAAATCACAAAACAATGTAACAAAATGCTACAATTTACTTAATAATAATATCTCATTATGTTAAATAACCATAATGTTAATTAAGACTTTATTATTAAAACTGTAATACAATAATACATATACACAACAACCACTTTTAGTGTTTGAATCAATCATATCTCTCACTAAACACTGTGTGAAATGTTTATTTTTGCCTTATTTTATTCAGTTAACATGTATGAGTTGATAACAGTTTGCTTAATAATCTCATTCCATATCTGGATAATTGCTGCAATATCATAGAGGATAAATTTCCTCCTCTATGATATTTCATTATACTAGTTTTGTTCAGTATGTTAACTTAACCAAAATACTTGGACATACATGAATGAGAATAAAACTGAAATAGGAATGTGTTCCAGAGACAATGTACATTTATGTAGTTTAGAGACATTTAGAATGTTACACATTTCTATTTCTATTTAAATAAATGTATTCTTAAAATATTCTGTTTGTCCAAGAATCCTCTTGCAGCAATGCAGGTCTTTGGCATTTAGAAGCTGCTAGTTTAGGACCTGTGAGGAGTCTGTTTCTCAAACTAGAGACTGTGATTTACTTGACTTTTTGTTGTTCATCTGGCGTCCACTTCTCTTTCTATCCTGGTTAGAGATTCTTTTTTCAAAACAGTAATGCATGGAATAGCCTTTATCTCTCTAAAAAAAAAAATAGACTTCAGGAGAAAATAGAATTTCAGGAGAAATGTTTATTTTTGCCTATTTTTAAAACCAAAATTTGACTTGCAAGTGTAAAGCAACTTGTAAGAACTCAATACCTCGGCAAATGGGGAAAAAACCCACTGTATTGTGATTTCTGCATGGTAGTGCAACCATTTTCAATTATTCTAATAATAAGAACATTTTCTTGAGTACCAAATTAGCACTTTAGAATGCTTTTGTAAGGAATAGGTGACACAGTATATGTTTGCCATCACGGGTAAAGAAAAAAATGGAATAAATATCACTTAAAACAGTTATTTCAAACCATAATAATAATTTGCAATTAATGATTTTGGCAGTATTTTTGATCAATTTAATGCATCCTTGGTGAAAGGAAGCATGTTTCTTTCAAGAACAAAAATGTCTGTGTTCTACAAATGGAAGCGTATATACTATATATAATACAATTTTCATAAAGTAACCTGTAACGTAATTACTTGAGTAGTTTTTTGGAATACTAATTTACTCTTACATGAGTCATAATATTTCTTAGTACTTCTACTTGTACTCAAATGAATAATTTCTTCAGTAGCAGTACTTTTACTTAAGTAAAACAAAAAAAAAATCAGTACTCTTTCCACCACTGGTGTCGACGTTTCGTTTCAGCCCAAAAAAGTAGACCACATGAATTGCGCGCTATATTCTAAGTCTTTTGAAGCCATACAATGGCTTTGTGTGAGGAACGGACCCAAATTTAGGTCCTTTTTGGTCATTTTGGAGCTTGTTCACTGTTGTATGGAAAAAGCTGTGAACATTTCTAAATTCCACTGAGGGAAATAAATACAGGTTTGGAATGACAAGCGGGTGAGTAAATTATGACAGAATAAAACTATTAGTTTTACAAAAGACTAAATGCCGAGACATAATCTACACAAGTATATGAACGCAAACACGCTTGACTAAGCAAGCTCAATTTTGTCTAAATGCAATTTCTTTTTTTACCATTTACACATTGCTCCCTTGTTTCTCGTACAGGAAGTCGTAGCAGTGGTTCAACCCGTAGCGAAGGTGAGCGAAAGCGGGGCAGTAAAGGAGGCAGCAGCACCAGCGGTCGAGAGGAAAAATCCCCCGTAGGAGGCGGTGGTGCTGACTCCCGCTCTGGCAGCGGCAGCGAATCGGAATACTCCGTCCGGAGCAGCCGGAGGCGGGACCACGGTTCCGCCACACCCAGCGAGCACAGCCTCAGTCTGAGCCAGCGGTCGCATCACAGAGTTCCGCCCACCCACCTGGCTCCATATCCCCCAGGTATCCCCATCTCCTACAACCCCATGATGGTCATGATGGTTCCACAGCACCCCCACCCTCATCCGGCCCTGGGTGGCCCCATGCCCACCCTGTCCACCGCGGCCCATCTTCAGGCCCTGCCTCCCTCTTCAACACCTGGCGGCCCACCCGGAGCTCCTCCCACCAGGGATCTGGGATCCGTTCCTCCTGAGCTCACCGCATCCAGACAGTCCTTCCATCTGGCCATGGGCAACCCCAGTGAGTTCTTTGTGGACGTTATGTAGCGGGACGAAGGGGACGAATGTGGTTGGAATGTGAAATGAAAGGGATAGTTCAACTATATTATTTATGCACCTTTATGGAACACAAAAGGAGGTGTTAGGCAGATTGCTGGTCTCTTCCATTGTTTGTAAAAAAAAAAAAAAAAAAAAGATGAAATGAAAGTTTGGATCGAAATTTTGACTAAGGCTAACTCCTTTTGTGTTCCATGGAAGAAAGTTTGGATCAAAATGAGGGTGAGTAAATAATGACAGAACTTTCCCTTTCATTGAGTGTGCCGACAACAGAGAGAGAGAGAGCGAGCGCAAACCAAAACAAGAGAAGTGTCTCGTGGGTTTTCAAAGGAACCTGTCTAATTTCAAGGGGACACTTATTTAAATGTTTGTTTTTGAAAACCAAACAGCCATTTTATTTCTGATTGTCTCATTTTTTCACCCTCTTTGACTCTTGTGTGTGTGCGGTACTTTTTACGAATAAACATTCACTGGTGCCGTAAATGTTGCAATTTGAAACGCATCCAATGTCGTTAACATCTTGTTTTCGTAATATTTTGTTAGTTCCTAATTTGGACAAATACAAGGCACAGTAGAGGTACGGCGACAGGAACTACTACTTTTTCTGTCTACTTGTTCAAGCAAATCTGCATGTTTCCAGTGTAAAATAAATCTTCTGCATCACTTTATATGCATGCATGTAATGCACCAAAAGTGATATGGTGAACATTAGTTAACCTAAACTAACAATGAACAACACTTTTACAGCATTTATTAATCTTGGTTAATGTTGATTTTAAAAATGTATTACTACTATATGTTGAAATTAAAAGTTGTATATGTTAACATTATGAACTAACATGAACTAACAATGAACAATTTATTTTATTAACTAACATTTAACAAAGATTAATAAATGCTGTAAAAATATCGTTCATTGTTTGTTCGTGATTCCTAACGCATTAACCAATGTTAACGAATGGAACCTCATTGTAAAGTGTAAATGTGATATGCATGTGGCATTTTAGGTTGAGCACAATGAAAAGTAAACACAACTAGTACAGTAGTGTGCTTACGAAAGTATACGTTCAGATTTTTGAGTGTTCACACAGAGCAAACAAATCCATTTTAAACTAGTGGCACAGTCTGTTTAATTCAACATTGAGTTTACTCGCAGGGTTTTCAAACAGGGTCCTTAGTGCTGGATTATTTTATCGAATGCAAGATAATTTTCATCTTTGTCTGAGATTTCTGAATTAAGAGTGTTGCCATAGTGTGTATAGACTGTAGTTACATCTTAAACCCTGACCTAGAGACTTTAGATCGGGTTTATTTCTAAGGCACTGACGTTTTTCTTTTCTTTTTTTTTTTTATCATAAAATTCTCATTTTTTGTTTTGTAACTTTTTGAGATTACGTTAAACTGGCAAAATAGTTATATTCAATCATAATTGCTTAGAATTTTTAAATTCCACCATTTTACTTTGTGCATATTGCATTTTTTCCCCTTTATGTTTGTGAATATGTTATCTTGGTCGTTTCGCTCAAAACCGAAACATGTACGTTTAGCCATATTGGAAATAGTGGACACGCTCTTTTATGTTTATATTGTTCAGGAATATGAATTCTGCCGCTGAATAAACTAGATCCAAGTCTAGTTTTAAACTTTGTTTTGTACTTTGAGCCTCTTGAGACTAGACGTTTAGCTTTTTACCTTGTACAACACATTTCTTCGAGCTTGTCCCTGCATTTCTTTCCAAGTTGCTCACATTCTTTGTTTAGTACGTGTTTTAGTTTAGTAGACTTGTTTCACTGATCTGAAACCAGTTTTGTGTTTTTATTATGATGGTTGGGGTCTGGGAAGGTAGGACTGGTGTTAGATTAGTATGAGAAGGTAACTTGGAGCCAAATGCCTCAGCTGGAACGTATCAACTGACATTTTTGTACCGTTAAAAGAATGGGGGCACATTTTGATTTAACATGCAAGCTACTTAAAGATGCAGGTTTAAGGAGCAGTTGTTACTTTCTAATTAACTGGTATGCTTTGGGATGAGCCAAAGGCTAAACTATAGGACAAAAAAAAATTCAAAATCCTTCTTACAGTGTTCTCCTAGAAATCATGTATCATGGTTAAGTTGTCATGATCATACCAGGATAATTTTACCCTCCCTAGTACCGGTAGATTGTATTAATGGAAACTAATGTACAAACAGTAATCATTATAATGATGACTGTGGGGTTATAGTAAAGCTTTATACTGTAGACCTGACATGAACGCATTTCTACCTAGTTTATTTTTGACTTCTACTTTTTTACTTGTATAAATCATTATTATAACATTTTGTAATCTAAATAAAGGTGCTATATGAAGAAAAAAAACATTGTCTTATTTCATTTTGGTAATGATGATAAAGCTTTGTCATCTGGAATATGTAATCAAATGTAAGGTGAATACAGGTAAATTGGGACACTATGTACCAATTGTTTGTCAGATGACATCCTGGATAAAAAGATTTTGATTCAAATCTGCATAAATTAAAGGCAAAACAAAAAGCTCTATCATGATGTTTATACTAGGGATGCATATTTTTGGCTGATACTGATTTTAACAAAAAGCTCTGGAATTATGCTTAAATTGATAGTTCACCCAAAAATGAAAATTCTCATCATTTACTCACGCAGAAGACACCCCAGATACGTATGACTTACTTTCTTCTGCTGAATACACACACAAGATTTTTAGAAGAATATCTCAGCTCTGTAGGTCCATACAATACAAGCGAATGGTGACCAGAACTCCAAAAGCTCCAAAAAGGAGACTCCAGTAATATCTTCTGATGCAGTCAAGCTGGTTTTGGGTGAGAACAGGTCAAAATATAACTTCTTTTTCACTGTACATTTTGACAACAGTCTCCTTGGTTGTGATGATTTCAAGCTCGACTACACTTCCTATAGCACCATCTAGCCAAAGGCTGAGTTCGAAATTGCATGCTGCCATACTACTTGTACTACTTCATTTATGTCTATGGCAGAAATAGTAAGAGTAGTATGGTAGTATGCCATTCCGAACTCGGCCAGTGTCTTTCTAGCAAGTCAGTCCACTGTCGCCAACTTTGGAACGCTCTCGGGAGGTTATTTCCAGTCATGAGAGTGCAGCTCCTATCTACTTGAATGGAGAAAAAACGAAATCTCAAAAACGGTTGGTCAAGATTACGATCAAAGAACGTATTTCAAATCAGCAGTAAAATCTGAACACAATAGTATCATAAATTGTGCTGCTTTACCTGATAATGCAAAAAAAAATAAAAAAATAATAATAATTCAATTTGTCCTGCTTGTATAGCTAATGTGCATGTGCATTCTCGAGTTGATTGACAGGAGATGTCTGTATCTAAATGGTGATTGGCTCTTTTACCTGTAAGGTGGGACTTCCTTTCTACATCTGTTGACTGTTGGGTGCTCAGAGCTCCTTGTCTGAGCATTCCAAATTCTCCCATTCATTTTAATAGAAGTGGCCTGTTTCTGCTAAATAGTCTCTGATCTAGACTGATCTAGTCTCTGATGTCAAGCGCAAGGAATTGTAATCGAGCTTGAAATCATGATCAGCCAAGATGTGCAGTGAAAAAGGAGTTTCATTTTGGTCTGTTCTCACCCAAAACCAACTGGATCACTTCAGAAGACATTTATTAAACCCTGGAGTCTGATGGATTACTTTTATGCAGACTTCATCTCTTTTTTGGAGTTCTGGTCACCATTCACTTGCATTGTATGGACCTACAGAACTGAGATATTCTTTTTTTTAATTATTATTATTATTGTGTTTAACAGAAGAAAGATGGTCAAACACATCTGGGATGGCATGAGGGTGAGTAAATGATGAGAGAATTTTCATTTTTGGTGAACTATTCTTTAATTATGCTATATTTTAAGAGAGCCACAATGAAAAATAAATATAATCAAAAAATGTTTTGGTCAAAAAATATAATTATAGAATTAGAAGTAAATACAATTTGGTCAATAAGTATTTGGCTGATAAATATCGATGGCTGATACATTGGTGCTTCCCAAATAAATGCTATAAAAATAAACAAATACATTTTATTTAATTATTTTGACGTATTTTAGATTTTCCTTCTATTACAGTATAACGTGTTTTTTATTTTTTAATTACATTTATCACAATTGGATGGAAAATGTGTTTGATTATCATGAACAATGTCACTGTATAAAATCTTAATGACCTTAAAAGAGGCTTTTTTTTTTTCTCTATAGGACATGTTCTTGAAAGGACAACTACATTTCCCATAATGCATCTAAATGTACTCCATAAAGATTACCCCTTCCGTTTGCGCTTTCATAGATGTACATTCACTAGAATGCATGTCTGTTGACCGCAGAGAAATGCTGTATGTCAATGAGGCAGTTAGATCTACCACATGAGTTCTATAACCGAATCTTTTCGTTCACGGAAAAGCGTCTATATTTCACACGTTACACAAGCGGCACAACTGCAACTGTTTAAAAGTACAGCGCGTAGCCAGGACGAGCAGAGATCAATAAGAAAAGAACCAAAACAGTGATTCAACACGACTGTTATTGTCTAGAAGAGCTAACATCCCGTTCAGATCTATAAGCCGACAAAATAAATATGCTTGTTAGCAGCAAACTGGCTTTGAATCCCGCCTTGTGCGGCACAGCTCTCCGCTTCACCGCTGCAGTCACTGGGTGAGTTTTATATATTCATCATATTACAATGTAATGTTATGTATAATGAGGATTCTTCAGTACGGTGGCCTCCGTGGACCCAGACATACCCACACAGAATGAAAAACAAATAACAGACACGAGTGCCTAAATTATCATTTGAACTGTTTATGTTTCTGTTGTGTCATTTAAAGGGTTCATAGGCATGTCGGTGATGCAGCGCTCAGGATTGCTCGCTTCTTTGCGACCCAAACCGCCGAGGTAAATGAACAGTCACAGAAGTCACAGTAAATTGAATGTATCTCTATACGGGTTTTGTATTTAGTTGTAGTCTTAGGACGAAGTAGACTTATTAGTCAAGTCTTTAAAAATTGGTTGACCTTTTCTGCTTTTCCAGGCAGCATATTTAATCTAAATATAATTAAATGTAATTATCTGACATACTGGCACAGGAATGAAAAGTCAACAGTGAGGGTTAATGCTATACCTGTATGTCAGTCGGTATTATATGCAACATACGTCATGAAGCAGCTGAAATTCACACATGCTGCACATTCTGATCTTTACAAGTATGAATGCCATAGCTTTAGATAACAAAATATCAAACCAAGTGTCATCTGCAAACAATGATGGGGTCACTGTATGTGCATATGACATAACTGCACCTAATGTAAGTTACTCTGGGCACATGCACTTTTGAAAACTTGTACATTTTTGTGTACGTCTGACCTGTTTTTTGTTTTGTTTTGTTTTTTATACTGTTTTTCTATTTTAATATGCATTAGACTACACAGACGTCTTTAACTTTTGTGCCGTGTTTCATGCTTTTTTAGATGTCAAGTTAATAGAACTTTAACTTTTAAAAACACGCCTCATGACACCTGCGTTCTGTTACACTGGCAGCCAAAAGTTTGGAATAATGCAAAGATTTTGCTGTTTCGGAAGGAAATTGGTACTTTAATTCACCAAAGTGGGATTCAACTGATCACAAAGTATAGTCAAGACATTACTGATGTAAAAAACAGCACCATCACTATTTGAAAAAAGTCATTTTTGATCAAATCTAGACAGGCCCCATTTCCAGCAGCTGTCACTCCAACACCTTATCCTTGAGTATTCATGCTAAAGTGCTAATTTGGTACTAGAAAATCACTTGCCATTATATCAAACACAGTTGGATCGGAACTGCACTCAAGAATTTCACACACCATTGCACTTGTGTATATGGCTGTGTGACATTTGATTTGATTTGATTTGAAAGCAATTTGGTTCATTAAATAAAGCTTATTTTTGAGTTACCACAGTATGCAATAGACTGGCATGTCTTAAGGTCAATATCAGGTCAAAAATGGCAAAAAAGAAACTCTTTCTCTAGAAACTCGTCAGTCAATCATTGTTTTGAGGAATGAAGGCTGTACAATGCTTGAAATTATCTTCAAAGACAAAGGACAACTGGCTCTAACAAGGACAGAAAGAGATGTGGAAGGCCAGATGTACAACTAAACAAGAGGATAAGTACATCAGAGTCTCTAGTTTGAGAAATAGACACCTCACATGTCCTCAGCTGACAGCTTCATTGAATTCTACCCGCTCAACACCAGTTTCATGTACAACAGTAAAGAGAAGACTCAAAAAATCAAAAAGAAAAGTTGCTGCACGTGGAGGATTTTTTTGATGAGAACTCTCAAGTAGTTTAGTTTTTTTTTTTCGAATTGTAATAGTAATTTTTCACGTTATTAATGTCCTGACTATACATTGTGATCAGTTGAATGCCACTTTGGTGAATAAAAGTATCAATTTCTATCCATAAGAGCAAAATCTGTACATTATTCCAAACTTTCGGCCGGCAGTATGTATTTTGCGTTGGGTCTAGCTTTTTTTCTTTGTGTATTAACGCGTTCGGTCTGAACGACCCTTTATTATGGTTGATAATGGAGTTATGAGAGTCACAGAAATTAAGAATTTCAATGTCACAGTGATGGACATTTTACCAAATGCTACCAGAACTATATAAATAGTGCTTGTTTTTTGGACTTTTTAATGGAATAAATCACATGACCTGATGAATAATTAATCACAATTAATTGCATGTATTAATATTTGCTGAGAAAGGCCCCCCCCCCCCCCCCCCCCCAAATAACGATCATTCAATATAAATGATACATAATAATTGAAAAGAACACTAATTATTAAAACAATTATTCAATTTAAATAATTCAGATATTCAGATTAAAGTATATTGCATGATTGTGGCACATGAGTAAATCATTGATTAGACCTGGGGGTTTCAAGCTGGGGTCCGGGGAACTCCAGAGGGCCGCAAGGGGGGGCTAGGGGGTCTAGCATTTTTGTGTACGTCTGCGCTGTTTTTTTAACTGTTTTTCTATTTTAATATGCACTACACTTTTCTACAGAGGGCCGCAGGGGGGGCTAGGGGGTCTGGAGAAAAATGTAAGATCATTTTTTATTTTTTTTTACAATAAGCATTTTTAGGGCTGTCAAAGTTAACATTAACATATTAATTCTCTGGGATTAATAAAAAAAAAATAACACATTTACTGAATTTCAACTATAACTGTTTCACTGCTTTCGAAAGACTGGTTGGAAATCAATAAATGTATTATTTTATTCTATTGACAGCCATAATATTTTAAAGTAAAAAAAAAATAAAAAAAGTAAACCAAATCAGCATTTAATTTTGTGGGGGAAAAAATCTGTTTTGATTTTAAAACAATGACAAGGCCAATTATATTATTTGAAAAAAATGTAGGAAACATATCTTTGTAATATAATGCTTACTATTTTTTTTTCACGCAGTATATACAATATGTTTTTTTAATACATGAAAATATATAGCTGCCTTTATATCTAAAAAAGGGGGTCCCTCTCTAGGAGATCGTCATATTTGGGGGTCCTTGGAATCAAAAAGTTTGAAACACCCTGGATTAAACAATACAAAAAGTGGCTTTAGAGGTAAAAATTATTTTGCCAATATTGTTTATTTTATTCCTATATCATTGAACATAAGTCTACAGTCGACAGCAATACATTTTGCAACTGAGCTCGTCAGTCTGTCCTGTTCTCACAGGACACGTTTTTGTGTTCCGCCTGCACTGTTAATTGTCGTCTATGTATTCAGCCTCAAAAATATTGCGTTTTTAGGTCACTGTGTAAAAATAAAAGTAGTTAAAATGTTGAAAATCATATCTCGAGATCTCTGCATTCTGTTTTGCTTCATCCAGCTATCAAGAAGAATGCGTCCTGAGTGAATGCCTCTTATTCTGTAGCTGCACTGTTTGTGAGGATTGGTGTGGCACTGACTGCCCCCTGCTGATGTGGCTCATCAAAACACAAAGTTACATGTACTTCAAGCTTGAATTGCTCCGATGAAAATACTTACTTTAATTAGGGAATTTATGTATAGGTCAGGAACATGATTAATTGCTCACATTTTGAATGTGTTATTTATTGTAGAATTAATCGTACTAAATTAACTAGTTAAAATGACAGCCCTAATTATCTGTCACTGTAGCTTGCTTAGATTTTGCGATGCATAGTTTTCAGTTAAGCTGTATGAAAAACACTGTTTCTAAATGAATGTACCGCTGCTTGCCCCACTGCTGGTGTTTATCATTTCCTAGATGCAAACGTATCCACTGTATATGTTTGCTGTTTATGGCATCCTTTACAATATTTCTCTGTTCTTCTCATGTCTGTTCCTGTAGGCTGTGCTGGATAAGGCAGAAGTGGGCAGCACTACAGCAGTGAAGGCTAAAGCTGAGAAGAGCATCAAAGCTGTGGTAATCTTCTGTCATATTTCATGTCTTCTCTCTTTTACTCACTGAGATATCCTAGACTCAGTTACTCCAAACCCGTGGATGGTGGGGTTATTTGTCATCTAGCAGATCTTAATCCAATTAGATCTCTTGTAAATCTTATATCTAATATTTTGTTTCTGTCTTACAGTATTCAAATTTGAACATTTAAATGGTTAACTTAAAATAGACTGTAAGATCATGACACAGATATACGTCATAGTTTACCATTGACCTTTTTTTTTTTCACAAGGCATCCAAATCTTTTGCTGTGAACATGTTTAAGGGGCAGATCACCACTGAACAAGTCTTCCCCTACCCTTCAGGTAAACAGTTGCAGCTAACATCTCTCATACTATTGAAAAGCTTTTAGATTCTCCAGATGATGCAGTGATAGTTGTATTTGATGCAGATTGTGTTGTGTTGTATGTCTGTTGTAGTGCTGAATGAAGAACAGACTCAGTTCCTGCAGGAGCTGGTTCCTCCAGTCACAAAATTCTTCAATGTAAGTTTTAATAAGACTTTATAACTTTTTTACATTAGCCTAAATGAGTTATGCATTGAATATTTAATATGCACATTTATCTAAAGTGTCTCTAATATCAAATTCATATCTAGTAGTCCTGTCATGTATTTCTGTGTCTCTCTCTCTGTGCGGGTGTAGGAGGTGAATGACCCAGTGAAGAATGACACTCTGGAAAAGGTGGAAGATCACACTATGGAGGGACTGAAAGAGATGGGAGCCTTTGGGCTGCAGGTGCCCGCTGAGCTGGGTGGACTGGGACTCACCAACACACAGGTAAGACTGAGAGAACATTTGTTCGGATTTGGGTTGGGTGATATATTATTAAATGTTTACAATATGTTCTTGGCAATATAAAATTGCATAATGTTCCGAATAGTGTCCAAGATTAACTTAATGGAAAATAACCAGACATTTTCCATTTTATATATTTTTGTTATACATTTATTTTTTATTTTATATATGTAAACTTAGCAAAAAAAGAAATGTCCCTTTTAAAGGACACTGTATTTAAAGATCATTTTGTAAAGATCCAAATAACTTTACAGATCTTTATTGTAAAGGGTTTAAACAATGTTTTCCATGCTTGTTCAATGAACCATAAACAATTAATGAACATGCACCTGTGGAGACAGTTTACAGACGGTAGGCAATTAAGGTCACAGTTATAAAACTTAGGATACTAAAGAGAACTTTCTACTGACTCTGAAAAACACCAAAAGAAAAATGCCCAGGGTCCCTGCTCATCTGCGTGAACGTGCCTTAGGCGTGCTGCATGGAGGCATGAGGACTGCAGATGTGGCCAGGGCAATAAATTGCAATGTCCGTACTGTGAGACGCCCAAGTCCGTACTGTGTAGCGCTACAGTGAGACAGGAAGGACAGCTGATCGTCCTCGCAGTGGCAGACCATGTGTAACAACACCTGCACAGGATCGGTACATCTGAATATCACACCTGTGGGACAGGTACAGGATGGCAACAACAACTGCCCGAGTTACACCAGGAACGCACCATCCCTCCATCAGCGCTCAGACTGTCCGCAATAGGCTGAGAGATGCTGGACTGAGGGCTTGTAGGCCTGTTGTAAGGCAGGTCCTTACCAGACATCACCGGAAACAACGTCACCTCTGGGCACAAACCCTCCTTCGCTGGACCAGACAGGACTGGCAAAAAGTGCTCTTCACTGACGAGTCGCGGTTTTGTCTCACCAGGGGTGATGGTCATACTCGCGCTTATCCTCGAAGGTATGAGTGTTACACCGAGGCCTGTATTCTGGAGCGGGATCGTTTTGGAGGTGGAGGGTCCGTCATGGTCTGGGGCGGTGTGTCTCAGCATCATCGGACTGAGCTTGTTGTCATTGCAGGCAATCTCAATGCTGTGCGTTACAGGGAAGACATCCTCCTCCCTCATGTGGTACCCTTCCTACAGGCTCATCCTGAAATGACCCTCCAGCATGACAATGCCACCAGCCATACTGCTCGTTCTGTGCATGATTTCTTGCAAGACAGGAATGTCAGTGTTCTGCCGTGGCCAGCGAAGAGCCCGCATCTCAATCCCATTGAGCCCGTCTGGGACCTGTTGGATCGGAGGGTGAGGGCTTGGGCCATTCCCCCCAGAAATGTCCGGGAACTTGCAAGTGCCTTGGTGGAAGAGTTGGGTGACATCTCGCAGCAAGAACTGGCAAATCTGGTGCAGTTCATGAGGAGGAGATGCACTGCAGTTCTTAATGCAGCTGGTGGCCACACCAGATACTGACTGTTACTTTTGATTTTGACCCCCCACTTTGTTCAGGGACACATTATTCCATTTCTGTTAGTCACATGTCTTTGAAACTTGTTCAGTTTATGTCTTAGTTGTTGAATCTTTTTATGTTCATACAAATATTTACACATGTTGAGTTTGCTGAAAATAAAAGCCGTTGAAAGTGAGAGGACGTTTCTTTTTTTGCTGAGTTTATATATGGTGGCTTAATGCAAGGAATATTCAACATGTGTCGCCACATGGAGTTCTGTAGAAAAACACCTGGTAAAAGTTTATAGTAAGGTTCCATTAGTTAACATTAGTTAATGCATTAGGTATCATGAACTAACAATGAACAATATATTTTATACAGCATTTATTTATCTTTGATAATGTTAGTTCATAAAAATACAATTGTTCTTTGTGCCTTAATGTTAAATGTGCACTCAGTAATTTTTTTCTCATTAAAAAAGTTTAACTCTTAAAGACATGAATTGTAATTTTGCAATCTATGTGGGAAATCATGACCACTCACATTAAAATGAAGACTTCAGTCATATCAGTAACCTTATAAAAGCTGTTTTATTCTACATGGAGAGGGTCCGCACATGGTGGCGGCCATGTTTGAATCACATGACCAGCCGAATACAACTCGCTTAATCTCAGTAACCGTCCTGTTATTTGACACTTTCACTCATTGATTAAAGTAATCATGGCTGACTGTGAATAATAAATTTCTACAATGGCATCTGAAACTGAAAACTAGTGATTTTAAATGATGCTGCATCCAAGCCACTAGGTGTCAGTGTAAGTCCAAGATGACAAAGACAATAGTTACTGAGTGCACCTTTAACTAATACAAGTTTTTATTTAAAAAAATTATTAGTATATGTTGAAGTTAATGTGAACTAAAATTAATAAACACTGTAAAAGTATTGTTCATTGTAGGTGCCACATGTCAAATTGACGTCCACATGAATGGGTTTCCCTGGGATATACAGTATAATGAATATTGCCCAAAACGCAGAAAATAATCAAGAAAATACTTTTTTATTGGCTGTGTCTCAAACGAGCCTAATTCAGATTAGACAATTTATTCTTTCTGACATTTCTGTCCATTTTTAGGTTTTTCCTGTAATCTTTTTCTGAATCCACCACTCAACAGTAGTGGAAAAGTAATGTCCATCTTTAAAATTACAGGTAGAGATGAAATGTGAGTGATTGAAAACTGACTGATTCAACCTTTCTCCTTGACTTTATCTTCAGTATGCCAGGTTGGTAGAGATTGTGGGCATGCATGATCTGGGTGTTGGCATCACACTGGGTGCCCATCAATCGATTGGCTTTAAGGGCATATTGCTGTTAGGCAATCCTCAGCAGAAAGAGAAATACCTGCCCAAACTGGCATCAGGTAAGTGACACGCGTGTGTGTGTTATACGTAAGCTTGTAAATTAAATCAAATACACTGTTCCTTGCTCATAATGCTTCCAGTGGCAATTACATGTGATTTGTTTAATTGATCTATTATGTGTGGCTTTGGTAAGAAAGCGTCTGCAAATAATATGAATGTTCTGTGCACTGTAGACTTTAAGAAATTACCCTTTTTTTCTCTTTTTCTCTTGATCCATCTCTGTCACTCAGGTGAGACAATTGCCGCGTTCTGTTTGACAGAACCAGCCAGTGGTTCAGATGCTGCATCCATTAAGACCACAGCTGTGCTCTCTGACTGCGGGACCTACTACACACTTAATGGTAGCAAGATCTGGATCAGGTCAGTCTGTTACAATGAGAAACAAATGGCAAATGATCAATCCACAATAACAAGTAGATAGTAAAGGGATAGTTCACCCAAAAATGAAAATTCTCTCATCATTTACTCACTGTCATAGTATCCCAGATGTGTATGACATTCTTTCTTCTGCTGAACACAAACAAAGGTTTTTAGAAGAATATCTCAGCTCTGTAGGTCCATACAATACAAGTCAACAGAGCTTTAAAACTCCAAAAAGCACATAAATGCAGCATAAAAGTAATCCAAACGACTCCAGTGGTTAAATTTATATCTTCAGAAGCAATAAGATGGGTGTGGGTGAAAAAAGAGATCGATTTTTAAGTCCCTTTTTACTCTAAATCTCCACTTTTACCAACCCTCCTATGCACGCTCACTCGAGGACGGAGTTTTCTTCTTTTGTTTTTGGCGATTCACATTTTTCTTTTATATCGCAACCTACTGGGCAGGGAGGAGAATTTATAGTAAAAAAGGACTTAAGTATTGATCTGTTTCTCACCCACACCTGTCATATCGAAGATATGGATTTAACCACTGGAGTCCAATGGATTGCTTTTATGCTGCCTTTATGTGCTTTTTTGAGCTTCAAAGTTCTGGTCACCATTCACTTGCATTGTATGGACCTACAGAGCTGAGATATTGTTTTAAAAATCTTCGTTTGTGTTCAGCAGAAGAAAGAAAGTCATACACATCTGGGATGGCATGAGGGTGAGTAAATAATGAGAGAATTTTCATTTTTGGGTGAACTATCCCCCCTATTAAAAAAATTTAAATAAATTACATTGTGCCTTCTTAAGCTATATCAAATTAAATCCACCTCCCCATCTCCATCTTTATACTTCATAACGCCTATACCACTTATTATTCAAATAAATAGTGCAGCTGACCCAACAGTTGCACTCAAAATGCATCTCTCTTTTTAAACTTTATCCCTCTTCCACAGTAACGGTGGGATCGCTGAGATCTTCACAGTGTTTGCTAAGACCCCAATGAAGGACGAGAAAACTGGAGAGATGAAGGACAAAATCACAGCTTTCATTGTGGAGAAAAGCTTCGGAGGAGTCACACAGTAAGAGAAAAGGAAAAGAAAGGATGGATAGATACATGTAAAAGGAAATGTCTTAATTATATACATATAGCTTCAATCCAAACAAGTCAAGGGTAGTTGAGTTATGTCTATACACCCGTTTTTTTAACCACACAGACTTCTCTCTCTCTGTGCAGTGGTCCTCCAGAGAAGAAGATGGGCATCAAGGCGTCTAATACAGCAGAGGTGTATTATGAGAATGTGCGTGTGCCTGTTGAGAATGTGCTTGGGGAGGTTGGAGGGGGTTTTAAAGTGGCCATGAACATCCTGAACAATGGGCGTTTCGGCATGGCTGCTGCTCTCTCTGGAACCATGAAAGGAGTCATTGCCAAAGCGGTGAGTAGAAGTGGGAATCAATAGGCACCTCATGATTCCATTAAGTATCATATACAGAGAGATTCTCGATGCATCTCAATTTTTAACAACAGTGCAGTGGGACAGTTTTTTTTGGCCATATAAATGCATATAGACCTAATGATTCGATTTACCCATTCCGAAGTATGCGCAAGCTTTGGTATTTCCTTGAGGGTTCTCTGTATGGAACAATTGACAGTAACAAAAAGCAGGTCATTGTACCTCCAGCTGCCGGTGGAAATGAGCAATATTGTTTTGACTATTAAAGTCATGAATCCTGAAAATGTTTAATTTATTGCAGCAGATTTTGCATGTGGGAATCAAGTCTTTTCCAGCACTAGTAGAAGAACTTCTAATCTGACGTACTGTACAGTCAGGTCTACTTCCTTCTCTTTAGACCTGTATAACATCACTCCTTTTGAGTTCACACTTAGTTTATCATTGCATAATTTAGATTCCATCAGAATAACAAGATAAAAGTGAGCCCCCACTGTATTTGGACTCATTAGTCCAAATTCTACTGCACATACTCTCCACTATATATTAACATCAGATATATTCTGATTGGCTGTTATTTTTTATTTTTTTTCTACAAAAAATACTTGACTATGGAAACTTGTTGCATTGTGCCTGATTCAGATACTGTGTTTTAATTTTGTAATCTTGAATTTCCACCCCACAATCTTGCTGTATCTCTACAGGTGGATCATGCTGCTAACAGGACTCAGTTTGGAAGTAAGATCTACACGTATGGTGCTATTCAGGAAAAGATTGCACGTATGGCCATCCTGCAATATGTCACTGAGGTAACAGGACTGTGTTCAATGATTTTACTACAGTTAAAGGGATAGTTCACCCAAAAATGAAAATTCTCTCATTATTTACTCGCCTCATGCCATCCCAGATGTGTGACTTTCTTTTTTCTGCTGAACACACACAAGATATGGATCGATCAGACGTCTGCATTTTTTCACTTTTCTTGGGGCAAAGGGCAAAATGGCATGTTTACCTATTTAAATGAAAATCAGATGCTAAAACTACATCGAATTATAGTCCTTGTCAGGAATATACTTTTAACGTCTGTTGTTGTTTATGCTTGAGGACATGCTATTGGCTGTTGTCATTGCATAATTAATGAGGTACATCTGTGCAGGTTTTGGGGACTGTTTGGGGGTGTTATTAATTAACATTTAAAAGTTATTGGGGGTTATAGTTATGTTTTAAGCTGCGTTTAATGTTAATTATGTCATTTTATGTTATGACATGGGTTTATTTGTAGTTACCATGGGTGAGATTAGTGTTCCTTTGAGTTAGATGTGATACTCTGACGTTCCGACAGCTAACACAAGTTATTCAGAGCTCTGAGTTAAGTGAATAAAAGGATTCAGTTGATGATTCTGTAAATGCTTCTGTGATTTGAAGCACCTTTACTGTCACACATTGGCGATACTTGCTGGTGAAATCACATGACTTGACCTGTGTGAAGTGTGCCTAGAATCATTAGAGCAAAACAAATGGTTTGTTAAGGTTTCAAAGCTTTTTGAAGCGTGTTTGCTGAAGCCTGACCTTTTGATTGCTTTGGTGAGAAATCAGTTTGATCATTATTTTATATCAAGAATAGGAAAGCAGTGACTCAAAGCAGCTAGTTGTCAGTCCTTTTCAGTCAATTCCCATGCTATACTACTATTACTATTTTTGTCAGCCCAAGTTCCTTTGAGGTGTAGCCCCCCCGGTTCCAGCACCCCTGGCATGAGGTGAGTAAATGATGGGAGAATTTTCATTTTTGAGTGAACTATGCTTTTAAGGGCTGTTGTTAGACATGATGACCCATGGCCTTACAAGGGCTCATCCATTTAAATTTAAAGTCTTAAATGTTTAACTTTCTTTGTGTCATTTTCAATATTGTAAATGGTCGTGACTTGTTATTTTTGCACCTTTTAATCAATTACATATTTTGTATTACTCTTCTCAGTCTATGGCGTACATGATCAGTGGGAATATGGACAGTGGAGCTTCAGAGTTCCAGATTGAAGCTGCCATCAGCAAGATCTTTGCATCTGTTAGTTTCGTGATTCAGTCTTCTAATGGCATGTTGTTTATAATTGTATGTGTTATATGTCAAGCTAATGCAGTGTTATAATGTATTGTTTATGTGGATGTGCAGGAGGCAGCGTGGGCCGTTACAGACGAGTGCGTCCAGGTGATGGGAGGAATGGGCTTTATGAAGGTGAGAATAAAAGCAGCAAACATAAAAGGATGATACTGTTAAATGATTGAATATGATTTACTGGAAAAACCAGGTCATACCATCTTAAGGTGGTCAAGATGGTTTTGGGAACATGGTAGCCTGTTTGTTGCTTTTGTAAGGTGGTCTACCAGAACGGACCAGCTTGACCAAGATGGTCTTCCATGCCAAAACTAGGTCCACTGGCATCAGAAGCTGGTTTCAGCGGGATTTTACACTTGGGTAAGATTCAGCCAATAATATTGTGTATGTGTGTGTGTGTGTATTTAGGACGCTGGTGTAGAGAGGGTAATGAGGGATTTGAGAATCTTCAGGATCTTTGAAGGGACCAATGACATCCTGAGACTGTTTGTGGCTCTCAATGGCTTCCAGGTACACTCGCACTCAGAACTAATTTATCATTCTCTGCATCCTTGTTTACTATCAGTCTGATTGTAATAAAATGTCTTTCTCATGGATGTATTAATCTGAAGTGTATATGTTCAGAATGCAGGCAACCATCTGAAAGATTTACAGAGAGCTCTGAAGAACCCGCTTGGCAATTTTGGACTGATCGCAGGAGAGATCACCAAAAGAGCCAAGAGGTTTGTGTACATTTATTTGCTATTAATGGCAAATTAAAATGACATTTAAAAGGATTTTTTTAAATTATAGGTGCTATAAGCTGTTTCAGCCGTTCTACTTCCACGAGACCGAGACGTTGAATTATCCACGCCCCCTCTTTCCAAAACCCGCACTCCAAAGATATCAAATGAGCTTGATTGAGGCCGACATAATTCAGAAACTGTTGTTAAAAACATGAGCAGCAAAATAGCGCTCTCAACTGACAACTGTTATGAAGAGCATGGCATAGAAATGGCAGTAAGTCTCAATAAGTCTCAGCTTCTATTGTTTTGTTGTTTTTGTTTGTTTGTCCTGTGTTTAGTAATCTTTTTCCAGTCAGTTTTACCAGAGACAAACTGCTGAACATTCGACAGCATATACCAGTCAATCTTTTCCCGGATTTTGAATATTCGGAAGTTTTGTTTGACATTTTAGTCAGAGGCGCTGCTGTGTTGTTTTAACACGCTATGAGACGCAGGCGAGGAAGACGAGCAGGCGTGCTGTTCAAGCTCCGATGGCGAGGCTTTCGAACTGCCCTGCCGAGCATTCATGTAGCGAATCTCCACTCTCTCCCTAACAAAACGGATGAACTACATCTCACCCGCACAAACAAAGACTTTTCAAGCTCTGCTGCCTTGTGCTTCACAGAAATCTGGCTGAGTGAAACCATTCCGGACAGCGCATTAGATCTGCTGGGCTTTCAGCTGTTCAGAGCGGATCGCATCGCGGAGTTAACAGGGAAAACGAGAAGCGGTGGAACATGCTTTTACATCAATGAAAGTTGGTGTACAGATGTAACAACGTTAAAGAAGATGTGCTGTCCTCATTTGGAAGTGCTCTTTATTAACTGTAAGCCTTTCTACTCGCCGCGGGAGTTTTCCTTGTTTATTCTGGTGAGTGTGTATATCGTGCGAAACGTGTGTTTGAATGCCGTGCTGCAACAGCTGGCTGATCAAATCACAGACACAGAACAACAATACCTCGGTTATTATTATTCTTGGGGATTTTAACAAAGCAAACCTCACATGTGAACTGCCCAAATACAAACAGCACATTACATGCCCAACCAGAGACAGAAATATACTGTATCACTGCTACACAACAATAAAGGATGCCTATCGTTCTGTCCCTAGAGCAGCTTTGGGACTATCTGATCACTGTCTGGTTCATCATCTTCCAACCTACAGACAGAAATTAAAATCTGCTAAGCTTGTAGTAATGACTGTAAAGGAATGGACCAATGAAGCAGACCGGGAACTACAAGCCTACTTTGACTGCACTGATTGGAGTGTTTTTGAGGCTGCAGCCACAGACCTGGACGAGCTCACAGATACTGTTACATCATATATCAGTTTCTGTGAGGAAATGTGCATTCCTACTAGGACTTATTTAACATTTAACAACGACAAACCATGGTTTACAGTGGAACTCAGGCAGCTTCGTCAGGCAAAAGAGGATGCTTACAGAGTTGGGGATAAAGTCTTGTACAATCAGGCCAGGAACACACTGAATAATGGAATCAGATTGGCTAAAAGAAGATACTCTGAGAAGCTGAAAAATAAGTTTTCAGCTAACGACCCTGCATCAGTGTGGAGTGGCATGAAACAACTTACGAATTACAGGACTCCTATCCCCAACCCTGTGGTGGACCAACAACTGGCTGATGACCTGAATGTGTTCTACTGTAGATTTGAAAGGCCCAATCTCACACCCCACACCCACTCTGATCTTCACTTCACACAAACACCAACACCTCCTGCAACCCCCTTCCTCCCCCCTCCTGCTACTCAACCTGCACTTAAGATCTGTGAAGATGATGTGAGCCGTGTCTTTCGAAAACAAAGGACAAGGAAAGCACAGGGCTCAGATGGCGTTTCACCTGCATGTCTTAGGGGCCAGCTGGTTAGCACAGGATCTATCGTCACACAGATCTTCAATAGATCACTGGAGCAGTGTGAAGTCCCATGCTGCTTCAAACGTTCCACTATCATCCCCATCCCAAAGAAACCAAAAATCACAAGACTTAATGACTACAGACCTGTTGCCCTGACGTCTGTGGTCATGAAGTCATTTGAGAGACTGGTGTTGGCCCACCTGAAGGACATCACTGGACCCTTTATAGATCCCCTTCAATTTGCTTATCGAGCAAACAGGTCTGTGGATGATGCAGTCAACATGGGATTGCATCATATCCTGCAACATCTGGACAGACCAGGGACATATGCAAGGATCCTTTTTGTAGACTTCAGTTCGGCTTTCAACACCATCATCCCAGCTATTCTCCGGACTAAATTACACCAACTCTCTGTTCCCACGTCTATCTGTCAGTGGATTACCAGCTTTCTGAAATTCACTTCCAGCACCTGTACTATCAGCTGTACTACCCCAGGGATGTGTGCTCTCCCCACTACTCTTCTCCCTCTACACCAACGACTGCATCGCCAAGGATCCCTCTGTCAAGCTCCTGAAGTTTGCAGATGACACCACTGTCATTGGCCTCATCCGAGATGATGATGAGTCTGCATACGGAAAGGAGGTTAAACAGCTGGCTGTCTGGTGCAGTCAAAACAACCTTGAGCTGAACATGCTCAAAATGGTAGAAAGTATTGTGGACTTTAGGAGGAACCCCCCAACGCTGTCCCCCCTCACCATTCTAAACAGCACTGTAGCAGCAGTGGAGTCATTCAGGTTCCTGGGCACTACCATCTCACAGGACCTGAAGTGGGAGACCCACATTGACTCCATTGTGAAAAATGCCCAGCAGAGGTTGTACTTCCTTCGCCAGTTGAGGAAGTTCAACCTGCCACAGGCGCTGCTGATACAGTTCTACTCAGCGGTCATTGAGTCTGTCCTCTGCACTTCAATAACTGAATGGTTTGTTTCAGCTACGAAATCAGACATCAGAAGATTACAAAGGACAGTTCGGACTGCTGAGAGGATTATTGGTTGCCCCCTGCCCCCCTTCAAGAACTATACACTTCCAGAGTGAGGAAAAAGGCTGGAAAAATGACTCTGGACCCCACTCACTCTGCCCACTACCTTTTTGAACTGTTGCCTTCTGGCTGAACAGTGACAATGTGTAATATATATATATATATATATATATTTGTCTATTATGTATTCTATATATACTTTTTTCTTTTCAATATTTATCTATTATTTATTCAATTATAATTATTTTTTTTAAAGTCTTGTTGCTGTTTTTGTATTGTTGTGTACTGGAAGCTCCTGTCACCATGACAAATTCCTTGTATGTGTAAACATACTTGCCAATAAAGCTCATTCTGATTCTGATAATTCACTGCAACGTCAACACTATGAGTACGTGCAAAATGATTGGCAGGTCGAAAGTGTCATTGTCCACAGTCTGCAGATACATTTTTGTTTGCTGTTTACAGAGTCTAGATTTGTCACAGAGACAGGTGAGATATCTTACAACACTATTTCAGTAATATCTCTCAGGGAGTAGGAACATTTTTTGCATACCTTTCCATGAAAAAATTGCTTACAGCACCTTTAAATGTGTAAAATAATTTTTTTATCATGTGCAAAATTTGTAATTTAATGTATGACTCATTTATTGAAAGGTTAGAACATTACATTCCTAAGTAAATAATTTAGATAATTGGGTCAGCTGACACAGAAGTTTGGGAAATGCTGAACTAAGCAGTGTAAAGCAATGTTGTTGTTTTTTTATTTAACTGCATAAATAATATAAGATAGAAATAAAGCCCAATTTATACACAATTATGAGAAAAAATCAAGAAAATCCATTTATTTTTCCTCAGGAGGGCAGGTCTAGGCACAGGGTTGACTCTCTCTGGATCAGTTCACCCAGAGCTGGCTCACAGTGGAGATCTGGTGAGAAAAACACTTACATATGCAGTTTGTCCACAATCTAGCTGTCTGTCTGTCTGCCTGCCTGCCTGTCCGTCGTTACAAGAATAAGTATGTGAACCCTTTGGAATTACCTGCATTTATGTATAAATTTGTTTTAAATTCTGGTTTGATCTTCATCTAAGTTACAAAAATGAACAAATACAATCTTATAACACACATATTATTGTATTGTTCTAGTACATATTGAATACATCATTCAAACATTCTTAGTGTTGGTTGGAAAAAGTATGTGAACCCATTGGCTAATCACGTCAACAAAATCTAATTAGGAGTTGGCAAACCCGGCATCCCATTAATGAAACGAGATTGGAGGTGTGGGTTAGAGCTACTTTGACTTATAAAAAGCACTCAAACATTTTGAGTTTGCTATTCACAAGAAGCATTGTGGACCATGCCTACGATCAAGAATGGTTGCTTTGCTTATCTCGAAGAACTGATTTATTCATCTGTCCACAGTTAGACAAATTGTATATAAATGGAGACAGGGTTCGTACAAGGTGATTGAAGTATTTGAATTTGGCTTTTTCAAATTTAAGTCCTGGAAATATTTACCAAGAGGTGCTTAAAAAGTTAATGAATTATAGGAAATCTTAAAATACGTTGCTTAAATCATTTACTAAATGAAATTTATTTATTTTCGGAAAAACACGACGACAGACCACTAGACCACTGCTGAAGCAGGCAGCGCATTGACGGTGCTGTCACGTGACACCTGTTACTTTTGGCAGCACTGTTCAGAATGGGCCAATCACAATCAAGTGTTACTGGAGGATTTCAAAAATATATACATTGTGCTCAAAAGTTTGCATACCCTTGGAGAATAGGTAATATATGTACCATTTTTAAAGAAAACATGAGTGAGCAGGCAAAACACATTTCTTTTATTTCTTATGGGATTCATATTCAACTGTATGTTATAACAGAATGGCACAATCATAAAACAAAACATGGGAACAAAGAAAAAAATGAAATGACCCCTGTTCAAAAGTCTGCATACCCTTAGTTCTTAATACTGTGTATTGCCCCCTTTAGCATCAATGACAGTGTGCAGTCTTTTTTAATAGTTGTCTATGAGGCCCCAAATTCTTGCAGGTGGTATAGCTGCCCATTCGTCTTGGCAAAATGCCTCCAGGTCATGCAAAGTCTTTGGTCGTCTTGCATGAACCGCACGTTTGAGATCTCCCCAGAGTGGCTCGATGATATTAAGGTCAGGAGACTGTGATGGCCACTCCAGAACCTTCACCTTTTTCTGCTGTAACCACTGGAGGGTCAACTTGGCCTTGTGCTTAGGGTCACTGTCATGCTGTGAAGTTCAAGAGCGTCCCAGAAGAATGCAAGAAGAATGCAAATTGTCTGCCAGTATTTCTGATAACATGCTGCATTCATCTTGCCATCAATTTTCACAAGATTCCCCGTGCCTTTAGAGCTCACACACCCCCAAAACATCAGTGGCCACCACCATGCTTCACAGTGGGGATGGTATTCTTTTCACTATAGGCCTTGTTGACCCCTCTCCAAACATAGTGCTTATGGTTGTGACCATAAAGCTCTATTTTGGTCTCGTCACTCCAAATTACAGTGTGCCAGAAGCTGTGAGGCATGTCAAGGTGTTGTCGGGCATATTGTAACCGGGCTTTTTAGTGGCATTGGTGCAGTAAAGGCTTCTTTCTAGAAACTCGACCATGCAGCTCATTTTTGTTCAAGTATCATCGTATTGTGCTCCTTGAAATGACCACACCGTCTTTTTCCAGAGCAGCCTGTATTTCTCCTGAGGTTACCTGTGGGTTTTTCTTTGTATCCCGAACAATTCTTCTGGCAGTTGTGGCTGAAATCTTTCTTGGTCTACCTGACCGAATTTTCCACTTCTTAATAAGTGATTGAACAGTACTAGCATTTTCAAGGCTTTGGATATCTTTTTATATCCTTTTCCATCTTTATAAAGTTCCATTACTTTGTTATGCAGGTCTTTTGACAGTTCTTTTCTGCTCCCCATGGCTCAGTATCTAGCCTGTTCAGTGCATCCACATGAGAGCTAACAAACTCATTGACTATTTATACACAGGCATTAATTGCAATTTAAAAAGCCACAGGTGTGGGAAATTAACCTTTAATTGCCATTTAAACCTGTGTGTGTCACCTTGTGTGTCTGTAACAAGGCCAAACATTCAAGGGTGTGTAAACTTTTGATCAGGGCCATTCGGGTGATTTCTGTTATCATTATGATTTTAAAAAGGAGCCAAACAACTATGTGATGATAAATGGCTTCATATGATCACTATCCTTAAATAAAAGACTTTTTTTTTTTTTTTTTTTTGCATGATCAGTCATATTTTCAAAATCAATGCCAAAATTTCACAATTTCTGCCAGGATATGCAAACTTTTGAGCACAACTGTATTTTATAGATACTGCTCTGGTGGTTTTAACAAGTATGAATCCTTGCAACTATCAGTTTTAATTATAATTTACTCTCCAGAGTGAAAAAATTACATGAGATGTAAAACGTTTTGAATGATTTGAATGCAGATCAATGGAGGATTCAGTTTTGTGAGCCGTCTAGTTCCCCCTTGTGTAAAGAAAGATTTATGTTTCACAAAATAAGTTATTTCTGACAACATTTCGGTCAATATCAAAATATGTTGACAAAGTCATGTCCCTTGACTTTTTTTTACATTTTAAATTTTATTTTTTTTAATAATTTTATAACCTAACCTTTAATGATATGAAATGGCTTGACTCTGTATTGCAAATTTTTTAGAAAATATATATTTGAAATTGTTAATTGCCTGAAAAAAATACTTGTCCCCTTCATCTGGTACACCACTTCTATGACATGTAAAGATATTTGTGTATTTATTTTGTACTTATTTTTAATAAAAGCATTAGTGCAAGTGTGCAAAAAAGCAAAACAAAGTTATTATTAATAATTTAAATAATTTCAAAAGTGTTTGATTTCATGGCATTGGTGTTATCAATATATATTTTTTTTAAATCATACAAAAAGTTGTGGAAAATAATAAAGTTCAGAGGCTGCTTAAATATGCATATAGTGATTTTTCCCAGCTTGTTAAAATGTTATTAATTCACATTTTAACAAATACTTTCACACAAATATATTTGGTGTTGTACCCCATTTAACCCTCAAAATTTGGTGTTGTAACCCATTTAAACCTCGTTAGTGTTAACTTAGTGTTAACTTGCTTCATTCGTGAAACAAAATTAAATAATAAAAGAACAGTCAAGTTGTCCTTTTTATGAATTAATATTAGTCAACATGTTACAAAATGTTTACCCTCAACGTTTATAGGCAAAAACTGAACTAAATGGAAAATTTCAATATTTTGTAAGTTGGAAAGTCAAACATTTTTGAGAATGACTAATTTGCAGTTTCGGTCAGTTACTCACATAAATCTGTTGTGTGACGTTAGAAAACATGGAACACAGCACGAGTCAAATGGACTGTTTACGGACCCAGTTATTCACTTTTTTTTGGAAAGCGAAGTACGTTTTAAGGGAGCACACTACAACTGCACATCAATTTTGTCATGAATGAGCCAAGAATTATTACTGTGAGAATGTGTAGTTAAAGATGCTCGTTGTTCTTGTAATAAGTGGTGTTTTATAAAAATAAATTAACAAATAGTTTTTATTTCAAATTAACAAAAATAATTTGTTTTAATGACATCTCGAGCATAGTCCTTGAAAACAAATAAAAATGTGCTTGGAAGGTCCTTGAATTTAACTTTGAAGCGTCTGTACGAACCCTGTGGAGATGATTTAGTACTCTCCCTAGACTTGGCCGTCCAGCCAAGATGACTCCGAGGGCACATTGCAGAATAATGAGGTAAAAAAAGTACCCTAGAGTGACAGCTAAAGACTTGAAGGAATCATTGGAACTGGTTAACATCTCTGTTCATGAGTCTATTATACGGAAAACATTAAACAGCCATGGTGTCCATGGAAGGACATCATGAAGTAAGCCGCTGCTTTTCAACAAAAACATTGCTGTACGCCTGATGTTTGCTAAAGACCACCTTGACACTCCACAACGCTACTGGGAAAATGGTTTGTTGACTGAGGAAACTATGGTTTAATTGTTTTTTTGGGAAGAACACGCAGCACTACGTTTGGCGTAAAAAAGGCACCACATACCAACATGAAAACATTATCCTAACTTTGAAGTACGGTGGAGGGAGCATCATGATTTGGGGTTGCTTTGCTGCCTCGGGGCCTGGACTGCTTGCCATCATCGAGTGAAAAATTAATTTCCAAGTTTATCAAGATACTATCCTACAGGATAATGTCAGGTTGGCTGTGTGCCCGTTGAAGCTCAGTAGAAGTTGGGTGATGCAGCAGGACTATGACCCCAAACATCAAAGTAAATCCACTACAGAATGGCTTCAGAAAAAGAAGATACACCTTTTGGAGTGGCCCATTCAGAGCCTAGACCTTAACCCAATAGAGATGCTGTGAAATGACCTCAAGAGACCCGTTTACAAAAGACATCCTAAGAATATGGCTGATTTGAAGCAGTTCTGTAAAGAAGAATGGTCCAAAATTCCTTCTAAACATTGTCCAGGTCTAATCCGCAGCTACCGGAAACGCTGGGTTGAGGTTATTGCTGCCAAAGGAGGATCAACCAGTTATTAAATCCAAAGGTTCACTTTTTCCACAGCACTGTGAATGTTTAATGAGATGTTTTCAATAAGAACATGAAAGATTATAACTGTTTGTGTGTTGTTGGAGTGGTGGTGTAGTGGGCTAAAGCACATAACTGGTAATCAGAAGGTTATTGGTTCAATCCACACAGTCACCACCATTGTGTCCTTGAGCAAGGCACTTAACTCCAGGTTGCTCCAGGGGTATTGTCCCTGTAATAAGTACACTGTAAGTCGCTTTGGATAAAAGCGTCTGCCAAATGCATAAATGTAAAATGTAAATGTTAGCTTAAGCACGTTGTGTTTGTCTACACGTGTGACTTTGACGAAGATCACATTTTATGACCAATTAATACGGAAAACAAGCTAATTCCAAAGGGTTCACATACTTTTTATTGCCACTGTATGTCTGTCTATTAATCTATCTGTCTATTTATCTATCTGCCTGTATGCAGTGCATCTGGAAAGTATTCACAATGCTTCACCTTTTCCACATTTTATGTTACAGCCTTATTCCAAAATTGATTAAATTCATTATTTTCCTCAAAAATCTACAAACAATACCCCATAATGACAACGTGAAAGAAGTTTGTTTGAAATCTTTGCAAATTTATTAAAAATAAAAAACGAAAAAAAAAGATCACATGTACATAAGTATTCACAGCCTTTGCCCAATACTTTGTTGAAGCACCTTTGGCACCAATTACAGCCTCAAGTATGATGCTACAAGCTTGGCACACCTATTTTTGGGCAGTTTCTCCCATTCTTCTTTGCAGGACCTCTCAAGCTCCATCAGGTTGAATGGGGAGCGTCGGTGCACAGCCATTTTCAGATCTCTCCAGAGATGTTCAATCGGGTTCAAGTCTGGGCTCTGGCTGGGCCACTCAAGGACATTCACAGAGTTGTCCCGGAGCCACTCCTTTGTTATCTTGGCTGTGTGCTTAGGGTCGTTGTCCTGTTGGAAGATGAACCTTCACCCCAGTTTGAGGTCCAGAGCGCTCTGGAGCAGGTTTTCATCAAGGATGTCTCTGTACTTTGCTGCATTCATCTTTCCCTCGATCCTGACTAGTCTCCCAGTTCCTGCCGCTGAAAAACATCCCCACAGCATGATGCTGCCACCACCATGCTTCACTGTAGGGATGGTATTGGCCAGGTGATGAGCGGTGCCTGGTTTTCTCCAGACATGACACTTGCCATTCAGGCCAAAGAGTTCAATCTTTGTTTCTCATGGTCTGAGAGTCCTTCAGGTGCCTTTTGGCAAACTCCAGGCAGGCTGTCTTGTGCCTTTTACTGAGGAGTGGCTTCCGTTTGGCCACTCTACCATACAGGCCTGATTGGTGGAGTGCTGCAGAGATGGTTGTTCTTCTGGAAGGTTCTCCTCTCTCCACAGAGAAATGCTGGAGCTCTGACAGAGTGACCATTGGGTTCTTGGTCACCTCCCTGACTAAGGCCCTTCTCCCCCGATCTCTCAGTTTGGCCGGGCGGCCAGCTCTAGGAAGAGTCCTGGTGGTTCCAAACTTCTTCCATTTACGGATGATGGAGGCCACTGTGCTCATTGGGACCTTCAATGCTGCAGAAAGTTTTCTGTACCCTTCCCCAGATCTGTGCCTCGATACAATCCTGTCTCGGAGGTCTACAGACAATTCCTTGGACTTCATGGCTTGGTTTGTGCTCTGACATGCACTGTTAACTGTGGGACCTTATATAGACAGGTGTGTGCCTTTCCAAATCATGTCCAATCAACTGAATTTACCACAGGTGGACTCCAATCAAGTTGTAGAAACATCTCAAGGATGATCAGTGGAAACAGGATGCACCTGAGCTTAATTTTGAGTGTCATGGCAAAGGCTGTGAATACTTATGTACATGTGATTTTTGTTTTTTATTTATTTATTTTTTTAATAAATTTGCAAAGATTTCAAACAAACTTCTTTCACGTTGTCATTATGGGGTATTGTTTGTAGAATTTTGAGGAAAATAATGAATTTAATCCAATTTGGAATAAGGCTGTAACATGAAATTGAAACGCTGTGAATACTTTCCGAATACACTGTATCTGTCTCTTATGCTCTCTCTCATCTGTTCAGGCAGTGAAGGCTGTAGAGCACTTTGGAGTGACTGTTGAAGAGCTCCTGCTGAAACATGGCAAAAAAATAATCAGTATGACAAATCAACTATGAGAGTACAATAAATTATATTGAATTCAGTGAACCACTGGAATGCTCATTATACTGTTTTTGTCTTGCATTACAGATGAACAGTTTGTTTTGAAGAGAGTTGCCGACAGTGCCATTGACCTGTATGCTATGGTTGTAGTGCTGTCTAGGTAAAGCATACTGTTATTTACAATCACACATATATATTGTTTCATTTTCAGAGTATTTGCTAACACATGCGTTTGTCTCACATAGGGCGTCACGTTCACTCAGTCAGGGCCACTCATCGGCGCAACATGAGAAGATACTGTGTGAAACTTGGTGTACGGAGGTAAATGCTTTGTGTTAAAGGAACGTTATAGTACTTGTTCAGTATAAGTTAAGCTCTATCAACAGCACTTGTGGCATAATGTTGATTATCACAAAATATTATTTTGACTCGTACCTCAGTTTTTTAAATGTAGCAAAAATTGTAGTTACTGTAATACATTTACAATTGAAGTTAATGGGACCAGAAAGTAAACATGAAAATGCAAACTTTTTCAAAAGTATAGCAAGTAGTTGTAAACATTATACATGTTAACATGATTTTAGTGTGATATAATCGCTTACTAACCTCATCTGTGTAAAGTTATGTCCAATACCGCAATTACAGGGCTTTGTTGTCATGACATAATATTGGATATAACTTTACCCAAAAAAGGTTAGTAAGCAATTTATCATAGTAAAATCATGTTAACATGTATAATGTTTACGTCTTGTGGCTATACTTTTGAAACTGTGTTTATTTTAATGTTTATGAATTGGCCCCATTCACGTCCGTTGTACACTGATGAGTGAACATTATGACCACCTGCCTAATATGCTGATGGACCTCTGTGTGCCGCCAAAACAGCACCAACCCGCTGAGGCATGGGCTCTACAAGACCCCTGAAGGTGTCCTGTGGTATCTGGCACCAAGACATAAGCAGCAGATCCTTCAAGTCCTGTAAGTTGCAAGGTGGAGCCGCCGTGGATCGGAATTGTTGGTCCAGCACATCCCACAGATGATCAATCAGATTGAGATCTGGGGAATTTAGAGGCCAGGGCAACACCTTGAACTCTTCATCATGTTCCTCAAACCATTCCCGAACAGTGTGTGCAGTGTGGCAGGGCGCATTATCCTGCTGAAAGAGTCCAATGCCATGAAGGGGTGTACCTGGTCTGCAGCGATGTTTAGGTAGGTGGCACATGTCAAATTGACGTCCACATGAATGGCCAGATCCAGGGTTTCCCAGCAGAACATTGCCCAGAGTATCACACTCCCTCCACCGGCTTGTCTTCCCACACTGCATCCTGGTGCCTGGTACATGGGTGTCCACGTGATGTAAAAGAAAACGGGACTCATGGGACCAGGTGGCCTTGTTCGACTTCTCCAAGGTCCAGTTCCGACACTCGCGGTCCCATTGTAAAAGCTTTCGATGGACAGGGGTCATCATGGGCACTCTGACCGGTCTGCAGCTACGCAGCCCCATACACAGCAGGGTGCGATGCACTGTGTGTTGTAACACATTCCTCCCGTAACCATCATTAAAATTTTCTGTGACTTGTGCCACAGTAGACCTTCTGTCAGTTCAGACCAGACGGGATAGCCTTCGTTACCCTCTCGCATCGATGAGCCTTGGGCGCCCAACACCCTGTCGCCAGTTTGTGGTTTGTCCCTCCTCAGACCACTGTCAGTAGGTACTCACCACTGCTGTCTGGGAGCACCCCACAAGCCTTGCAGTTTCAGAGATGTTTTGACCCAGTCGTTTGCCCATAACAATTTGGCCCTTGTCAAAGTCGCTCAGATCTTTACTCCTGCCCATTTCTCCTACATTCAACACGTTGACTACGAGAACAGATTGTTCGCTTACCATCTAATCTAACCAGACATTGACATGTTAGGAGATGATCAGCGTTATTCGCTTCACCTGTGAGTGGTCTTAATGTTTTGGCTCATTGGTGTAAGTGCTTCACTATAGTGATTTTTGCAACAACAAAAAAAAAACAGTTGCAATAAAGGAGAGAGGAGTCAAAATTATTTTATGTGGAAATTAACATTATGCCACAAATGCTGTTAATGGAGCTTAACTTTTTTTTTTAACCCGGACCATTCCTTTAATATACAGTGTTACATACATCGTTTGCCTTTGAAAATTTCATTCTAATTGCATCATTCTCAATTTTTCATTTTTCAGGCACATGACAGAATCATGCAGAACGTCAAGGCACTTAAATCCAGCTCTAGCAAACAGCTCTTCAAAAACTTGAGCGAAGTCTCCACGTCTTTGGTTGAAAATGGTGGGGTTGTGGCCCCTCATCCTCTCGGCTTTTAAATATGCAGACTCAAATGAAGACACAAAACTAGCCTTTCAACAGCAACAATACAATGCAAGCTTATACAGTAAATGTGTTGTGCAAAATTCAATTTCCAGTCAAAATCTATAACCCATTGTACCCTGATATGATTCCATGTACTGAAAGAACCTTTTTTCTATTCATCTGTTCAGTGCCTCATTAGAAATGCTAAAATAGAGATTGATTGGATGATGAAAAGGGGTCACTATATGACCGGTGGTTGGAAGGAATGGGCTGAATAGAAGAGGGATTGAGGGAAGTCGTTTCAGTAAGTTATTACATTTTGATGAAAGATTACGATTAAGACTTTTTTTCTTTGGAATAACGTGGTATGCTGTAGTGGCATTTATTATAATGTTCAATTGTCAAAGGATGTACACACCAACAAAAAAAGTATCAAACAGTACCATTGTACAGTCTTTTTATGGACATGGTACATCAATATGGTAATCGAAGTACCATGGTATTACCGCCTGATAACATAACCATAACCAACCATGGTACCGCCACATTCCTTTTTCTTTCTTTTTTCTTTTTTGTTAGGTACATTTTTGGTTAAGAATGTGTTTTCAGTGCTTTAAATGTAAATTAAATACTATTTTAATGCTCTGCTACAACAGTATAACAAGTCTTTTTAGTCAGGCATTATAAACAGCTAGCCCTTAGAGACTTTAATAGTGGCTTGAATTTCACATGACCACAGATCATCTGTTACAGTTCAGCTGTATCAGACACTTGCTAATTCTGCAATAGTTATATGCCTTAAAAAAGTAGCCTAACTGTAATGTTATCCTTGCATGTAATTAGTTATTTGCTATGGTACTAACTTTCCAGCAGTTTGTAAATGTTTATTTATATTTTGTCATTGGGCAGCCAGATATTCACAGGTATCTCAGGTTCATGTAACCTCTCCACACTACCTCCTCTTATTTCACTGGATCTGCACACATTCCTGTCATTTAATCATCATATATTCCAAGACAATATCATGATTTAATGTTTATTCTACAGTATATGTATTTGGGTAGTTGACATACTGTATCCTGCTGTGAGACAGGCTATACTCCATCTAAAGCTATTTTAAACTGCGTTTTGCTAATTCTTAAAAAATCAAATAAAAAAAAAAACATTTCATGTATATTATGCTTTTTATGATCTCATATAAATTGAGAGAATACATGGAATATTTGTACTTTAAAGAAAATTTGTCACATAGCAGGAGCATTTAAAATGAATTGGTGAAGGCAAAAGGTGATTAAAATGGTGAACAGTAACCACCAAAATATACACTTTCCCTTAGCTAAAATCTTAAAAACGTTATTGGACATGTTTTATGTCAACTTCCTATTTCTCTCAGATTTTAATCATATTTGGAGGGTATTTATAGACAGGGTGGCATGTTGACCTTTAGGGTGGGCAATCAGTTCTCTCTTTGGTCCCCCTTGGTCTTCTCGCCATCCAACTTGGATGTTTATAGATGTTTCTGTACTGAAGGGTAACTCCCACATAAACCTTACAACTCAAATGCTTCAGCTGTATCATGTATTCAAGTAATAAAAGATGTTTTCTTTTACTATTGTACACCTGAGTTGAAACATGAACATATGTATACTCACACACTGCACAGATCTGTTTTGTAACTCATATTTACATTCCAACAGATCAATGCTAATGGATTGGGTGTAAAACAATTAAATCAAATCATGTAACATTTTATTTCATTTTTGCACGTTCATCTGTGTATTTAATTTGACCTCTATTAATAAAAATGGGCTGCAGGAAATAAAATCTTTTTCACGTTTGTTTTACAATTGTAAAATTGCATTTAATGCATGTAAAAACTTTTGAAATCGTCACGGTATTCTCTTTGAATATTTGTGGTTCACATTACAAAATGGCACAGTGCCCAGTTATATCCAAAGCAAATAAAGTAAAAAATGCATATGAACATGACATTTTGGCTTTAAAGGTTTTTTTAAATGTATTTATTCCTGAGGTCCACTTACGCTCACTGATCATTTTGTAAGGAAATATGGTCCTAATAAAGTGCCCGACATGGTCTTCTGCTGTTGTAGCCCATTTGCCTCAAGGTTTGACATGTTGTGCGTTCTGAGATGCTATTCTGCTCACTACAGTTGTACAGAGTGGTTATCTGAGTTACCGTAGACTTTCTGTCAGCTCGAACCAATCTGGCCATTCTCTGTTGACCTCTCTCATCAACAAGGCATTTCCATCTGCAAAACTGCTGCTCACTGGATGTTTTTTTGTTTTTGGCACCATTCTTAGTAAACTCTAGAGACTGTTGTGAGTGAAAATCCCAGGAGATCAGCAGTTACAGAAATACCCAAATCAGCCCGTCTGGCACCAACAATCATGCCACAGTCGAAATCACTGAGATCACGTTTTTTCCCCATTCTGATGGATGATGTGAACATTAACTGAAGCTCCTGACCCATATCTGCATGATTTTATGCATAGCACTGCTGCCACATGATTGGCTGATTAGATAATCACACGAATAAGTAGTGCCTGGTGAGTGTATGTTAAAAGTTATATTTGATGGTCGTAACTTAGTCTGTCCATAACTATCTTTAGCCCTCTGATTATTAGGATTAAACAGATCAGTTTTATGCAAGAAACACCCCCTTCACCTTTGAAATGTTCTACTGTGCTTTGGTCCACTCACACATGGGCAGCGGTCTTATCATTGGGTTCAATATAGTGTTTAACTGCCCCATCCTTTAATAACAGTCTCTTTGCAATGCCTGCTTCACATTGTGACAGATTCATAAAACAGTTTGTGCTGAAATGTGCTGCATTAACAGTTAAGATCGGTCTAAAATTATCAGGGACCTTGGTAAAATAATAATAATAATAATAATTTCACTACTTAAGTTGGGATCCTTCAAGAGTATACACAAAGCTGCAGGTGCTACACACAGCCAGGAACAGCTCAAGGTTTGGTGAAATTTCATACATTTTAATCTTATCGTTAGTTCTTCTGATATTTATCAATAATAATATCTACTGGGATTTCTCTTTATTGCCTCACTGTGACTGGAACAGGTTTCAATGAGCATCACTGAAGCAACGAAGTTAATGTGATTATGTATTCACGCACCTATTGCCAAAAAGCTACGTTAGTTCTAAAACATTTTGCAGTATAGTTTAATTAAATAGTCATTTTTGACTACTTTTGAGTTCTGAAAGTTACCATATTTTCATAGTACATCAAACTACTTTATCTCAAAAGATAAAGGGACACAGGACATTTCTTCCAGGGCTTTTTCCAGACTGTTGGAACTCTGTCTGAACAATGAAAGCAGGTAATAATGGTTATTCCTCAGTCTTCTCTAGAATAAGCAGTCCGGTCAGCTTGAACTACAGTACTGGCTTCTCTGCAGTGATTTGTTCAGCTCCTCCATTAGATGTAGCACTCGCACCAGCAGACTCAGCAGGGACTTGTGTTGTAGTTTGGTCACCGTTGACTGTATTAAGTTCATGCTCACCACTAGATGTCACCACAAGGTTGTGTAGGTCATCAGGCGAAGACTTTTTGAAGAAACCCTTCTAAAGCAAAATCCAGCAGTGAGAATGAAAAACAGAATCAATTAGAAAACAAGAGTAGCAGAACGAAAAGAGATCTATAGACATTTCCAATTGTGTAAATGATGTTTTTTGAACACTGACCTTGTAGAGCACCACAAAGACGATCGCCAAAGCGATGAGTCCAAAGCTGACAGACAATGAGGCAATGAGTACTGCCAGGGCCTGAGATGGGACCTCCAACTCGGTGACAATCTTCAGAATAGAGAGAAATACAGATGATGAAAGCTGAGACCTTCTAAACATTCTCACCAGTTCTTTCTTTGCAGTCGAAAACTTCAGAATGAAGCAGTCTCTTGAGACCTTAAAGCGTTTGTAAAAATCACTAAGTTCAGTGGGTGTTATTAGGCATGACCAGTCCACTCAAAAATGAAAATTCTGTCATCATTTAAGGTGCCAATTTCCTTCTAGCGAAATCGAAGACTGAATGGTTGTGACATAATTTCGAATAAAATCTGTCCGATAAGTTTTTGAGTTCATTGCGGTGTTTCGAAACAGCTTTCCAGTGGCAACTTTTAGGAAAACTTTGTGCTGGCTGTTAAACACCTTCTTACTGCCAATGATCCACATCATCGGTGGGTGTGACCTGGAGCTCCACATACTTTGACAGCATCTTTTTTCCAGTTAATTTTTTCACTAATCGTGCATTCAAGTCTTGTAGGAATAATAGTATATACAAGATAAGTGCTTATGAATGCCACCACAAAGTCATAATTACAAGTGGGAAACAGAATTTTCTTCGAGCCCTGACTTTCAGAGTTGGAGGCGTGTCGATTTTTTTTACTATTTTAGAAGAATGATGATAAAACTTGCCAGAAAATAAGGCTCATTTAGCTGGTTTATGCAGCGACAAGCGTTTGCAACAAAACTAAATTTCCCATCATTATATGTGGCTACACAAGAATGATAAAATAGTTAGATAAAGCATTAATACACATAATGCGTGGCTTTGATCTTCATTTTGTTGCATTTGTGCTAAAAAAGCTTTCTGCCTATGCTAGTATGTAAAAAAAGACAGAAAGAAATATGAAATTGCAAAATGGGTCAGTTCTTTCAGACTAAAATCACTTGAACACACATCACATTGTATTTACGATTTTTCACCTCGTAAGTATGAACTTCTCAGGAGTACGCACCATAAGCTGAAACCACTGAACATAAACACACTGGAGTGCAGATTTGTCACCTTTTATATACTTTTATTTGCAGTAGTATCAATGCCGCTCTTTAAAAACAAGTATAAAAAACCTTTTTCATGATCATAACGTGGAATATTTTCACAAAATGTATCATAAAATACAAGAACAGAGGATAACTTTCGGTTACTCAAGTAGCCCCAGTTCTCTGATAACAGGAATGAGGTATCTCACTATGGGAATTTGACTCAGGCATATCCGACACTGGAAGCAATGACACCACATCTGTTAGCTGACAGACCAATCACAGCAGTGATAAGGGAGTCCCACCTCCCTATACAAGACACTGCCACAGGTCTCTTCTTCATTCTCCGCATATCTCTTCTCCGTGCAACCGCAAGGAGGGAAGTGTGGTGAGATACCTCACTCCTGTTATTCAGTTTTCTTTCTAACATGCATTCGGTATCTCACCATGGGATATAGCCAACTCCCGTATTGCAGATAAGCTTTCTGAAGCAGACCATCAACCGACTTGTAGTGTCCAATGTACACCCACCTAATCAATTCGCAAAGAAAGGATTGGGGGGGGGGGGGGGGGGTGACCAAAATATGACACTTGTGCTTCACAGTGTTGTTGTTGATTTGTGTGTATATTATTATTTTTTCCACATTGGTAGATTGACTACCCACACCAAGGACTGAATGAGCCGAGAGAGAGCCCCTCATAAACCTGCAAACAAGTGGGTGTTGACCTATTATACTCGAGTCAATTCCCACTTGTCAGGCCGATATGGCAGCGAGATAAACTTTGACGGTAGAAAAGGCCCTGCCTTTATCCAAAAGTTCCTGAAGAAAACACACAATGTCTGCCATCGAACATAAAAATGGAATAATTTGACTGTGTGCACACCACTGCTAAAACACACATCATTTCCAGACCAAAATATCACACTTGTGCTTCACTGTGTTGTTGTTGATTTGTGTGTGTATATTATTATTTTTTCCACATTGGTAGATTGACTACCCACACCAAGGACTGAATGAGCCAATGACGGCTCTGTAATACCCAGTCTGTGAAATCGAACAAAAGTGTGAGGCGAAGCCCAATTTGCAGCCGCACAAATGTCCTGGACTGAAATGCACTTAAACCGCACCCACGAGGTAGCCATGCCTCTGGTAGAATGAGATCTCAAGCCCTCTGGAGGTTGCAACCCCAGACTATTATAACTTAATATAATAGCTTCCACTACCCAGTGAGACAGGCAATGTTGTGATATAGGTCTGCCTTTACGAGAATCAGCCCAAGAAGCGAAAAGCTGATTATTCTTCCTCAATGCCTTAGTTCTCTCCAAGTACAAACACAGAGTACGAACTGGACACAGACAATTAAGCCGCTCATCCTCCGACGAGGAAAATGGTAGTGGGTGAAAAGCCAGCAAGTCCACCAGCTTACAGCTGAGCGCAGAGTTGTTCACCTTAGGCACAAAAGCTGGATTCGTTTTAAGAGACACTCTCAACAAATCCACCGCAACGTGCATACAGGAGTGATGTACCAACAAAGCATGGAGTTCACTAAGTTGTTTTGTGGTCGTCAGAGGCAGTTACATAGCTGCCTTTAACGAAAGGAGCTTCAATTACATACATTCAACTGGCTAAAAGGGAGGCTGAGAAAGCACGTTCAGAACCGCGGACATATTCCATGACGGTACTAGCGGTTTTGACACCCTGTTCAAATGCAGAGAGCCCCTCATAAACCTGCAAACAAGCGGGTGTTGACCTATTGTACTCGAGTCAATTCCCACTTGTCAGGCCGATATGGCAGCGAGATAAACTTTGATGGTAGAAAAGGCCCTGCCTTTATCCAAAAGTTCCTGAAGAAAACACAATGTATGCCACCGAACATAAAAACTGAATAATTTTTCTGTGTGCACGCCACTGCTAAAACACACATCATTTCCGATCGTACGCGGACCATTGAGGTAGCCCTTGCGCTCTGAATCATTTCAATCACCCTCTGGGGTAAACACTCAAATGAGACTCAAATTTAGCCTCTCATGGGCCAAGCCCAAATAGCTACTCAGTCTGGGTCGGGGTGAAAAATTTCCCCCTGCGTTTGCGACAGCAAGTCCCTGCGCAGCAGGTGGGGCCAAGGCTGGCCATTCAAGAGTTGTATTATTTCTGCCAGCCACAGTTTCCCTGGCCAGTACGGGGCAATCAGTTTGACTAAGTGACTGTATTCTCTTACTCTTCATAGAGTTGGAATGATTAATCTCAGTAGGGAAACACGTAAAGTAGCACGTATTGCCACGGATGCACCGTCTCTCGCCGTGCGATGTAAAGAGATCTATGGCAGCTCGCCTGTATCTTTCCCACAGCTGACTCACCACCTGAGGGTGAAGTTTCCACTCTCCGTACAGAGGATTCCCCCTGACCAGGAGATCCGCCCCATATTCATCACTCCTGGAATGTATGTCGCCCAAAATGAGAGAAAGCGTGCACCGCTCCACACAATCAGCTTTTGTGCCAAGCTGTGAAGTCGCTGTGAAGATGTGCCACCTTGTCTGTTATTGTATGCCACTGTTGTCGTGTTGTCTGATCTGACTAGGACATAATGGCTTTGAAGGTGCAAAGTGCTTCAATGTTAGAAACACTGTCAGTAACTCCAGAAAGTTTAATTGCGCGTCGCTATGCGACGCCGGCCAAACCCCAATCACTATTCTGCCTTCGCACACCGCGCCCCAACCTGTGAGTAATACGTCTGTCGTCACCACTTTCCTTCGACAGTGAATATATTTGCAAAAGAAAAAGACGCGCTCTGCGACGTACCTGAACGGCTCGTCTAACGAACTGTTTATCGACCACTCCTTGCGAGTCCTGCTGAGGACAGCTTCCAATAATCTTCACGGGGAAGTGATCGAGAATGAAGAGACTTGTGGTGGTGCCTTATATAGGGAGGTGGGGCTCCCTTATCACTGCTGCGATTGGTCTGTCAGCTGACAGACGTGGTGTCATTACTTCCAGTGTCAGATACGCCTGAAGGGAATTCCCATAGTGAGATACCGAACGAATGTTAGAAAGAGTACCATTGCATATTATGGTCATGTCTAGAGTGTTAGCTTTAACATTAGCGCCATGAATGCAGAATGTAAACATGACAAATTACACATTATCTACTGAATATATCTTTAAATCTTCATCGAGTTTCTTTTACTGATCTCCTGTGGATTCTACTCATAGAATGAGGCATGAAGTAATTGATACATTTATATGTCACATTGGTTGATGTTTTATGTATTTAAAACCACTATTAAACACTAGCACCAGGCAGCATAGGCGGTGTCTGAATGTTCGCAAACAGTGTACTGCTGCTCGACCGGTTTCGAGCATCTTTCTAGCTCTAAGCGAAGAGAAACTTCAGAGAATCTTCTTTTTTTAATCAATACAATGGAAAAAGAAAGGTGACATTCTGGTGGCTGTCATTCTGAAAGGTGGCTGTCATTTTGGCAAACATCTCATTTTGTGTCCCACAGAAGAAAGAGTCATACGGGTTTGTAATAGGGATGTGCGAGAGTAGTTGACTAAATGGTTCTGATGCTGCTATTCAACACTGGAATAACTAGTCTGTAAATATTTTTCCCCATTAAACTGTTCAGTAGTTTTACAAATTTATGTTTGGCTTTATATTTTTTTTACAAAGGCTGCACTTAAATTACTGTCATGTTAATGTTACACATTTTAAATATAATTAATAATACAAATATTATAAAAAAAAAAAAATTATAAAAAAAAGGATATCTGGAATACAAGTATACAAAGTTTTATTTCACCTCAGGCTGCGAGTTCTTCTCTCACTCGCTGATTGTGAAGGAAAATGTCCTCTCGTGAGATAAGCAGCTATCACTTGGCTCGCAACGTTGGCTTTCAAGACGCTATGGATGTTTTCACATTTGAGTCTTCTTTAAATCTGTGCGTGCTTGCAAGTTTTTTCCCACCGAGCTGACTTTTTCAAGTTCAGGATATTCACCTCGTCTGAGTCAGGTCCCGTCTTTCACCGGACCATGTTACTCAAGTAAGTAGCCTAGAAATTTTTACCCTGCTGACCAACAAGGCTATTTTCAATGATGTGCCAACTGCTTAAACTATCTTTTATTCTCTGTGCACATCATGTTCAAAACAATACATTAGGCTTAGTGTACATTTCTCACAGGCCTATTTTCTTCTATCCTATAGCAAGTTTTTGGCCCTGTAACTGTTATTGGTTAACGTTTTTAACTGAACAGCTGTCATATTACTGTAGATAATAGGCTAATGCACGTCGTGAAATATGTGCAACTTTTCAGCACATTTTTTTCTCTCGTAGATTTAGCTTACATGTGAATTATTTTCAACAATATCCTGACTGGTTTAATATGTTAAGTTACTTTTACTCGGTAAATTCCATTTATAACAGGCTATTAGGGTTGCTCTGTTGGTCCTGCACTATTCATTCAATTGTTTTCAATAAATATGCCTGTATATAATGTTGCTTCATTAAATGCATGTGATGTTCTATATTTAATGTAGCCTACAATGGTGATAATGCAAGGCAAGTACGTTGCATATAAATGGCCCTTTTTTCAGCGGAATTTAGTGTCAGATTTGGCTGTTGGAAGAATTTTAAATGGATCGCATAATAATGTTTTTTTACTGTTTTCTGAGGGTTGCTTTCTTTTTATACTAGTCGACTCCAAAATTTTCATTTAAACATCAGCGAAATTAGTCGGCCCGCACATCACTAGTTTGAAACAACATGAGGGTGAGTACATTATGACAGAATTTAAATTTTTGGGTGAACTATACCTTCAAGGAGCCATATTTGCCCCTGGAATTAATTTTCAAGGGTATTTTTTTTACTTCTAAAAACACATTTTGCTATCCATTTATGTCAAATACTTGAATTAAATACACTGAAATGGTAACAAGATAGGTAAAGTTTGTCAAGACACTTTGGCTTGACAAAGACTTGTTTGAAAGTTTAAGTTTGAAGGATATTCAGACATTATAGTAAGACAAACAGCCAGCTATTGTGTAACACATTTTAATTTATTTATTTATATATATATTTTTTTGGTTCCTGGGTAGTAAGTGTTATTTCCTAATTGCTTATGCCTCAAAAGTATAGAAAATGGCTATTATTCCCCACAAACTTTGCTTTTGTGACCAGGACAGTGATATTTTGAAATTTACCTATTTTCCAGAACATTCCAGATACTGTAGATTCAGTGCTGAGTAAACTTGGAGTAACTTCTAGAACATTCTAGAACTATCCAGTAATCTAAATAGTAGTATAAATTCAGGGGCCTTAAGCCCACCAGTTCAGTTTAGTTCCAGCTGCCTAAGTGGATACATATCAAGACCTTGCTGGACGCCTTGAAGTATGATGAGTACGGCTGGGAGGTCATAGAAGGCTTCAAAATGGTGGCATTCCTGATGGGTCTCTAAGGCGGTTTTACCAAGTTCCCTGCTATCTTTGCCTTTGGGATAGCAGGAACACCAAGGCGCACTACCACAGGTGGGACTGGCCACAGCGGACCGAGTTCTCTGTGGGGAGGAACAACGTCAAGTGGGAGCCACTGTTGGACCCCCGGAAGATGCTGATGCCACCACTGCACATCAAATTGGGCCTTATGAAACAATTTGTCAGAGCTCTAGATAAGGAGTCGGCAGCCTTCAAGTACCTTCAAGACTTTTTCCCTAAGCTGTCTGAGGCAAAGGTCAAAGCCGAACCACAGATAAAGAAGATCCTGGAGTGCAATGAATTCCCCAAGAAGCTCACTAGTAAGGAGAAAGTGGCTTGGAACAGCTTTGTTGCAGTGGTTCGGGGCTTCCTGGGCAATCACAAGGCCAAAAACTATGTGGAGCTGGTTGAGACTCTGGTGAAGAACTAAGGCGCAATGGGCTGTAGGATGTCCCTCAGAGTCCATATCCTTGATGCTCATCTTGATAAATTCAAGGAGAACATGGGAGCGTACTCGGAGGAGCAAGGCGAGCGCTTCCACCAGGATATACTGGACTTTGAATGCCGCTACCAAGGACAGTATAACGAGAACATGATGGGAGACTACATTTGGGGGCTGATTCGTGAAAGTGATTTACAGTATAATTGCAAATCTCGAAAAACTACTTGTAGTCATTCTTGTATTACTTTAGTATAAATACATGTTAATTTGGATTCATATGTTGTTTTTTTCTTACTTTATGTGAACGAAAAGACACAAATTCACCCCTTTTCTCATTGGAAATAGGTCAATTTCAAAATATCACTGTCCTGGTCACAAAAGCAAAGTTTGTGGGGAATAATAGCCATTTTCTATATTTTTGAGGCATAAGCAATTAGGAAATAACACTTGCTACCCAGGAACAAAAACTGTGTAACATAGTGATCAGACAGACTGTCACAGATAGTCAGATAAACCGTCAGATACAGAGAGAGATAGAGAGAGCAAGAATGAAACCATATTCAACCCAAAAATGAAAATTCAGTCATTGTTTACTCACCCCTGTGTTGCTAACCCCATATGACTTTCTTATTCTTAACACTTAGGGAGAAATTGTGAAAAAAATGCTGTGCTCAGTGATGTCATACAACGGCAGTTTATGGTGACCACCTCTTCAAGCTTCAAAAGGACACAAAAGTATAATTCAGATGTTTAATAATTTATTCCATGAGATTCATGGTTGTTATGAAAGCATACGATAAGGTTTGGTGAGAAACAAACCAAAATCGAATTTATTATTTAGTGAAAATGTTCACTGACCGTTGATCTCCTGTGTGCGTTCATGATAGGGCACAAGAGTAACAGTTTCGCAGCCCCCTCGCGACATTGGGATGTTCGAGCGAAAACTCATTTGTTTATCTAAAAACAGGTCCTCCACAACGATAGCGACAAAAGAACACAACACAGCTGCACACAAACCAGAGAACAGAACTTACTAAACATGTGTGAAGAGTTTGTAGTCAAAGAATTTATGCATTTCTATGCCCAGCCTTATTTTTTTGAGAGTTTTTGGACCAGTGCCAGTTTACAATGGATGGAGTTACCCACACGATGCTGAAAATAGAAAACAAGCGATCATTCCTGTAACAGGTTCAGTTCTCTTGGGCAATGGAGGAGTCAGAAGGCAATGAAGCAGTGCAGGCAAGACTTTTATTTTTCTGCCTCAGATTCTGGGGTGACTTAATGCAGTCTATTCACATAGATTCAAACACTCAATCAGATAACAAAAGAAACTTTTAAACACTCAGTCAGATAACGAATACACTCAGCAAGCGTCAAGTTCATGCTCTAAGGGCACTCTCTCTCCCAACTGGTGAGCTGGTGTGGCTTTTAAGTCTCCCTCCGCCATCACTATAACAAGAGACAGGTGTTAAAGATAATTACAACCCAAGTGACGAGCCTTACCACGCTCTTTCTCCCGCAGACAGACACATGACCACGGCCCCATCACCACAGTTCCGTTGCTCATCACTGCTGGTTAGAACAAAAACTCTGATTACCATAGAAAATATACCTTTTACCACGTGTCGTTTGCCGTCAGGTTAGAACATGATGTGATTGTGGCTGCCTGTAGCCTCCTCTATGTTTCTGTTGGATTTCCGAGTACTCCATTCAAAAAAATAAGGCTGGGCATAGAAATGCATAAATTCTTTGACTACAAACTCTTCAGACATGTTTAGTAAGTCCTGTTCTGTTTTGTGAGCAGCTGTGTTGTGTTCTGTTGTCGCTATCGTTGTGGAGGACCTGTTTTTAGATAAACAAAACAAGTTTTCGCTTGAACAGCCCAGTGTCGCAAAGGGGCTGCGTAAAATGTTGCTCTTGTGCCCTGTCATGAACGCGTACAGGAGATCAACGGTCAGTCAACATTTTCACTAAATAATACATTAGATTTATGTTTGTTTCTCACCAAACCTTATCGTATGCTTTCATAACAATCATGAGTCTCATGGAATAATTTATTAGACTTCTGAATTACACTTTTGCATTCTTTTGAAGCTTGAAGAGGTGGTCACCATAAACTGCCATTGTATGACATCACTGAGCAAATTTTTTTTTCACAATTTCTCCCTTTGTGTTAAGAAAAAAAAAGAAAGTCATATAGGATCAGGGTTGGGAGGGTTACTTTTGAAATGTATTCCACTACAGATTACAGATTACATGCTGTAAAATGTCATTTGTAACGTATTCCGTTAGATTACTCAAGGTCAGTAACGTATTCTAAATACTTTGGATTACTTCTTCAGCACTGGTAGATTTTTTTCACTTGTTTTGACTATAAAAACTCTGCCAGTACATTAAGACAAAATACACATGTTAAAAATACATTCTTTGAAAAACCTAAATATCTTATGCAGTGTTGTTTCTAAAACAAGATTAATCAAATTGATCTTGTTTTAAGGATTTTTAGATATTTTTTCAAGAAAACAATACAAAAATGATTATCAAGAATACGATTTTTGCCCTAATATCAAAGATCTTACTAGAAAAATAGAAATTATGATCCAACGTGAATTTTCTTGATAAAAAATGATCGTGCCTGGTAATGTGCATGTAAAATGGCTAGAAATAGCATTTTAGCTTAGCGTAAAGCTGACACTTTACACAAGGTTTATTTGTATTTCTTCTGCTCCAAACTTACTTCAAACTTACTTCTCTGTCTGCTCGTATGAATGTAACACATCATAAGAAAGTGTTTCACCGCTGTTCAAATGCACTTTGGATCACATCATTTATATGTATAAATGTTTTCCATCTGAAAGGACTAAATATTAAATGAAACAAATGACAATAAAATGCAAAGTAATCTCTTCAGTAATCAAAATACTTTTTGAATGTAACTGTATTCTAATTACCAATGATTTAAATTGTAACTGTAGTGGAATACAGTTACTTATATTTTATATTTTAAATACGTAATCCAGTTACATGTATTCCGTTACTCCCCAACACTATATAGGATTATAACAACACAGGGGTGAGGAAACAATGACTGAATTTTCTTTTTGGGCGATCTAATCCTATAAAGCAGATCAAAGGTCTTTTGTGGGTTCAATGTAAGTCTATAGGATTTTTCTGGTTTTTGATCTTTCGCTGTGTGAAAATCAGTTAGAAAAGACATAGCACACTATTCTTGAACAGTCTGAAGGTCTGTGCCAAGTTTGGTGAAAGTAGCTTGAAAGCTTTAGGATGAGTTCAAGTCAGATATTTTGGTCTTCGTTTAGAGATTTTGAAAAAACCCTAAACAAAATTTGTAGATAAACAGTATGTTGGCTTTGTCAAGCCAACATAACTTCATTGTCAAAACCCATGATTAGATATTATGTAACATAACAAATGTCAGATAACAGATTAAAAACAGAGGACTGATCAATAAATAATAAAATTCTATTATTATTATTATTATTATTTTGTAAATAATATAGCTCATAAGCCTCATTGTACGTGGTTTCTGATTACCAGTTGCAAACTGGTGTATTAATATACTTAAGAATTCAACTGATGTGTGGTCACAGGTGTGTGTATATAAGCTATTTTACAACAGCTTCCAACATGGCTCATCCAATCAGATTTAAAGCTGGAACTAACAGTTTTAAAGTTGATGTTAGAGGGGGAAGAAGTTGACGTTTTCTTACAGAAAGCTGCTGAGAGTCATCGGGGGGATACTGGATGAACTGCTCACTGTCAAACAAGAGAAATCCCCAACTCCTGATGCTAACCTGCAAACCTCTCACCTGAAAATAACACGACAGATATATAATAAACGAAAAGCCAACGACATTTGCCCTTCATATGAATATATAAAGCAGCTATTTTAGAGAACATACAGTATGTGAAATAAGTTAGAACTAATATTTTACCTGCTTGCCTGAACTGATATTCCCAGTAAACACAAAGTTGATTGGTGTATCACGAGTCAACAGATGAATAGTGCAACCAATCACATGACATGTAGATACATCACAATGCTGTCAGACAAAAAGGTGCAAGACACATGTTACCATAGTAAGAAAACTCTGACAGTCAATATGTGAGGTTAAGGGATAAGTTCAGCCAAATATGAAAATCCAACATCATTGTCAATAAGTCTCGCTATTGACATCAAACCTGACACAATTCTTCTTGACATGCCATTTTTGAAAATACTTGAATCTTAATCAGATTATCGGTCAATAACAACTTAACTGTCAGTCTGTTACTTGCACAAAGCTATCATATGACTTCAGAAGACAGGAATATAGCACACAAGTCAAATAAAACTACTTTTATGGAAATTGTATGGTGTTTATGCCCATTTTGTAGCTTGACAGTGTCAGTCCCCATTCACTTTCATTGTGTGGAAAAGAGCAACCAGGACATTCTGTGAAACAAAACTGCTAAAATGTTCTTTTGTGTTCCACAGAAGAAAGTAAGTTATACAGGTTTAGAACAACATGAGGGTGAGTAAATAATGACATGGGTGAACTACTCCCTTGAGGTTCCATAAGCTTACCGATATCATATTGGAGCTTTTAACATTTTTGGGTAGACCTTGCTTTTCACAGTTCACACCAGTTCCATTCTGGATCATAAACACACAACATATACACACACGAGAGAGAGAAAAGAGGAAATGACAGTTGGCAGTGGTTTAGCACAGTAAGTTTATCTCCTACTTCTGCTCTACACTAAAAACTTCATTAGATGCTTTAAGAAAGACTTTCACAAACACACACAATAACACTTTTTCTTGTGACAACTTTTTTGAACACAGTACAGAGAGCACTGCGTACTCACAACACATTTAGCTTATTTTTACTTCAGTTTAATTTGAAGGCCAAAGGGAACACTTTTAGAAAGGGTCAGTCGGGAAGGCTTGAGGATTTTATCATGCAGTCATGCTACTTCATGTTTGTAAATGTGTCCTGACCCCTGATTCTGTCAGATCTCATGTGATGTGATTGTCTGTGACTGGTCATGGGTAAGGATCACTTTGAGGGTAAGGGTCAGTTCGATCAGGTTTAACCAAGTTAGTTAGGGTTAACTTGGTTAGCCAGATAAGTTTCAGGATAACTTGGTATAAATATGGGTATCTACTGGAATTAGGGCTGTCGACTTAACGTGTAAATTAAATGGGATTAATTATATAAAAATTACATGTTAAAAACAATTGGGCAATAAATCAGCAGGGGGCAGTAAGCGCAACTCCAGCTGAACAGACAACAAACCACAGCTACTAACAGCAGAAAGTACAAGATGAGAATGCATTTTTGCATTCAAATACAGTTGGACGGACCTGTAACTCTGAATGCATTGTCTCGAGATGTGTTTTTGTAAGTTTTAAACTATGTTTAACTTGACACAGCGACACGACCAGAGTGAGACACTCCAAAAGCATAAATACTGTCTAAATACTGACGCATCCTTAGAAAGGCCTTATAATAAATCTACCTCATACAGATTGATGAATTCAATAGCAATGGCTTATGTTCAATAATATGTAAACAAACAATTTATTGCCTACTAAAGCCACTTTTTTGTTGCCTAATCATTGATTTACTCGTCTGCCACAACAATGTAATTTATTTCAATTGTCTGAATTATTTTATTTGTTATACATTATATTAAAAATTATTTAAATATCATTATTTATAATTATTTCATAATTATTTGTTGAACTATTTATATATATCAGCAAATACTGATATATGCGACTAATTCGATTAATTAATCAGTACATCATGTAATTAATTTGATTTATTATTGTAATTGATTGACAGCGCTAACTGGAATAATTAGCTTACAAGCGATAAATACCTCTTGTTGTTCTGACAACATTGCTGAATATACTTTACCCTTGCTTGGAAGAGCAGCAAATCCCATGTTCACCCAAAAAAGTTTCACTCTACCCAAGTAGGCAACGTTTGAAAAAATGGGACCCAACTTAACCTCCTGAGAACCCGCGTCCACTTGCGTGGACATTACATTTTGGCTCCGCTATAGGCTATGAATAATTTAATTAAATTTAAAACGATTGATCTCAGTTCAGGACACTCTAGGCTGTCATTAAAGGGTTAAACTTTCGAAGCACCAAGTAATGACCGACAAAACAACATGGCGCAGATCTCAGCTGAGTTTGTCTTTGGGAGAAATGGCAACAAAACTACATTTGGTAAGAAATGTACATCCAAAGTGATTGGATGATGCTGGCCATTACTTTGAATCAGAATTATTTATGGTCATTTCTGATGTAATGTCTGTAACGTCTCAAAAACATGAATAACCAACACTCCTGGAAACATAATAAACAGTTTGATAAAAAAAAAATCTGTCTTTTTATAGCTTGGTATTATTTTAACACAACTTAGTCCTGCTGTCCACATGTGTGGACATACATTTTTAGGAAAATTATTTGGTGTAAACAACATTTATTTGTTTATTTTTTTGCATGTTTATTAGGTGCTATTAGTTACAAATCAAAAAGGGGAATGGAAAATGCACACAGCAGTCATGCTCGGGTATCAGGATGTTAAAAATTCTTCCACAACATTCCTTGTCATTCCAACATCAACTCCCATTAGTACATGTCACAAACTCACTATTTCAGGTAGAGTCAAGCTCCATGAGAACCCTAACCCCAACTTCTCCAGCAACACGAAGGAAATATTCACAGGTACAGACAATTGTCCATTGTTCTCAACCTAGTTTTATTATGTAGGTAGGGAACAGAGAGAAAACTGTTAGTTGTGTGAAAAATCAAATAATAATATGAGTATAAATTTAAAGCCAACATAAAACGGCATTCACAACCCATTTTCTGAAAAGATCAAAATTTTGAAAAGTTTGCTCGTTACTTTATCATGTTGTGCGGCTCACTCCTAGTTAAAACACAGCGTAAAACAATGTCTAAATTGCTATTTGGCTATTAGGTAACATTATTTCGGGGCCTAGTGATGGTAGCTAAAAAAAGAAAAGTAATTACATTTAAAAGTACATTTATATTTATGCATTTGGCAGACGCTTTTAATCCAAAGCGATTTACAGTGCATTGTATCAGTTTATGTGTTCCCTGGGAAGCGAACTTATGAATATGAATGAATTGTGCTTAAGAAGACCAGAAAGAAAGTAAATGGGGTCAATTTTAATTTCATGTTGATTTGAAAAGAGCACTGTATGTGGATTATGGACACCAAGTCCTTTACCATATATTCATGTTCAAGCTGTGTGCTGTGAGGATATCTCACAAATCGTGTTGAGCCTCCACTGAAATATAAACAAGCAACATTTCTGTGAAAACATGCACACTGAAACCACACACAAGCAATTATTTCCTTATTAACATATTACAATTACCCATAATGTACCATAAACAATCTGAAGTGAAAAAAGAAACTTGCCACTTACTCTCTCACCACAACATTAATAGGAAGTTTAACGACCACGGATGCAGTTGCGAGATTGTCTTGCGTTGTGTCATTGTTCTCATTTTTACTATAATGGGAAGAAAAATCTTAGTTTAGCTCTAACAAAAAAGGACAAAAAACAACTTTGTGATGCGGCACATACTGTATATACTGAAGGTAGTGAAGTTTACAGTATGGTTTGGGTTTAAATTCAAGTGTTGGGGACTGACCTTTTGACTAATGCATTCACAACCAAGCGCTTGTTTACAGCTACAGGTGTAGATACTATAAATGACATCAATAATGTGGTCTTTGGAAAAAAAAAAAGAAGAAAAAAAAAAGACAAGATTAATAAATTAATTAATAAAAAACAGTTTATAGCTGTATGCATCAGCAAGCTGCACTTTTAACCAGTATTATATATATATATATATATATATATATATATATATATATATATATATATATATATATATATATACTGTATATATACACATGTATATATTATAATATATGTGTTTGCTAGGATGTTCTGGGTGGTTGGAAATAGGTACAAGTCATATGAGACCATCATCAAGTCTTAATGATATTCAGGTCCCTAGTAAGCCACACAATTTGAGGTATCATTCATGTCCGCAGCACAAATGGTGCGCCAAAATTTAATACTTGGGGTTAGGGGTTTGTTGAAATCTTAGTAACACCCATTTATCAGACGTTGCAATTTACAGTGAGAAAAAGGCTTTGTGAGGTCAGTGTTGATGAAAGTTGTTCTGGTGTTTTACTAACCTTCGCTCTCTGGCGGAAAGTTCTTGCAAGCCGGCATGTTGTGCGTGTGAGGTTTGAGAGCTCAGTCTGATTGGACACACACAACACCTGTCCACTAGACTACAGCATGAGAAAGAACAAGACTTCAAGCTATTCCTGGTAATTATGTTGTTATAAGTACAGCAGGTCAGGTTCTTAAAGGTAAAGTTCACCCAAAAATGAAAATTCTCTCATCATTTACTCATCCTCATGCCATCCCAGATGTGTATGACTTTTTTCTTCTGCTGAACACAAACAAATATTTTTTGAAGGATATTTCAGCTCTGTCGGTCCATAAAATGCAAGTGACCAACATTTTGAAGTGCCAAAATGCACATAAAGGCTGCAAAAAAATAATCCACATGACTCCATTTGTTAAATCTATATCTTCTGAAGAGATATGACAGGTGTTTGTGAGAAACAGGTCAATATTGAAGTCCTTTTTTTACTATAAATTATCCTTCCTTCCCAGTAGGTGGCGATATGTACAAAGAATGTGAATTGCCAAAAACAAAAGAAGAAGAATGTGAAAGTGGAGATTTATAGTAAAAAAAAAGATTTAAATATTGATCTGTTTCTCACCCACACATATTATATCGCTTCTGAAGACATACATTTATCGACTGGAGTCTTATGGATTACTTTTATGCTGCCTTTGTGTGCTTTTTGGATTTTCAAAGTTTTGGTCACCATTGACTTGCATTGTGTGGCCCAAAAGAGCTGAGAAATTCTTCTCAAAATCTTCGTTTGTAAGTCATACACATCTGGGATGGCATGAGGGTGAGTACATGATGTGAGAATTTTCATTTTTGGGTGAACTATAACTTTAATAATGATAAAAGAAGGTGAAACCTGAAAGTGAAAGCAAAGCTGCAACATGTTTCTGAGAGACCCCAAACGGACCTCAGATTGGAGAGATATCTTTCTTTGAATTATTTTTCTTTCAGATACACTTTCAAATTCTATTAATTTATGGAATTGTTACTTTTGATAGGAAATATGATACAGTGGTAGGAGTTCTCTTTATAGAATAACATACTCCTCTTTTTAATAGCATAACAGTATGATCCTACACTATCATGCATACTACCATACTATGCTACCACACACATTTTCTAAACAGCATACTACCACACTACTCTTTCTATTTCTGCAATATGCATCCTGTGCACATCATGCACTCGTTCATTTATCACACTGGATGTGAAAGTTAAGTCAATTTGCATTGCAATCAGGGTATTCCATGCATACCCAATTATATGCTATTCTAAACTTAACCTTGGTGAATGTGTTTAATACAGTATGTCTTAAATGAAGGTCAACTAACATGCTCAAAGGTACTACTTTATGGTCTTTAATCTGAAGAGTGTGTTTTAAGACACATACTATTTGTATCTGTATTATAAACTGTGATAAATTATTTTAGGGAGGTTCTGACCGCTTTGACACGGGTGAAGGACAGGATGGTGGGATGCTGAAGGAATAGTTCAGTGTCTGTGGAATCTTCTCCATTATTGGTCAACTCCACTAAGAGATTAACAGGGTAACCTGCAGTGCTCACCACTGTATCACTGAAAAAGAGATAATAAAAATTATAACACTGATGCAGTTGGATTCATTACACTGCATAAAGAGCATGAGCCAAAAGTGAAATAAAATTGAACACAAACCTCACAAAAGAGAGAGAAACATTTAAGTCCGATACACACACATGATCTTCCCCACACACCTTCTCCAGAAGCACCTGAAAAACACAAGGGGGGCTGTTTGAAAGTAGATTTTTAGGAAATTTGTGTGTTTTGTATGTGTGTATTGAGAAATTTGTGTGTGTGTGTGTGTGTGTGTGTGTGTAAAAAACAACAGTGGCATTATGTAAACAAACTGGCATTTAAAGGGTTAAAATCCTGAAAATGAATGAATATTTGGTAGTTATGATCAGGACTGATGTTGGTTAAAAATAATTAACTAACTGAAAGTGGAAAATAATATTAATATATAATATTATTATGGCAGTTTTTTAATGCAGTCATTTTTGTCCTCTAAGGACCTCTGAGTAACTTTTTTAAATTGACGCAAAAGGGTTAAATATTGATCTGTTTCTCACCCACACCTATCATATCCCTTCTGAAGACATGGATTTAACCACTGGAGTCATATGGATTACTTTTATGCAGTGGCGGGCCGTGTATTTTAAGTCTAGGCCTTCTGTGTGATTCATGCCATTAAGAAAGCAGTTTCATAATGAATAAGACACCCTATGCCTTTGGGCATCATACATTATGTCGCAGCTAACTAGTAATACCAACTGACATTTTATAAACACGTCCATGCACGAAAGCCAGAACTTGAAACGACACTTAATGCTCAAGCAAGCCTAATTTTAACTGCAGCATGACAATGTGAAATGAACGTCTCCCGAACAGACATTCAAAAATCTTAATTTTTCATATGAATCTACCAAGGAAGTCTATAATACCTGGAAAAATATATCTAATAATATTTGTGATTTAAATGTTGCTTGCAATAAATTTCGTTTCGTCAGGGTACACGGTTATGCTGCGTTCATTCAAGTTGGATGTGGGATATTCCGACCATAAATGCATTCCATTCCCCGATATTCAGAACTGCAACGCTACCATTAGCTTAGCAGGGGTTTGACTCTCATTAGAGATGTCTCCTAGCAACCCAACTGATAAACAATGCTGCAGCGCTAGCATTTGTGCTACAGGTGTACGATTATCAAAAGAGATTATAATGTTTTATACACCTGTTTCTGCAGGCATTTGTTAAACAAGCTTTAATATCATGTAATGTAAAAACAAACTAATTTATCGATATTACTTAATAATGTAATATAGAGGGTTTATCACTTACTTTGTATATCTCCCTGAGTGTCGACATGTTTGTGTGACATCATGCCCCTGCATCTCGGCGAAATCGGAGTTGAGAATTTCTGCACGAGCCTACAAGTTGAAATTCTGACTTCAAGATGCATTCCACTGCACTTTTCTTAGTAGGAAGTTGTAAAATCCGACTTTCCGAGTTGAATGGACGCAGCACTACTTCTCAAAACTTGATCCGACACTGAATGCTCAAGAAGCCTAATTTACACTTAGAAAACTCCTGATGTTGCTATAATGCAAAAAGCACTTACCAATTTACTTGAAGTGAAAATCAGCCCTGCTTTCCTGTTTAATTAATCAGTCGCACGATCATCTCAAGTTTGTAAATCCATAAGGATCTCTTTCTCAACGGCAATAGCGGCAGTGATGACAGCCGACTCGTCAGCAAGATCTCGCGCTCTTCACTTTCAAATTAAGTACATCACTTAAAGCGTGATTGCGTCACTCAAGGTCAGCTAGAAGGCCTTGACCGGAACATATCCTAAAGATCACACCCACCAAGAACAAATAGATCAATCTGATTGGCTGATGAATCTGACAATCTAACTTTAGTTGCCCATTCATTTGCACTGTTGGGGGATTCTGAAGAAATTCTGTAGGCCTGAGGGGGTGGAGCTCAGACTCACGCGCTGCTTCGGATTCGGGCATGCGATTTGTGAAACAGTTGTTATGCTGCGCTTGTAAGCATCAGGGAATAAATTCTGACTGGATAAACGTTTTTCTCTATTTGTTTATAGATTAATTAAGCGTGGAAAAATACATAGGCAAAAAGATGATTGAGGAATCGGCACTGTTTTTATTCTACCTTTATGTGCTTTTTTGAGCTTCAAAGTTTTGGACACTGTTAACTTGCATTGTATGGACCTACAGAGCTGAACTATTCTTCTACAAATCTTCACTTGGGTTCAGCAGAAGAAAGAAAGTCATACACATCTGTGATGGCATGAGGGTGAATAAATGATGAGATAATTTCCATTTTTGGGTGAACTATACCTTTAAGGCTTTCGATTTAACGTGTTAATTCAGTGTGATTAATTATATTAAAAAATCTCGATTAACCATGCCAAAGGGAATCGGCATTCTGTCCGAAGGGGGCAGTCAGTCAGCCTCAGATATACAGGCAACAAACCGCACTTACAGAGAGCAAGCAGCACAAAAACAGTCACAGCAGGACGCGTTTTTTAACGTGTTTTAAGTTATTTGATTGGGTCTTGACAGACAAGATATGCTTATACTGTAGCTGCACAGCAAAGACAAAGACTTGCTATTAATAACACACACTGACCATCCCTGTGAATGTAGGGTGGCAGTCAGGGCTCAGCACTGGTCTCAGGCCTCCTGTTCCTGGAATCAATTTTCCTGTTACATTCATCCTTATTGAGAGAGGAACCTCATGGTAGTCTGATATACACTCCTGTTTTGAAAACATACACAATTCAGTCAGACAGAGGAAATGTAAAAGATGAGCTCTGAAAGGTATAAGCACTTTGTGTCTTTATGTTAGCACAACACCAGCTCCACACATTCACTTTGAAGTGTGTAGAACACGCAAACTATACATTTATCTAATTAAATGGCAGCCTTTGTGATTTAATAATCACACTAGGACACAACATGATTGTAATTTGTGCGCTGAATGTTTATTGAATGACATTAGTACAACAGATGTATAATTTTTGGGTATCAGAGCATTTTTACGAGCATGAGTACAAGTACATGAGCATGATATCGGACCTTATTCCGATACCAGTATGTCTGTTAATGCATGATTTTCTATAAAGCTGCTTTGAAACGATGTGTGTTGTGAAAAGCACTATACAAATAAAATTACCTTCTATTTATTTCATGCTTTAATAAGATGATCATAGTTTTTAACATGTAATAATTAGTATTTTCAAAATTGATTTTCATAGTTTAATATTGAAAGTCTGGGTCTGGGACAAGGCTTAAACAGTAAAATCTGTACATAAAAGGCATCTGAGCCAAAAATAAATGAAGGCATGATAAAAAGTTTTAATAACATTTTTAATGAGACCTTCATATTTCAAAAAGGGAAAAGAAAGGGACAAGAAAGTGCCCAAGTCTCTTTCTCAAACACACATACAAACACACACATACATACACACAAATACTGACTGGGATGCTGATGGAGAGAGTAGTGCAGACAGGAGAAGTAGTGGTGAGGTTGCTGCTGGGGGTCCAGAAGAAGGAGGCTGACCTGGGACCGAACAACAACCGAGGGGCCCTGAGCTGAGAGTCCAGCTTCAGAGCCACTGATACCACAGCAGTGAGAGGATCTGCAAAACACACATACACATGTTTGATTTCATAAACGATATTCAAGAATTATCTTTTTAGCATCACACTTGATTAAATAATCATTGCTTAAAAAATGTACAGACTGATCCATACTGGCCTTACTATGGAAAAATTAAACATTCATCATCAACTAGCACATTTCTCTCAAGTTCTCAATCTAACTCACCTTGTATATTACACTTGATAACCTCCTTCAAGGTGACACAAATGGTAAGTGTGGCGACAGAACTGTTGAGGCCGAGGGGAGCGGAGCAATGGAAGAATTTCTGAGGAATGATTGGCGGGTCAACTGTGACGTTTATGGGCAAACACATGACCGGCTGAGTTCTGTTAAAATGTGATTAAAAAAGAATGTGATTATGGCTCTTCATAGCTAGACTATAGACAACTCTTGCTTCTATTCCACCCTTGTACGCACAGACTAGTCTCAGCCTCAGATGGCACACCCACTGACTGTCTAAAGCACACTGCACCTAATAAAGTTCGCAATCATTTGCTAACAAGCTCCAATCATGCTGCATGAATTTCCAGGAGACAGGGTGCACAGGTTTTATCAGTTTGCTGGAAAACAACGACTGCTACAAATCAGAAATATTTATCAAATGTCCACACTCATTTTTCACTAATTACTTCTGTAATATCTAATTAACCATTTGTAGACCCAGCTGAAAAGGCCAGCTTAACCAGTATACTGGTTAGTGCTTGTTTGGTGCTGGTCTAGCTAGTGGACCAGCATAGCCATGCTTTTCACCAGCAAAACCTAGCTGGGGAAGCTGGTTGACCAGCATGGTCTTGCTGATGAAGCTGGTTAAGCTAGTTAAACCAGCCCCCAAAACTCAACATAAGCAGGTGTCCAGCAATGCTGGTCTTTTCAGCTGCACCATTATCTAAATGATCTACCATTTTATTGCTCATAAGTCTATACTGTGGCAAGCAACATTGATTATTAATTTCAGGCTCTGTCCGCATTAATCCGGATGCATTTGAAAACAGCGTTTTTGTTTTCTAAACACTCTCTGTCCACATTGCTGTTTTCAAGCATTTTCAATAAGTTTCTCGTCCACATTGAAACATTTGAAAACGCTTAAATCTCCTTTCTGCACATGTGAAAAATTGCCATTTTCTGTACGGACTGAAATGCAATTGTCCTCGTGTTCCGTCACCGTGCAGCAATTCCGAGTAATCATCCCGTCGCCTTTGAAGGAATGCAATGTGAAAGTTGTACAAAGTAACATTTATCTTTAACAATGCTATCAAAGTGAATAGCAGGCACAACCATTGACATACATACATAGATACCATATTAGCAGCTGTTCCAATTGACCATGGCATGTTGGCGAATCCGCCATATTGGAAAGGTCAAGCACATAAAGGTATACGATCTTCAACAGTCTGGGGTCTTTTCTAGCAAACTTTCACATTATCTGATTTTCCATAAACACTGGGCAATATTTCAGATGATGTAAAATTCCAAATTAAACTGAATATTGGTAAAACGCTCTTATAAATAATGCTGATAATCAGAGCACTGTCTGATGCTGGAAGCTTCAAATATATAAGCGGTGGTACCAGTGATCATAAACCCAATGGGATAGATGGGTTATAACCATAAAGGAATCTAGCTCAAAAACATCTATAATATGTTTTTTAATTCAAACCATGAATTTTTTTTTTTAATCTAACATCCAAAATGTAATATAACTTCAATAGTAAGGGTAAGGGACAATACCCCTGGAGCAACCTGAAGATAAGTGCCTTGCTCAAGGACACAATGGTGGTAGCTGTGGGGATTGAACCAGCAACTTTCTGCTTACCAGTTTCTGTTCTTTAGCCCACTATGCCACCACCACTCAGCTATATACCACTATTTCTACACATAGTAAGTTGTATAGATATATAGAACTTTTCAGAGACTCATGATAGTAAATAAATCTTACTTGATGCAATTTCCTGACTTCACTTATAAAACAAGTTTTTTTTCCCATGGCAAACTGCAAATAAAGCCCTCTACAAATGAATATATCTTGGCAAACATACTGAAAATTAGCACCCAGTCAGTCAATTCATTACTTGATGAACTGTCTTCACACAACAGCGGTTTATGCAGCGGTCTGAGGCTTCTTCTCCATTCACTTATATTCAAACAGCTCTCCTTGTTAACCGTTCCAAGATGGTTGACATATCCAAACCAGCTGAATAAGGCATCTACACATGTATATATATGGGCACAAAAATGTCGCTACAACATGGACCAACATCTTGATTGTTTTGGGTTGAATGGATCACATGACTGCATGACATGGCAGCAAATATGTCATCGTTTTCAGATATCCCAGTTTTCCACGTGCACACTACAACGCGAAGACGATGTTTTCAAATGTATTCACTTATGAGAGCATTTTCGAAAAACTCAATTTTCACTGTCAAAAACACTGTTTCAGTACGGATGGAAGGCCAAAACATAGAGAAAAAGATGCGTTTTCAAATGAAAACTTATTTGCGTGGACGTGGCCTCAGATTTACCCTCCCATAAACATCACATTAAAACTAAACAAACTGTGGTTGGTTGCTTAACATGTTGGTCAAACAGTCTCTTCCTGTCTAAGTGGGTGGTTCTTGTACAAAATAAGATGAAAAGTGGACAAGATTTTATGTCGATAATCGAAAGTGTTGCTCTGCAAAACTACAGATACAAACATGTACTGTTCGAACACACACACTTGCCTGAGTACAGTAACAGCACCTCTAGATCCCACCACTACATCGGTGAGAGAGTCGGCAGTCAGATCACCTGCAGAGTGAACAGATACTCCAAAATACTGCAGCCCACGGCCTACTGCTGATCCACTCACTCTCTACACATGAAAATGGATAGAGGGAAAGAGATATATGAAGGACATCCAGATCTATCTGTTGTGGGTTTTAAAACATGTTCGCTAGTTCAGAGTTCCCACACTTTGACAAATCTTAGCAATCCTTAGACAAGCCCTTATAATAAATCTATCTTGTACAGATACGTAGATTGGGGGGCTTTCTCAGCAAATATTTATACATAATTAATCGGCATTTTATGTAATTAATTTGATTAAATATTTTTATCGATTGACAGCCATACATCACACAACCAAATGGTAAAATATTGGAAAAATTCTCCCTACCTGACTGTATTCTTTTCTGATACCTCCCGGTCGTCCCAAGAAAATGTAAATTGCCCCATTGCCCTTCTCTTCCTGAGGTGCCCCCACTGCCAACTCTTCAAGGCTGTCTCCATTCAGGTCCTGTAGAGCGGCCAGAGAAGCACCAAACTGGCCAAAATCGTTCCCCACTGCTCCACGGAGAAACATGGAGCAGTTCAGTGTCTAATGTGATAATGGGAATTTTAGCACATGCAGTATGCTACTGTAAACATTTTAGTTTTATGTGATGAAAGATTTATTAGTTAAAGGACATGAAAATGATTAGCATTAGCAGAGAGTGTTTATAGGTATGTGGTAAATACTGTCAAGTAACTTCTCACTAATAAAGAGTACCAGGGTCTCACCATAGATCTTGAACATATACCATAGAAGTACCATGTTTTTTTTTTTTTTTGGACAACACCACGATTGTAACAACATGATATTCTTTGATGTACCTTGTTATATGACCATGGTAATCAAACAGTACCATGGTATATATATAAATATCATAGTATTACCATCTGATACCATTACTGAAACACAGAGCCATCACAGTTGTTTCTTGTGTGTACTATACTCTATCAGTATCTTACTCAAGTATGAGTGTGTGTGATAATCCTGACTTACCTCAGTGTTTAGCGGGCAAATCCGGACCTCTCCTCCCACTCCATGAGCATAAAATAGAGGAGCCCCGACTGCTAACAACCCAGAAACACTCAACACACACAACTCTGCTCCAAAATACGAGCCCAGCTGCAGACAGAGAGAAAAAGAAAATGAAGAGATAAAAAAAGTAAAGAAAGCGAGTATGATTTGGAGAAAGTGAAGTAGATTTCCATTAAAGGGGTCATGTCATGAGGAATCAAATTTTCCTTAACATAAAAGAGGTCATTCTACTATAAAAACATATTGTAAATTTCAGGACTCAAAACTTAATCCCCAATGGAATAAAAGCATTTAATGAAACCAAGCGGCAAAAACACCTTGTTCTCTACTTCCGCGACTACCCTACGTCACTAGGGGGCCCATTCATTTTTGACCACCTCTACAGGGAAAAAACATCAATGCCTACTTAAAATCAATGCACCCTTGGCCCCGCCCACTGGTGCTTCAGTTCATAAACTGAGAAAGAGCAGGACAGACAGGCCCAGTGTGGCCTCACTATTCCTAAACACCAAAGGGCACCCATCTGAACTATTTTTAATTATTTCTGTATATAAACATACACTAGACAGATGTCCTCGACTGTTTTCATATATCTCGAGCTGCTTTTTAAACACGCGGTGACAAGTTACAACTCTGAAAAGGAGACGCCATTTGGTTTCATTCAGTTGCTGTGCCTCTTTTTGTTTTGGGCACAAATACGCCATGGTCGCGTTCTCACGCCCATCTGTGCTATTTTTAATTGTTGGTGTATATAAACATGCACTAGATGGACGTCTTTGACCATCTCGATGTGTTTCCGGCGATGTGCATTTCAGTGCAGGATGATACTGGAAACTGGATGTGTGTGCGTCTAGTTTACACCATGCTTTGTACTATGTATGTGCATCAAGTGGATGAGTCTTCAGCGTATTTCAGCGTGGATTGCATGCTTTTTTCGGCTCATATCAGCGTGGATCACTTGTGAACAGTCATTAAACGATTCAAGCTTTGGAAAGGAACTGTTGAAAAATGGGGTAGTTAAAAACACTATTGGTCCCGATGCAAAACCGTGAGTAAACAATTCCATGAAATATTTCAAATGTCATGACTGTTTGATAGTTTATGGTGCTGACACCCTGTCTACACGTGGTGTGTCTGCTGACGCCATTTAATAAGTTTGGATGCAATGTGTTGGATGCATGTTATGTGTAATCCTGAAATTTCGTTTTATAATGTTGTGGAGCTTGTTCATCCTCTTCCGATTGAGTTTCAAATATGGCTGTATTAGAGGGGCTGCATGATGTTAGCCAATCACAACAGAGGGCATTTACACTGAAGTTTCAAGGAGACGCTTGGGCCAAAACCAAGTGTTTGGTAAAAACAGAGAGCCAGAGACAGGGTGGGCAAATGATCATATACTACTAAAATATGACTGTTTTGGTGCAAAAAAATAAAATAAAAATTACTAACTTTATCAGTGGACCTCAGAAAAATAGCATTTCATGACCCCTTTAAGGAAATGTATAATCACACCAAACACCTTGTGCTAAATTATTCCAATTTCCTCTTCACTCTATCATGCAACTATTGACACAAGTAAACACATACATTACTACAAGAATAATACAGTGGCATCTTCAAACAGATGACGCTAAACCTTTCTGAGCCATTTTTGTCATTACATTTACCCAACTGGTTGGGAACTGATTTTTTAGTGTATGTATGAAGTCAGTTCCGCACAGTTGTCCTAGTAGAGTAACTAGAGGTGTAGTTCATCACATTAAACGAATATTCTGGGTTCAATACAAGTTAAGCTCAGTTGACAGCATTTATGGCATAGTGTTGATTACCACAAAATTATTTTGATTTGTCCCTCCTATTTAAAAAAAAAAAAAAAAAAAAAGCAAAAATCTGGGTTACAGTGAGACACTTACAATGGAAGTGAATAGGGCCAATCTGTAAACGTTAAATACCGTTTCAAAAAGGTTTCAAGACACAATATAAGTGTTAACATGATTTTCGTGTGATAAAATCACTTACATACCTTTTCTGTGTAAAGTTATATCCAATTTTACAACTTCATTCCCATGAAGAACGCCGTAAAAAATGCAATCGCGGTAGTCAGCGATTTAAACTTCACTATAAATGAACAGCTCAAATACCACTCAAGTTTTAACAGAAGAATTAAGTGTTTTTTAAATGATATGCTTCACATTTCTGTTTTTAAACCCAACAAAAATTGGCCCCATTCACTTCCATTGTAAGTGCCTCACTGTAACCTCGATTTTTTGCTTTTTTTAAAGAAAAAGAGTCAAATTTATATATATATATATATATATATATATATATATATATATATATTTTTTTTTTTTTTTTTTTTTGGTAATCAACATTATGCCACTAATGCTGTCGACTGAGCTTAACTTGTACTAAACCAGGAATATCATTGTGTTATAAATGTCACTTGGTTTGATTATTTTTATTTTTTATTTTGTCTTATTCAATGTTTTTAATTGTGGCTTAGTTGTCAATTTTGGGTCACTGTACTGTATGTTTAAATTAAGTTTAAATGCTTGTAATGTACTTGTGATCCGTATATCCTGTGCGAGACGGTCCAGCCATGGTTCTGATGGTTTTGTGTGAACCCCAGCACCAGACCCTTGTGTCTATGTCTTGGCGCCCCAGCAAAGTACACAACATCACCATTTACTGTCGCCACAGCTACAGAGTAACCTGCAGTGGGTTATAAAAATGTTGAAAATGAATAAAACTGTGATTATTTTTGCAATTCTGATTGGTGATGCTAACTGCACAGAAATTACACACTTCAGCTTTAAATAGTGGTAAAATATTACAAGTTTACAATTAAAACGAAATAAATAGACTGAATAGTGTGAGTTCACAAAATACTGTGCTGCAAACGTTGTAGTGTAATTAAGTGTGAGAAAGTATTTTCATTGTTTCCTCTACAACAGCACACAGTGAACTGTGGGTTGGGCCTGTATTTTGTTTTGAAACAGAACTGCATTACGGTTAAAGCAGCTGTGATGTCTGCGGTGGTTGCAGTACATTAGAGGCACAGTGTGCATGACTAAAAACTGACGTAGTATGAGTGAATATGTTCAAAAACAGCGCGGCTGCATTAACTGTTCACGACTGCAGTGCAGGATATGGAAACATCTGCAGTTAGATGATAAAAATATCTTACCGCATACAGTCGACACAGTGAGACCAACTAAACAGAAATAAGTTTCTTCCTGCCTAAAATGAACACATCACACTTCATCAACAACACAACTGCATGTTGTATGGTTCAGTAATATTTACATAATTTTACTCAGAGTGAAAGTAAAACTAAAATGTGTGAACATACAAAATGAAAAACCTGGCTTTCTGTTAAAATGTCATTTCTGTAATGATCACTTTTGTCCGTAGCACAAACGGTGCAGGAGTTACACGTTAAAGTTGAATACTTATGTTAGTAATGGTCTTAGCAAGCATTAAAAAAAATAAATAATAATAATAATATATATGGCAAAAATTAATTATTTAAGAGTGTCTTACCCAGATATGAGTCGCGGATGTCCTCCTCTGTTTTTGTGGCATTAATAAATGAAGAATTAATTAGTTGATGAGTAAGATCCTGCACAATCCCTCCTGACCATGAGTATGCCCCAACTGCTCCAAACAACTTCAAACCCTACAGTAATACAGAGAGAGACTTTTCATTTCATTTAGAAAATCATATTACCACCACTACATAACATAACTGTAAAATACCCCATCTGACTGTAGCTGCCCAGATAGCACACATACATGTATGTCTCTGAGATGTCTGTTTTAGATATTTTCATCTGGAAAGCCTCACAATCTAATTAACATCTGCTAAACATCATAAAAAGATCAGATTTACGGGGCCTGGGTAGCTCAGCGAGTATTGACGCTGACTACCACCCCTGGAGTCATGAGTTCGAATCCAGGGCGTGCTGAGTGACTCCAGCCAGGTCTCCTAAGCAACCAAATTGGCCCTGTTGCTAGGGAGGGTAGAGTCACATGGGGTAACCACCTCGTGGTCGCTATAATGTGTGGTTCTCACTCTCGGTGGGGCACGTGGTGAGTTGTGCGTGGATGCCGCGGAGAATAGCATGAAGCTTCCACACGCGCTACGTCTCCGCGGTAACGCGCTTAACAAGCCACGTGTGGATTAGACGTGTGGATTGACGTCTCAGACGTAGAGGCAACTGAGATTCGTCCACTGCCACCCGGATTGAGGTGAGTCACTATGCCACCACGAGGACTTAGAGCGCATTGGGAACTGGGCATTCCAAATTGGGGAGAAAAGGGGAGAAAAAAAAAAATCAGATTTACAAACATTCGTAAATGTCTCAAATACATCTGCTGAATGTCTTATTGACATCTGAGACATACTTATTGACATACATCTTATTGACTTATTGGAGATGAGCAAACAACATAAAAAATACGTCTTCCAGAAGTAAACATACACAACAATGTCTGGGTGATGTACGTGTACTATAAAGGTGATTTTACTAGCTACTAGCTGGATTTGTAGCTAGGCCAAGCTTGTCATTTATGGTCATTAGCTGGTCTAGATGGTTTATTAGTGGGTGGTGCCAAGGTCGATCTTAACTCTCAAGATAGGGGGCTGTTCACACAGGATGCATTTTTGTATTCCGTCTGCAATGTTTTTTTTTATTTTTTTATACAATGGTATATGCTTCTGTTGAAGCCGTCAGTCCACGTCATATCAAATTCATGTTTAATAGCAGAATTCCAGGTGAAAAACTACACTACCCATGAATCCTGAAAGGAAACGATTCCCCAGTCAAAAAATCACGACCAACAAAGCACGCCAAAAGCTCTCTGCAGCGACCGCCCACTCACATGATGCACTGCGAATAAAGCAAATTCAGTCAGTCTCCCTACATTTTCAAACTACATATATATATTTATATAATATCTGAATATTTTGCAATATAATTAAAATATAATCTTATAATCAACAACTTTATGAAAAATATATAAAACTTTTGTTTTAATATTTAATTTCATTACATCATTCTCATTGCTTCATGGGATTGTAGATTATTCTCTCATGAAAGACATTAAGTACACAGTCATGTTTCTTTATGTTTTGTCCGATTTCAAATACTTTTTTGCTTCAAATCAAAGTTTGTAACTGTGAAGGTGAGGGCGTGGTCGAGCATCCATCTGGGGAGAGAGAAAGCGGTAAGGACATCCACCTGAGATGAACTGTGACTAATTACCATTTCTATGTTCACAGTGAGAGATAAAGGATGGCCCAGTCCACCGAAAGAGGGAGAGAGAGCCCAGCTGAGAAGCTGCATATGTGTTGGCCGCTGCCGTTGATCTTTTATATTGTAGAGCCTTAAGTGTGTGTGCGTGTGAAGATGTACTGTTGCGCTATAAAGTTTTGAGTTGATTAAAAGACATTCCTGTGTTGGAATTACCGTCTCCCGCTTCCTCTTTTGAATACGAACATCTGTTACACTGGTGCCGAAACCCAGGATAAGGAGGAATGTACGCTGCAATGGAGTCATCTTCGCCACTGGAGGAAGTGTCATATCCCTCACCAGCATTCACCAGGCTCAACACCAGGCCCTTGTGAATTTGTGGGTGGAGCAGCAAAAGCACTTCGAGGCACTCCTTCAAGGCCAAAAAGAGGACAGACGGGCATTGCAGAGCTTGGTACCCCCGGAGGCACACCACGACCCTGGCAACAATGAACCCCCATGTGATGTTGGTGAAGATGGGGGCGCAAGATCACCTGGAGGCCTTTCTGGAGCTCTTCGAGCACACAGCCCAAGCTCTGGAATGGCCGCGGGCGCAATGGGCAGTCCATCTCCTACCGCTGCTGACCGGGGAGGCCCAACTCATGGCCAACAACTCCCGGTCGACAACCTCCGGAGGTCTGAAGAAAGCCATCCTGCAGCGGGTCGGCCGCAGTCCCAAAAAGCATCATCAGTGGTTCCGATTCCTGAAGCTGAGCAAAGTCGGCCGCCTGTTTGCCTTCGCTCAACAGCTCCATGACGCCTTCCGGTGGTGGGTGCTGGCTGAGGAGCCCAGCGACCTGGGGGATGTCCACTGGTGTGGGCGTGAGGTTTGAGCCGGTCTGTTGGAGTTACGGGGAGCCGCGACACGTCCGCAAACAGTGTCCAGTGATGGAGGTAGGGATGTTGATCCGGGTGCCCAACACTCCACAGGCTGCCCCCGATCGAGCCAGGACATACCAAATACCAGTGAGAATTGGGGGGGGGGTACATACCAAGCCTTTTTGGATTCAGGTTGTAACCAAACCTCCATTCATCAATGCTTGGTTCAAAATGGGGCACTGGATACAAATAATCAGATGAAGGTGAGGTGTGTGCAAGGGGATATTTATGATTTTCCTGTAGTGACTGTCACTATTCTATATCAGGGTCAAAAGCATAACACTGAGGCTGTGGTTAGTTCCCGCCTCACTCATCCACTAATTTTGTGTATTAATTGGCTGGCTTTTCCCAAAAACAATCATTTGTATCGAGTGATGCAGGATGCTCAGTCAAAAGAAGATACAACCCAGTTGTTCGTACCAAAGAGTCGTCAGGAAATGTTGTTCCAGGCGGCTCCTCATAGTCCGATGGCAGGTCATTTGGTATAGGGGAAAACACTAAGCTGTCTCATGGCCTGTTTCTATTGGCCGGGCATTCGCGGGGATGTTAGCCGGTGGTGTGCGATATGCCACAAATGTCAGCTGGTGAATCCAACGGCCACTCCAAAAGCACCATTGCGCCCTCTTCCGTTGATCATGGTTCCCTTTGACAGAGTTGGCATGGACCTCGTCAGGCCATTAGAACGGTCAGCAAGCTGGCATCGCTTTGTGTTGATTCTGGTGGACTAGGCAACGCGATACCTGGAAGCAGTGCCTCTTTGCAACCTCTCAGCACGTAGTGTTGCGGAGGCACTCTTCAGAATAATCTCCCGAGTGGGGATTCCTAAAGAAATCCTCACTGATCAGGGCAGTACTTACATGACACGTACACTACACGAGCTGTATGAATTATTGGGTATTAAATCGATTTGGACAAGCCTGTACCATCCACAAATGGACAGCTTAGTTGAACGATTTAATAAGACCTTCAAAAATATGATTCGTAAGTTCGTGCATGAAGATGCTTGGTATTGGGATAAGTGGCTCGAACCTCTGTTATTTGCAGTGCAAGAGGTCCCGCAAGCCTCCACGGGGTTTTCCCCATTTTAATTGTTATATGGGTGTAAGCCCCATGGTGTCTTAGACGTCATGAAGGAAAATTGGGAGGAGGGACCCTCACAAAGCAAAAATGATATCCAATACGTTCTTGACCTGAGAGCAAAACTCCATACACTGGGGCATCTATCACAGGAGAATTTGCTACAGGCACAAGAACGTCAGTCCCAGATGTATAACAGGGGAGTGTGACTACGGGAGTTTGCACAGGGAGATAAAGTCCTTTTATTACTACCCACATCGAGCTCTAAATTACTCGCAAAGTGGCAAAGGCCCTTTGAGGTCACACGGCAAGTTGGGGAAGTCGATTATGAGGTAGTGCGTATGGATAGAGGTGGTCGCGTATGGGTCTTGGGCAAGTCGCAATTGCTGCAGTTTTATCAATTTGTGGTCACACCTGCCCGTGACCTAAGTGGAACCCAAGATAAATTTGAGGCTTGTTAAATTTACCACCTCAACCTACTAAAACCATGGAGAGAGGCGGTCCCCGTATCCTTGGCAACGGTAGTTCCGGAGAGGGAGGAGCTCAGACCAGAGGTGAATTTAAAAGCCCATCACTTCACCCCGGTCCCTTGCAGAGACCTTCGATAGTAGCCGGCCAGCCCCAGAAACTGTCTCACCTCCTTTGGGGGGGGGGGGGGTTGGGCAGTAATAGAAGAATCCCAGAGCGATTGGGCCAGCCTGGTGATTCTGGTGCCTAAGAGCGATGGCTCCGTCTGGTTCTGTGTGGATTATAGAAAGGTCAGCGTGGTGTCAAAATGTAATGCTTATCCACTGCCTTGTATTGACGAACTGCTCGATCGGTTGGGCTCGGCTCCATTTTATTTGACACTGGATTTGACAAAGGGATATTGGTAGATCCCCTTGATGCCGATGTTCTGTGAGAAAACGGCCTTCAAGTGGGTGGTCCTCACTCTCCGCTACTATTTGTTGGGACGACCATTCACCCTCTGCCAATGCCAGGATCACATGTTGGTATCTGGCACACCAGCCATTTAAGTTCGAGGTGGTCCACAGACCGGGGGCACAGATGGCTGTCACGGACTTCCTCTCCAGAAAAGGGGGGAGGGGGGGTTGGGCAGTCTGGATGGTTCCCCTGGCCTGAGTTGGATGGTGGGCATATGTGGAGGTGTGGCCGTGGTCCAGCGGCCATCTGGGGAAAGAGATAGCGTTAAGGACATCCACCTGAGATGAATTATGACTAATTACCATTTCCATGTTCACAGTGAGAGTCGGGGGAGATATAAGATGGCACAGTCCAACGAAAGAGGGAGAGAAAGCCCAACCCAATGCAAAGCTGCATGTGTGTTGGCTGCTGCTGTTGATCTTTTATATTGTAGAGCCTTGAGTTTGTGTGCATGTGAAGCTGTACCATTGCGCAGTAAAGCGAACGTTTTGAGTTGATTAAAAGACATTCCTGTGTTGGAATCGCCGTCTCCCGCTTCCTCCTTATGATCCAAACACAAACATCTGTTACAGTAACGTTGTGGTTTACCTCAGGGCTGGTTGGTTTGCTTTATGAAATCTCTATGGAAGAAATGAATGGGAAAAATGCTTCCAGAACCAAGAAGACTGAAGTTGGCGGGCACATATACTATGTGAAGTCCCCCTTAAAGCTGTTGTGTGTCATTTCTGCACCACTAGCAGCACCAAATGGTTTTTCAGGTTTAAGTTAGTTTCTTCAAACACTCCTCCGTCTTCCATTGATCCAAAAAACAGATAACCCCACCCCAAATGTACGGCATTAGCAGAGAGGCATACAGTTTTCTTAATTGCTACTACACATGCACCGCTCAGTTAATTTTTTGCTGTTCACAGAGTCCACAGCTGTCAAATAAGCCGTTTTCATACATGAAACCTGCTAAGTTGCAGTAAAATTGCTGGACTACCTTTTCTTTTCGCTAGTCCTTTTATCATACCAAAAGTTATTTAGTCAAAAGTAAAATAATCTCTAACTGTTTCACTAATCTGTCGACTACTTTCTTAATCCGCTTTGAAAGAGAGAAGCACTTTTGTTTCAGTGTGTGTCCAATTAGATGACATTTTCCTCCACAACGTAGATAATCACCATTTTCGACTCACGCATCACAGGCTTACAACTAAACGTCAGTACTAGAATGCAATATTCGGTGGGGCACTTGTATGTTTAGCGGGGGCAACGCTGATCGTTTCGCTATCAGTCCGGGGGGTGGAGTGCCCCTTGATTGTTTCACTGTCAGTCAGGGTGAGGCAAACCTAGGGAGGCAATGCCCCCCAGTTTTTTTTAAAAACCATGCAGAGGGTTTTAATTTTTGATATAAACAAAAGCTACACATATTAATGTCAGACTGATAACATTGGGAAACATTACTGACCTTAGAGAGGGCCACACTTAAGCCGCCCTGTGACAATTCCATCTGAAAAGAGCTGAAATTCCCTGTGTCAGTCCCTAAAGAGAGAGAGAGAGAGAGAGTGAGAGAGAGAGGGAGAGAGAGAGAGAGAGAGAGAGAGAAAGCATGCACTATGAGATTTTGTTTAATGAGATGCTAGTTTATTTTGTTTTTTCCTCTATTATTTCTCTGTACCTTCAATGGAGAATATTTTTTCCCTCAGCTGACTTAGAATTGAGATGAGAGCGCTGAAACTCACTGTCTCGAACACAAACTGAGGAGAGGAAGCGATTTTCTCCAGCTCAGAGAGAGAATACGCCTTACCAACCTGAAGAAGAAGAAAATGACCATCATGACACCCAGCATTTTGAGAATAGAGATGTTGGAAACAGATGCTGTTAATAGATCTTTAATTGTACATAATCCCGAATATTCCTTTCAAAAGTCTGAGTTTACCCCAAGGGCAAATCTCTTAACGCCTCGTTCAATGGCTATGGGGATGACATTTTCAAAAGTTTCATTGTCGTTTGACTTTCCATCAGTGATCACCAGCAATAACTTCTGAGAGTTGTTCCTCATGCCCACCTTCTCAGAAAACATCTGATCTCTGAGACAGAACAAAAGAGAAAGAAGCATGTGTACATAAACAAGTTATTAAAAAAATATTGCATATGGAATACAAGAAGGGGTCCTGTATGAATGGCTCCTAGGTCTTCCTCAGAAAGACTGAACTCAAGTGCAAAATGGATTGCTGTGGATTGTGTACCTGTGATAGGTTTATATTTAAACATATGGAAATCAAACAAACAATATACTGACTTCTAAAACCATTTTTTTGCATGGTCTAATCAATGCTTTCATCAGCCACAATAATGCATTGGCTTTGAATTATCTTCATTTGGGCACTTTTCACAGCAAATTTAGCTTTAAGTGATTAATTCCATTAATTAATCAGCAAATAATGTAATTAAAAGTTTTAGTCATTTTGTGTGGTACACTTTACATGCACTCACAACACAAAGCGTATAGCAGAAGGAGTGTGTGTGTCGCCCTTTGCCTGCGTCACATATTTCATTAGCTCATCGGGGTCTGGATTCACTGCAAAGTTCTCAAAGTGAAAGACAGCTGACACTCTGGTAGAGAATTTCGCCACAGCAACCTGAAATAGAAAATAATATTAAACAATAGAAATGTAACAACAACAGACACACACATAAGCACAAACAAACCTGGGCTTTTGTGTCCAAGAACAAGCCAATCAAGTTCTTGATGAATTTGATCATCATTTTGAAATCCTCATCGGAGATACTGCCAGAGTCATCAAACAGAATAACAGCATCCAGTGGGGGAATAACGTGACATTCTGAAAACACACAAACACAGAATCTGCAGTTTGACATAAAATAACAAATATAACAGTGTTTAGGGTAATGTGTTACAAGTAACATGCATTCTGTTGCATTCCTTCTGACCACCAGAGACGGTGCTACAGCAGTGGATAATCGCAGCACCAGCCAGATAGGTCAAAAACATATACCGTCAAAGTCACACAGTGACATAAGCAGAGCTGAGGGAAATACAAGCCACTGCAGCTCGACACCAAGCATTTATTGTTTTCTCAATCTCGCCTTCGGATTAGATCATAAGAGTATTCATCGCATCATCAAGTGCAGCTGTTCTCTGAGCAGCGAATACTCATCCTCCCAAGTTTTGACGATACTGTTTTGCATTGGATTGAATTATTTTTGTTCATCTTGATTTCGGTTGGTAAGTTAATTTCTAATACAGAGCTCATATTTATATAATGTTGGTGTCACTGTACCTCATGGTTCTATCCAGGGGTGTGTCATTTATGCTATTTGGCTAGGTATCCCCATTAGCTCATATCCTCGTTGATTTTACCTTTTTAATTGCTTATGAACATGTTGTTTTACTGGTTTTTGCATATCGCTGTTTAACACGCAGTAAAGATAAAGCGTTTTGTTGAAACTGACTAGTTTTGCATTTATCAAAAGTCTCACACTCTTTTTCTGTTTTCTTTTTTTTCAGTCTCTGTTATGGTAGAATTGGTTCTTGCTTATATTTCCGTTCCATTATTTTGTGTTCTTTCTCTTACGCTCTTATGTCGGTGCTAACCTTAGTTTTTTTTGAGCCAATAATTCTGAGTCAATGAATTGGTATTCTTCCTCCTCTCTGCTCTTCACGGTTCATCTGGGCAAAGTATATTTAGCAATCAATCCTTGTGGTTCTATCCGAAAGACTCTACTTACCACCACTGAAATTACTTACAACTCCATTTCTACTGCTTATCCCCTGAATTGCCGGCTCAGTTTTAATGAGCTTCTTGCTGATGATGGGCATGATCTTTACCCATCACCCCTGGGACTTCATCATCTGAGGGATGCACTTACTGACCCATGCCTGCATAGTAGTTTTCTGCCCCCTCTGTTCCACAGTTCTTACAGAGGGCCTTGTTGGCACTTCTGACTACTCACCATCAGGTGTGGTTCGCTCAAGCCAGATTTCCCGAGACCTGTAAAAAAACCCTGAGGGACCTACCCATTGCCCCTGGACATCTTTTTGGTATGGATGTCTTTGAGGTGTTGGAAAAGTGCATGAAATTGTCTGAGACATCCAGCAGCTCACACAGGTGCAACGTGACCCATACTTCAGAATGCCAACAACACCTGCTAATCACCATTACACACCTTTGCAGCCAAGCTTCTGTCACTTTCCCACCAATCAACCTCAGCCCCAGCAGAGTTTTCATGGCTCTGAAGATGCACAAATGCATTACCCCATGGTTGCCCCACCCCCCGTCATACCCCGGGGGCACTGCATCAGTACCCCATCATAACCTCGAAATGCATGAGATGTTCGGATCAGTGGTCGGATGTTTATTGGGACAACATCTGAGTTATTGGAGAGGCACAGTGTCGTGCCCTTGGGTCTTGACAACTTGTAAGTAAAGGATATACTTTGCAGTTCCGACTCTGTGCCCCAAAGTTTTCCCCAATGAAACAACTATTGTGGTAGACTCAGTCCATTCAGCAGCACTGTCTCAGAACATGTGTTCATTGAAAAGAGCAGTAGAGAAAGTTGTGCCAAGTTCAAAGGGGTGTTTTTTACTCAACATATTTTCTTGTTCCAAAGCAAGACAGAGGTTTTTGTCCAATTTTAGATTTAAGGAGATTTAAGTTTTTAAAGAGGCTTCCCTTTCACATGTTGCGCATGGCCAACATTCTTCGTTCGGTGACGGAGAGATTGGTTTACGAATGTCAACCTCATGGATGTATATTTTCATGTTCTGATTGCTGTGCATTATAGGAATTTTCTATGTTTCAATTTAAGAACCATACATATCAGTTCAAGGTTCTGCCTTTCGGCCTTTCTCTGGCCCCTCGAGTGATTACAAGATGCATGAAGGCTTTGTCTCAGTCCCGGATGGCGGACATCCTGAAGCTTCTTGCTCAGTTTCTTTTGGGTGCAACTCTTCAGTAGGGGGTGTTACTAAGGCTGATTGGGATGCTGACAGCAGCCATCCCTGTGATTCCCCTGGAGCTGCATCACCTACGGCCCCTGCAGGTGTGGAATAACAGCCTTTGGTTGGACCCATTCCATCATTGTCATCGACAGATTGTAGTCTCACCTAGAAACTGGCTACATCCAGGTGAATGGAGGCTTCAGACCAGTGGATCTGGCAGGAGTTCGGTACGGCGGAGGTAAACCTTTTTGCTTCAGAAGAAACAACTCACTGCCCATGGTAGTTTGCCCAGATGGAAATGCCCAGTTCACTGGGACAAGATGCACTGTTGCACAACTGGCCGGATTGTCTCCTGTATGCTTTTCCCCTGATTCCTCTGTTGTGGGAGACATTTCACAGAATTGCTTGGGACAGGCTTCTGGTAGCACCATGGTGGCTGTCCTGACCATGGTTTCCCTTGCTTCTAACTCTGTTAGTGGGAAGACAGAGGCATCATTCTCATAGTTATCATTGATAATCATAGCTGGATGGCCTCATTTGGTATCCAGAACTGGCTCGTCTGCAGTTATGGATTTGGACTCTGGGAATTCCCTCCTAGTGCACTGTGAGCCCTCGGTCGTTCACAATGTTCTCAATGCGAGGGCTGCTTCTACACGATTGCTTTATGCCTTTCGATGGAAGTTTTTCTGTTCATGGTGTGAGATTTGTGATTTTCTACTTCCTTTTGAGCTGTTAAAGAATGCAGACCTTAAGTTGAAGTCCTTAAAATTGGGCCACCTACTGGCCGTTACATCTAACAAAAGGGTTAGGGAGCTTCATCTATTGTCTGTGAGTCAGTCCTGCATGATGAAAACCGAGGGTACTGATGTCACCATCTGGCCCTACCCAACCTTCATTCCTAAGGTGCTCCTACACCAGTTTATTAATCAGTCCATTGAGCTGTGTTCTTTCCAACCACCAGCACTTGAGTCCGAATGTTAAAGATGATTTCTTTTCTGTGTCCTGTGCCAGCTTTGAGGTGTTATGTAGAGGCTACTGGGCAGTTGAGACAATCTGATCAGTTGATTGTTTTTTACGGTGGTGTTAAAAATGGTGCCCCTCTGTCTAAACAGAGGCTGTTACAGTGGGTTGTTGAAGTCATCGCCATGGCATGCAAGAAGGCTCAGCAATCCTTGCCTGGAGCAGTCACTTGCCATTCCACCAGGGCAGTTTCCTTTATTTGGGCTGCCTTCAGGTGTAGGGGTGTAACAATCCATCTATCTGGATCGATGCATCGATTAAATAACCAACTATGCAATGTCATTGATGCAATGCATAAACATCAATGTATATATTTTTTAAGATGCACATTTATTATGACACTCTTATGCCAGCCACGTCTGTACGTGACGATGCAGCAACCTTATGATATTCATCTCGCTTTATAAACACTAAATATGGTCCTCATGTGGGACATGGTTCTCCATGCGCGCCCATCAACAGGGCTGCAAGCTGCAGTTACAGGAGAGCACAGCGGCTTACATGCGCGATTAAATCAGGCTTCCCTCAATATCATGGTGCATTTGAATTCCATATGTGAATTTTCTATTTTAAAGAGCTATGGAGCAATTCAACCAATTAAAACAGCTAAAGAGCTGCAATATTCTGAACAGCGCTCATGAGGGAAAGAGAAAACACCAGCATCAGTTATAAGACTTTTCCCATCTTCACATCAACCCCCTAACTAACATTTATCACAGTAAACTGTAACTGAATTTTTCAATACAACTGTGGAAGTTGTACACAAGAAAAAACACGGATAGCACATACTCTCCTGTCATGGGTAACTATTTTGGATTGAAAGACTTGCTTGACTGTTGTAGAGAAGACATATAGTCACTGTAGTGTTAAATTGAATCGAATGGATGCGTATCGTGGCAGACTCTGAGGTATTGGCAAACATCGGATTGCTGGCTAAGAGAATCGATAAAAGATTGTATCATGATGAAACTGGTGATTTACCAGAAAGGGGTGTTTCTCTTACTGACATCTGTGCTACAACCACCTGGTCCTCTCCTTGTACCTTCACAAGATTTAACAATGTCAATATTGCCACATCCCATGATGTGAGCTCGGCTGTTCTCCGCGATAACCCCTGTTTTTCAGGAGAGTCCATTCCTTGTGACTTTGTTGGTATTGGTCATCCACTACTGTAGCACTGTCTGTGGCAGCCAGAATTCGACAAGAGAGAAGTGTGATCGATTCAAGGAATGCAAAAAACATTTACATCAACGGAAGGTCGCTTTTGCACTGATTTTCGGCCAAATTGAGAATGCATGCTAAGGATGGCCGTAAAACATTCACATGCCCACAGCAAGTGGATGTCCTTCATAAAGTCAGTGGATTGAGTAAGTCATCTTGTTGTACTCATGTTGTAGCCGAGTGGACTGGCTCACTGAACATTCGCTTGACTGTTTGAAGAATCTGCGTGCTCTTTTTGTGCTGGTTCCGCCTAGCGGCTGGAGTTTATTTTGTAGAGTAACACACCTTTAGGACAGTTTTATGGATGAATCAACATGCCCTTTGTGCTCAATCTGCCTACTGGCTGGAGTTTGTTTTGTGGAGTATTTCTTGCAAAGTCATTGGAGTAAGTCATTTGCTTGCACTCATTTTGCAGCCGAGTGGACCGGCTCACTGAACGTTCGCTTGACTGTTTGAGGAATCTGTGCACTTTTTTGTGCTGGTTCCGCCTATCAGCTGGAGTTTATTTTGTAGAGTACCATACCTTCAGGACAGTTTTATGGATGAATCTACATGATCTTTTTGTTTATTCTGACTATTGGCTGGAGTTTGTTTTATAGATTATCTTTTGCTGTGTAATTTTGTCTCACAAAATTTTGTATAGAAACACCGGACTTGAGCAATCCGACGGCAAGGTTGTCGCTGGGATTCTCGTAGGTGTGCATGGACTGTTTGAGTTTGGAGGGACGGATGCCAGTTGGCGCTTTTGTACACAGGGTTAATGCACACGTGTTTCTTTTTTCTGCTTGTTTTGTTCTGGGAGATGTTCGGGTTTTGATGGTTGCACTGAATGGTACAAACAAATTGATTAATTTCAGATTATTTTACTCTGGATAGGGGCACCCAGCATGGTTGCCCTCTTTCCCCATTGTTGTTCTGTCTTGCCCAGGAAACATTGGCAGCCACGATTAGAAAGGAGGATGATTTTCCTAGGGTTGTGGCAGGAGGTGTGGTGCATAAGCTTTTGCTTTACGCAGAAGATATTTTATTATTCGTCTCTGACCCTACTAGATCTATGCCTTGCCTCCACATAATTATTAATTCCTTTTCTAATTTCTCAGGATATCCAAAGCTTTGGCTCTGACAGCGTATTGTCCTGTAACAGCTTTTCAGCCGGGCACCTTCCAGTGGCCCAAGCAGGGCATTAAGTATTCGGGCATTTTATTTCCATCAAGTTTGAGTGATTTAATTAGAGTTAATTTTGACCCTTTAATAAAAAGTTTTTCGAGTGATGTGGACAGGTGGGCATCTTTACATTTGTCTATGATTGGGAAGGTTAATGTTATAAAAATGAATTGTATTTCAAAATTCAACTACCTGATACAATCTCTCCCCACTGAAGTACCTCTCACTTATTTTAAACAATTTGATAGTATAGTCAAATCCTTTATTTGGAATGGTAAACTTCCTCGGATGCATTTTAATAAGTTACACAGGCCAACTGACAAATGTGGGTTAGGTCTCCCCAAGATTTTATTTTACTATTATGCTTTTGGTCTCAGACATTTGGCACATTGGTCACTCGCACCGGAGAGGGCCCCTCCCTGGTTTTGCATTGAATAAGAGGCCCTTGCCCCTATTTCACCATTACAAAGTCTTTCTACCAAATTGCCCAGAAAAGTAAAATCTCATCCCGTCATTTCACACTTGCAATCAGTGTGGTCAAAGGATTCCTGCATGTTCAATTTGGATATTTAACTGAATGTTTCCTCAAGCTTGGTTGAACCCTAAATTATGCATTGATAAGTCCCCCTTTTGCTGGACGAAGTGGATTGAGGGGTGTTGCTGCGCTTGGAGAGTATTGAGATCTTTTGTTAATATTATACAGCAATTTGTGATTCCGAGGTCTCAATTCTTCAGATATTTACAGTTACGCCATTTATTATGTACTGTTTTTGGAAGTAGTATACAGCCCCCTAAAGCGGCAGACACCCTTAGTGTTGAGATTGCTGCTTTTTGGAAGGGTCACAAAGCATCGGTGTACTATTCTTTGCTGATTCAGAGTCTTGGTGACTGAGCTTTATGATCTCTCAAGGGGTTATGGGTAAAGGATTTGAACATGGCACTAGAGGATGGGGAGTGGGAAAGGATTCTAAAAAATTTCACATCTATATCCAGAGACGCTAAGGTACGTCTTATGCAATTTAACATCGTTTCTATTGGACCCCCTCTAGGTTGTATAGACTTGGTTTAATAGATACACCTACCTGTTGGAGATGCTAGTCGGAAGATGGGGACATAGCCCATGCCTTTTGTTTCTGTGCGAAGATTCAGAAGTTCTGGTCGGAAGTCCAGAACTTCATCAGTGAAGTGTTGGGCACTGATGTTACTCTCTGCCCAAGACTGTGTATTTTGGGGGATGGGACAGCCATTGATATAAATGACAAATATATAAAAAAAGTGGGTTCTATCCAGTGTGATGATTGGGAGGCAAATAATTCTTAGAGGTTGGAAGGCAGCTGTTTCTCCCTCCCTTCAGGAGTGGTGCACCGAATTGGGCGAGGTGGCGGTTTTCGAGGAAATTATGCATAGATGGCTGGGTAACATGGAGGCTTACAGAAAGAAATGGGGCAGATATGTGGCCTTCCTGGAGGGTCTCAACAATGGTTAGGGGAGAGAGACAATGTTGTTTTTTTGTATGTAGTCATTTAAATTGTATTTTTTTCATTGTTTTTCTATGTGGATAAACACTTTTTTTCTGTGTTTGTTTATATATGTGTCTTTTAAAGAAGACTCTTAGGAGATGCTGTACAAAATTCAGAATATAAAGACAAAGAAATTATTTAGAAAATCTTAAATTGATTTTAAATTATTACCTGATAATATTTGCATTAAGAATATATGACACTGTCCTTGGCAAAACCTAAAAGCACAATATAAGTCACAAGTCACAGGACTCACCATGTTCTAGTTTCAATCTGAGTGTGATAACGCTACTTTGTGTTTTTTTGTATAGATAATTTTCTTAGACAATGTCAAGAGAATTTTCTAAAAAGCTACTTCAGAGCCTGCCAGACTACCACATTCATTAAATTCCTTTAGAATATACACATTAGCTCTTTGTCTTAAGCCTGATTCGCTGAACACTACTCCGTTAATGTTTTCACATACATGCGGTTATGAATGACATACAGTACGAATCACTATCATGAATAGTTTGCACCCTTGGAAATTAATGTCGGTTGGTACAACATTTTAATCATAAAACAGTGGTCAAATACTGCATGTTTAGATAGATACTTACATCTCACATGACACTAACACTCTTAACTTGAACTGCATATGAAATCTCATATTACATTGACGAGCGGTGTTAGACTACTGAGTGCGGTAAAAATGAAACTTTTTTAAACCATTATGTTATTCCTGCAACAACTTATTGAATTAGACAGCAGTGCATAATGGACTGCAGCAGAACATCAACAAGGAAATCAATTATTGGGGGGACATGTCCCCCTCAAAGTATATTGTGTTACGGCCCAGGTATCAATTACACTCACCTAAACTGTCCTCTCTCTTATGTACTGCTGGGAAATCATTAACGTGAATATGTTCCTTTGGACAGTTTATGTAAATTAAGCAGTTAAAATAAACGATTCACTTATATTGAACATTGGGAAATCTGATTCATTTTAGTCATTTTAGCTTCCCCAACCCTTGTTTCTGTGAGTTACCATTAGTTATGAACTAACAACGAACAATATATTTGTAAAGCATTTATTAAGATTTGTTCATATTAATTTATTAATATACTACTATTAATTATTTTAATTAGTTCATAATATATTAATTAACATTAAGGTGTATAATTTTAAATGTTAAAAATGTGTTAGTAAATGTTGATATTAACATTATTTAACATTAGTTCATGTTAACTACTGCGTTCATTTATGTTATCATGAACAACCATATTGTATGTGTTACCCATTCTCCAAAACACACACACACACACACACACAATATATATATATATATATATATATATATATATATATATATATATATATATATATATATATATATATATAAATATATATATATAATTATATTATGTGTTTGTTAATATGAATGTATTTTCAGTGAATTGTTCTGATACCTTGGAAAGCAGGCTTCAGTGTGTCAGCCACAGATAAGTGAGGACTTATCTCAACACATTGACCATTGAGATAATTAAACCCCTCACATTTATGCATTAAACGAGGACCGCATGCCTGAAAGAGAGATAGAGAAGGTAAAGAAAACATTTAAAATATACTTAATTACTATTATTATAATTTTTTTTTAAGTTACTGTTACATTAGGGCTTCCTCTTTAATGTTAAAAAGTGTAAATTCTATTATAAACTTAAAAAAAGCATTTTGCAAAAGTCCTAGAAACCAGAGGCAATTCTTGTTCTACTGAATTCCACAAATCCGACATTGACATTTAGATATTGTGATTTTGACCTCTGAAAGGAATTAGTTTAAGGAAACACAGTAGTTTGGTTAACAAAAAAAAAAAAAAACACAAGAAAATTGCAAGAATGTAATCCTGGAATTTTACAGGGGTACTATTATGAAAAAAAAAAAAAAAAAAAAAAAAAGAATCTCCATTTTCATTTCATGTAAAATCGACTGCATGGCCCTCTTCAGGATTAAAATTTTTAACATGATTCATCTTTGACATAGGCACATTCCGCTGTGTTAATTATAAGGGTCTTAGAATTATGTAAGCATATGTAGTTATGTAAAACTTATTTATATTTTTGGTGCAAGGAACCTTGTCTAACATTATAAGAAGGCCTCAGGAAAAAAATTTATGACAAAAAATTATTACATGACCCCTTTAAAGTAATACTTTTTAGAGTTAAACTTTGAAGAATTTACATCTTTTTAGTTAACAGCATTGCACACTGTTTTTGCCTGGCAGATTTGCTTGAAGTTTTCTAGTTGTTACAATAACCAGTAATTCCTCACTGCAGTCCAAATTCAGTTCTATAGTGCTTGGATTGCAACATCTCTGACCTCAGCCATGTCCGAGGGCAAAATGAAGTGCAATATGAAGTCCAATATAAAATGCAGCCAAAGGTAATGTCTTTTCTGAGTCCTCAATCTTATCACAAGTGTGTGTGCATATGTGTCTTTGTTTGTGTGTGAGTGTGACACAACATGCTTTCTCTGAAAAGTTCCTTAATTTTACCAAAGAGAGGAACAGAAACAGTTCAAAAATAGTTGTGTAGAACTTTACAGCATCAGGTCACCTAAAGAGAGAAAGTACATTCCTTCACACTAGTGAAAACAGAATCACAGGATCTCTGTCATACTGGAAGCACACTACAGAAATTTCCCTGTCAACATCTGACCTCAAAAAACCATCAGCGTTTACCAAAAAAAGTTTACCAAGCCCTGTCCCAAATGGAGCACTTGATGTGGACTTGCAGTCTCGTGGCATCTGCTTGCGCATGTTTTGATGTCATTTATATGTGCCCTCGATGAGCCATTTTACAAACCTTTACCTTTGAAGATTTCACAGCATACTACGTACTATTGACAGTCTATGAAGCATCGCATTATTTCAGAAGCTCAGGTTTAACAAGAACAGTTTTCTTATATCTTTCATATGTTTGATACATGTTTAAATTAATAAATGTTTATACCGTATGTTTTTCTAAATGTTTGAATATTTGATTAAAGTTTGGCTTGTTACAGTTTGACACATGTTTTTGTCATTTTGCACATTATCATTAACTAAAATATGTTATTTTCATTGACTAGAATAATATGCCATTTTAAATAATGATTAAATAATGAGTAAATAATGATTAAAACATGATGAAATATTGACTAAATTTAAAGGATATTATTGTCAAAAGAGTACAACTATGACTAAAATATACAACTGTGTAAAAATGAACACTGATTACTTACAATTGCTTGATGGGCATCACAGGCGAGGGACAAGCCGAAAGCAATGCCTGGATCAACTATAAGGGAAAAAAATCGTAAGATTACAATTGATGATAACCATGACAAAAATCTTGCCTCGATGCTCACATACCTTAACTTTGAGAACTCAAAACTTCATCCCCATCCCAAAAAATTAGCAATAATGGAAACTAAGCTGTAAAAATGGCTCATTCCAAATTTCTGTAAATTTCTGACATCAGACAAGATTAATATACACTCAATGACCATGTTATTAGGAACCCCTGTACACCTACTTATTCATGCGATTATATAATCAGTCAATCGTGTAGCAGCAGTGCAATGCAAAAAAATCATGCAGATACAGGTCAGGAGCTTCACGATAAGTCCACATTAATCCATATACATTTGAAAATGGTGTTTTTGCTTTCGAAATGATCTCCGTACACACTGCTGTTTTCAAGCGTTTTCCGAAAGTGGATCATCCACACTAAAACATATGAAAACGCTTAAATCCCCTAACTACACATGTGAAAAATCGCCGTTCCATGTACGGGCTGAAACACAATTGTTCTTGCGTTTTGTTGCCGGACAGCAATTCTGAGTAAACTTTGCGCCGCCTATGAAGGAATGCATTGTGAAGGTAGTACAAAGTAACACTTATCAGGGGGCCTGGGTAGCTCAGCGAGTAAAGACGCTGACTACCACCCCTGGAGTCGTGAGTTCGAATCCAGGGTGTTGAGTAACTCCAGCCAGGTCTCCTAAGCAGCCAAATTGGCCCGGATGCTAGGGAGGGTAGAGTCACATGGAGTAACCTCCTTGTGGTCGCTATAATGTGTGGTTCTTGCTCTCTGTGGGGCACGTGGTGAGTTGTGCGTAGATGCTGCAGAGAACAGCGTGAAGCCTCCACATGCGCTATGTCTCCGCGGTAACGCGCTCAACAAGCCACGTAATAAGATGCGCGGATTGACTGTCTCAGATGTGGAGGCAACTGAGATTCGTCCTCCACCACCCGGATTGAGGCAAGTCACTGTTTTAAGTTGAACGGATCACATGACTGCGTCACATGACAACGAATACGTCATCATTTTGAGATATCGTCGTCCCCGTCCACACTACAATGCAAAGATGGCATTTTCAAATGTATACACTTCAGAGAGCGTTTTTGAAAAGCTCAGTTTTTGCTGACAAAATGCCATCTCAGTGTGGATGGAAGGCCAAAACGTAGAGAAAAAGATGCATTTTTAAACGAAAACTAGTGTGGATGGGCCTCAGTTAATGTTCACATCAACCAAAAATGTGATCTCTGTAATTTGAACCGTGGCATGATTATTGGTGCCAGACGGACTGGTTTGAGTAACTGTAACTGCTGATCTCCTGGGATTTTCACACACAACAGCCTCTTGAGTTTACTCAGAATGGTGCCAAATAACAAAAAAACATCCAGTGAGCAGCAGTTCTGTGGATGGAAACGCCTTGTTGATGAGAGAGACCAACGGAGAATGGCCAGACTGGTTCGAGCTGACAGAAAGTCTACTGTAACTCAGATAACCGCTCTGTACAATTGTAGAGAGCAGAATAGCATCTCAGAATGCACAACACGTCGAACCTTGAGGCGGATGGGCTACAACAGCAGAAGTCCACATCTGGAACTTTATTAGGACCATAGTGTATCGTGGCCTCTATATCATGATGCTTATTGTGACGTTGTTGGTGATACCCAGCCCAGGTTTTGGATGAGAACAAACCAAACTGTAACTCATTTTCACTGTATATTTTGCCATTGCAATCTCTAGGCGCGATCATGATTTCAAGCTTGATTTCACTTTCTAGTGCTTGACGCATGCACAGAGCCCTAGGTGGCGCTATAGGAAGTGTAATTGAGCTTGAAATCCTGATTGCCAAGGAGACTGCTAATGTCAAGGTTTATAGATGAAGGAGTTATATTTTGGTCTATTCTCACCCAAAACCAATTGGATCAGTTCAGAAGACATTGGTAAAACCACTTTAGTCTTATGAATTACTCTTATGCTGCATTTATGTGCTTTTTGGAGCTTCAGAGGTCTGGCCACCATTCACTTACATTGAACTGGCCTACTTAACAGCGATATTCTTCTGAAAATCTTTTTTTGTTTGTGTTCTGCAGAAAAAAAATGAAAGTCATACACATCTTGGATCGAATGAGGGTGATATTTTAAAATGAATTATCCCCTTTAATGGTGCATTCAAGTCACATCAGAATGATCATATTTATGGGATGAGTGTAAATGAACACCATAAAGTCCATAAAATCAGAACATTGATGGAGGGAGTTAAGTCATATTAGTGACCAGAACAGAGATTTGTGGGGGTGGGCTCTTTTCATTTGGGCCAATAAGCAATCACCCAGAACACCCTGGCAACTGCATAGCAATGTGCTGAAACACAGTTAAAACAACTTAACAACAGCATAGCAACAATTTGACAACCACCTAGAACGCCCTGTCAACTGCATAGCAATGTGCAAAAAACACAGAAAACAACTTAGCAACAGCATAGCAACAACCTGGCAACTACCTAGAAAACCCAGTCAACTGCAGAGTAATGTGAAAAAACACAGAAAACAACTTAGCAACAGCATAGCAACAACCTGGCAACTACCTAGAAAACCCTGTCAGCTGCAGAGTAATGTGCAAAAAACACAGAAAACAACTTAGCAACAGCATAACAACAACCTGACAACCACCTAGAACACCCTGTCAACTGCAGAGCAATGTGAAAAAAATAAAAATAAAAACACAGAAAACAACGTAGTTAAAACAACTTAACAACAGCATAGCAACAACCTAACAACCACCCAGAACACTCTGGCAACACAGAAAAAAAAGAACACAGAAAACAACTTGGCAATAGCATAGTAACAACTTGACAACCACACACTGTAGCAATGCACCAAAACACACAGCAGTGATCACCCTGACAACTGCATAGCATGCCCTAGCAACCATCCAGAAAACCCTAGTTACCACATACTGTAGCATAAATGTGCTACAAAGCAAATATAACACTTTAGCAACCACCAGAAAACTAGTTTTGCTTAGACAAAGACCATTCACATCTTCATAAAATATAAAAATATATATTGTTGGACATTTTCATGAGCGCTGGTAATTATTCATACACATCATACCGTGTTTAAATGTAAAATGTAAATGCATGTGATTGACTTTTATACAATAGGGGTCAAATCTTTCAAGCTGCCACTACCACAGGCAGCTCTCACTCGGCTATCACTGGACCACTGTCACACAAGGCTGAATTCGGCTACTTAAACTCTCACCAGTTATATCAATCTAAAATGTTTTTGAATGTGAAAAAATAAGCAGGAAGAGCAATCAAAATTCATTTAAAAATGCTCCAGCGCACGATTTACTGGAATATTATATTCATTATATAGAATGAAACTTGCATCATGTAGAATGTAACTTTTTATTTTGTTTTTAACGCAGAATACACTGTTCTCTAAGCTTTGCGTCAATTCAAATCTCCAAACACAAAAAGACCAAAAATATAGAGGATACTGTATGTGATGTATTTATCATATTTCTATTATATTTGGGTGTGTGTGTGTGTGTGTGTGTGTGTTCATCGGGAGAGAGCTGCCTGTGACGTTTACTGATCGCGTGTGAGAGCAGCCTGTGATGTTTAAGCTGTTCACACTGCCAGCAACACGCAGCGACAAAACAACCTCATCTCATTCATTTTCAATGAGAGCTAGCGACTTCCGGCGACACGAGCGAAGGCAACCATTGGCGACTGGATGTGGGCCTGTCCAGCGACGTGACAAAGTTGAGAAATATTTAACTTTACGCAAATGAAGAGCGACTTTCGGGAGCGACAGCCAATACGAGAGAAAACGGTAGAGCTCACGTGATCCTTCTCTCTCTCAGCTCCTGCAGTGACACGAAGATGGAGGAAAGGCTAATCCTTGCTATTAGCAATTTACCAGTGTTATATGATATGTCTCTGCCCACATACAGGGACATATTTAAGAAAAATGATGCGTGGAAAGGTGTATCTGAGATCGCGGGGATTCCAAGTAGGTTTAAATCATCAAATAGCTTGTAAAATTAACTATTACATAATTTGTTTTGAAAATGTGTTACATGTATGACAGCAAACGAAACCATATAAATGATCAGATATAGTGAATAAACGTACAATATTAATAACCTTACTAATATTTTAATAATAATATGAATTGTATTAACTAATGACCTAACCGCCAGCCACTGGCTACATGCAGCGACAAAGTCACTGGCAGTGTGAACGCAGCTTAACGGATCGCATGTGAGAGCTGCCTGTGCCGTTAACGGATCGTGTGTGAGAGCTGCCCTTGAACATTTTAAGAGCTGCCTGTGGCCCTAACGGATCGCGTGTGAGAGCTGCCTGTGGCGCTAACGGATCACGTGTGAGAGCTGCCTGTGAACATTTTAAGAGCTGCCTGTGGCCCTAACGGATTGCGTGGGAGAGCTGCCTGTGAACATTTTAAGAGCTGCCTGTGGCCCTAACGGATTGCGTGTAAGAGCTGCCTGTGGCCCTAACAGATCGCGTGTGAGAGCTGTCTGTGCTGCCTGTGGTGTTAACAGATCGTGTGTGTGAGCTGCCTGTGGCGCTAACGGATCGCGTGTGAGAGTTGCCTGTGGCGCTAACGGATCGCGTGTGAGAGCTGCCTGTGAACATTTTAAGAGCTGCCTGTGGCCCTAACGGATTGCGTGGGAGAGCTGCCTGTGAACATTTTAAGAGCTGCCTGTGGCCCTAACGGATCGCGTGTGAGAGCTGCCTGTGAACATTTTAAGAGCTGCCTGTGGCCCTAATGGATCGCGTGTGAGAGCTGTCTGTGCTGCCTGTGGTGTTAACAGATCACGTGTGAGAGCTGCCTGTGAGCATTTTAAGAGCTGCCTGTGGACCTAATGGATTGTGTGTGAGAGCTGCCTGAGCTGCCTGTGCTGCCTGTGGCGTTAACGGATCGCGTGTGAGAGCTGCCTGTGGCGCTAACGGATCGCGTGTGAGAGCTGCCTGTGACGCTAACGGATCGCGTGTGAGAGCTGCCTGTGGCCCTAACGGATCGCGTGTGAGAGCTGCCTGTGACGCTAACGGATCGCGTGTGAGAGCTGCCTGTGGCGCTAACGGATCGCGTGTAAGAGCTGCCTGTGACGCTAACGGATCGCGTGTGTGAGCTGCCTGTGGCGCTAACGGATCGCGTGTGAGAGCTGCCTGTGACGCTAACGGATCGCGTGTGTGAGCTGCCTGTGGCACTAACGGATCGCGTGTGTGAGCTGCCTGTGGCGCTAACGGATAGCGTGTGAGAGCTGCCTGTGACGTTAACGGATCGCGTGTGTGAGCTTCCTGTGATGTTAACGGATCGCGTGTGTGAGCTGCCTGTGAAGCTAACGGATCGCGTGTGTGAGCTGCCTGTGGCGCTAACGGATCGCGTGTGTGAGCTGCCTGTGGCGCTTACGGATCGCGTGTGTGAGCTGCCTGTGAACATTTTAAGAGCTGCCTGTGGCCCTAACGGATCGCGTGTGAGAGCTGTCTGTGACGCTAACGGATCGCGTGTGAGAGCTGCCTGTGACGCTAACGGATCGCGTGTGTGAGCTGCCTGTGGCGCTAACGGATCGCGTGTGTGAGCTGCCTGTGACGCTAACGGATCGCGTGTGTGAGCTGCCTGTGGCGATAACGGATCGCGTGTGAGAGCTGCCTGTGGCGCTAACGGATCGCGTGTGAGAGCTGCCTGTGGCCCTAACGGATCGCGTGTGTGAGCTTCCTGTGATGTTAATGGATCGCGTGTGTGAGCTGCCTGTGACGCTAACGGATCGCGTGTGTGAGCTGCCTGTGGCGCTTACGGATCGCGTGTGTGAGCTGCCTGTGAACATTTTAAGAGCTGCCTGTGGCCCTAACGGATCGCGTGTGAGAGCTGTCTGTGACGCTAACGGATCGCATGTGAGAGCTGCCTGTGACGCTAACGGATCACGTGTGTGAGCTGCCTGTGGCGCTAACGGATCGCCTGTGTGAGCTGCCTGTGGCGCTAATGGATCGCCTGTGTGAGCTGCCTGTGACGCTAACGGATCGGGTGTGTGAGCTGCCTGTGACGCTAACGGATCGCGTGTGTGAGCTGCCTGTGGCGCTAACGGATCGCGTGTGTGAGCTGCCTGTGACGCTAACGGATCGCGTGTGTGAGCTGCCTGTGGCGCTAACGGATCGCGTGTGAGAGCTGCCTGTGGCGCTAACGGATCGCGTGTGAGAGCTGCCTGTGGCCCTAACGGATCGCGTGTGAGAGCTGCCTGTGGCGCTAACCGATCATGTGTGTGAGCTGCCTGTGAAGCTAACGGATCGCGTGTGAGAGCTGCCTGTGACGTTAACGGATCGCGTGTGTGAGCTGCCTGTGATGCTAACGGATAGCGTGTGAGAGCTGCCTGTGACGTTAACGGATCGCGTGTGTGAGCTTCCTGTGATGTTAACGGATCGCGTGTGTGAGCTGCCTGTGACGCTAACGGATCGCGTGTGTGAGCTGCCTGTGGCGCTTACGGATCGCGTGTGTGAGCTGCCTGTGAACATTTTAAGAGCTGCCTGTGGCCCTAACGGATCGCGTGTGAGAGCTGTCTGTGACGCTAACGGATCGCGTGTGAGAGCTGCCTGTGACGCTAACGGATCGCGTGTGTGAGCTGCCTGTGGCGCTAACGGATCGCGTGTGTGAGCTGCCTGTGACGCTAACGGATCGCGTGTGTGAGCTGCCTGTGGCGCTAACGGATCGCGTGTGAGAGCTGCCTGTGGCGCTAACGGATCGCGTGTGAGAGCTGCCTGTGACGCTAACGGATCGCGTGTGTGAGCTGCCTGTGGCGCTAACGGATCGCGTGTGAGAGCTGCCTGTGGCGCTAACGGATCGCGTGTGTGAGCTGCCTGTGGCCCTAACGGATCGCGTGTGTGAGCTGCCTGTGATGCTAACGGATCGCGTGTGTGAGCTGCCTGTGAACATTTTAAGAGCTGCCTGTGGCCCTAACGGATCGCGTGTGAGAGCTGTCTGTGACGCTAACGGATCGCGTGTGAGAGCTGCCTGTGGCGCTAACGGATCGCGTGTGTGAGCTGCCTGTGGCCCTAACGGATCGCGTGTGTGAGCTGCCTGTGATGCTAACGGATCGCGTGTGTGAGCTGCCTGTGACGCTAACGGATCGCGTGTGTGAGCTGCCTGTGGCGCTAACGGATCGCGTGTGAGAGCTGCCTGTGGCGCTAACGGATCGCGTGTGAGAGCTGCCTGTGGCCCTAACGGATCGCGTGTGAGAGCTGCCTGTGACGTTAACGGATCGCGTGTGTGAGCTGCCTGTGACGCTAACGGATAGCGTGTGAGAGCTGCCTGTGACGTTAACGGATCGCGTGTGTGAGCTTCCTGTGACGTTAACGGATCGCGTGTGTGAGCTGCCTGTGACGCTAACGGATCGCGTGTGTGAGCTGCCTGTGGCGCTAACGGATCGCCTGTGTGAGCTGCCTGTGGCGCTAACGGATCGCCTGTGTGAGCTGCCTGTGGCGCTAACGGATCACGAGTGAGAGCTGCTGTGACGCTAACGGATCACGTGTGAGAGCTGCTGTGACGCTAACAGATCACGTGTGAGAGCTGCTGTGGCGCTAACGGATCACGTGTGAGAGCTGCTGTGGCTCTCCCTTCCACGGAAAGATTTTACCCCATCTCCTTTTATATGAACAGGTCTCCTGGAAAGGCAGGAGACTGATCACACATAACAGCTTTCATAATGTTTAAGCCTACTTATATTAATTAGTCCAAAAAAAAAATTTAACTCACATGAGCAGTTTCTTGTCTTCCCCAGTGGAGACAGAACATGTAGCGCGCACTTTGCTTGTGATTTTGATTCAGATTCGTGATTCCCAAAACTAATAATTCAGACCTCTTTTTGAATCTTTTTGTTCAGTTCAAAGGAATCAAATTTAAAATATTTGACTGAAATTATTCTTTCAATGAATCACACATCACTATCGCCGATCTGCATGCATTTTTGCACATACAGCTGTAATTTTTATTTATTTCTTTATTTTTTTGCGGTGTTCAGTCGCAAAAGTAACAAAAGGGTCTGGAGAAATTTATCGGAGTAAAAGTATCAATTTTCTCTTCAAAATGTAGTGAAGTGAAAGTAAAAGTCCAAAAAAATATTTATACTCAAGTATAAATATTTAAAAAAACTGTACTTAAGTACAGTAACAAAGTATTTGTACTTCGTTGCTATACACCTCTGGTAATGTAAAATGTAAGACTTTTCTCACACAAGTCTTACATTTACTTCCTCCTTTTGAGTGAGTAAACAGCCCATTTCTCATAGTTCTGAGTGTCAGGCAGGAAATGTGAAAGAAACAATTCATAGAAACATTCATTGTGTGAACACTGTGGCTGTATTTCAACAACAAACCCATTGAGAGTTTTGATTGAAAGAGTTCAAATCAAAACCAAGCAAACAAGCTAAACAGTATCTGGTTTTGATGGTGTTAGTAAATGTATTTAACCTGATATTAACCTTATCTAACTGTCTTACAGAATATGACCTCACCTACTTTCTATATGTTCCAGTCACCCAGACCGGAGATTAGGCAAAACGTTTGTCAGGGTTACAGTAATATGTGATTCACAGTTTGTGAGAAAAGCAATGGAGCAATGCGTTTGACTAATTTTGCAAGTTTGTTGAATTTCAAGATTTTAGAGTAGTGTGAATACATTAAGATGCATATCCACAAATTAAGTTTCTTTAAAGACCTCTTTTTTTAAATAATATTATTTTAACCAACCACAATCCATTTCAATCCATAACCAAATTTACACAGTGATGGTATCAGATGGTAATACCATGGTTCTTTGATATATATACAGTATAATGGTACTGAATAATTACCAGATCTGTGTGCCATGGTATTTACATCCAAGGTAAACATGGTATTTGGTATACATCCAAAACACATGGAAGTACCTACAATACATTGTACCATGCCCAAAAAACAGGGTATTACTAAGAAACCAGAAACATGGAATCAGAACATTGTAAAAAAAAAAAAAGAAAAAGAAAACAAAAAACACACGTTAATACCATTGTACTGTTTTTTATTGTTTGTATATACTATACTTGTATAGTGCAACCTCACCTTTTACAGGGAGTTGTGAACATTGATGACCACTGTAAGAACACCTGTAAATACCTCCAGTGCCATTATCAAGGAGAGGGGCCGTCACCAACACACTATAGACATAAAGAGACAGATTCGTGAGGTAAAGGAGGATGTGCAATGATGGAACAAGATCTTCATGTAACAATGTTGCATAGCTGTGTTAACATCAGAAAGTAAAGATGATTTTGGTCATACTATAAAAATAAGAACATACAATATTCTGGGAATCAGGATGTACCTGGGTAGTTGACATGACATGTGAACAGTGACAGCAGTACAAGTAAAAAAAAAAAAAAATGTGCATTATTATAACAACATCTTAGTTTCCATCCATTTGACTTGTCACAATAATGTAATTTCTAATCTATTTTATGTGCTTTCAGAGATTCAGAATTTCTTCATCGGTAATAAAATTCAAAGTTGCTGAAAAAAATTGGTGGAATGACTGTAGTGACGTACCGACTCACGATTGGTCACTTGTCAGTTACCAGGGTAACTCTCTTGTTTCAAAAAGGACACTCCACGGAAACTGCGCTCCAGTCAGTAACTGAAACCCAGCAGCTGGCAAGTGCAAACTCCAAATAATTTGTCCTCATCCTCCTTGGCCTGGCTGCTGCCTTTGATACAGTGAACCACCAGATCCTCATATCCACCATGTCTGACCTGGGCACACAGGAACTGCACTTGGCTGGTTTGAGTCGTCCCTCACAGGCAGATCCTTTAAGGTCTCCTGGGGAGGAGAGGTGTTCCCCAGATATCAGTGCATGGACCTCTCCTCTTTTCAATCTACACAACATCACTCGGACAGATCATAAAAGCACATGGCTTCTCCTACCACTGCTACGCATGATGATAGGCAGCTCCACCTGACGTTCCAGCCCGATGACCCCATCGCCTCAGCTCGTATCTCAATCCTGCCTTTCAGATATCTCGGCCTGGATGGAGGAACGCCACCTTAACCTTGCCAAGACATCTGGTGATCCCTGCTAACCCATTTGTTGACCACAACCTCACATTTCATCTTGATTCAACAATACAAATGCCAACCAGGATAGCCAATAACCAGCTTTACTGACCAGCTAAACTTCACTCCCAGCATCTCTTCAACCGCCTGGTCCAGCAGGTACATGCTTTACAACATCAGGAAAATCAGACCCTTCCTGTCTGAATATGCTGCACAGCTCGTGGTCCAAGCTCTTGTCATATCAAGACTTGACTACTGCAATGCTCTGTTGGCTGGCCTCCCAGTTAGCATGATTAAGCCATAGCAGATGGTCCAGAATGTTGCGCTGCATCTGGTCTTCAATCAGCCAAAGAGGGCTCACGTAACCCCCTCTTGATTTCACTCCATTGACTACATGTAGCTGCCCACATCAAATTTAAGGCTTTGACTTTGGCCTTCAGGACAGTTCATAGAAGAGTACATCATACATTTAACTCACTCCTCCAGGTCTTTGTCCCCTCCCTGCGATCAAAGAATGAGCGGCACCTAGTGGTTCCATTGTGACGAGGCACAAAGTCAAATTATCAGATGATCTGTTTTTCAGTGGTGGAATGCGCTTCCAAACCCCACTCAATCTGTTGAGACCTTCACAACATTCAAAATAACAGCTGAAGACACATCTCTTCCATGAGCACTTAATCATTCCACAAGCATAAGGCACTAACTTTTTATATTTAAAAATAAAATAAAAAAAACCTCTCCATGTCTGTTTCTTTCTTCTGTGTCTTTCTTCTGCTCTAACTTCTATACTACTCCAGCTACGATTAGAACTTGGCAGTGCGATACTGCGGATATTGTTGGCTTTTGTATGAAGAATTGATAATGTTAAGTCACTTTGGATAGAAGTGTCTGCTAAATGATTAAATGTAAATGCAATAAAAATTAGTGCATGTTAGTGTTAGTAAAAAAACAAAACATGGTATTATCATGGTACTTGTTGCAGTGTACTTCCTGGTATTCTGTGCCTTTTGTGTCCCCAGTAAGAATGATGATCTTATTGCCTTAAAATGTTGAGCAATATCAATTTTAAAGCTATCTTTGACATAAATAACCCCATTTAAACTTTAAGCATATTAAAGTTGATTAAAATTTTTTTATTTGAAACATTTTACAGCATTTTAAACCACCAAATATCACCATTTTTCCTATGGCAAGGCATGTGTATCCCAATATCATGATGAAGACTTACTATGAGTGATTGTTTTTTTTTTTTTGTTTTTTTTACAAAATTTTCACATTGTTGGGTATATCAGTAATAAGATTGTCAAAAACTGGTGACCAGTTGCAGCATCTGAAAACATTTTCCCTTATACATGTCTGTATGTTTTAACCTTAAATCTTCATGTTGGAAAAATAAAAACATTCATGATTATGTTATTTTTCAACGACCACCCGCATCAGCTTTCAGGCCCCAAAGACAGTGATGTGTCACAGTGAAATTGCATTAAACACAGGTCCTCTCACCTGTCTTCTTGCGTTGGGCCAAAATGACAAACCTTATGACCAAAATGTGAGCCTTTCACAGGCGCTGTGAAAACTCTGGGACGCAGCGTCTCTATACTGAACCCCCATGAATGGTCAGCCACTGGAATATACATGACAGAGAAATTTAGTGTACAGAAAATCTCTTTTGATAACAAACTAAACATATTCAAATGTCATCCAACCCTAATTGGATAAATTGGGGGGGGGGGGGGGGGGGATAATTTCTGTTTATCCAGGAAGATCTTATTTGCCTATTAAAGGATTCTTGTCCACTTCTCAAGCAACAGTTTACAAAAACACATGTACAACAATAGATATACGGTTTGAGATGAAGTTAAAGGCTTTTTGGACAGTTTCTGGTTATAAAATGTTAAAGGAGCATGTCCATCACCTGCGGTCACTCTGCAAGGACAACTCATTCATACACTACAAATCACCTTAAAATTTTGCTAATTACAAGTAAATGCAAAAATAATGGAGAAAGGTTAAAAGGTTCTGAGAAAATGTATAATATCTTATGTTAAATGCCACTTGGTTTGGTATTTTTTATCTAATAACATGACATTCCTACATGTTTAAGTGTGGCTTGAGCGTACAAATACTTTTTGGGGGCCACTGTATTTAAAAAAGGTAATAGACAAAAATTGCATGGTTACTTACACAAGAGAAATCCGAAAAACATATCCAGAAATGTCACTTGTTTTAAGCGAGAGATCCAGCACGCTTTCGATTCACCTGATTTAGATAGATAAATACTCATATTTAAAAGCAAAACAGAACATAAAGACAAATGAATGACTTTAGTCAAAGCAACTTTCAAAAAAATGACGATCTGTGGCAGTTGGAAGTTCTGCAATTTAAGAGAAGTGATGCAACATCTGATGTCAGTAATCATGTGGGGGAGTGCAGCTCAGAGAAATTTCACTGAAGGGAGATGAAACCGCACGAACACTTGAACAGCCCACCACCAGCCAGTGTGAGATGAAGATCAGAGAAAGTGAAGAGTAGCCTACCTATCGTGTGTTCTCTATCAAGTTTCCACTGCCACCATGTGTAATGAGAACATCCTGCCCTGGTCCCCTTGCAAAAGGACTGTGTCCTTTTACTGTACATGGCACTGGATGATTATCATATTCATGTGAAGTGGTATTTAAATGGTACTTTAATTCAAAGAACTATTACAATGATTCATGTCCCAAAAAATCTGGTAGTACCAAAATATGGTATTATCATGGTACTTGTTGCAGTGTCCTTCCTGGTATTCTGTGCCTTTTGTGTCCCTAGAAAGAATGATGATCTTATTGCCTTAAAATGTTGAGCAATATCATTTTTAAAGCTATCTTAGACATAAATAACACTATTGTTTAATGATCTATTTTTACTTATTTTATCTGCGGTCAACCTTAATACGTCCACTCTGTTGAGGGAAATATGAAAAAAGTCAGTAGTAGTTCATATGTTTTTTTTCTTTTCTTTTTTTTTTTAATTAACATTTTAAAATCCATTTATTTGATAAACCTTCAGTGTTAGCTTCTTTTTGCTCAGGCATGGTGCAATGTCTGACTTTAGGTCTGAATGGCCACTCTTTTAGTCAGAAGACCTAACAGAGTGGACCGTTAGAGTGTACATAGTGACAGTGAATGTAATTTATGTTTAAGTTGAAGAATTAGTGTATGTGTAATGTTTTATATATTGTTTCCTATTAAAAAAAATTTAAATAAAAAAAAAAAAAAAGCTACATCAAACCCTAAAAATGAATATATACTAATATGTATAGCAAACGTAAAGCCCAGTCAAGAAGCACAGAGGAAACTTCAAAATTTTTGCCAAAACTTTTGACATACGATGGTTGTTGTCTTAATAAAAATGAATATTCATAAATAAAGTGTCACCAAATCATTTATGGTTTCATGTTTTGTCCACCCTGTTATTATTTTGTCCACCCTATTAAGGATTATTTTTTTAAGGTCAGCAAAAAATACAAATAATTCAGTGTCAATGAAAAAGTATTGGAGCATCAATAATGCATTACTATAAAAAGAGAACAAAAACGTCTTTCATGCATTTGTATCTGAAAACAAAAATGTAAAATGATGCGTTGGAGAGAAAGTAAGTACAATTCACATATAATATCTCATACAATCATACATAGTTAATCTCTCTATCATGATTACAAAAGAAGGGATTTGAAAAACTGTGTTTGATTTTCTAAATGTTATGATGCCCAAAAGGCACAGAATACCAGGAATGACCTTAAAGGTTCACTCTGTATTTTTTTACTTTTTTCCTCATTTAAAAAGTTTTACTTCTAAAGAAATGAATAGTAATTTTGAAACATATGTATAAAATCATGACCACTCATGTGAGATGAAGAGTTCAGTCATATTGGTAACCTTATAAAAAGCTGTTTTATTCTACATGGGGTAGGGGCACCTCATGGGGGCAGCCATGTTACATCACATGACCAGCTGAATACTACTCGCTTAATCCAGTAACTGCCCTGTTATTGGACACTTTCATTCATTGATTAAATTAATCCTGGTTTACTATGCTTAGTGAATTTCTACAATGGCACTGGTAAATGAAAACTACTGTGTTAGAGTGATGCTTCATCCAGGCCACTAGGTGTCAGTGTAAGTCAATGTAAGCCACATCGACATACTTCAAAAAATTACTTAGTGCACCTTTAATATCATACTTCGTTAACTTTGGTTGCTAATTTTAGCGTCCACAAATATCTTTTGTGTAAGAGTGGAGACAATAAGTAAATATGGAAAACCTCCAATTATAATAGCCAGTTGTGCAGATAATAAGAACAACATATGTCCTATCATTGATTTGACACCTGTGTAACTACCCTGATAGCACACGTACATCACCCAGACATCTATTTGATGTGTGTGGTTACATCTGGAAGATGTATTTTTTACGTTGTTTGCTCCTCTGCATTATTCTGTTAAGATATATATCAATAAGTATGTCTCGGATGTCAATAAGACATTCAGCAGATGTCTTTGAGACGTTTATGATTTCGAATGTTTGTAAATCTGATCTTTTTAAGATGTTTAGCAGATGTTAATTAGATTGTGATGCTTTCCAGATGAAAAGATCTAAAACAGGCATCTCAGAGATGTACGTGTGCTATCTGAGAAGTTAGTTTGAGTTTTGTTTATTATTTTGGCCAAACAATTTGTTTCTACTGTTTGTTAATAAAACTGGCAGATACTATCGAGACAAATTTTCTAGTGTATATCTTGTATGTAAGCTATGTGTGCAAAAAGACAGAGCATGTATACACATACACACTCTCACAAACAATATCATTTTTATTTCCATGGCTCTAAGGTCCAGGTTTTGTGGTTCTATTTTTCCAGACAAATACAGAAGACACTTTTGTTGCCTCTTCTGACCTTTTCTAATTGTCAGCCCTCTGCTATGAAATCAACATAATTCACATTTGTACCTGCATTTGTTAATGTATGTCATTTTAAAATATGTGAAAACTGAACTACTTATTTACATGGACACTTTGTCCATTTCACAATATACACAGTGTACTATGTGTACATGTGAAAAGATCAGTCATGCAATAGAATGGATCTGTCTCATAAGTGGGTGACCGGATTTTAAACTAATTAAAGTATATTGGAAAAGTATACTATTAATGAACAGAATGGGAATATCTTTGGATTTAGGCTGTCAATTTACTGTACATTGATAGTATCTGAAGGTGAAAAAGTTTAAATAGTGTCTAAAAGGATGTTTTCTGTACCCTATTTAAAATATAAACATTCAAAACTCATGATTTTTGCCTATATGCAGAGGAGACCTGTGTAGAGTATAAATGAATGGATTTCATGATTTCAATCATTGTGAAACGCTGACATCATCTGGACAGCATGTGGAACATCGAGTGTTCCTCAGCTCGTAACAACACATTGAGGATTTGCAGGCAAAATAATAGAAACTCCCAATAAATGCTCCCACAGAAAAATATTTTTATTCAAATAATAGATTAATAATGACATTCCCATTTCAAGTGAAGGGTCACAACGTAGAATTCTAGGAAATTAGCCCCAAAATGAAGCACTGGTCCATTTCACACATGAAGACAAAGGACTGATCAGAAGAGGTTTAAAATGTGTTTTTATAAAATGTGTATGTGCGCTGCGTTTCTTTAGATTAAAGCTTTCACATCTTGGCTGCAGTCTGATTCCTTGAAAAGTGGAATAACTAAAAGTGGAGCTGCTGTATACTGCAGACGAATTTATTCAGACACGTCAACATGATTACACTGAAATTCGACATGTTGCTACCAAATGTTGCGGTACCCTGAAATCAACCTCATTCAGAGTTACTAGTGACATCTCCAATCAGACATTTTTGCGTCAATTTAAAGATGTTTGCTTTTTCCTGTGGTGCGTTTATTGTGTGTTGCATGAGCAGCCTTAGAAACAGGGGATCTGGTCCCACGGAAACTACTAAGTAAACACGTTTGCATAATCAGTGATGAGCGTGATTCGGAGGTTAATAAAATTTGCATTCCTGTTGACTATATTACACAATTTACAACTAAAAACAATGTGCTTTACAACTGGCTTTTGGCGCCACTCTGTGGACATTTCACCCGGAAACTGGTGCTCACACATGCCCATACCTTCAACACTTCCAGCTTCAGCCACTGGGGGCAGGCTTCAAAGTTCGTTGAGCACAGAGAGAATTTAGCTGAAGAACTTTCGACCTCCTGTCGCCGAATTCAGAAGTGTCACTTCTAATCGATGAAAATCTATTTAATCATACATTGATTTCGCTTGATGGGCTGAATGAAGGTGGTGTTCCTTCATCCAGTGTGATATCACTAAAAGGCAGAGATAAAAGTGTCAGGCTGAAACAGCAGGTAAAGCTGCATTTCATCTGTGTGTTAGTGATAGGAGAAGCTGTATGCCTTTATGAATAGGCCCTATTATTACCACTGTAAAAAAAAAAGTACATTGCTCCTGAAAAGACACTAGTAAAATACCAGCAGCTGTGGTTGCCAGAAATTTACCGTAAAAAAATACGGTGACCATGTTTCATTAGTAACTGGATGTAATTTTGATGCCTATATATTTTACAGATCACTATCGTTTATATTATTAAATTATATAAACATGATATACTAAACTTCTGGAAATATAAAAGTCTGCTTTTTACTTTAAATGTATTGTTTATCTCTGTAGTAACTACAAAAGGCCACATGATGACTTGTGATTAATATTTTTTATTGATTCATCTATTAAACAAAAAAAAAAGCAAAACATATACAAACAGAATCAATATTTGACCCTCACTATTGCTCTATCTGTCTGGCGATCATAACGCTAGTTAGGACCCAGTTTTTTATGTGCTTATTCTCCTTCTAAATGACCGCCCCATTACCTAAAATACAGAGTCTGGGGCAAAATAAAATTTGAGAGCCCAATATGTCACACATAAAACTCTGAATCTTCAACCAAAATTCTTGGATCTTAACACACTACCAAAAAACATGGGTTGTGTCTCCATCTTCTGTTTGGCATCACCAGCAGGTGGGTGTGTCTTTAAGACCAAGCCTATACAATCTAGAGGGGGTCCAAAAGAATTGATGTAAAATCATGAATTGCATAAGGCGCACCCTTGCATCTCTAGATTCAGACTTGATGTTTTTTAGAATCCTAGCCCAGACTCCCTCCTCCAATACCAAGTTTAAATCTTTCTCCCATAATCTCTTGATAGAAGTGAAAGCTCCGTCCCCCAGACTCTGAATTAGCAGGGAGTAATACATTGATGCCTCACGACCTTTTCCAAAAGCAGTAATCACCACTCCCAGAGTATCTGCCGCTTTAGGGGGGTGTATGCTACTCCCAAGAATAGTTCAGAGCAGGTGGTGCAGCTATAAATACCTAAAGAACTGAGATCTGGGAGTCCCAAAACGTTGAACCAAATTTTCAAAGGATCTCAACACTCCACTCTCATATAGGTCACCGAGTGTATTAACCTCCCTCACAATCCACTCTGACCCGCAGAAAGGGGACTTATTAATACATAATTTTGGGTTCAGCCATATGCTCGAGGAAACATTTAAATAAATGTCCGAATTAAACACTCTGGACACTTTTGTCCATACCGAGTGGAGATAACGGGGTGTAACTTAACTTCTCCGGTTAGTTTGATAGAAAGGAGTCCATCAAAAGATTAAAATCTCCTCCCAATATTATATTATGAGGGGTGCCTGCGGCTCGCAATATCCCTTCAAGATCTATAAAAAAGCCTTGATCAACAACGTTAGGTGAGTAAATACTAGCCAAAATAAGACTTTGCCCCTGAATTTCTGCTAAAACAATAATGACTCTTCCTAATTTATCTTTAATCTGTTTGAGACATTTGAATTGTAGATGCTTACTTATCAGTGTAATGACTCCCCTGCTCTTACTTGAGCCAGCACTAAAGAAAACATGTCCACACCATATCTTCCCAAATTTTTCAGCTTCCTGTGGGGAAAGATGCATTTCTTGAAGAAACACTATATCATATTTCTTATGCTTAAGAAGAGAAATAACCTTCCTTCTTTTTTTGGGGTGCCCCAACCCATTCATATTCCACGCGGAGAGAGACAATTCACACATATTAACATCTGACATTTTGAATTATGAGAAAAAATAGATTGTGACCACAAAATTATAAAGACCACATTCCAACATTAGTGCAACAATCAAACCCCGAACTTTCCCCCAGAACCAAACAAACAGAAAAAAGAAAAATGTGCGCATTAACCCCACGCACGACAGCGCCAACTGGCGTCCATCCCTCTAAACTTAAACAGACCATGTATGCCTACGAGAGCCCCCACGACAACTTTGCCATCGGATTGCTCAAGTCCGGTGTTTCTATACAAATTTTGTGAGACAGAATTACACAACAAAAGATAATCTATAAAACAAACTCCAGCCAATAGGCGGAATAAACAATAAGAGCGTGTAAATTCATCCACAAAACTGTCCCGAAAGTGTGTTACTCCACAAAACAAACTCCAGCCGCTAGGCGGAACCAGCACAAAAAGAACAAAAAAAGGTGCTCAGTTTCCTCGAACAGTCAAACGAATGTTCAGTGAGTCGGTCCAATCGGCTGCAACGTGAGTACCACAAAATAAATTACTCCATTGACTTTATGAAGGACATTGCTTGTTGTGGGCATGTGAATGTTTTACGGCCATCCTTAGCATCTATTCTCAATTTGGCCGGGAATATCAGTGCAAAAATGACCTTTTGTTGATGTAAGAGTTTCTTGCATTCCTTGAATCTATCACATTTCTCTCTTGTTGAATTCGCAAAGTCTGGGAACAAGAAAATGCTGTGGTTCTTCCAAGAAAGTCTTCCTTTACTCCTCGCCTCACGTAACAAAGTGATCTCAGAAATTTGGCCAGAATTGATCGGGGCCTGTCTCCCTCAGCGGATCGCCAAGCCGGAACCCTGTGAGCTCGCTCAATTTCCAGCTTATGGCCTGTTACGTCAAGCAGATTCAGAAAGAGCCCATCCAGGAATTTTACCATATCCTGACCCTCTTTAGCCTCAGGAATTCCGACGATTCTGACGTTATTCTGCCGGCTACGGTTCTCCATGTCCTCCAACTTCTCCCAGACACACTCCAAATCCACCTTGGTCGCTAGTGGATTAGAAGATAATTCCTGCTCCGATGACTCCAGATAATCGATCCGTTTCTCGACATCCCCCACTCTTGTTACCACCTCAGAGAATTTCGTCTCCATGGCAGTGATCGATTGACGTATTACAGCAAGATCCTCCAAGTCAGCAACGACCTTCGTCAGCATTGCCGACATGTTCAACATCTCTCGCCGAATTTCCCTCATTTCTCCGACCAAATTGACTCCCTGGCTCAGGGCCTTCTCGGGGGTGTCAGCTTTAGCACGTAAGTGTCTTTTAATGTCTCCAGAGCCCGAGGATTTTGAATTCTTTGACATATTATGGAACAGAGTTTATATCATTAATAGTGTTAAAACAAGCAAAGTGCACAGAGCTCGCCATTCACACGTCCGAACCTCACATGGCGTCACATGACTACCCTACTATTTAGTTTTAATACACTTGTAAAACTTGTATACTTGCATTTTAATATGTAAAGACTGAGGATTGATGATGTAAATCCCTTAAATGTTAGCTGAACACTGTAAATGTGAAGAGATTTGCTTTCAAAAGCAACTTGTGATGTACTTTGAGTTCTTGAGCATTGTGACATTTTCAAAATGAAAGCTGAATAGTGTAAATAGAGATTTGCAGTCAGCATGAATTACTTGGGGATGCATTTTGCAATAATTATTGACATTTGTACATCTTCAAACCTATATTTAAATAACGAATGTGTAAAAAACTGGATAAATCCTTAAAATGTCTGATTGTGTAAATATACAGTAATTTCTCTTTGAATGTATTAAAGGAATAGTTTGGTATTTTGAACTCTGGGCCCAAATGACATTTTCGGTTATGGCTGCTACTAGTAGAAACCAGAACTTTGCTAGCTCCCTGCTCCGTCCGTCAGGTAACGCTGGGAAGCCACCTCCTACTCTACTGCATGGGCAGTAACAATGATAAACGATGATAAACGCTGTTTTGCAAGACACGACGCTCGCAGTGTAATCATACCAGTGTCAGTATGTTATCTTGAAATTCTTTTTCAAAAAAGCTTTCTGTCAGCAGTTAATTTTGGATTCTTCTGGCACTCGTGGAGCTTACACTGGATGAAAAGATGCGTCTTTGAGAAAAAATTATTCCTATCCAAATAGCACACAACTATTGACAGCAAGCTTGTTTGTTTATCATTTTTGCAAATAATGTACTGACACCGGTATGATTATACTGTGAGAGTCATGTTTTGAAAAGCGTTTATCATAGTTTTCAAAGACTGTCGCATATGCCCATGCAGTAGAGTAGGAGGGGGCTTCCCGGAGTTACCGGACAGGTGGAGCGGGGAGCTATCGAAGTTCTGGTTTCTACTAATAGTGATCATGAAAACATGTCATTTGGGTCCAGGGTTTAAAATATTGAACTATTCCGTTAAGTATTTTTACTTATTTCCTAGTTTTTTCACATAAAAAAACTATATTTTGGCAGTAAAACACTTTATCGGACAATTGTATAAAATAACTACTGAATACTAAAATGACTGTTTAATGCCATAAATTAAAAGTACATATTCTGTGTTTATATATTGTGTTGTAGTTTTGTTTACTTGGAGAAATAAAAATCTTACAGGAAATAACTGTAGGTAGACGGGGCAGTTGCATAAAGTAACTACTAAATACCCTTAATTTAAAGAGATTGGCATTAAATGTAGCTATTTTGATGTACTACTGATGTATGTTTTTCCACTATCCACCTTTTAAAATATAATAGTTCTGTAAAATGACTGATTAATACTGTAAATGTGCCGACATTTGTCTTTGGTTTTATGTACTTATTGTGTTTCTATACATTAATTCTTAGTTATTGTACATGAAAAAAAACTATATTTTAATAGGAAATTACTGTAGATAGACTGGGCAGTTTCATAAATTACCAATAAAAGGCCTAAATTTACAGAGATTAACCTGAAAGGTAGTTGTTTTTAGTGTATTTTGACATGTAATATCTGTTTTTTCACTGTTTAATGAACATTTATCAACAATAAGATACTGTCATTTAATTAATTTTGACTGTAAAATCTGTTTTGTATTTTTAAAGTTTATTACATGTAATTTTGTGGTATGGTTATTTATTGTAATTTGACGGTATCTGTCTTGAAACTTTGCTGCCAGACTTTTTACAGCATTTTTTTTTTTTTTACTGTTAAAATTATTTATTTTTTTACAGTGACCATGAATACTTTACACATTCTATATAACATGCTCTGCACTCTTCCTCCATGTATGTTTATTTACTTCTAAGATGCACACATACAAATACACACAGATGGTCATTTCTCACTGTGTTGGGGGGGCGGGGGGGGGGGGGGGTTCTTCTGATAAATAAAGATGGGTCAAGGTTGAACACAGTAACAGTAATTTTGCTGCTGAAATGTTCTGTGTAACAGTACTTTTAACCTAATTATTTTTCACTTCTCTATGAACATTCAAAGCACTCACATATTTTAATAGGCACTTTGTAGTCTACATTTTGGACTACATGTTCTCCAAAGACTTTTACAAAGAACAGAATGAAGACTACATACATTTACATTTAAGGCATTTAGCCGTCATATTCACACCCTACTTATGTAAAACAAATCTATGAAGCAGGGAACACCTGAGCCAAAAATGTCTTAATTCAATAGTGAAACAAGATCAAAAATGCTTTCATTCTTAGTCTGTAAAGCCCATCCTGTATATTTAAACAACCAGTCCTAAGTGCTTTTATGTTAAAAGTAATCTGCTAGAGTAACTGTTTTCCTGAGATATATGGCATTCCCTCCTCATATTAGTGTTCCCTCTTTAAAATTTGAACTGCCAGAGAACATACTTATTTAAAAATAATAATAACAATAATAATAATAAAAAAATAAATCAGGGACTAAAAACTAAATGTTTTTAATTTCGGTTAATTCTGAGCAGAAGCAGTATTTTTTTCGTTCCGGTTTCAGCGTTCCGCAGACTCCTTTTCAATTGGAAACGGGTCAGAATGAAATAAAAGAATGGCTCATAATGTTCTTTTTCAAAATAAATGTTCTCTGTTCTAAGGGTGGGTAAATATAAGAATTTCTCCCCCCCCATGTGGGGGAATTGTCAGCATAGAAATTATAGCAGGCATAGTATACAGTAGCCTATATAAAATAACATCTTTTCAATAAATGCATTCTTAAAATTAAATATATCTCCAAAAATATTTTAAATATACATCTGGCCATCTAAATTCAAATAAGAACCTGGATCTCTCTCTCCTGCATACGCGCACACTGCGTAGGCACATTAGGTATAAGCGTCATCTTATGCTAATTATTTTATTTTAATTATTTAATAATTATTTTAATTATTTGTTTTAATTACAGATCTGCTTCTCAATCAAAACCCGGCAGCATAAAATCTGTATTAAAGGAATAGTTCACCCAAAATAAAAATTCTCTCATAATTTACTCACCCTCGTACCATCCCAGATGTGTATGAATTTCTCTCTTCTGCTGAACACAAACGAAGATTTTTAGAAGATTATCTCAACTCTGTAGGTCCTTACAATGCAAGTGAAGGCAGATAAAGTCAGCATAAAAGTAATCCATATGACTCCAGTGGTTAAATCCATGTCTTCAGAGGCAATATGATAAGTGTGGGTGAGAAACAGATCAATATTTAAGTCTTTTTAACATCAAAATTTCCATTTTCACTTCCACATTCTTTGTGCATATCGCCACCTGCTGGGCAGAGAGAAGAATTTAAAGTAAAAAAGGACTTAAATATTGATCTGTTTCTCACCCACACCTATCATATCACTTCTGAAGATATGGATTCAACCACTGGAGTCATGTGGATTACTTTTATGTTGCCTTTATATGCTTTTTGGACCTTCAAAGTTCTGGCTACCATTCTCTTACATTGCATGGACCAACAGAGCTGAGGACTGTAGGCATGATAGCATGAGGGTGAGTGAATGATGAAATAAGTTTAATTTTTGGGTGAACTATCCCTTTAATGCATCATACTTAACAACAATTCAGAGAAGGCTTGGAAACAACTGAGAAATGTACTTTTTAACCTCCCTATTTTTCCTTGCATCTGGATTAATTATGCATGAATATGTAGTAATTACTATATATATATAGTTATGAAAAAGGAATTCAAGGCTACATCCACAAAGTGCAATGAGGCAAAGAAATGTGTAAAGCAGCAGTATCCTTCAGAATCAAAGCACATGCTTATCATATTCAAGAAGCCTCATCTTCGGGGCAACAGGAAGTGGTGTAATTCCGAAAATGCACTATGATAAAACATTTGGTCTTTGTTTTCATGAAAACAAAAATTATTTACCAGAAATTAACTGGTTATTAACCAGTTACCAGCATTTAAAAACAAAGTTTTCACTTCAGAACAATTGAAAGGGACTTTCTTTTCAGTTACGTTCTGTAAAAAACTTCGTTCGCTTTTGGGTTTTGTTCCTTGGACCGTTTTTAGTCCCTGAAAAAAATATTTGCCCATTGACAGTGGCCTCAAAAAGTATTTGGACAATTAAACCATATTTAAAATGTATGAATGTCATTGAATTAGATAAAAAATTCAATCAAGTGGCATCTACAAGCTTGATTCTAGAGCTTTTCTCAGAACTAACTTCACTATTTTTGTGACTGGTGTCAAGGTGATTTTAGTGGATGTATGAAATAAATAGCCCTCAAGATCACACAGGTGTAGCAGAGTAACCACAGGTGTAGTTTATCACATTAACTATTTATATGTTCCACTAACGTTTGGTAACAAGAAGGTGTCCAAATACTTTTTGGCTTTATTCTGAACTCTGTTTCTATCGTATTATCATTTAAAAACCTAACAAACTTCTTATAGTGAAATATTTTGAGAATTATCTCAGCACATAGTCTGAATGTACTTATAGCCCTCATTTATTCAAACACTCACGCAGCGTGAAGCGGGTATGTAGCCTTCTGCTTATTTCAGCATCTGTGTACTGAAGCTGATAGGCTGAAAGCAGAGAAATACCACAGTTAATGTTTCATTTGCGTGAGAATGGAGGGTCTGGACAGGGTAAAGAGAGGGATATTGAATAGAAACAGCCCAAGAGCAAGAGAATGAGAGAAGATTGAGGATGAAAGCTGAAGTGTATCATATCAGGACATTGTCGTACGGTTGCTGGATGGGAACGTGTTGAATGGTGAATGCTTACTTTTTCATTTCAAGTTTTTCAACATTTTTAATTACCTTTTTTGCTTTCACTAATAAAGCTTTTTTTTTTTTGCTTTTCACTGGTTTGAAATAGTTTTAGATTGTTTTAGGAATACCCTGGTTCTAAAAATCCTTTCAACAATATCAAGAACACCAGCAGTTTTTCTTCAGTGAATTCTCCCCTCATTGCTCATGGGGTTGCCCTTTTAAAGTTCAGAATCACTGGAGATCTCATTTCTGTTTCATTTAAGTATCAGCTTTGTCTCGGCTATATCATATTCCTGAGGAATCAAACGAGTACATTTTTTTGCTTACAGTACTAAGGTCATTTTGTCTTGGAAATATGTAAAGAGATGTTTGAGCTCATACTGAAATCTCTGACTTTTTATTTGCAGACCTTGGCAAACCTGAACACGGTTTGAGACACTTTACTGCTGAGATCTCTTCTGCGATGGAGACACATGTCTCTGGGCTGTGGACTCAGTAACTGGTATCTGTCCCTGTCTGTGAGTGATATACAGGGTTGGTCTGGTTACTGAGCTGACAGTTTGGACAACTTCACAACGCACAAGTTGGATTTAGGCTTGGAAATAATCACAAAGGCTATATCTCAGTAAATATAAGGTTCTGAATCAGAAGTCCAATCAAATCTTTGTTTTCTTTAGCAGTGGTCATATCTTGGTTTCTTTTATATACGTATGTATAGTCAGGGGTGCAACTGCCCATTTTCGAGGAGGTATGCGACACAAACTTTTGTGCTCCTTGTATCTGTCGAGTGGTGGGGGGGGGGGGACTGTCATCAAGTGAGCTGCCAGCACCCCCCTTTACATGGCGCCCCTATGCATTGCATACCTTACATATTTAGATATACAGCTCTTGAAATTGAAATTAAGAGACCACTGCAAAATTATCAGTTTCTCTGGATTAACTATTTATAGGTATGTGTTTGAGTAAAATTAATATTTCTGTTTTATTCTATAAAGTACTGGCAACATTTCTTCCAAATTCCACATAAAGATATTGTCATTTAGAGCATTTATTTGCAGAAAATGACAACTGGTCAGAATAACAAAAAAAGATGCAGTGTTTTCAGACCTCAAATAATGCAAAGAAAACAAGTTCATATTCATTTTCAAACAATACAATACTAATGTTTTAACTTAGATTTCAGATATCAATATTTGGTGGAATAACCCTGATTTTCAATCACAGCTTTCATGCGTCTTGGCATGCTCTCTACCAGTCTTTCACATTGCTGTTGGGTGACTTTATGCCACTCCTGGCACAAAAATTCAAGCAGCTCGGCTTTGTTTGATGGCTAGTGGCCATCCATCTTCCTCTTGATCACATTCCAGAGGTTTTCAATGGGGTTCAGGTCTGGAGATTGGGCTGGCCATGACAGCGTCTTGATCCGGTGACCCTCCACCCACACCTTGGTTGACCTGGCTGTGTGGCATGAAGCATTGTCCTGCTGGAAAAACCAATCTTCAGAGTTGGGGAACATTGTCAGAGCATAAGGAAGACATTTTTCTTCCAGGATAACCTTGCATGTGGCTCGAGTCATGCGTCCTTCACAAAGACGAATCTGCCCGATTCCAGCCTTGCTGAAGCACCCCCAAATCATCACCGATCCTCCACCTGGTCGTCTAATGGTTAGACGGAGACCTGGAGAAGCCTACAAGCCACAGTATCTCACACCCAGTGTGAAATTTGGTGGAGGATCGTATATATGCCAGCATTTTGCACCACTTCTGTAGAGTATATTTATACCTTTTTGGTTGTTTTGTGTTTCAAAATAGTTTTACTGTTTAAATTATTGCTGAAAAGTCAATAACTAGCATGTTTAAAAGTACAGATATGTTGTTGAAGATGGCTTTTATGATAGATAGCCTAGTTTAGATGTCATGAACTATTTTTGTCCTGTAGTTTTTTTAGTTTGTTTTTTTTTAGCTGAGACTTTAAGGTATCTGTCTAGAAACTGACTTTCAAAAATAAATCTACCCTAAGAAATGGTTACTAAAGTAAAATGTGTGGCAACTAGCCCCGCTTTCATGTTCATTAGAATGGCGCTATCACGAGCGCTTTAACATCAACTCAAGTAGAATTTGTTCCGAGAGACAAAAGCAAGCACATAACATGCTTTTGAATAATTTTCCCATTAGTAAAATGGTAACGTATTGCACAAGTTTGATAAACTTGTATGTTAGCAAACAAAAATGATGGAGTTTTAGACTGTGTTGTTGACATACAGCTTAAATGGCCTATCACTGCCTTAAAGATGCTGTAAGCAATTATTTTTGGAATGGTATGCAGAAAATTATCCTTCTCCCTGAAAAGTAACACTGAAATAAGTGTCCTGAGACATCTTTCCGGTCTCTGTGACAGCACTAGACTGTGTAAACAGCAACAAAAATGTGACACAGGCCGCAGAACTTTGACGTGCTTTCTGCCTGTCAGTCATTTTGCACTTTCTCATAGTGTAGTTGTAGTTGAATGGGAACATTCAGGCTTAATGTCATATTCAGATTCATAACAGCTGAGGGCGCTATTTTGCCACTGTTGTGTTTGACAACCGTGAGAAGATGCACTTGGTGTTTTGGAAAGAGGGGGCGTGTTTAATTCAACGGCTCAGTCTCCTGGAAGTTCCAGAACGGCTAAAATCACTTACAGCACCTTTAAGCGATGATTTATGTATGGTTTGTTTGTACCTGATGAAAGAAGTAGCTAAAATCATCTTGGTCATGTATTGTAAGATGGTGGTTGCTGTTGCTGATCATTTACCTGGTCCAATCGGGTTGATCAGGTCATACCAGTTTAAGTTTGTCAAGCTGGTGGTTTGTTGGCAGTCCAAAGTGATGTACAAGGTCCCTGGTAGTCAGCTTCCTTCTAAATAATAATAATAATAATAATAATAATAACAATAATAATAAAACAGCCTAAGCCAGCCTAAGGTGGTTTAGGTACACCAGATGGCCTCCTAGCCTGACCAGCAGACAAGAGCCCAGAACCTCTCTAAAACCATTAAACCAGACCAACCTGACCAATTTAAACCCAGCAAACCACCTTATTCTGGTTAATATATTTTTTCCAGCAGGGCTGGAGCAGTTAGAAACAGTTCCTAGTAAAAATACAAATAAACTGAATGAGTTTTAAATAATTAAAAGTTATTGGAAATCTGGTTTATTAGAAGCTCATGAAGATATTCTCTTATCATCAGAGTCTGCAGCGGAAACTGACACAGAGCCCATTCACTGATAGGCCTACTATAAATAAACGAGTTGCCCCCCCCCACCCCCCACACACACACGACTCTCTCCTGTTCCTTTTTCTCTCATACCAATTCCTCCAAGGCAAACTTTCCTGACTAGCCTCTTGAATCTCTTCTGAGAAAAAAGAGAGAGAAGATAAAGGAACGAGTGAGAGAGATGAGTTCTTGCTGTTTGACATGCTGTAAAGTGCTGTAGTGTATCTATTTAACGGCATAATTATAGATACATATTGTAAGTAACGTGTTTGAGTAATTCAGAGAAATGATACACAAGGAATGTACTGTATGTACATAAGGAACATAGCATACATTTCTAGTATGCATTGTTATTTAATGTTTTAATTGTTTTAATATATATATATATATATTCAACTCACAGTACAAATAAAATGTATCACAATTTAAAGGAACCTTTTGAAGCTAATAAAGACTTTTCCCCTCCTTCTTCTTTGTCTCCTCTCGTTTTTTTGTCATTGCATGTCACTCACAGCACAGACATTTTCTCAAGGTCACAGCTTGTAATTAATTGTAAGGTACTGATTGTGAACATTCATGTGCATCATGATAGAAAAAGTGATAATAGTACTTGTGGAAAAGCCCAACTATCAATATGCTGAACTGATTCCTGTTGGGACTCGATGAAGTTAAAGCCCAAGGGGCTCATCTTGCCTGAGATCAAACCATTTAAACAGAAACACACAAAAAACAACCGGTAATTTAGCCTTTTCAAAGCAAAAAACTATTTATTTTAGCAGATGATCAGACAATATAAAGGCACTAACTGAATTCGTTGAGATTAAACTGGTACTGAAACTGCACAACATTTTCACATCTGACAAATGACATGATTTTCAAAATCAAGATTTTAGGTTAAAATGTTTATATTAATGTATCAATTCCTGTTGGGATCCTTATTAGCGATATTGTTGAGGTTAATTTTCAAAAGATTTCCCATTTAGAAATGGATTCTACAAGACTCAAATCTAAATTCATGACCAGTCGTTTTTGAAAGTATACCCCAATTATAAAATGTCAATATATTTAAAAAGTATTTCATATCCACATCGTTCATTTTGATTTCAGAGTTCACGATGAGGACAGTCGAACCACAGGAAAATTTGCACATTTGCTTGAAACTGATAAATTATGCAAAAGCTATTTTAATTGATAATTGCATGCCCATTGAAAATTGAGTGCTCTTTGCTGTCCATCCAAATGATGAAAATACAAGAGAAAAATGATAAGCTTTTTTCTTTTTTGTTTTTTGAGAACCAAAAATCTCATGTCATTATTATTTTTAAAAAAAGGTCATGAGCTATAAGCATTTTTTTTTTAGCTTCTTAAAGCCAGTTCCTATCTGACCCAGATCTGTAGTGTGGGTCACAGCTGGTGTCCCATCGGCTCGGGTGGGTTGGCCCGCAGTGATGCAGAGAGTAATGTGGCAAAGATGGCATCGAGCATGACACAGGACATAACTCACTCCATCATAAATTAAACAGTCAGGGTACTGATTAAAAGGCCCAGGAGAATTGACATCATACCTATTCTGAACCTGTGGAAGGCAAAACTGAGTAACTACACATTTAGTCAAAATTGAGTTATGACTGAAATAGGGTGAGACTATGATCTGTTCCAGACAGGTTTGACTCAACTACTGTTCAGATTCAGAGAAAACAGTAGTGTGAAAATTGGACGATTTCACTTTTGTCTGGACAATAACAAAGCTTTGAAGTCATTTTTTCCCCAGTTTCAATGTTTGCGTAGTTACTGGGTTTTGGATTTGTGAGGCTTATTGTCTAGTCCCGTCTGTCTTAATGCTGCTTTCAGCCTCACAGATAATGCAGATTTGCATTTAATTATGCCCAGTTTTCAGGATTAATGTGCATACTGCCAGTACCTGCACATGCCTGTACAATACAGTTACATAGCACACATTTTCTGCAAGACTTCATATATAGTAAATATCACCTCATATATTCTAAGTTCAAATAAATACTATCTGCCATCACAGTAAATAAAACACAGAAACTTATATATGGTGAGATCATTTTTTTCTCCCAAATTTGGCATGCCCAATTCCCAATGCGCTTTAAGTCCTCATGGTGGCGTAGTGACTCAGCTCAATCCGGGTTGCGGAGGACAAATCTCAGCTGCCTCCGCGTCTGAGACCGTCAATCCGCGCATCTTATCACGTGGCTTGTTGAGTGTGTTACCACGGAGACCCAGCGCGTGTGGAGGCTTCATATGGTGAGATAATATTAATTATATGCATATGTATCAGTTCTATGAGATTCCACTTAAAAAATGAATAGAACTTTGGCGTATGTGTTTATGATGATGTAAACTCACATTAGATGCAGACATATCATTTCAGTGACTAAGACTTTTTTTTTTTTTTCAGTGGGCTTTGTTTCTGCAACAATTTTTCCAATTCATTTTCTGTACTGGAATTTAAAACATTTCTTCAATAAAGAGTTCTACAGGTAAGTCATTAACCAAACCAACTAGCTCCGAGGTGAATCACAAAATTACAAACTTTGATTTGGAGCAAAAGGTACAAGAGTGTGTACATACACAGATAATTAACTACTCATCCCATGAAGCACTACTAATGACATATAATCAAAAATGTCAATATAAAACTATTGACTTTAGTCACTGAAAAACAATATACATGTATTTTATGTTTACTGCAAAATAGTTTCTAAGTGTGCAGGGAGACTTATTCAATTAAATCATTCACAGTGATTGGTACGAGTAGGTAGTCACTTCTGAGCTCTTTTAGCATCATTTCAATTTTCATGGTAACAGCGATTTCTCTGATTGGTGGATCTTGCTTTAGGATTATGGGTAGTGTAGTTCTTCAACGGAAATTCAGCTAAACAAGTTTTTAGAAATCATACTGAATTGTGGCTTCCACAGAACCACATATCATCATTAATAACCTCAGTGTAGAAGTCTGCATGGGCCTTAAAATGAAGCCTGAAAACTCGGCCAGTACACGAGAGCATGTGACCTGACCGGTACCATCAAATTTTATGCCCGAACCCGAGCCGAACCCGAAATTGCTCACTCTTTATAATTTGTTCTCCAAGAAAGTACATTTGTTGCAATAGGCTATATTCTATTTAAGCATAACGGGCAACATTCATAACAGTAAAGTAACAGTAAACATACAGAGTTTAACAAGGTATGGCAGCCACTCAGCACACATTGCAGAAGGGAAAAAACATTTACTTACCGTTTTCCAAGTGCTAATACTTTGCTTGATAAAAAACAATCTGGAATCACGTGTAACATCATAATAGTCACATGAAGGGTTCTATTTTAAGCGTGCAAGAGTTAAGTGCAGTGCAATGACTTAACTCATAATCACAAAGTCAATGGGCATGACCAAGAAGTGTTGGTATTTTCACGCAAGTGTGCGCTAATTCTAGGAGCAAGAGGGTTTGGTGAAATCGCACACACAATATGGTAATGGGGTCAACTGAGGTTCTTCTCTGGCACCGTCTTCATCCTATTATACAGTCCATTCCCTGTCAAGCACCAATGATATAAACAAAGACAGTACATTCATAAGAAGTTGGTAGTGTAAATGGACTGTATGAAATGAACTGGAAGAATAGAAATATGGATTTACATTATTTTGTGCGTCCTTGTTAAATGGGAAATGTTCCTTTTGTACACAATGTTCCGTTAAATTACAGAGAATGTAAGTATTATTAATCATTTTCATCTACTGACACACAGATCATGGCTAGTATTAACAGTGATTTTATTGGAACACACTTCACTTCTACCGGTCGACATTGATTTTGAAAAAATAAATTATTTGATTGAAACACAAACAAATTCAACCAAAATAAATGAAATGAAAATATAATCAAAATAACGAAGTGGTCAAAAAAATCATACCAAATCCAAACATTTTACTCTGTCCAACTACTTTTTGACTTAAAAAAAACAAAAAAACAAAACATACATACAATTGTAAATATAAACAATGATAATAACTGAAAAATAAGCCATGACCATTAGATAGTTTAACACAATCTCATAATATTTTTTTTTTTTCTTAAAATGGCTACGAAAGTGATTGTCAGAGACTAAATTTAATGCTCCACTATATTTTAAGAGTTTGGACATGGGGCCTGGGTAGCTCAGCAAGCATTGACACTGACTACCACCTCTGGAATCCAGGGCGTGCTGAGTGACTCCAGCCTCCAGGTCTCCTAAGCAAACAAACTGGCCCGGTTGCTAGGGAGGGTAGAGTTACATGGTAATTTCCTTGTGGTCGCTATAATGTGTGGTTCTCGCTCTTGGTGGGGCGCATGGTGAGCTGTGCGTGGATGCCGCAGAGAATAGCGTGAAGCCTCCAAACACGTTACGCCTACACGTTAACGTGCTCAACAAGCCACGTGACTAGATGCGCGGATTGACGGTCTCAGATGCGGAGGCAACTGAGATTCGTCCTCCACCACCTGGATTGAGGCGATTCACTACGCCACCACGAGGACTTAGAGCGCATTGGGAATTGGGCGTTCCAAATTGGGGAGGAAAAAACCCAAAATAAATGAGTTTGGACATGAACTTTATTACCACCTGCTGGTGGGATCTCCAAACTGCAAATACAGGAACCTGAATTTGGACTTTGCACTGAGATAAGACATGGTATTGAAACATCTTAGCGCAATGACCAAATTCTTAGGAAGATAGCAAATTGCGCTTTGTGCCACTTAATTTACATACACTACACCTACAGTAGCGCAAACATTCCCACCCATGACCATTTGCGCTTTACGCTGGCACGAAAATTGGATAAGACGGTAGTAGCGCATAGCCCTGCGCACTCGTGAAAATAGAGCCCCCAATCCTCTTTGCAACCAAAACTTCTTGTGTGTGACACTTGCGCTAAAAAAGCTAAATGCAGTGCAATGAATGAAACAGAACACAAGTGTCTTGAGATGCGTTTTTCAAGTTCTTTTTAAGTGTCTTAAAAATGTGGCAGTCCTGTAAGAGATGCTGAAAAAACAGCGAGACATGGTGCAACAGTTAAAGACGTCTGGCCAGTGCGTTTACATTAAAAAAACAACAACTGAAAAACAATTGAAGCGCTCAGAAACATGTTTGGTGTGAGCAGCCCCTAACTCTATTCGCGTGTGTCTGTGAGTGAATGTATGTTTACATTAATTATAAATCTGAACCCGAGCCTAAGTTACACTTGAAAAACTGACTCAAACCCAGCGAAAAACCATCAGGTTTAGGTGGGGTAGGAGACCTCTGCCTCAGAACTCATGATACACCTTTCTTAAGCGGTTTATACGTTATAGTTAAAAATCTATTTCTCTATGGAGAAAATGAATGGAATTTTTACTTCTCGAGCCCTACTGTTGAGCTCTGTAGTACTCACCTTATCTTGGTAACACCCCTTTTTTTAGACTCCTACCTAATCATTGAAGACAATGATACAAACACGGAGATGGTGCGCAACAGCGAAAGCCATCCGTCTAGCATATGTTCATAGGAACATTTTTTGGTCTGCTAAAATCTCATTTTCAGAATGTCTGAACTGCCCCAGTGATTGAAGCTGGAACTACAATTGTGTGCATGTGCACCTTCGCAACTGCATTCTTTCACTTTCTTCTTACACTTACATAATTACATTAATTTCAATATTCTCCTAACCATAACCCAAATCCTGAACTTAACCCTAACCATAACAGTACTAAGACCAAAACAGCCTTTTTTGCACTTCTTTGCAAATTTTTTTTATCTCACTATCCTAAGATTAAAAGGATGTTACATCAAAGCAGAGTCTATTTAGCTCAAGATGAAGCACTTGTATTAAAATGAATAATTGAAATTGGAACAGCCAATATGGCGGATGTAGTAAAAGTCCCGTCTTACAGGTAAAAGAGACAATCAGATTTTAGATACAGACATCACCTGTCAGTTAACTCGAGAACGCGCATGCGCCTTACCTAGACTCGCCTAAAAAAAGAGAGTTTTCTTCTTGATCTGTGGTAAATGAATCACAATTTGATGCATGAACATTTACTGCATGGTGGAGCTTGTCCTGAATTCGTCACATTGGGTCCAAAATTGGGTGAAAAAAATTAGGAACTAACACATTTGGTTGAACTATCCACTACACTAATGAAAGCATACCCTTACAAACTCCAGACAATAAATGTTTCACAATCCTGTGCTCTAGAAGGATGATAAGGAGAATAAACAGTGTTAGATCAATGGCACTTTCTCATTTATGATTAAAACCAGGAACAGACTATGAGGGAGTTTAGACCATTGGGTTTCAATGCTGAATATTGCCTGATGATGATGAATGAATTAATGATGATTTTATTCTCCCTACTGTATCTTCCTCTTTCACTTTTTCATTGCTCTCATTCTGTCTTTTACTTGCATGTATTATTTACAATCTCTGAGTGTTTCCTTTTTTTCCTTCTTTTTATTCCAAACTCTGGGTTGTCTGACTCCCATACAGGCAATGAATGCCATTATTGTTTTTTCTCAAGCATATAAATATGTATAAAGCTAATTTTAAACCGGCCCATCTCTGGCATGTGACTAAAACCAGCTGGAATTGGCAGATAAGTGCTGGAGAGAGACACTGTCTGCAAAACCACATGAAAACATCCCTAGCAAGGCATGTCGGTCCGGTCAGAAGACTTGAGCGCCACCTCAATCACCCATCAACTAGGCCTGACAGTGCACGGCATGCCACTAAGAATGCTAGATTTACATTGCCTATATGTTCTTCTTTCCTTTGCTATGAAATCATTGATCTAGTAAGGAAATAACGTTGAAACACCCCTGTGCTTGATGGTTATTGTTTTTGTCTGCCACATGCAGAAAAAAGCCTTCCCTCTCTGAAATTTTTGTTTGTTCTGTCTTCAGACAAATTGTTATCTCGTTGGTGTGAAGAAATCCATAAGAATGCATTGTTTCGATTCAAAATATTTGTAGCAAATATTCACTCTTGGTGTGAATAAACCTTAATGTTGCATTAAAGCTAGTTATTTCTGTATTGTTGGATGGGTTAGATTTTGAGCTACAGTAGAAAGCAAAGTTGGTCAGGACAAACTTTGATGGTGGCTTAAAAAAGCCTTGCCTGGAGGTTTAGTTTAATTTTAAAAGCTTGAAGTTTGAAGGCTGTACAAGCCTGAAAGACAAACAGACTGAGAGATAGATACACTAGATTCAGCAACCAGAAAACCATATTTCTGATCAGTTAGAAAAGATATAGCAGTGGGATTTTGAATCTAACAACAACAAACACAAGTTTGTGATAAAATGTTGACTTTGACCAACATAATTAAATAGAGAGAAATTTGTATCTGATGGGTTGTATTTTGCATTAAAACATGTAAAATCTGTGTTGTTGGATGGGTTACAACTTGCATTGCTTGCATTCGCTTCGCTGTTTGTGTTAATAGTTCTTTACACTGAAAACAAAGCTAAATTTGTGCACTTGCAGTGCAAAAGCTTCTTTGATTATAATAAGAGTTATCTAGTTTTGTTGGATTACTCGCTTTCAGATTGTGTTACATTTGTCTGCTAAACTAACAAATGATTAATAGCATTATATGTCTGTGTATTACATCATTCTCTCCCTTAAATTAAAACTACAGTACTTTTGATTGGAAATCAAGTTTTCGGTAGTAATGGACATGCAATTCTGATAGTGTAATCAGATTACAAAAGTACTTGCAATTAGATTACATAACATTTTGGAATGTGCTAAATCAGATTAGTTACTTTTTAATGGATTACATGATTACATATAATATATATGTAGAGCCGAGGAGTGCGGAGCCGGGCTGGAATGAGACACACCCGGCCCCCAATCAGCCTGATGGGGCGCGCGAGGGATAAAGGCAGCCGGGGACGACAGTTCGAGAGAGAGAGAATTGCAGGCAGCTGTACTGTGTGTTTTTGGTTGTGTGTTTGTTTAAGTTGTTTATTAAATTATTATTTATATTATTAAGCCGGTTCTCGCCTCCTCCTTTCCACTGAACCCCCTTACATTGGTGCCGAAACCCGGAAAGGAGGAGGGATTCCCGTCGCAGAGTCCTCGACACTGCCGTCCACCCAGGGGAGCGCCGCTGCCGTCCGACGGGGGACGGAGTAGCCCGACCACCCGGACGCGGGGAACGGCCGCCGTCCGCGAGGCGAGTGGGGACGGGACTACCCGACCGCCTGGAGCGAGGGAGCCGCTGCCGGGGGCGGAGGAGTGCCCTGCCGTTCCCCGGGAATGCGGAGGGGTCGAGAGAAGACCGCCGTCCGCGGGGGGAGGAGGGAAGCGACTCCCCGACCGCCTGGAGTGGTAGGGCCGCTGCCAGGGGCGGAGGAGTGTCCCCACGGGATGCCGGGAACGCGGAGAGGCGTTCTGTCCGCTGGGGGTCAGAGGTCTGACTCCGGTCCGCCCGGGGAGGAGTGGCTGCAGTCCGCCTGAGAGGGTGGAGTAGTGATCGAGGACCACGCGACGGCGCATCAGAGAACCGGTGAGTTTCTCTCTCTCTCTGTCTCTCCGTGTTGGCCTTTCCCTCGCCATTTTGTTTTGTTGTTTTTCCCCTCCTGTCTCCTCCCAGGTCGAGGAAGGCGGGGCTGACCCACCGGCAGCCGAGGCATAAGGCACGCCGCCCCCCCCCCCCCCCGGAGAGGAAGGGTGAGGGATGTACGTCATGCCGGGGGCTCCCCAGCCTGAGGCAATGCCGGGAGGAGTGTAGAGCCGAGCCAATCAGCCTGATGGGGCGCACGAGGGATAAAGGCGGCTGGGTACGACAGTTCGAGAGAGAGAGAATTGCAGGCAGCTGCACTGTGTGTTTTTGGTTGTGTGTTTGTTTAAGTTGTTTATTAAATTATTATTTATATTACTAAGCCGGTTCACGCCTCCTCCTTTCCACTGAACCCCCTTACAATATAATAACATAATATAATACAAGTAAAATTGGATTTTCACCAATAGATACAATAAATGAACAAAATTAATCAGATTAGATTATGTATATAAAACATGTAATTTAAAAGATTACACACTACTGATTACAATTTTACTTGTGTAATGTAATAAGCAGTTTATGCCAGAGCAGCATACTGGGGGAAACTGATCTCAGTACTGATGCAACTGATGGAAGATTTCAGCTGTGAAATGCCTGGAGCACAACTGTGAATTCGCTGTTATTCCTCCTCCTTTGAAATTAAAAAATGTATTCCGGCAGGCCCGTAACCAAGGACGTTTTGGTAATTGAACAGGGTTATGGGAGGAAAACAGTCAAAAATAAATCTCTTCACCAGGTTTGAGTACATGACAGGCTCTTGAAGGGGCGGGATTAAAAGTGACAAAATCTTTTGATGCTTCAGCAGAAAAAAGTCAGTCATACAAGTTGACATATTAATTAGGGATTTTGTGGTCAAAATTGTGAAAAAAAAGAGAAAACATTATGAAAAAAAATATATACTCTGATGAGCTAAAACATTATGATCACTCACAGGTGAAGCGAATAACATTGATCATCTCCAAACAAGGTCACATGTCAAGGTCTGGGTAGATTAGATGGTAAGCGAACAATCATTTCTCATAGTCAACGTGTTGAATGCCTTTGCCAAGGGTCAAATTGTTATTGCCAGATGACTGGGTCAGAGCATCTCTGAAACAGCAAGGCTTGTGGTGAGTAGCTACCGACAGTGGTCCGAGACACAAACCAAAAACCGGCAACAGGGCGTTGGGTTCCCAAGGCTCATCGATACGTGATGGCAATGAAGGCTATCCTGTCTGGTCCAAATCGACAGAAAGTCTACTGTGGCACCAGTCACAGAAAATTTTAATGATGGTTATGGGGGGAATGTGTCACCACACTCAGTGCATCACACTCTACTGCGTATGGGGCTGCATAGCCACAGACCGGTCAGAGTGCCCACGATGACCCCTGTCGAAAGCACTTACAATGGGCACCTGAGCGTCGGAACTGGACCTTGGAGCAATGGAAGAAGGTCGCCTGGTCTGATGAGTCCTGTTTTCTTTAACATAACATGCATGGCTGTGTACATGTGCGCCGTTTACCTGGGGAAGTGATGGCACCAGGATGCACTGTGGGAAGACGACAAGCCAGTGGAGGGAGAGTGATGCTCGAAAAGCCTGGGTCCGGCCATTCACATGGATGTTAATTTGACACGTGCTATCTAAACATTGTTGCAGACCAGGTCCACCCCTTCTTGGCAATGGGTTTCCCTCATGGCAGTGGCCTCTTTCAGCAGGATAAGGCGCCCTGTCACACTGCACACATTGTTCAGGAATGGTTTGAGGAACCTGATAAAGAGTTCAAGGTTTTGACCTGGCCTCCAAATTGCCCAGATTTCAATCCGATTAAGCAAATGTGGGATGTGCTGAACCAATAAGTTCGATCCACGGTGGCTCCACCTCACAACTTACAGGACTTGAAGGATCTGCTGCTTATGTCTTGGTGCCAGATACCGCAGGACACCTTCAGCGGTTTTGTAGAGTCCATGCCTCTGCAGGTCAGCACTGTTTTGGCAGCACGCGGAGGACCAACAGCATATTAGGCTGGCGGTCGTAATGTTTTGGCTCATCAATGTATATTTATACGTTTGTTTGAATAAGATCAGTAACATGCATTAAGAAAATAAATAGGGTAAATTCTGATTTCATGCCGACTTTAAATTTCAATTCAATTCCTGGATTAACAGGATGCCGAATTGTAGTTTGAATTTGAATTCACGGAAGTAGAATTCAAATGGCATGAAATTCATATAACTGCTTTAAGTGTAGTTTTTGAATTAATACATTTCAGTTTTATGTATTAATTACTGACGTTATCATACACAAAAACCTATGGAGAACTTATTATCCCAGAAACATTAGATAATATTAAAAAAAATCAATAGAAATTAAACAGAAATCATACAAAATTGGTATCTACTGTATGTTAATTTCATTATATTTAACACATTGCACTATAAGTGTGCCATCAACATTCTTTCACCACACCTTTTACATTGAGTCTACAACTATGCATCAAATACCTTTGTTTATATAAAAAGTAGGGCTGAAAAGGTATCCGAAATGAAACCTTCAGTGCTCCAATTGTGCAGGGAGCAGATGATTAATTTGCTTTTGTTCCTTTCCACTATTTGGGCTGCCTTTACCCACTACAATAGAAGTGCTATTAGAATGTGTGCAGAAGGAGGCCTGGAGAAATGCTATCAATATCCTGGCAGCCCAGGCCCATATAGCTCATTACAGCTCCAGGCTCCAGCCCTGCAGACAATTGAGTCCTTACAGGCCCGTTTTAGGAGCTTGTTTGTAATTGGATGTCAGTTATTCACGTTCCTTACTGGATAAAGTTGTTCAGGCAAAGGGAAGCTTTTGTCTTTTGTCAAATTCACTCATTTAAACATTCAAAATTGGCATTTTAAAGAAGCGATACGATGTCATCACTTTGACGAAAGTGATGTCAAATGCTATTGGAACTTACAAGTCTTGTGACACCCCTAGAAACTTCTGACACCCCCCTTCCAGTCCGATGAAAAGACAGCAACTTGCCGACCCTAAAGATCAAACTGATTTGCTTGTTACGTCTTTTATTGTTGAGAATTTATTAGGTTTAGGTGTAGGGTTGGGTAAGGTGCTCAAAAACATACAGTATATACAGTTGAAGTCAGAAGTTTACATACACCTTAGCCAAATACATTTAAACTCAGGTTTTCACAATTCTTGACATTTAATCGTAGAAAACATTCCCTGTCTTAGGTCAGTTAGGATCACTACTTTATTTTTAGAATGTGAAATGTCAGAATAATAGTAGAGAGAATGATTTATTTCAGGTTTTATTTCTTTCATCACATTCCCAGTGGGTCAGAAGTTTACATACACTTTGTTAGTATTTGGTCTCATTGCCTTTAAATTGTTTAACTTGGGTCAAACGTTTTGGGTAGCCTTCAACAAGCTTCTCACAATAAGTTGCTGGAATTTTGGCCCATTCCTCCAGACAGAACTGGTGTAAATGAGTCAGGTTTGGAGGCCTTCTTGCTCGCACATACCTTTTCAGTTCTTTCCACACATTTTCTATCAGATTGAGGTCAGGGCTTTGTGATGGCCACTCCAATATCTTGACTTTGTTGTCCTTAAGCCATTTTGCAACAACTTTGGAGGTATGCTTGTGGCCATTGTCCATTTGGAAGACCCATTTGCGACCGAGCTTTAACTTCCTGGCAGATGTCTTGAGATGTTGCTTTAATATATCCACATAATTTTCCTTCCTCATGATGCCATCTATTTTGTGAAGTGCACCAGTCCCTCCTGCAGCAAAGCACCCGCACAACATGATGCTGCCACCCCCATGCTTCACGGTTGGGATGGTGTTCTTCGGCTTGCAAGCCTCACCCTTTTTCCTCCAAACATAACAATGGTCATTATGGCCAAACAGTTCAATTTTTGTTTCATCAGACCAGAGGACATTTCTCCAAAAAGTACGATCTTTGTCCCCATGTGCATTTGCAAACTGTAGTCTGGCTTTTTTATGGTGGTTTTTGAACAGTGGCTTCTTCCTTGCTGAGCAGCCTTTCAGGTTATGTTGCTATTGGACTCGTTTTACTGTGGATATAGATACTTGTCTACCTGTTTCCTCCAGCATCTTCACAAGGTCCTTTGCTGTCGTTCTGGGATTGATTTCTGGGAGCCAGATATCACAGGAGCCATGCCTCGGCAGATCGGCGCTGTTTTGGCGGCATGCAGAGGACCAACAGCATATTAGGCAGGTGGGCATAATGTTTTGGCTCATCAATGTGTGTGTGTATATATATATATATATATATATATATATATATATATATATATATATATATATATATATATATATACGCACATTTGAATAAGATCAGTAACATGCATTAAGAAAATAAATAGGGTAAATTCTGATTTCATGCCTACTTTAAATTTCAATTAAATTCCTGGATTAACAGGATGCAGAACTGTAGTTTGAATTTGAATTCACAGAAGTAGAATTCAAATGGCATGAAATTCATATAACTGCTTTAAGTGTAGTTTTTGAATTAATACATTTCAGTTTTATGTATTAATTACTGACGTTATCATACACAAAAACCTATGGGGTATTTTTTTACCCCAGAAACATTAGATAATATAAAAAAAAACAATAGAAATTCAATAGAAATCATAAAAAATTGGTATCTATGTAGATATGTATCTATGTATGTCTCTATATTTCATTATATTTAACACATTGCACTATATGTGTCCCATCAACATTCTTTTACCACACCTTTTACATTGAGTCTCCGTCTTTGCATCAAATACCTTTGTTTATATAAAAAGTAGGGCTGCTGGTTTCATCTGAAACCAGCAGACTCTAATTCAGTGCTCTAATTGTGCAGGGAGCAGATGATTAATTTGCTTTTGTTCCTTTCCACTATTTGGGCTGCCTTTACCCACTACAATAGAAGTGCTATTAGAATGTGTGCAGAAGGAGGCCTGGAGAAATGCTATCAATATCCTGGCAGCCCAGGCCCATATAGCTCATTACAGCTTCAGGCTCCAGCCCTGCAGACAATTGAGTCCTTACAGGCCCGCTTTAGGGGCTTGCTTGTAATTGGATGTCAGTTATTCACGTTCCTTGCTGGATAAAGTTGTTCATGAAAAGTGAAGCTTTTGTCTTTGAAGCTTTTTGTCCAAATTCAAGTTTTCATTTAATTTAATGATCAGCATTCCCATCAGGTGTCTCAAATCCTGCACTCATTTAATCATTCAAAAACTGGCACCTTAAAGAAGCGATACGATGCCACTGGCACTTACATGCCTTGTGACCCCCTCTAGAAACTTCTGACACCCCCTCCCAGTCCGATGAAGAGACAACAAATTGCCGACCCTAAAGATCAAACTGATTTGCTTGTTACATCTTTTATTGTTGAGAATGTATTAGGTTTAGGTGTAAGGTTGGGTAAGGTGCTCAAAAACATCCAGTATATATATATACACACAGTATGCCTTACTGAAAAGTAATTAAAATGATTCTGAATGTAAATTTATCTGCCTCTAACATCATGTTTTACATACAAAGTGGTAAGGTTTAAAATTGGGATTGGGGATCAAAAATATCAATATGATAGTATAATGTAACTAAACTAATGTATTTCTAAGCAATAAAACATATTGTGATTAAATATGTGATAATATCTGAAGATTGCCGAGCCGGTGATGGATTTGTCCAAACTGACATTTTCATAGTGCAAGAATAAGTCACTATGGTGACACCTCGGTTATGAGACTGCCTTGATTTTGGAAAGCTGCATTCATGTTAATTAAATTTTCTCCAATTTATGTGGAAGGTGAGCTGTCAAATAGAGAGAAATGTCAGTTATAAACAAGGGTTTAATGTACAGTCAGCTGGTCATTTAATTAAATAAACCCATAAATGGTGATCAGGACACCAACACAAAGCTGTCGAAAGCTCTAGCTGTGGCTGTTGAAAATCAACTGCCTGGAAAACAACAAAAATATCTGAAAATATCTGACTTTTGACTAATCAGAAGTACTCCAGAAAGCTGTGTAATTAATATTCCATTAATAGAAGTTTAATCTATTAAAATTTTCTATTTGATCTCAAATTTGTGCGGTTTATTTATGCTTAAGAGTATTGTGTTGTTAGCTTAGCAACATGCTAATGTCAAACTCTTTTGGAATCAACTGTGAATCAAGTCTCCTTTGTGCTTCATGTGAAGAGGGCTATTTGTAAGGAGTGCAGAGTTGCTGTCTATGTAGAATATTCTAAATCAGTCACTTGTGAGGTTCTGCTTTCAGTCAGCCTAAATAATGTTTCTTATTGCAGAGACAATTATAAAGTAGGTAAGCCATTTTTAGGTTGATTTCCCCCGAAGAATGTAAACACTGGCTCTGAGGCGCTTTTAAAACTTTGTTCCCTTAGTTTGAGTAATATGTCAAGCTGCTGCAGCCCATGTTGCCTGATTAGTTACGCGGGCCTGCTCCTTTTCCTGATCCTTAAACCTAAACCTAACCGATATAGGATAAAAGCAAATGTGAGATGAAAAATTCAAATACTAAAGCAACCACGTCTTTTTCTTATGAACAAGACCGTAACCATCTCCCTCTAAGCTTCTAATAAAGTCAGTCCCGCCTTCTTTGATTTAATTGGCTCAAATTACATTGACAAGTGTTTTTAGCGACTTTTTAAAACAATTATGTAGGGATGTCCCCATTCCGGGTCCGATACTGTGCTCACATACTCGTACTCGTAAAAATTCTCCAATACCATCTGACGAACGAATGCCATTGCATAACCATTCAGCTCACAAATTAAAATCATGACATGTCCTATTGTGATTATTAAACCGCGAAGTCTGCGATTTAATTAAATAAATATAAACTCTGCATGTTCTGTGTGCTTCAAAGTGAACTAAAACACCTCACCATGAGCACCAAGTGCACTCTTGTGTGTAGTAGATGACAGATAGCAGGACCTTCATTCACGCTTGCAGCACATAAGGCTACATCATTATTGAATTAAATTGCAGCCTTTTGTGGTTAAATAATTACACAGGGTCATGTAATGTCATGTCTAGAAGGTTTGCCCATGCCCATTGCCCAAAGTCTCGTGACTGAGTTAATTGCGCTTATTTGCAGTCCTACAGAAACCCTACACCTACCACCAAACCTAACCCTAACCTTAATTCTAACACTAAATCTAAAGCAAGTCGGAGATCGGACGAGAAGCACGTCGGTGCGGTGCAGGGGGCAGACAGTCCGAAGCTGTGAATCTAGTCACCATACAGACAAACGTTACAAAGGTTTTTGCACTTCTTCAAGAATGAACAAAGTGACTTTGATGAGTTTGCAGGTTTGTGAAACTATTGTAACTGCACAAACTGAACGATCAGAAATGGTGACATTTATTATGCAATTTCTCTATAAGTATCTTTTTGTGGTTTAACATGTTGAAGCAAGTCTAAATATCTTATATGCTGCTTCTCAGGTGAATGCATCTATTTTTAAAGGATTTGTAGCTATTTTAAAATATTTGTATTTTTAATATTTTATTCAGCATTCTCAGATAATGATTTTTTCTTCTGCAGTATAGCTGCTAAAGTAAATGTATGTTGTTTTAAAGGAGTTTCAGATATTTATATGGGAAAACAAGCCATAACAAAAACAAATCAAAAACGTATTTTGTTGCAGTGTATAATGGGGCGAAGACTACCCTCTCTCACCTTTTTGTTCACTTCAATCCAACTTTAACTCACAAAAAACAAACTCTCTCTTATTAATAAAGCTGCGTATTGCCAATTTAAAGAAATGCACAGTGACACCTATGATTCAACAAGTCATGAGCCATCACGTTATAATCTAGCTGCAGTAAGCCCGCATGAGGGACGAGCGTCCCCGCGACAGAGTGTGCATCAGCCGGGTGCAGTTTCAATCTCTGCCCCTTAGACCGGGACACTTCACGCAACTCATAGAAGAGGCGCTGACCGTACAGAGAAATGCCAGTTTCGGAGTTTGTAGTTATTTACATGATCTGCTTCCATATTATCTGAACTTTAATAAAGCTAAAACGCATTAAATATAACTGCATATAAGATGTAATGCTGGGGTGTTTACTTTAAAGACGCTCGACACGCAAGTTTTGCTTCAGTGGAGAGGCAGCTCCGGCTCTGCTTATTCCACAACGAGAGTGCTTCTGTATTTACTTATTTTGTATTTTTGCATTATAATTCCCTCATACTTTGTGATCTAAATCACCTGAAACTGTTTGGAAAGTTTAGAGTGCATCTGGACTGTGAGCTGTGTAATTCTTCCTCTCCTCAGTCAGGCATGAGCTGCTGTGCTGCTCTCACATGTCATCATTAGAGTTTAATGTGATCTTATGTTACGTTAAATGAGATCAAACGACTATTCGACAACGAACATTTTTAACATAGACTAATCATTTCAGCTCTAAATAACAGTAATAATAAATCAATAAAAATTGCATTACATTTAAGCGATCTGTGATGCCCTGTTGTACAGCATTTTATTTGACAAAAATAACTCCAATGTTGTATTTTGGATTGTGCTGTGAGGATCTGTATAAAAGTACTTCATATGATAAAAATAATGCAATATTATGTTGAAAATGAGTTGTTATATTTTCATTTGACTAAAGTTTTAATGATTTCATTTATTAGACACCCCTTTGATGTTAAAATTGAATTAAACTTTCGAATACAGAATTTGTGAAAAAATAAATAAAAATAAAACAGAATTTGAAAACTTCAAAGGGCCCTACATGTTAACATGCAGAGGTGCTTCTGTTCTGTTCATGAAAAAGCCCCTTACACTTCCAGAAGAATCTGTATTGATATCCTTTACATACTGGTTATTATTATGTTTTTTTTTTGTTTGTTTTTTTGTTTTTTCTGTGATAAGTTTTATTTTTGACCATGTTTACAATGTGAGTAAAATGACTTCCTGTTTTTTATTATTATAATTATTTTATAATGTCTTTTAAGTTAGTTACTAAAACCAATAAAGTCAACAGGTCAGCTCTCTTGGTTTTGTTTATAGTGAGTATTTTTCTAGTGTATTCATTTAAAAAAAAAAAAATGTATTGTGATTTTAGATAATTTTGTGAGAGCTAAAACTGAGCATTTTTATATGCGCGTTTTTACACCGATTATGCTTAATAAGCCGACAACATGTGTGGTGATGTAAATGCACTAAACAGCTTTCCTTTATCTGTGTAAGCTCATAAACGGTGTATGAATAAACCGATTGACATGGGTAGATTTTTACCCATTACCCTGATTTTGCATTGCATGTAAACACCTTAACCGGCGTTCTTACTAGCTTATCCAGTGTACATAAATATTGTGCACATGCCTCTTCATGGTTTGAAACTGTCAAAAGCAGTGAATAACTCGATTATTTCAAATCTCGGGTAAATGTGGTTTTCTTGCTTTCTCAGATTTTTTAAATAAGCTGATTTTTGGGAATTATCGGCAAATTGGTTTGCTTGTAAACTGGCATAAAATAGCCACGTTTCCACTGTCGGGCCAAATGAGGGTATGCTAGTGCGTGCCAGGGCCAGTTGAGTTCTCACCGTCTCTTCCGGGACTTCATCGTGCCTTCTCTGGGCTTCCTTGGGGTCAACGGCCAATGGCCTTTGGCCCGCCAATTACCCTTAGGCCAAACTAGGCTGGGGATTAAGGCGGGGTCAATGTCAAAGGCGGAGTTAGAGTCAGAGGGTCAGAACAAAGATTGGCAAATTTGTCAGGTTGTGTATCCAGCGCACAACGTTACAGGTTTGGTAAAAATGTTAAAAAATTGCGGGCACAGTAAAAATCTGTTAAAATGCACAATGGACGAAGCGGTGCTCAAAGGAAGAACTTTCCATGGTTTGAGATTATTGACTATGTTAGTGGAGAGACCACTTGGGACACCATGTCAGTTACAGTCGGTGAGTTGTCAACATTAACTTATTTTGCTAGCTAGCTAATGTTTATATGCAATATAAACTCGATATTCTAGGGGGTACTGGCCCGACGGTGGGAACGCAGATCGAGTTTGGTCTCGCGGTTCAAGGCTATTGGCCCCGGCTGACCAGTTTATAGCCCTGGCTCGCACTGGCCCAATAGTTGGAAAACCGGCTATTGCCCATTGTGGTTACAGCCCTGATTAAAAATGTTCAGCCTACGCGTTGGCTTGTGTGCTCAGCGGGACTCGTACCTCAGTCCTTTGCATCGTATATGCAAGTGCAACACTGTATCAGTTGAGCTACTGTGCAGTTTGATTGCACTTGAACAAGCTTGTAAATGTAGTTGGTTGTGTCATACGTTATAGTAAAAGTGTTAAGATGTCTTTAGATTGCATTGTGTGAGGAACAGGGTGAGGGTAAGTATTTATTAATCTACTGTTTTACTCATGATTTGTGTGAAAGGGAATCTAGTTTATTTCACCAAGAAACTGCAGCGATTTATACGAGTAAATATAATTTAGCAAAAATGTAGGTATATTAATGTGATTCTATGAGACTAAGTTTCTTTTAGTTGAGTTAAAAGGCAGCTGTGTATGTACACAGTAGAGAGCCGAGTTGCTCACACAGTTTTGAATAAGAAAACGATAACTACAATTATTTTTTTCAACAGTACCTTTTATTATTCTTTTAAAATGAAGGAAACTGATATGTTTAAGTAGTAAAGCTTCAGTAAATGTCTCCTCCCCCCAAATAAAGATTTCAGTTCAAAAACTGCAAATATCAAAACAACATAACATAAAATATATCCTTTAAATCCCAAATTACATACTTTCTGAACACTATATAAACACATTAACAAGATGATATGTCCTCTATCATATAGCGCAACACAAGAAATATACAAAATGCCAAAAGGAACTATGCTGTATGCTTCTTCATAAAGAAAACAAATCTATCGAGAACTTGTTCCAAAAAGGTTTCTCGTCTTTGTCAAGGGCCAAACTAAGAGGGCATGGCACATTCTCATCTCTTTAAATGTCCATCAGGAATCCTTACATAATTCTTGCAGTCCAGTTCACACAGCTGTTCTTCATACTTCATACTGTCCTGGTGCTCGTAGCACCAACCCGTCATGCTAAATTTAGGCCTCCACACTCTGTACATGTGCAACAGAGTAAGACGCTAGAGAGTGTGTATTTGTGTAAGTGTATATGGCTGCATCCCAAGCCACATAACATCCGTCCTAGTATGCGAGATAAGAATTAATGCATCCATAATCACAGTAAGTTGAAAGATACCTGGGAGGCATGCTATTTCCAGTGGATTTTTTAATCACGTTCATCAGTTTTTGTGTGTCAGCATCAAGCTTTTTAGGCTGATATTACCATTACAAGGAGGCATTTGCGAATACTCTTAAATGACTGTCTGTTGCAAAAAAACAAAACTGTGCTTTTAAATCTATGAACCTAAAAGTTAAAGGTTAAGTGTGTAATTTCTGTTTCACTAGCGTCACCAAACAGAATTGCAAAAAAAAAGTTTTCAAACAGATCTTTCATTTTTTTACTCACCCTTATTCCGTCTCAAACTCGTATGACTTTCTTTCTTCTGCAGAACACAAACGAAGATATTTTGATGGAGATATTATGTGTTTATATCCATACAATGTAATTCAACGGGGTCCAACACTTTCAAGCTCCAAAAGGGACATAAAGGCAGTATAAAGGTAATCCATACGACTCGAGAGGTTTAATCCATGTCTTCTAAAGCGGTTTTGAGTGAGAACAGACAATCAAGCACGAGGAAGTGTATTTGAGCTTCAAATGGAAGTTTTAGACCCCACTGACTTGCATTGTATGGATATATTCACATCGTATCTCATGGTTTGTGTTCTGCACAAGAAAGAAAGTCATACGAGTTTGAGACGGCATAAGTGTGAGTAAATTATCTTTGGGCAAACTATTCCTTTAAATGTTAATGTAGACAAAAAATGCTAGCACAACACAAGTCTTTTATGTCCCAATTCTGCCATACTGTCTTACTACTACTTAAATTTATGCACTTTCCCATCCCTAGCAAAGTGCATACCTTTAGTGGTCCATTATACAAGCATGCAAATTGGAACACAGCCTATGTTTATGTGTTGTAAGCAGCATGTGTGTGTCTGAAACGTGAATAGATGTATGTATATACGTATATGAGTCTGTGGGAATGTCGTCCCTTTCCGATGGAGCATGTCTGTACAGGATTGCGTAATAGATACTGGATTCTTTTTTGCTGTGACAGCATGTAGTGTTTGAGCGTGTGTTTGTGTAATATATTGGAGCCCTTAGTACATGGCATCTTCATACATGTCTGTTCTAAGGCATAGCAGTATTCCTCCGCCCAGCATGAAGATGGTGGCACCCCAGCCCAGCCCATAGCCCCAGTTGAACTCATGGTACGTTTGCAAGACTTTGCCATCGATGAATTTGATTGGGTACAGCACCAGAGCACACGCCTGGAGGACCACTGCAAAAGAAAAAGAAGAGATATAAGTATGCATGTATAATAAAGCAATAAGCAATGAGACTTTTACTGTATTAAAGAAGAGTTGTTAGGCATGACGTAAAGCAGAGAGGTTAAAATCAATAACACATGGCCTCTCGCTGCTTAAACTAGTATCTGATGCAGAGACGGCGCAACTGCTGTTTATTGTTGCCAAGCAACATTGCAGTTCTGTGCATTAATATAAAATTAAACTGATGTGCAGCAACACGTGTTTTGCAACAGTTTTGAATGCGGCTCAAGCAATTCGATTTATAATGAAATACAGGCTAAAATCTGTTGTTTTTAAAAGAAATATTCCAGGTTTTGTACAAGTTAAGCTCAATTATCAGCATTTGTGTAATAATGTTGATTACAACAAAAAAATTATTTTGATTCACCCATCTTTTATTATAAAAAACCTGTTACAGTTAGGCACTTAAAATGGAAGTGAATGGGGCCAGACCATAAATGTTAAAATACACATCATTTCAAAAGTATAGTCATTATATTTAAACATTATATTTGTTAACATGTTTTTAGTGTGATAAAATCGCTTACTAACCTCACTTGTAAAGTTATAGTCTATTACAGGGTTTCATCATCATGACAACGAAGATGCAATATTGGAAATAACTTTAAACAGATAAGGTTAGTAAGCGAATTTGGCACACTAAAATCACGTCAACATGTATAATGTTTACATAATTTGGCTACATTTTTTAAACAATGTGTATTTTATCGTTTATCCACTGGCCCCATTCACTTTGATTGTACAGTGCATCCGGAAAGTATTCACAGCGCTTCACTTTTTCCACATTTTGTTATGTTACAGCCTTATTCCAAAATGGATTAAATTCATTACTTTCCTCAAAATTCTACAAACAATACCCCATAATGTCAACGTGAAAGAAGTTTGTTTGAAATCTTTGCAAATTTATTAAAAAAAAAAAACGAAAAAAAAAAAAAAAAAAAAAAAACATCACATGTACATAAGTATTCACAGCTTTTGCCATGACACTCAAAATTGAGCTCAGGTGCATCCTGTTTCCACTGATCATCCTTGAGATGTTTCTACAACTTGATTGGAGTCCACCTGTGGTAAATTCAGTTGATTGGACATGATTTGGAAAGGCACACACCTGTCTATATAAGGTCCCACAGTTAACAGTGCATGTCAGGGCACAAACCAAGCCATGAAGTCCAAGGAATTGTCTGTAGACCTCCGAGACAGGATTGTATCGAGGCTCAGATCTGGGGAAGGGTACTGAAAAATTTCTGCAGCATTGAAGGTCCCAAAGAGCACAGTGGCCTCCATCATCCGTAAATGGAAGAAGTTTGGAACCACCAGGACTCTTCCTAGAGCTGGCCGCCTGGCCAAACCGAGCGATCGGGTGAGAAGGGCCTTAGTCAGGGAGGTGACCAAGAACCCAATGGTCACTCTGACAGAGCTCCAGCATTTCTCTGTGGAGAGAGGAGAACCTTCCAGAAGAACAACCATCTCTGCAGCACTCCAACAATCAGGCCTGTATGGTAGAATGGCCAGATGGAAGTCTCTCCTCAGTAAAAGGCACATGACAACCTGCCTGGAGTTTGCCAAAAGGCACCTGAAGGACTCTCAGACCATGAGAAACAAAGATTGAACTCTTTGACCTGAATGGCAAGCGTCATGTCTGGAGGAAACCAGGCACCGCTCATCACCTGGCCAATACCATCCCTACAGCGAAGCATGGTGGTGGCAGCATCATGCTGTGGGGATGTTTTTCAGCGGCAGGAACTGGGAGACTAGTCAGGATTGAGGGAAAGATGAATGCAGCAATGTACAGAGACATCCTTGATGAAAACCTGCTCCAGAGCGCTCTGGACCTCAGACTGGGGCGAAGGTTCATCTTCCAACAGGACAATGACCCTAAGCACACAGCCAAGATAACAAAGGAGTGGCTCCGGGACAACTCTGTGAATGTCCTTGAGTGGCCTAGCCAGAGCCCAGACTTGAACCCGATTGAACATCTCTGGAGAGATCTGAAAATGGCTGTGCACCAACGCTCCCCATCCAACCTGATGGAGCTTGAGAGGTCCTGCAAAGAAGAATGGGAGAAACTGCCCAAAAATAGGTGTGCCAAGCTTGTAGCATCATACTCAAAAAGACTTGAGGCTGTAATTGGTGCCAAAGGTGCTTCAACAAAGTTTTGAGCAAAGGCTGTTAATGCTTCTGTACATGTGATTTTATTTGTTTTTTATTTTTAATAAATTTGCAAAGATTTCAAACAAACTTCTTTCACGTTGTCATTATGGGGTATTGTTTGTAGAATTTTGAGGAAAATAATGAATTTAATCCATTTTGGAATAAGGCTGTAACATAACAAAATGTGGAAAAAGTGAAGCGCTGTGAATACTTTCCGGATGCACTGTAAGTGCCTTACTGTAACTTTTGTTGTTAATAAACAAGGGACGAGTTAAAATTATTAAAAAAAGATTTTGGGTAATCAAAAATATGCCACAAATGCTGCTGATTGAGCTTAAAGGTGCTGTAAGCGATTTCAGACATTCTACTTCAGCGAGACTGAGCTGTTGGATTAGCCATGGCCCCTCTTTCCAAAACCACAAACTCCAAAGATACCAAAATGAGCTTTATTGAGAGCAAAAATGGTTGTTAAAAACAACAGCTGTTGTTTGAGTGCCCTCAACTGACAACTGTTATGAACAACATGGCATAAAGGTGGCAGTAAGTCTCAATAATTTGCTGCAACTGCATAATATTGATTACCACAAAAAAAAAAAAAAAAAAAAAAAAAAAAAAAATATTCAACTCATCCACAAATCGAGGTTACATTGAGGCACTTACAATGAAAGTGAATGCGACCAATTTTTTGATGGTTAAAAGGCAGAAATGTGAAGCTTATAATTTTATAAAAGTAACACCATTAATTCTTCTGTTAAAACACATGATTATTTGAGCTGTAAAGTTGTTTAAATCATCATTTTTACAGTCATTTAAGGGTTTTAGGTTTGTTGACATTACATCGTCATGGCAACAAAGTTGTAAAATTGGCTATAACTTTACACAGAAAAGGTTAGTAAATAATTGTATCACACTAAAATCATGTTAACATGCATACTGTTTATGTCTTGTGGCTCTACTTTTGAAACAGTCAGTATTTTAGCATTTACAGACTGGCCCCACTGCCATTGTAAATTCCTCACTGGAACCCAGATTTTTGCTTTTATTTATATATTCTTTTTTTAAAGAAAAGGAGGGACGAGTCAAAATATTTTTTCATGGTAATCAATATCATGCCACAAATGCTGTCAATTGAGCTTAACTTGTACTGAACCTGGAATATTCCTTTAACTTTCATTGGCTCTGTGCGCAAGATGGCGTCTGTGAGCATAAGTGTGTGCATGCTTACTTCCGGTCATATGTGCGCTCTCTGAAAATGGGTGAGATCATGGTGTGATCGTGGTGTGAGTAGGGCTTTATTGTTGCTGAGGGGAGACTTCCAGATATGTGGCTTTGCCCACACTTACTAAATCGGAAATCAAACATGGCTGTCATGTGCAACTAGCCAATTGAAACTCAATTGTTATAATATGTTGCAGCTATAGCAGCTGTTTGTACAAATGCCAGATTTATCATTCATTTGTTATAAATAATGTAATCTTTTGCATTTCAAATTACAAATAAAATGTGAAAATATTTAAATGAGAAAGCATTTACTTCACTGGATTATAAAAAAAATGCATTATTAAATAGTCATGCAATATTTAAAAACATTTTGGGGTTAAATTCCCAGCACTATTAACTATATTGTGATTAGTACCATTACCGTGATATAAAAATTACTCCTGTGATATAAGATTAGGGTTATACAGCCCTATCCTAGTCAGAACTACAAAAGGAAATCCAGCAAATCAAATAAATATACAAGAAAAAGCATAAAAGGTCACAGACCCCCAAGCAATGGCTTTTAAGTCTCTATGTCTCTCTGTGTAAACAACAAAATAATGAGAGAAACTGTTCATGCTATCAGGCTGCAGGCGCTAGCATAGTATGTGTACTAGATCTGACACACACACTCTCATTCCCCAAGGTTCACATCACACTCTTGCTTCTCACTGTGAGACTAAAATGGCTTCTTGGTGTTACTGTGTAATGTACCGTAAAGTTCCCTGTGTGTTCTAATGAATAGGCAAATACTAATACAGCCCAATAAACTCAGAATAACACACTGCTTTGGAATCAGCCAGTAAGACAGCTTGACAGTTCTGAACCATTAGACTGTATTATGCAGCTCTTATGACTTCTAATGAATTCTTAAAGCTCTAACGTTTCCTGGTAACAGATTTCACCAGCATTCTTTGATGTAGTTGAGTTGTGTTGCACATTCCAACATTCCAAGCCAAATAAACTGGAAGAATCCTGTTGTAGAGTAGCCCCAGACTTCATGCCTATGGACCACACAGTCCATTCACTGACTGTCTGGTGCATTTGCACACAAAAATGGAAAGTGCTTGCCAATGGACCCCACTCAGACGCCATATTTAATTTGATCTAAATGAAATGTCAGGGATACAAGTGCAGCTCATTTCAAGGATTTTAGTGTTGTGTACCATGGCATTGATCATTAAATTTATGAAACATTGAAAATATTCCCAAAAGTGGACAACTTTGGAAAACAGTGAAACAGAATTGTGAAAATTAGACCTTAAAATCAAGAAGTGTAGGGAAGTGTTTAAGTGTTTAATTCTGCACCACTAGTGGCAAAAAAATAATGACTGTTTGTGGTTGTACAAACAGATAGTTGTGGCCCAAACACACACCGTTGGTTGAGTCAGTAAGCACTTTTCCACCATTGGGCCGGACAGCTCTAAGCATGAATTTGGAGGTCAAAAATACCGTATTTTCACAGAAATTGGGCTTCTAATTTAAATGTCGGCTATAATATCAAAAACGTATAGAGGAAATAACATTCTGATCAATATATCGATATTTTATGACATTCCTAGTAAATGGTATTTTCTGTTCATTCATAAATATAGACAAATACCTTATTACTTTCTCTTGCACACACAAAGATACCCACTCTACATAGTGACTTTAAAACACAGACATGCCCACAAAACTGTACACAACCATGATCAAACCACCACACATTCCACCAGAGTGTATCATACAGAGTTGAGCTAAATGCTTGTTTTCCACTAATGGAAAGGTACAAGGAGATGCAAGGGACAAATCCAACTGCTGCAGAGTTGTCCGGACTTTATTTTGATAGCCAGAAGTATGGCTCTGTAAGAATAAAAGGCATTGGGTGGTGATAGACACTATGAGCTGAGCAAAAGTGAGTACTTTTATAGAAAGCAAAGTGTTACTGGGTATGTTTAGTGTGCCTGTTAGATGGCTGTCAGCCATACACATTTAGTCAGACATCTGTGGCCATTGTGTCATATCTAACACAGTATTTGTATTTTTATTTTTTTTTATTTTTTTAAGTCAGCGTATCGTAAAAAATAGGACCAATTTTAAAAACGGGACTCCTGCTTTGTGTTCCACTTAGTTGCGTCTTATATAAACACCCACTAAGAAACATATCTGATTGAGGTGAACATGAAACCAGACTAACTTTGTAGGGCTTTCTTAAGACTGATAAGTCGACTATTTGTTTAAGCAGCAGTTTTTGTTTTTCTATGGGCCAAGTTAAAAGTTCAAAAGAACATCAACTTTTAAACAAAAAGCGTTCCGTTATATTTGTTGCGCTGCGTCTAGCTTTTTTACTGCAAGAACGCGTTCAGTCTGAACAGCCCCTTAGAAAACATTTGGTCACAAAGTGTTTATGGTGGTGTTGGATATCTGGACCTTGTCTCTTTCATTTTGAGAAAATCAGAATGTGAAAGAAAAGGCTTGTATATTTCTAGAGGGAAGGCGTCACACACACAAGAATGTATTCCATAACAGTGACCTCATCAGATTGAGCATTTAATGCGTTCAGTAAGGGAAGTGAAGTTGGCCTATAATATCCTGTTCTGTAATGAAAGGCTAGTCTAAATATCCTCACAAGGTTGACGCTTATCACTCTATTCCCTTTCTTTGGTATTGCATTAGGGAGCGATACTGATATCCATTTAGATAACTGATACCCATAAATGAATTGCAAACTTACTCTTCTCCACTGGTCTCTTGTGGTTTCACCCTTGTTATGACCAGCTAATACATACCAGATTTAAATATTTATCAGACAACCACAGAGTATGTTTGATTTATGCTGCCTGGTAGCTTTGAATCACGTTACAATATAAAAGATATAAAAGAAAACAGGACTCATTAGACCAGGCAACTTTCTTCCACTGCTCCAAAGTCCAGTTCCGATGCTCTCATGCCCATTGTAGGTGCTTTCGACAGTGGACAGGAGTCATCAGGGGCACACTGACCGGTCTGTAGCTACGCAGCCCCATACGCATCAGGGTGCGATGCACAGTGTGTTCTGATACATTCCTCCAGTAAACATCATAAAAATGTTCTGTTACTCTTGCCACATTAGACCTTCTGTCGGTTCGGACCAAATGGGATAGCCTTCGTTGCCCTCGCGCATTGATAAGCTTTAGGCGCCCAACACCCTGTCGCTGGTTTGTGGTTTGTCCCTCCTCGGACCACTGTCAGTAGGTACTCACCACTGCTGACTAGGAGCACCCCACAAGCCTTGCAATTTCAGAGATGCTCTGACCCAGTCATCTGGCCATAACAATTTGGGCCTTGTCAAAGTTGCTCAGGTCTTTACTTCTGCCCATTTCTCCTGCATTCAATACGTTGATTACGAGAACCAGTTGTTCACTTACCATCTAATCTACCCAGACCTTGACTTGTGGCCTTGTTAGGAGATGATCAATGTTATTCGCTTCACCTCTGAGTGGTCATAATGCTTTGGCTCATAGGTGTACAAATCAAAATCGAATTTAGTATTTAGTTCAAATATTTATGTTAAAATACACAAGAGTAGCTGTTCACAGAGACCTGGCTCGTGAGGTACGCCGTTCAAGCGAGAACTTGGTTTGTACTACAACTGGACCACCACACATACTGTTTATTCAGAAAACAGAGAACTCAACAAAGCTGCACACAAACCAAAGAATCAAACTTGCAAAACATGTCTGAAGTGTCTGATGTTTGAAGTTGAAGAGCCTTATTTGTTTGAATCAGGGACCTTGAAAATCGAATTGAGAGAGATGAAGGACTGAGAATGGTTTGTAATCGTACTGTGCCGAACCGTGCTGAAGTTGAAATGCTACTGGAACCGTTCCTCCATCAGTTACTCTATTCATGTTCATCTTCACCTTAATAAAAACATTTATTTCAGTAAATTAAAAGATTGTCAAAACATCAAAATATATCATGCACTGGGGGTATCTGGTGACATCTGATGGAATAAAAATAACAATTACATGAAATGACAACTATGGCCAGTAGATGGCTTCAGTGCTCCATGCATTGGCTGATCTCTATAAACCAATATTGTAACAAACTTAATTTCTAGATATTATCACAAGTTATGCATTGGATACATATTTAGACATTATAAAAGTCAACTATTTGTAAAAAAAAAAAAAAAAAAAAAATTAAACCACTTGTATTGAAGGGTGAGGTTTTACAATGATGCCACGATATGCTTACGGTTAAACCTGACCATGGTCTACAGCTCCCACACCTAAGCATAAACTTTCTCACAGAGGGGTCAGACTGAGACTTTGATCTGACCTTGAAATGTGTATGTGTGTGTGTTCTGCATTGTGGCTGATTTGACAAAATAAAAAAAAAAGCTCTGTTATTCACCTTATTTTTCAGCGTCGCCATTATCAATCTTGAATGTGGCTCTCTTCTAGTATAAGTGTTCTCCAGCCATTTCAGCAATACAAAAAAAAAGCTTCAGTTTTTTAGCAGACTGAAGCAGGTTCTCTTGCAGTATTTCCCTATATTTTGCTCCATCCATTCTTCCTTCAATTCTAACAAGATGCCCAGTCCCTGATGATGAGAAGCATCCCCACAGCATGATGCTGCCACCACCATACTTCACTGTAGGGATGGTGTGTCTTGAGGCATAGGAAGTGTTAGGTTTGCGCCACACGTAGGGCTTTGAGTTTTGGCCAAAAAGCTCTATCTTGGTCTTATCTGACCTTAAAACCTTCTCCCACATAGCAGCTGGGTCACTCACATGCTTTCTGGCAAACTCCAGACGTGCTTTCAGATGGTACTTTTTGAGTAATGGCTTCTTTCTTGCCACCCTCTCATACAGGCCAGCATTATGCAGTGCTCTTGATATGGTTGACTGGTGCACCATTACTCCACTCACAGCCATTGAACTCTGTAGCTTCTTCAAATGATTGTTGGCCACTCTGTGGCTTATCTCACAAGTCTCCTTTTTGTTAGAGTGCTGAGTTTTGAGGGACGGCCTTTTCTTGGCAGTGCTTGGGTGGTGTGGTGCAGCTTCCACTTCCTGATTATTGATCCAACTGTGCTCACTGGGATATCCAAACTTTTTGACATTATTTTGTACCCTTTCCCTAATCTATGCATTTTTATTACTTTATCTCTAACTTCTGTGGAATGCTCTTTGGTCTTAATTTTCCTTAAGATTCACAACCTGACCAACGATCCTTCAACAATGGGGTTTTTTTATCCAGAAAATGTGATTACAACTTTAATGATTCACAGGTGGATGCCAATGGTGTCCTCGTTAGGGCAATTTCTTTCATCGGTGTAACCTGGCAGCTTCCACAGCACAGGGGTTGAATACATATGCAAGCTAGATATTTCAGTTTTTTTATTTATTTTTTTATATTTCCCAACATAAAACCAATGTCACCTAACAATAACTGATTTTGAGTTCCAGTGTTTTAAAATAAAATATCTAACAGAATGAAATTTCATTGCACCATTTGTAATTCAGTAATATGAGATAAATGGTCAGGGGTCTGAATACTTTTGCAAGGCACTGTATATACACACTGTATATTAAAAAAATTCAGAAAATTAAAATGCATTACTTTATTGTGGCAGAGGAGTTATAAGCATTGATAAGACAATACAAAAAGTGGCTTTAGAATCCAATTTATTATTTATTTGCATATTATTGAACATAAGCCTATCATTGGCCTATAGCAATCCATTTTGCAATTTAATTTGTCAATAAGTCCGAGATTTATTATGAGGGCTTGTCTAAGGACCCGTCAACGTACACCTGCATCAGATGGATGCTTTTGGAGTGTCTCACCAAAAAATGTTTAGGTCGCTGTGTCAAGTTAAACATAGTTTAATACTTAAAAACACATCTTGAGATCCCTAAGTTCGGATTTGTGCTCCATCAAGCTGTGTTTTGAAAGCAAGGATGCGTCCTCGTGTTGTGCTGTCTGCCAAAGGGTTAGTTTGTTCTCTGTTTAAGCTGCGCGTTGCCTATACAGAAAAGTTTCGCTTACTGCCCCCTGGAAAAAAAACAGGTGTTACTTCAAGCTTGAATTGCTCAGGAATCTTCCTTATTACTGTCCGGGAACACAATTAATTGTGTTAATTTTTTTAACATTTATTTTTTTATAGAATTAATCGCACTGAATTAATGAGTTAAATCAACAGCCCTAATACTTAACAGTTAATTGGACAGCTACTGTCTGTAGAAAGTTGACCCATGTGAGACTCAGGCAGAGCATATCCATCTACAGAGTGATACAACTGCATTAGTGGAGGTTATGACTGTGCCTGTCTATTTGACGCTTTGTTTTCTTTACCAAATCGTATGCTCCAGATAAGTCGTTAGACTTGAGATGAACCACAGTGCAAATGCTTACCGAAACGTGGGTGGTGAACCATACGGTTAAATATTTTTTTTTTTTCAAGAACTGTTACACCCCTAACATACACAAACCTGTTATCACACATCAATTGAATTCATGGAAAAAGTTAGCAGTAAAAATCAGCTAGATGCCTAACTGTAAATTCAGAGGGATGTACACAGTGGGACTGACCCATGTTTCAACTGGCAGGCAGAACTTGTTTCAGTCCAGATAGATTTAGACTGACTCTTTCCTCATCAGTTTTAAGCCAAAACTACTGAGATTAAATCCACCTTTACATTCATTCATTCATCCATCTATTCTCCTCTGTTTTTCTAGAATGCTGTGAGTATGTGTGGGAAAAACTGTCTGAGATTTGACTTACATAAGAGGAAATATGTCTTATGTAATGACACGAGAGCTGGAAGTTAGCAAGTATGAAGCAGAGATCCAGTAACAGCCGTAGCAAGCGCATGTGCATGTGTGTTAATAGTGATTGTGGTGGCACTCCACTGAAAACAGCTGTACTACGGGACCAAAATTAACACTCACCAACAGCCAAATGGTGTAAATAAATAAAACAGCCAGTAAACCAACCATTAATGGCCAGCTGGCAGATTTTAGGAACTGCAACATAATGCACCATTTTAGTCAGTGTTGGGGAAGTTACTTTGAAACTGAACCTGCCCAAGCTACTCATAATTTAAAATAATTGAAGTACAGTCAAGCTACTCCTTTAATTAGCTACACCACATATTACTAACAAAAAGTAACTACATTAAAGCCATTTAACCCTTTAGCACATACGATCAAACTGGTGTGATTACACTAGGCTGGGCTCAGACACGTATGATCAAACCGGTGTGATCTGCATTTGTGCTTCATTGTCATAATGAACCAGCTGCTCAAACAGTCATTTCAACATCACAATATCTTTATTTTTATATGTTACAAACATTCAAACAATCACTAAATAAAAGCTTAAAGCCATTACTGTCGGAGCGCACTGTTGTAATCAAAGTCTTTCTAGCAAATCAGTCCACTGTCGGCCATCTTTGGAACACTCTCGGGAGGCTATTTCCAGTCATGCCAGTGCAGCTCCTATTTACTTGAATGGAAAAAGACCAAAATCTCAAAAACGGTTGGTCAAGATTACGATCAATAAACATACTGTAAGGCGGGACTTCCTTTCTACATCCGTTGACCGTTGGGTGCTCAGAGCTCCTTGATTGAGCGTTCCATTTTCTCCCATTCATTTAAATAGAAGTGGCCCATCTCTGCTAAATAATCTCTGGTTTTGATGCAGCGATGCGGCCATGTTTTCTGACGTCAAACAAAGAATATACAAACTAGTCAATCCACTCGAGCCTTCTCCTATTTTGTCCATCACTCATTCTAACCACTTCCGGTGCTGGGAAATTGGAAGGGCTAGGTTTTAAGAACCTCGTATGCTTCTATCACGAACTCAGAATCCCATGTTGCATTGCATGTAAACAATATGGCAGCTCGCATAGCCGATAAGCGCAATAGCGATTGCATCTTATCTATCATAAACAATCATTATAAACATCTAAAAAACACATTATAATATATAATCTGACCTTCATTGTACCTACTGTAATATAATCTGTCCTCCAGTGCATCTGCTGTGAAGTGTAACGTAAGATTTTTTTTTTTAATTACAGCATGTATTAAAGAACTCACACCGGGGGGTCATCAATACAGGAGAAACTCATGTGTGAAAAGGTTAAGTAATTGTAGTAAGGCAAGTTAGGCTGATGTAAGTGACCTGAGAAAATCAAAGAGATACAAATGGCAAATGGCTTGAATATCATGCTGGACGTTACACAATGACCAGTGCCGTTTACCACAAATATACAAGGGGCAAACTGCTAAATACAATTAAATAAATTCCACTGTCATAGGTGAAAAAATACATATTTTTAAGGAAATAATGCACAGTATAGTTTCATGGCCAGTAAGAATCATTAATGGCCGGTAAATACTCATTTTGGACCCTAGCTGCACTCCGCTAGCACTCTGGTGTACTATTAATTAGTGTAACGGCCCACTGACCTCAGATCAGATCTTTTATGGCCTTTGCCACAGTGCCGTCCACTCATTGTTATGACTAAACCAAAGAAGGTTCTGGAACAGTATGTAATTCCTCACGTGGAACATGCATTCCTAAAGCCTGACACACACACACAGATATAATAGCTAGTGTGGGTTTCATGGGAGCGTATTTGATGTAGAGTAGACTATTTCTGAAGGTAATTTTCTGGCATTAGAAGTCAAAGTCACAGGAGACATTGCTCAAGGCACATCACAAGCTGTTTTAAAATCTATTCTCTATTCTCTCTATCTCTCCACTGCACTCTCATAAAGGGATAATCCTCAAACACACAGAGCTTGCTGAGGGCCACAGCAGACAGCATGAGTGAGGAGAGGATGGTAGCGGGTGCTTTTTGGGGAGGGAACACATTCCTCCTCACATTACAAAGCATGTGGTTAGTGAGAGAAACAGAGAGAGAGTTCTGTTCTGGGTATAAGAGACCAGAAGGCCCTTGTAATAGTAGGAAAAACATCCTGGGAGTATTGTAGGTACTAATTTAAACTGTGTCATCATTTACTCATCTGTCAAAGTTTGACAAGTGAAAGTGGATGGTTATTTATACTGTTAAGCTCCATAAAGGACAAAAAAGCACCATAACAAAAGATAGAAGTAGACCATATGACTTGTGCACTATATCTGAATTCTTCTGGAGTCAAACAACCTCTGTCATAGCTCATAAATCTGAGAATTAAATGATAATCTTCTGTCAGTGCATGCACTGTAACAGTGTGATTTCCATCGTACTAAAACAATCATTCGTCTTTTTAAAACATTATATATATGCTTTAGTCTGACTGAAAATGTCCCAGTCCAATTTTTGTTTAGTCAGACTAGCAGACCTAGATCATGCAATGGTAGCTCGACTTCATCCAGCATGTATACACCTAAATCGGACAATTACTGGCCTCGGCGTTGTGCCGTGTTAAGTACGATTAACAAATGGCCTCCCTTCTTTACTTTAAATGCCCATAATTATGTATTACAGATGTGACAGTTACGGGCGCTTTAAATCAAATCATATGGATATCAATTGGAGAATCGCAAACCTCCACCGCTCGTTCTATTACCATTATGATTCAGATAGATCGTTGACTATGATCTGTTTCAAACTTACCGCATCTATAGGCAACATTTGGGAAGTGACTATTACGACAATCCTTGCGATTTGAATTGCCATATGATAAAAATGTATCATGCAATATTCCCGCTGCTCAGCATGTGCCGCACACACCCTGCTCGCTCACTCAGATTGAAGTGCTTTATGCAGACTAAAATGCAGCCATATTGTGATTTCAATCTTAGTTAAATCAGTAGTGCAACCTTAATGGATACAATACCAAACTCACAGAGGTCAAAGTCTGCAGGTTAAGCATTTTGGATGGTTTTTTTTTTTTTTTCCTTTTTCCCTTTTGCATGTCTTTTTTTCACATCTGTAAAGCAAGTTCATTTCCTGATCTAAACTGAACAAAACCTTTTCTAGACTGAACATTTTCTGATGTCTGGACTATCTACAGGGGTTTATGATTATACATACAAATGGTTTGATCTACTGGTAATGAGAGTCAGTTTTCATGACAAGTTAACTTTTGCACTTCTAACTGTTTGCACTTTCCATGACCCACTACAAATAACATGATGAATGACCTGTATTTAGCACTGTCCACTGATTGTTGGATGTTACCACCAGGTATGAAAGGCTCATAAGGACACATGTCATATAATCCCAGAGTTGTCCAGCTAAAGGCTCATGAACGGAGGCATTGTGGTCCAGCATGAAGTCAATGTGGATGTGTCTTACCTGCTGTGAAGAGGAACACCGCTACCATACGATAGTGCTTCCTGTGTGTGTCTTTACACAAAGAGATGAGTGCGATGAGGAAGGCCACTAATGTCACTGATGCCCCTGCTAATAACAACACCAGTGTGGCTATCTGCCAGTCTAAGAGAGAGAGAGAGAGAGAGAGAGAGAAACAATTAGCTTAAAGCCAAAGTATGTAACTTTTTTGGTGTTAAAATTCTTTCTCCTATCCGCGCTTAATATGTAGAGACAACTGTAAGTAAGCTGTTTATAAGTTACTTTTCTTGAAAACTATAAACACGGCGTCACTATGAAAATCCCTCTGTTTGTTTTGAGCGACCCATCTCTAGAAAGACAATACCATTGACTCGACCAATGGCGTGAGTTGGGGCGAGACTGTTTGATCAATGGAAGACGGGAACACATGTATTCAGTATTCTGAAAGCTGTTTTAAAAACAATGTTTATTTTTGCAATTTTTTTGTTAATGCATGATTTTCCGTAAAGCTGCTTTGAAACGATGTGTGTTGTGAAAAGCGCTATACAAATAAAAATGACGACTTGAAAATTACAATTCCTTTTGGTGGCGCTAGTGGCACAGAAATTACACACTTCAGTTTTAAAGGAATATTCTGGGTTCAATACAAGTTAAGCTCAATTGACAGCATTTGTGGCATAATGTTCATTTCCACAAAATATCGTTTCAACTCGTTCCTCCTTTTCCTTAATAAAAGCAAAAATTACGGTTACAGTGAGACGCTTACACATTGAAGCCCAAAGTATACTTTGGCCAGACGCCAACTCTAGGTGTCTGCTTACAGGACGACTGACGCAAATTTTGTTATCAGCAGAGTGCTTGAGCACTGAACATGCACGGCCAGATTTTTCTAACCGCACACACTCTGAACGCGCAGTATGCACCTGGAATTTTTTGCACTAATTATTGTGTCCACTAGGGGTGTAACGATGCATCGATCCAATAACCAACGATCCAATGTTATCGATACAACACATAAATATCGATACAGAATTTTTTTTTTCACTTTATGAGCGCTAAATACGCTTTTCATGTGGGACAAGGATGCACACAGGGTCTATGAAGCCAAATTGCGCTCTTCTATCCGTGCTCGCACGCCAACTGAGCTTTCCGCGAAATGCGAGCTCCATTGACAGGATCAGTAAGTATGTAAGTACTTTGAATTAGATTAAAGTGAAAAATAAGCTGCAATCAAATGATTGATGATCACTTGTGTGTGACGTTATTTTTTAAATTATTATCTGTATAATTTTTTTCAACATCTGAAGTACCTTATTTTGTTGTGGATGTCCCAATGTGGATACTTAATTTGCACTTTTCAGAGAGCTCAATAAAATATTAAAATTATATTTTGGTTGCATTTGAGGGCAAAAAATCTTTAATTGATTGTGTAAAATCACTTAATATCAGAATATCAATTGCAGGGCCCTAAATTGAATCAAATCAAAATCGTATCGCGGCAGACTTTGAAGTATCAGGAAATATTGGATTGCAGGCCAAGAGAATCGATATAAGACCGTATTGTTATGAAACATCCGATTTACACCCCTAGTGTCCACAAGGTGAGCCATTGCTGTCACAAAGAAGCGCTAGAAGATGTAATTACCGGTAGAGACAAATGTAGAACAACAACAGTGGATGTGCACGTCAAGAGCGCGTTTGTGTGAAGAGGTAAGGAGATACCAGAACTCGAGTCTTAAAGAATATAAAGACACATATATGGGCCTAAATTCCTGAAGATAAAAAGTCCAGTATCTCATAGCAGTCGTAGCGCGCATGCGCCAAACGCCTGTGCGTGCGCACCGTCAAATTAAGTATACTTTGTAAAGCTAGTGTTCAATTGTACGCAGAAGCTAAACGCTCGTGTCAAAACTGAAGTACACTTTGGGCTTTAATGTAAATAGTTTTGAGGCAAATATTTTTTGGTGCTTTGCGTCACTTTGTTGCATCAATCTTGGTGTGAATGGGTCTTAACACATAGCTCAGTCAACACAATCTAGACATCTCGAACCCCACTGAGAACATTAAGTAAACAGATGTGAGGAAACACCATTGTCTTCACACTTCTCTCTATCTGCCAATGAAAATAGTGACGCGTTTGTGTGTCATTCAGTTAAACTCCAAGCATCACTGAGCCGAACCGCGGGAAGAGCTTGTATAGCGCTTCTCAAGCGCTCTGATGCGCGTGAAGTCAGCAGAAGCTTGCGCCAAACTCCTGTGAAAATATAAACAAACAAAGATAAACTTTGAAAGTGAACGCAAAGCGCTCCAGCTTCACTTTTATTTAACGATCGTGTAATGGCAAATGTTCCTGGTCAAAGCGGGTTCATACACAAAGTGTTAATGACACAGGAGGAGGAGACGCACACTTATCTATTTCTGTGGAGTGATAAAATGATGAAATGGAATCTCAAAGGTTTTGCTTCATGAGAAATAAAGGCTTGTGGGTTTAATCAAAGAGCATAAAAATGACATGTGAAAGTGAAGAAATTAGGACAGAAATATTTTACTATTGCTTAATATAATGTAATATAAATATAATAAAATAATATATTTTGTATAATTTTTTTAATAAAAAAATAAAATAAAAATAATATATATATATATATATATATATATATATATATATATATATATATATATATATATATATATATATATATATACAGGTGCATCTCAATAAATTAGAATGTCGTGGAAAAGTTCATTTATTTCAGTAATTCAACTCAAATTGTGAAACTCGTGTATTAAATAAATTCAATGCACACAGACTGAAGTAGTTTAAGTCTTTGGTTCTTTTAATTGTGATGATTTTGGCTCACATTTAACAAAAACCCACCAATTCACTATCTCAAAAAATTAGAATACATCATAAGACCAATAAAAAAAACATTTTTAGTGAATTGTTGGCCTTCTGGAAAGTATGTTCATTTACTGTATATGTACTCAATACTTGGTAGGGGCTCCTTTTGCTTTAATTACTGCCTCAATTCGGCGTGGCATGGAAGTGATCAGTTTGTGGCACTGCTGAGGTGGTATGGAAGCCCAGGTTTCTTTGACAGTGGCCTTCAGCTCATCTGCATTTTTTGGTCTCTTGTTTCTCATTTTCCTCTTGACAATACCCCATAGATTCTCTATGGGGTTCAGGTCTGGTGAGTTTACTGGCCAGTCAAGCACACCAACACCATGGTCATTTAACCAACTTTTGGTGCTTTTGGCAGTGTGGGCAGGTGCCAAATCCTGCTGGAAAATGAAATCAGCATCTTTAAAAAGCTGGTCAGCAGAAGGAAGCATGAAATGCTCCAAAATTTCTTGGTAAACGGGTGCAGTGACTTTGGTTTTCAAAAAACACAATGGACCAACACCAGCAGATGACATTGCACCTCAAATCATCACAGACTGTGGAAACTTAACACTGGACTTCAAGCAACTTGGGCTATGAGCTTCTCCACCCTTCCTCCAGACTCTAGGACCTTGGTTTCCAAATGAAATACAAAACTTGCTCTCATCTGAAAAGAGGACTTTGGACCACTGGGCAACAGTCCAGTTCTTCTTCTCCTTAGCCCAGGTAAGACGCCTCTGACGTTGTCTATGGTTCAGGAGTGGCTTAACAAGAGGAATACGACAACTGTAGCCAAATTCCTTGACACGTCTGTGTGTGGTGGCTCTTGATGCCTTGACCCCAGCCTCAGTCCATTCCTTGTGAAGTTCACACAAATTCTTGAATCGATTTTGCTTGACAATCATAAGGCTGCGGTTCTCTCGGTTGGTTGTGCATCTTTTTCTTCCACACTTTTCCCTTCCACTCAACTTTCTGTTAACATGCTTGGATACAGCACTCTGTGAACAGCCAGCTTCTTTGGCAATGAATGTTTGTGGCTTACCCTCCTTGTGAAGGGTGTCAATGATTGTCTTCTGGACAACTGTCAGATCAGCAGTCTTCCCCATGATTGTGTAGCCTAGTGAACCAAACTGAGAGACCATTTTGAAGGCTCAGGAAACCTTTGCAGGTGTTTTGAGTTGATTAGCTGATTGGCATATCACCATATTCTAATTTTTTGAGATAGTGAATTGGTGGGTTTTTGTTAAATGTGAGCCAAAATCATCACAATTAAAAGAACCAAAGACTTAAACTACTTCAGTCTGTGTGCATTGAATTTATTTAATACACGAGTTTCACAATTTGAGTTGAATTACTGAAATAAATGAACTTTTCCATGACATTCTAATTTATTGAGATGCACCTGTATATATATATATATATATATATATATATATATATATATATATATATATATATATATATATATTTAAATATTTAAATGAGTTAAAAAACAAGTGTAAATGTAAAATTGACCAGAAGTAAAGTTGACCAAAACGAGAGACATATTTTAAGTATTTAGAAATATTTTGATATTTAAAATTTTTTTTTTTTACGTCATTCATATAGTTTTAAAGATTTAAAAGGAAATCATAACCCCATTTTATTATTTGCTTTATATATTTGAAGTTAAATATGTAAAAATTACTTCTTAAGGTGTACGAAGCACACTTGCACCTTAAGAAATATGACAATTTATGTGACAATTAATCGTGAAAGCCCTAAAACAGACAATTCATCATCATAGCCCTCAAACAGACAATTAATTGTCAGCCAAATTTCATAATTGTGACAGCCCTAATCTCAACCAAATAAATGCGTGTTGACATTGCTAGACGAAGGCAGTCACATTTAGGCCGCATTCACACTAAATCTTTTGGTGCGGACCCGCATACGTTTAATATCAGACTTTGGTTCAAAGCAGTTTTCCGAACTTGGGTGCATATCAGTGTAACTAGGTCAAAAAAACAAACTGGTGTGATTTTAGTTGGAATAAAGCAATAACACGACACTTTAAAAAGGCTTATTATTAAAAATATTACTGTTGAAGTCAGACCAAAATATAACTTTTACAGTGTGTGTAAACATATTAACTGTGTCTAACCAGGCATGATGTGATAAAGTAACAACCAATAAAAGGTATCACCGAACCAGCTGTGACTGCGATAAGCAATACTACATTTTGATCGCTTGATTTCGATTTCTGTGGTGTCACTCTGGGTAGCTCCGCCAACTGGGAAATCCTATTGGTCCAAATCCTGATCCCCATAAATGTATATAAAAAATAAAATATGTTCTGTTCGGCTGTTTTCATTATTGCGGAATTTAATATTTGAAGGAAGGACTTCAAATATGCCGGGTTAAATACACATGCACATCACATCACCCTGAGGCTAGTTATGGTTTGATTAGCATGTATACATGCTGGACGAAGCCAAGCTACAATCGTATTATCAAGGTCTGTTAGTCCGACTTCGCAAAAATCGGACTGTTACAATTTCAGTCTGACTAATGCAGTTACGTGACATTTTAAAAAGAATTATTGTTTTAGTCCAACTGAAATCATACTTTTAAAGTGGATAATCACATCCATGTTAATCTGAGTTCTAGTCCTAACCAGCAGTGTAAACAGACAAATTATTTGATTTAATCGTGTTTATTGCACCTGGTTACGGCACAGTGTAAAGCCCAAAGTATACTTTGGTCAGATGTGCAGGATGCGTGATGCAAATTCCGTCATCAGCAGAGTGCTCGAGCACAGAATGCGCATTTGCCTGGGATTATTTGCGTTAATTAGTGGGTCCACAAGGTGGCAACACTCATATTTGAGCTGTTGCTGTTACAAAGAAGCACTAGAAGATGGCATCACTGGTAAATAACAGAAGAGGAATGTGGAAACAACAGCAGTGGATGTGGACGTCAAGAGCGCATGTTTGAGGAGGTCAGGATATACCTGCTGTAGAGGGGTTCGAGTAGGAAGGACACGGGAGCCGGTTTCACAGTCCACGTGAGTCAACTTTTAATACAACTGCTTTTCAGTTTCACAACAAAGTATTGGCTTTTCAGTTTCACAACAAAGTATTGGCTTTTCAGTTTCACAACAAAATATTGGCTTTTCAGCTTCACAACAAAACACTTTACAGAGCACTCACAGCATCTCTGGTCTCTCTCTCGGTCTGTTGCTCCAGCGGCCTTTTAAAGCCTGTCTCAGTCATCACTGAAATGAGACACAGGTGTTTAATGTTAACAATCACCAGGTGATGGCCCTTACTGCTTGCTCTCTCCTCAGTGACAGACACACGAGCCCCATCTGGCCTGCTAACCCCCCCACCCCCCACCTTAAATTTTAAGGGCTGAATTGCCAGGTACCAACAAGTGATCCACGCATGGTATCCTTCATGTGGTGGAGCCACTGAAGTGGGGCATGTTCTGAGCAGAGGATGAAGGCCCACCCCAGCAGGTAATAGCGGAGGGTTACGACCGCCCACTTGATGGCAAGGCACTCTTTCTCAATCGTGCTGTACTTAGTCTCCCTCAAAGAGAGATTGCAACTAATGTACAGCACGGGCCGCTCCACCCCCTCCACTTCCTGTGAGAGCACAGCCCCCAACCCCCTCTCTGATGCATCCGTCTGCAAAATGAAGGGGAGAGAGAAGTTAGGAGCATGCAGAAGCGGTCCGCCACAGAGTGCAGATTTCACTCTCATAAAAGCCTGTTGGCACGCCTCCACTGGACAGGATCTGGTGCCCCCTTTTTAGTGAGATCAGTCAAGGGGCTGGTGACATCAGAGAAACTAGGCACAAACCTTCGGTAGCAGCCAGCCAGCCTCAAACTATCTCACCTCCTTTTTGGTCTTGGGACGTGGGCAGGCCGCTATCGCCGCAGTCTTATAAATTTGAGGCCGTACCTGCTCATGACCCAAATGGAAGCCCAGATACCGTACTTCCACCCATCCAATTGCGCACCTTTTCGGGTTTGTCATGAGCCCTGCCCGCCTCAGCGACCTCAGGACGGCTCTCAGATGCTGCATATGCCTCTGCCATTCGTTACTGTATATGATGATGTCATCATAATAGGCAGCAGCATATGCAGCATGCGGCCGGAGAATCTTATCCATGAGGCGCTGGAACATGGCGGGAGCCCCGAACAAACCGAATGGAAGAGTAACGAATTGGTCTAATCTGAACGGTGTAGAAAATGCAGTTTTTTCTTGGGATAATGGAGTTAAGGGGATCTGCCAATACCCCTTTGTTAAATCCAGTGTTGAATAAAATTGAGCTGCACCAAACCGATTGAGCAGTTCGTCAATTCGGGGCATTGGGCATGTGTCAAATTTCACCGCGTTGACTGTCCAGTAATCTACATAGAACCGGACTGATCCGTCACTCTTAGGTACAAGAACAACCAGACTGGCCCAATCGCTGTGCGATTCTTCTATTACCCCCATCTCGAACATTGCCACTAATTCTTCCCGAATCACTTTTTTCTTATGTTCAGGCAAGCGGTATGGCCGACTATGTAATACCACTCCCAGTGGAGTCTCGATATGGTGTTGTATGAGGTTAGTACGACCGGGCAGAGGAGAGAACACGTCTGCAAATTCCTTTTGCAATTTGGCCACCCCTGCGAGCTGGGACGGTGAAAGGTGGTCTCCACAAGGGACCGGGGTGAATGGATCAGCTTTGAACTTCACCTCCGGCCCGAGCTCCGCCCTCTCCGGAACTAACTTCGCCATGGACACGGGGACCACATGGACATGGGGACCACCTCTCTCTATAATTTAAGGAGGTTGAGGTGGTACATTTGACGTGCTCTGCCTCTATCTGTTCGTTTAACCTCATAATCCAGATCCCCGGCTTGCTGTGTAACCTCAAAGGGCCCTTGCCACTTGGCGAGTAATTCCTGTAGCTGGGTACCCCTATTACAGAGCCAGCTTTGTGTCTCTTGAGCTTGGAGCAAATTTTGCTGTGACAACCGACCCAGTGTGTGTAGATCTGCTCGAAGATCAAGGACATATTGAATTTCATTTTTGCTTTGGGAAGGTCCTTCCTCCCTTGCCTCCCATATGAAGTCAAGCACCCCGTGGGGCCGGCGTCCATATAGGAGCTTGAAGGGGGAAAACCCTGTGGAGGCTTGCGGAACCTCCTGACTGCAAATAATAGGGCTTCCAGCCATTTGTCCCAATTTCTAGCATCCTTGTGTATGAACTTGCGGATCATATTTTTCAGGGTTTGATTAAATCATTCAACCAGCCCGTCAGTTTGCGGGTGATAAACGTTGGTGAAAATCGATTTAATCCCCAGCAATTCATAAAGTTTACACAGTGTACGTGACCTAAAAATTGTGCCTTGGTCGGTGAGGATTTCTTTCGGAATCCCCACCCGGGAGATAATTTTTAAGAGTATCTCCGCAACACTGTGTGATGAAATGTTGTGTAAAGGTACCGCTTCTGGATATCACGTTGCATTATCCACCAGGACTAATACAAACCGATATTCGCGTGCTGACCACTCTAATGGCCTGACAAGGTCCATACCAATTCTTTCAAAGGGGGCCTCGATCAACGGTAATGGGCGCAATGCCGCTCTTGGGGTGGCCGGTGGATTCACCAAATGACATTCGCGGCATGCCGCACACCAACTGCTTACATCCCCGCGAATGCCTGGCCAATAAAAGCGGGCCATTAAATGGTGCAGGGTTCTCTCTTGTCCTAAGTGACCCATCATCGGATTATGGTGAGCCACCAAAGTGTTTCCCGACGGCTCCTCGGGACTAATAACTGGGTTGTATTTTCATGGGTTTGAGTGTCCTGCATCACTCGATACAACCGGTCCCTAATAACCGAAAAATACAGATATGTGAGGGTGACATCAGGCTGGAGCTGCTGGCCATCAGTTACACTCACTTGTTCAAAAGCTTGCCAAAGGGTTTCGTCACGTGACTGCTCTAGAGGGAAATCCCCCTCCGGGAACTCCCTCAGGGTGGGAGTGCCGGAGGGTCCTCTCCTGCATCATCCTGACGCTCAGCAGACGTGGTCGGCCCTGGCTCTGCCTCCCCAGCCATCGTGTCACACATCACACAGCGAGATTTTGGTTTGCAGGACCCACACACAACGCTTTTAATAATCTTTTAAACCCCGGCCAATTGGTCCCCAGAATCAGTGGATGGGTGAGGTGGGAATTAACCGAGGCCTCCACTCTAGCCTTTCTCCTCCGGAATTGAATAACGGCTGTCACTACCGGATATTCGTGAATATCCCCATGCACACACCTCACCATCACCTTGTGTTTTGCACCCAAAGACCCATCCTGAACCAGGCCGTGGTGGATCGAGGTTTGATTACAGCCCGAATCCACCAGGGCTTGGTATGTACACCCCTTAACTCTTACCGGTATGCAGTATGTCCCAGCTCGATCGGGGGCGGTCTGTGCCGTGTCGGGGACCCGGATCCATGTCCCTACCTCCATTACCGGATACCGGTCTTGGACGTGTCCTGGCTCCCCACAACTCCAACAGACTGGCCCAGGCTCCCCGGCTGCACCCGTGGTGGCAGAGACATCATCCTGGCAAGGTTGATGGAGAGGGATAGGGGGCCGGCACATAGTGCAGCCCGCGGAAGCAGGGCGCCGGTCTGGGTGGAAACACTCCCCGTTTCCGGGGAGCGGGTACACGGCGAGAGGGAGGAGAGGGAGGGACAAGAGGGGGAGAAGTAGCAGGAGATGGGAGATAGAGAGAGGTTTGACTGCTTGCCGGCTTCCGGGTAGGCCGCCATATGGGCTTCAGCCAGCTGGACGGCGTCATCCACCGACGTGGGGCAATGGCACTGGTTCTTCATGGGAGGCGAATGGTCAGCTGCTCCAGCACCATCAGTTCGATGACATCCTCCATGCCGCGCCCTTCCTCGGCTAGCACCCATTTTCGGCAGGCATCACAGAGCTGCTGGGCAAACACAAATGGAAGGCCGGCATCGCTCAGGGTGAGGGAGCAGAACCACTAGTGGTGTTGTTCTGGGGTGTGGCCAACCCGTTGCAGGACAGCGGTCTTCAGCTTGACATAGCAGGCCTCCCCGGAAAGCAGCGGCGCTCGCGGCCAGCCGGAGGTGGTGGTTGACTGCTCGAAGAGGCTCACGAATGCCTCCGGATCGTCTTGGGGACCATCTTTGTGAGCAGAATGTGCGGCTTCATTGTTGCCTCTGGGGTCGTGGCGGAGGATCCGCCTGGAGCTAGCCAGCTCCATAAGGCCTGCCGATCCTCAGCCTGGGCTTGGAGGAGCTCCTGGAAATGCCACTCCTGGGTGAGGAGGGCTTGATGATGGGTCTCCTGGATGCTAGCCAGGGCATAGATGACTTCGCCCAGCAGTGAGGTGTCCATGGCGGCCACTCTTCTTCGCAATCCCAGGTTCTGGCACCAGTGTAGAGGTGTTCGAGTAGGAAGGACACGGGAGCTGGTTTCACAGTCCACGTGACTCAACTTTTAATACAATTGTTTTTCAGCTTCACAACAAAGTATTGGCTTTTCAGCTTCACAACTAGGTATTGGCTTTTCAGCTTCACAACAAAACACTTCACAAAGCACACACAGCGTCTCTGGTCTCTCTCTCGGTCCGTCACTCCGGCGGCCTTTTAAAGCTCATCTCCATCGTCACTGAAACAAGACACAGGTGTTTAATGTTAACAATCACCAGGTGATGGCCCTTAACGCTTCCTCTCTCCCCAGTGACAGACAAACGACCACGTCCCGCTACACACCTGCATTTGGATAACTTAAGTCTGAAGGAATATAAATCTATGTGTCTAAACTCCTGAGGAGAAACTGTCCAGTATCTCAAGTATACTTTGGGTTTAAGTGTTAGAAACTCTACAAAACATCCATCAAAACACAGCAGAAAGGACTGCTTTCTGCTGCTAGGTTTATGTTGTTCTGATAGGGTAGTTAGTTTGAGAATGCTGGATTGCTGATTTGGCAGTAAAAACGCTTGTCAAAGTAAAGATTTCTTACACTGTATGCCAGGCACAAGGCTTATACCCCCAGCACACTTTTCAATAGTCTTTTTTCACCCATAATTCCACTGAAGTCTAATCCCACTTTGCTTGCCCCAAATACGGCAAGAAAGGATGAAATTACGGGCTAATTTCCCCTCACTTCTCAGGGGTTCAAGGAATGTGTGTCTCAGATTCATACATAAAATATATGCATGTACACACACTTCACCTCAAAACACACTCTCCATTTCTCATATCTATAAGCATTTTTTCAATCAGTCTCTGCATCTCCTAGGGTGCTGTGTTTTTAATGAGCTCTGCCAAAAAACAGTGAGACAGTAGATAGCTCAATACAGTCACGACGATCAGTCATGGGTGCGTGCGAGAGAAAGAGATGAGGGCTTTCCCAAGGGATCAATTTAATTGATTATTCATTGAGCAAAGTTCTCTAAAAAAAAAAAAAAACACTGTAAAAGAGAGAGTGATAGTGGGACTAAGGAAATCATTCTGAGTTGGTTTCTTCGTGAATCCAATCCAGCTCTCACCAGAACATCCTTAACTACATCTTTATGAAGAAAGTGTGATTGGTGCTTGCCTATGCAAAAGTCACAGCCATAATGCTAGGGTGTTGTGGGTGGTTGCTATGTGTTTGCTAAGGTGTTCAGAGGGGTATTTAGCACATTGCTATGTGACTGTACTTTGAAAAGTAATACCACACCTCTCCTCACCACGTTGCATGTTTTTAGGTAACATTCACAAAAATAATTTTGACTTGTCCCTCATTAAAAAAAAGGTGGTTACAGTAAGGCACTTACAATGGGAGTGTATGGGGCCAGCCTATAAAAGTTAACCTCCCAAGACCCGACTGTGCATTTTCCATTTCCCTTTTGGATTTGTAACTAGTAGCACCAAATAAACATGCAAAAAATTCTAGAGCAAATAGCTTTCCTAAAAAATTATGTCCACATATGTGGACAGTGGAACTAAGTTGTGAAATTTTAAATAATACCAACCTATAGAAAGTCAGATTTTTTATTTTTTTTTTTTAATTATCTGATTTTCTGTAAAGCTGCTTTGGCACAATGTGTATTGGGAAAAGCACAAATAAAAAAAACTGACACAAATAAAAATGATTCGACTTGATTTGACTTTTATGTTACAATATTTGTTCTACTTTGGCAACAAAATCTCAATGTTCTCTCTTGGCACTGTCAAACAAACATGTGACAGCCAGTGCTGAAGCATTTTACCAATCAGAAAATAGCATAATTCATTCTGATACAAGTAATGGCCATCGTCGTCCAGTCACTGCCAACCATGTTTAAATAAAATGATACATTATATATTCTGAATCTATGTACTGATTACCACTGACCCATGTTTGCCAAACATGTTGAGTGGTTCAAACATCATCTGCAGCCTGAAACAGAACTTTTGATAGGAAATCTGGATTGAATGCACTTGGCTTCATAGGAAAGCTACAGGATGCGGCCTTGCTCCCTTGCACCACATTTAGTGAATGACTTAACCTCCAGTGTGCTGTCTGTCTGCACTGGTCTCAGAACAGTTTGAAATGCACTGTATTTTCATCCTAACTCCATATAAAGCAAAAAAATGTTTCTCAATGTGCAAATCCACAGTAAATACATAGGATTTCAAATGAAAACCTTGTGCTATTGTACACATTGGTGTACATCGTGTTTAGCAGCATGGCATTTCGCGATAAATCATTCATATTTTAAAAATGGCATATCGGACGAAACTAGAGACTAATCTTTTGACTGAAACAGGTTTCAATGTAAAAACTTAATTAGGTTTCTTACCAGATGTAGTTTTGTTTGCGTTTCTCCCATAGGCAAACTCCGCTGTGATTTGCTCCATGTTGTTTTGTAAGTCTGTCAAACTTTTAACCCTTTACTGACAGCCCAGAGTCACCTGAACTGAGATCAGTCGGTTTAAATTAAATTAAATTATGAGTTACATATAGCAAAGCCAAAATACAACGTCTATGCATGTGTATGCGGGGTTGCACAAGGTTAAAATACACGATTTTAAAACTATAGCCACAAAATGTGCACATTTTACGTGTTAACATGAATTTAGTATGATCAATTCAGGGTGTATTCTAATTACAAAGTCATTTACTGTAATTAAATTACTTTATTTAAAAAAAGTAGTGTAACCAATCACATTTTTAATTCTTGTAAACAGATTACAGTTACTGTCTTTCAATTTAGGTAATTACTTAAGTAAATTTTTTGGGTTACACATAAAATATTTACGGCTAAACTTTTGAAAGTTTATATTTTTATATTTTAATTAGTGTTGTCAGTCAATTAAATTTTTTAATCACGATTAATCGCATAATTTTTTGTAGTTAATCGTGATTAATTGCAGATTTTGAAAGTGCTGAAATTTGACACTATACTTCTTTTCCTGTCAAAATGCATTTATTTCCATCTTAGGAAAAAAAAAAACTAAATGTAACAATTTATTGCTTTATTTTTTTTTTTAAATTAATTTGTTTTGGATTTTCTCCCCTTTTCTCCACAATTTAGCATGCCCAATTTCCAATGCACTCTAGGTCCTCGTGGTGGCGTAGTGACTTGCCTCAATCCGGGTGGCGGAGGACGAATCTCAGTTGCCTCCGCGCCTGAGACAGTCAATCCACGCATCTTATCACGTGGCTTGTTGAGCGTGTTACCACGAAGACCTAGCGCATGGAGGCTTCACGCTATTCTCCGCGGCATCCACGCACAACTCACCTTGCACCCCACCGAGAGCAAGAACCACATTATAGCGACCACGAGGAGGTTAACCCAACGTGACTCTACCACGTAGCTCAGCGAGTCGCAAGTTAGAATCCAGGATGTGCTGAGTGACTCCAGCCAGGTCTCCTAAGCAACCAAATTGGCCCGGTTTCTAGGGAGGGTAGAGTCACATGGGGTAACCTCCTCGTGGTCACGATTAGTGGTTCTCGCACTCAATGGGGCATGTGGTAAGTTGTGCGTGGATCGCGGACAGTAGCATGAGCTTCCACATGCGGAGTCTCAGCAGTGTCATGCACAACGAGCCATGTGATAAGATGCGCGGACTGATGGTCTCTGAACAGAGGCAACTGAGACTTGTCCTGCGCCACCCAGATTAAGGGAAGTAACCACGCCACCACGAAGACCTACTAAGTAGTGGGAATTGGGCATTCCAAATTGGGGAGAAAAGGGTATAAAATCAGAAAGAGCTCCCATTTTATCATGGAAGCGCTGTTGTGTGTGTGAAAAGATTATTTTATCTAGTGAGATAACAACCTCCGCGGCTCTATCATAACTGGTGTGTTACGACAGTATCGACCATAGAATGTCTGTGGGACCGCCGCGTTATGCTATTTTATGCTAAGCTTGTCGGCTCGACTTGGTAGAAGGGCTTTGGTGTGTTTTTAAATTGTGTGTCAGTGTAATGACTCCGGGTGGAGGTTCTGCCTTTCAAACCAGTGTTTATGCTGGTGAAGTAATGGTGAATGCGTTAATCGTGATTAAGAAAAATTAACTAGGTTGACCATACATCCTCTTTTTCCCGGACATGTCCTCTTTTTCTGACCTTAAAAAAAGCGTCCGGCCGGGATTTCTAAATTTGCAAAAATTTTCAGAATTCGGCTTCAGTTGCATTATAATGTGCATCTGGTCTAATACTTCATTGTGTGTGCGCGCATATTTGCATTGCTTTAACCCCTCTTTTTAAGTCCCGCCTTCTCGCACACCAATTGGTAGATTATAAGAGGCTTGCAGCAATTATTGGCCAAATTCCTGCCTGTCAATCTCTCTGCGAACGCGTGAAACGCTGTTGTGTTTGGCATCAAACAGTTGCTTGACCGTAGCAGCAAATGACAGCTGAGTGTAAACAATGCCCAAACGAAAGTGCAAATTTACAGAAGATTTGCACAAAAAATTCCCATGCTTTCGACCAGGTCGAGATCCGTGGGAAGCAGAATGTATGACATGTAAAGCTGGCACTTATGTGTCAGTTGATAATAAAGGTGCAAGTGATTTAGAAGCACACATTAGCTCTGCAAAGCATAAAGGGTCAGCAAAAGGTGAAAGTTCATCAGGTAAATTAACGGACTACTTTTTGCGACCAGGTAAAATTGTTATCACACTGCTTCGTTTTCCATGGCCATTCAAAATAATAGTAATAGTAAATGAAGTTACACTCATGGCATCAATATTTTATTTTAGTACATGGACATTCAAAAGAATGTTGGAAATTGTTATTTACTTATATATATTTATGTTATGCTAATAGAGTGTCTTTTTCACTGTATTAAACTTTGCATTCATAGTAACACTGTTTTGAACCCTATTTCCGCATTTTGGAAAAACCCCTAACACGTTTGAACAATCGCAATAGTGACGCTTATTTTAGCAAGCACCACTACTAAATTTCTATTAAGCTCTTAGATCTTTTTAGAAAGTAGTTTATCATCTATATTCATTAAGGAATTAAATATCATCTGTGTGATTTGGAATCTCATAATTTGATTGTAATTAGTTTTTTAGTTTGTTACAAATGGTGCCAATTTCCTGCACACTGATTAAGCCTGGTTCACCAGATGTGATCCAGAACTAAACCACACTGTGTCTTAACCATAACTTAAACTAATACATTTATCAAAGAGACAACGCAAGTTTTACATGAATGGAAGTCCTATCATTGAATTAAACTATACCACTAGCATGAGCACATATTCATTTAGTTAAATCACACATAAAACAGTTTACTAAATCATACAGTGGGATCCAAAAAGACTGATCACTCAGTGAAATCAGAAACTGTAGGTTGACTTTTCCTTAGCTGAAATTGGTCTGTGCTTACCGATATGCGAAACACTGCCCCCAGTGGTCAAAGCGGTAAGTACTGTTGGGCACATAGGCACACGTGCGCTCTATTTCCAGGTGTAATGTCCAGGAGGGGCACCAAAAGTGAACAGTCCAGGATGTAATACAGTGAAGAGGAGTACACATTTTATAAACTGAACACCCCAACCCAACCCTAGCTTCTGATAGGATGTGTACTGAATTGGAGGTGTACCGGTATTTTTAGGCCTACCTTCAAACTCAGTGCCTCTTTGCTTGACATCATGGGAAAATCAAAAGAAATCAGCCAAGACCTCAGAAAAAAAATTGTGGACCTCCACAAATCTGGTTCATCCTTGGGAGCAATTTCCAAACACACGAAGGTACCACGTTCATCTGTACAAACAATAGTACGCAAGTATAAACACCATGGGACCACGCAGCCATCATACTGCTCGGGAAGGAGATGCATTCTGTCTCCTAGAGATTAACCTAGTTTGGTGCGAAAAGTGCAAATCAGTCCCAGAACAGCAACAAAAAACCTTGTGAAGATGCTGGAGGAAACAGGTAGACATGTATCTATATCCACAGTAAAACAAGTCCTATATCGATATAATCTGAAAGGCTGCTCAGCAAGGAAGCAGCCACTGCTCCAAGACCGCCATAAAAAGCCAGACTACAATTTGCAAGTGCACATTGGGACAAAGATCTTACTTTCTGGAGAAATTTCCTCTGGTCTGATGAAACAAAAATTGAACTTTTTGGCCATAATGACCATTGTTATGTTTGGAGGAAAAAGGGTGAGGCTTGCAAGCCAAAGAACACCATCCCAACCGTGAAGCATGGGGGTGGCAGCATCATGTTGTGGAGGTGATTTTCTGCAGGAGGGACTGGTGCACTTCACAAAATAGATGGCATCGTGAGGAAGGAAAATTATGTGGATATATTGAAGCAACATCAAGACATCAGCCAAGAAGAAAGCTCGGTCGCAAAAGCGTCTTCCAAATGGACAATGACCCCAAGCATACCTCCAAAGTTGTGGCAAAATGGCTTAAGGACAAAAAAAGTCAAGGTACTGGAGTGGCCATCACAAAGCCCTGACCTCAATCTGATACAAAATGTGTGGAAAGAACTGAAAAAGCATGTGCGAGCAAGGAGGCCTACAAACCTGACTCAGTTACACCAGTTCTGTCTGGAGGAATGGGCCAAAATTCCAGCAACTTATTGTGAGAAGCTTGTGGAAGGCTACCCAAAACGTTTGACCCAAGTAAAACAATTTAAAGGCAATGCTACCAAATACTAACAAATTGTATGTAAACTTCTGACCCACTGGGAATGTGATAAAAGAAATAAAAGCTGAAATAAATCATTCTCTCTACTATTATTCTGACATTTCACATTCTTAAAATAAAGTAGTGATCCTAACTGACCTAAGACAGGGAATGTTTTCTACGATTAAATGTCAGGAATTGTGAAAAACTGAGATTAAATGTATATTTGGCTAAGGTGTATGTAAACTTCTGACTTCCAACTGTATATAACAAGATGTCGCAGACTTTCAGAGCCCACGTCTTTTCTATGTCAATTCTAGACCAGAGCATTCTTTATTGAAATGTTACCATGGGTTTAAGTAGTGCTCTCCTAACTGAGTTAAAAGAGGACATTTAACTGACTTTCAAGATCAATGGACCATGAAAGAGACAAAGGAAGAAACAGGTGTGTCCTCATTAAAGATGACCCTCAAAGTAAGCAACAATAAAGTAAATGTGTGAGTGTGTGTGCCTTTCTCTCTGTAAAACCTCTTGTCTCTGTCCCACAATACACACAACCACATCAAGTGTAAGTTTGAGAGTCTGTCCTCAAGCTTTCCCTACAGGACAGATCTGTACAGAGAGATAGGCAGATGATAAAAGAAAATGAAGACAGACAAAATGAGAGACTAGAAAGCCACACTCATATTCCCACAGAAAACATCTCCAGGGTTCTCTTATACACTCTCGTGCACACACACATACTCCTCCATCCCATGTGAGGAGCGAGCTATAGCCTCATTATCATCAGAAGCTGCTGTGGGATTCTACAGATTGCAATTTTCTCAGCAGTGTGTACCAGCAGGACAATGAGAGAGCCAGATAAGAATACACCACAGAACTGTTTTAAGACATGCCAGGGACCACACTGCAGCACAGCAGCAGAAAAACATTGTTCAGAACACCATCTCTTACAGCTCCTGCTTTTGACTACACTGCTTGCAAAATTATCCTCAACATTTTGTTTTCAAGCAGTATTTGATTGACCTCACTGGTCCATAGTAGAGGTCGACTGATAGGGAAATTTGCCATTACTGAGAACTAATGTGGTGGAAAAGGGCGATAACAGATTCATCGGCCGATAGTTTTTAAAAAATGTTCTTAGTCTTTCCATACTGTGACAGGTACAGACATAGAGGCTGCAAGAGTACAAAGTAAATGAAATGTCAGATGCAGATCAACCAAATAAAATAAAGATTTGGTGCTTTTAACTATAAACAAGCTAATTTGAGCATTTTATAGATTATATATTCGCCACACAAATGGTTTTAATGAGGAATAAGGTTATTTTTGGAGATGTACAGTATGTGCTGACATGGCACATTTACATAGTCGCATTTTCCGTTGTATGCTGTCCTTTCAAGTTAGAATACTTGATTATCTAATCAAAATAACAAAATATGCATTGAAGGGAGGATAAAAATATAGATGAATATATTCAATGATGAAAGACTTAGATACAGCAAATCCCAAGATGATTGTTTTTATTTCACCTCTAGAAGCCGTTGTATAAATATTTGCCAATAACCAATACTAACGGCACCAATTAATCGGTAAAACCGATATATCGGTCTGCCTCTAGTCCATAGGAATGCAATATTTTTATTCTAAGTCTTGTTTGTGGTATATTTGGTGCAAATATGCAAAAAAGACATCAAAGTACACGAAAAGCACCATAGAAGTAGTCCATACAACTTGTTATCTTCACTGAAAATCTTACTCTCTGCCATAGCTCTTAATTCTCATGAATTCCTTGGGACAGTTAAAGATGGCATTATAGTCCTTTAAAGGGTTAGTTTACCCAAAAAATAAATTCTCTTATCACTTACTCACCCTCATGCAGAACTCGAATGCCATACTTTCTTCTGCGAAACACAAGAACAACACAAGTTTTTGTCCATACAATGTAAGTCAATGGGGCCCAAAACTTTCAAGCTTAAAAAAGGACATAAAGGCAGCATAAATGTAATGATTTAATTAATTCCTTCTGAAGTGATGCAATTGCTTCGGGTGAGAAACAGACCAAAATGTAAGTCCTTATTCACTAGAAGTCTTTACATCTGACCCATTTGGAGCACAGTGCAGGCTTCAAGATGGTGATGCCTTCACTCTGCAAACAGTTGCCAGGTATCATTATACATCAATAAGACGTTGCATTTTCATTTTGTTTACCATATTCTTTTTTGTGACCGCAGTACATTTTAAAAGTATCCCCCCCAAAAAATAAAAAAATAATACACTTAACCCATGACTCATTATACCTCGCCTATGCATTTACAAAATAGCAACCGCGAACCTGGCAACACCGTGTATGGTGCAGCGCTCTGGTACAGGAGACTGTGGATGTCAAGATTTGTAGTGAATAAGGACATGAATTTTGGTCTGTTTCTCACCCAAAGCGATCAAATCGCTTCAGAAGACAGATCAGCGATTATCAACAAATGGCCCTTTTTGCATAAATAACAGGAAAAATAATAGTTTATGCAGCTATAACAGTGCTGGGACATCTTTATGCAAATGCTTATTAGTGATCTGCATTGTTTAACCACAAAGCGCAAAAGAGGGTAAACTATTTTTTTATTTTTTTATTCACTGGAGCACTTTTGGAGTATTACTGGATATAAAATATATGGCCAAAAGTTTGGGGACACCATATGTGCTTGATGAACATTTGATTTCAAAACCTTAGGCATCAGTTTCCCCCTTTGCTTTAATAACAGCTTCCACTCTTTTGGGAAGGCTTTCCACTATACTGTATGTAGTAACATGGCTGCAGGGACTTACTCTCATTCAGACACAAGGCTATCAGTGAGGTCAGGAACTGATGTTGGTCGATGGGGCCTGACTTACAGTTGCTGTTCCAGTTCACCCCAAAAGTGATCAGTGGGGTTCAGGACTGGGCTTTATGCAGGCCAGTCAATTTCTTCCATGCCAGACACAGTAAACCATTTCTTTATGGACCTCACTTTGTTCACAGGGGCATTGTCATGCTGGAACAGAAAAGGGCTATCCCCAAACAGTTGCCACAAATTTGGAAGCACACAAAGCCCAAGCCATTACATAAAGAAACATTAAGATTTGTCTTTACTGGATTTAATGGAGTAACCAAATTCGTTAATTAGAAGGGGGTGTCCACAAACTTTTGGCCATATAGTGCATTTCTCTTGTTTTATAGAGCGTCTCTGGTGTATGCGATGTTGAACACTTGTGGTGTTTACCAGAGGACAGGGTCTTTGAAAGTAACAGAACTGATCATATATATACACCGATCAGCAACAACATTAAAACCACCTGCCTAATATTGTGTAGGTCCCCCTCGTGCTGCCAAAACAGTGCCAACCCGCATCTCGGAATAACATTCTGAGATGATATTCTTCTCCCCACAATTGTACAGAGTGGTTATCTGAGTTACCGTAGACTTTGTCAGTTTGAACCAGTCTGGCCATTCTCTTAATTACATTGAAAGCAGTTTTTTCCTCGCCACAGTCACTTCAGCTTGTTCACAGGGGGCTTTCAGACAACAAGACATGATTTTCTATAAAGCTGCTTTGTAATTATGTGTTTTGTGAAAAGTGCTATACAAATATACAGTAAATGTATATACACTAGAGTGTAGAAAACTTATTTTCTCAAGAAAAACATGAAAATTGAGAGTTCATATTAGTTTCTCAACAATCAAACAAAATAGATGCAGAGCTGTTAAGTTACTTAGAGCTCTGTTTTTTGTTGCCAATGTCAGACAATTTGTGGCATTTATGATTTAAAAGACATTTATGTAAAAATCCTTGTATAAGTTTGAGCGAAACATTTGTGGGTGCTCGTATTGTATTGTCTCGCATCTTGAGGCTATGCATCGTATTGTATCGTGAAATTTGTGTATTGTAACATGCCTAATATTTATATATAAATTAAGAGTGCAGCCTTCGAGGCAGAAGGGATGATTTGAGGCCCTTGAGCTTTCAGATGTTGAATAGCCGGACATAGATTAAACCTCCTGAGTCGTATGGATTACTTTTATGCTGCCCATTTGTCCTTTTTGGAGCTGGGAAGTTTTGTACCCCATTGACTTATACTGTAAGCACAAAAACAACTCATACATCCTTCACAATAGCTTTGTTTGATTTCCGCAGAAGAAATAAAGTCATACAGGTTTTAAACAACATGAGGGTGAGTAAATTGACATAATTTTCATTTTTGGCTAACCTACTCCTTTAACTGCATAACAAACGCATCCAATTGCATTTGGTATCCAGTTTCCAATAAACATCCTCCCATGAGAGTCTGAATACAAAGGCATTCCTGCCAGCTCGACAACAATAGCAAAGAACAGGCCCACCGTGATCACAAAGCTCACAGGGGTCAAAGCGAAAGCCTCCCAGATGGCAAATTATCACTCACCAATACAAAGATAAACTTTAACAGCGTTAAATCAACAGATCCTTTCAGAAGGGTGCAAAATGAATAGCTACACATCTGTCTTTCTGAAACGGTTACTGTGGCTGGTTAGAAAGTAGGCTAGAGATAACTAACAGTTGATAAAAGTGTGCCCAGTCAAAACAAAAAAGGAAAATATTAAAGCAAAAGGATACTATTCTGTCACCCATGTGTCTGTTTGAGAGAAATTGAGGTCAGGTCTCTAACAATGACCCATTGTATGTTCTTGTCATCAGTGACATTCTAAGAAAATCAACGTAAATACCTCACTTTTCTCTGGTCATAATATAAATATGTGTCATATTCGTTAATGAAATAAAGGCGATAGCTTCATAGATAGACCTTGTTATAGACCTTATTCACAGTAGCGCCATCTTTGATTTTTGACGGTAATGAAAATGAGGCTGTGAGCGATAGACTTAAAGGAATAATTCACCCAAAAATTAAATGTCACGGCCCCGGTGAGTTTACCCGGAGAAGAAGATAGATCTCTGTCAGGTCCTTATAATGTATGTACACGGGTGCCAGCACTTTGACGGTCCAAAAGTCACATTTACGCAGCATAAATGTAATCCACATAACTTCAGTTGATCAATGAATGTCTTCTGAAGCGAATCAATTCGTTTTTGTAAAAAAAAAAAAAAAAATCGATAGTTAAAACGTTATTAACTTTTAAAAGTGCTTCCTGCCAGCAGCTGATGCATCACGTAGCTGTCGCGTGACGCAAGCGTATCGGCGAGTTAATGCGTGAATTCGTAAGCTGCGCTTATTAACAACAGAAGAACGAACGTCACGCGAGAGTTCGGCCATTACAAACTGTTTCAGAGCCCTGGACGGCAGCGCCGATTTAAAGTTAAAAACGTTTTAATTATTGACTTGTTTCTTTCATAAACCTATCGATGCGCTTCATAAGACATTCATTGATCGACTGGAGTCGTGTGGATTACTTTTATGCTGCCTAAATGTGACTTTTGGACCGTCAAAGTGCTGACACCCATGTATATCCATTATAAGGACCTGACAGAGATCTATCTTCTAAAAATCTTCATTTTTGTTCTGCTGAAGAAAGGCAGTCATACACATCTTGGATGGCATCAGGGTAAGTGAATAATGAGAGAATTTTCAATTTTGGGTGAACTACCCATTTAATGTCTCTTCAATGACATGCACCATATAAAGCTGTCATAAAGACCCTAGATCACACTTTATTTACCATAACTAATGCTGTCTTGAGTTTTTGGTCTACTGAAATTTCTTGGAATGATATTTTTAATGTTTCATCAGCGGAATGATCCAAAAACAACCCAGATGGCACACGTACATGTATGTCTCTGAGATGTGTGTTTCAGATATTTTCACCTGGAAAGCATCGCATTTTAATTACAATCTGCTAAACATCTTAAAAAGATCAGATTTACAAACGTTCTAAATCATAAACGTCTCAAAGACATCTGCTGAATGTCTTATTGACATCCGATAGGAAACATTTTATACATGTATTGCAGATGAGCAAACAACCTAAAAAAATACGTCTTCCAGATGTAAACACACATCAAATAGACATCTGGGTGATGTACGAGTGCTATCAAGGAACACTTTAAACAACTGTACAGCCCACTGAAGAGACTGTACGTCTGTCCCTCACAGTCTCGTTGTCATTCCCGTCAAAAATCAAAGATGGCGCTGCTTTGAATAAGGTCTCAGTTGTTGCTGGTCCGCTATTTTAAACCAGTATGTTGACAGCGTTCACGTGCAGCGAGTAAACAAACGAAAACATCACTGTAAAATGCGATGAAGTCGACTGGCTCTAACGCACGAATACTTATATAAGTGTAGCATCAATAATAATCGTTATTCAAGTTCTCATTTGGGTGTTAATGTAAGTGACTCACTCCAAAAATGCGTAAAATTGTTCCAATCACCAATGTTTCCAGTTTGAAGACTGTAATTTTCTTCCACAAAATAGTGGATAATAACGTTGGGCTGCTTACCAGATTTGAGGGTGGAGATGCAGTTCCAGTCGCTCTCGATCTCCCTGCATGACTCCCACAGAGACAGCGCGTAGCCCTCCGCCGTTACCCACGCGGGGCTCAGCAGGGCAACAATGTCCAGACAAAGTGCGAGAAACACGCAGAGAAGAGCGATCAGTTTGAACGGCCGAAACACGTACACGTCGTTCAAGGACATCTTCTCATAGCAGATCGTCTGCGTTCGGGATCAGAAGCAACGGAGTTGTTGTGCTCGTACTTCGGCGGCGAAAGTTTTCTGTGAAGAGTTGAGCTCTGCGTGCCAATGATACTTTCCGGAGCGCTTGGCAACAACAACACTCTCCGTGCGCATACAGAGGAAATAATGCGCCACCCAACGATCAATGGAGACACCAGCAAACACTGAAATGGCGAGGTGGAGGTGCATTTCAAGGGAAGGCGTGTAAGTTTTCCAAGTCTGGTAGTTGTCGTATTTTATGTCATAGGGGAAATCTTGAAATTGTTACAGTTTTGTGTAAAAAAAAAAAAAAAAAAAAGAAAAAAAAGCAACATGAATTGGTTTGAGTTTTAGAATTGTTTTAGGCCTACTATTTAAAGGAATATTCTGGGTTCAATACAAGTTAAGCTCAATCGACAGTATTTGTGACAATGTTGATTACAACAAAAATTCATTTCGACTCGTCCATCCTTTACCTTAAAATAAATAAATAAATAAATAAAAATCTGGGTTACTGTGAGGCACTTACAACGGGGCCAATTTTTGTACGGTTTAAAGGCATAAATGTGATGCTTATAATTTTATAAAAGTGCATCCATTAATTCTTCTGTTAAAACTCATGTATGTTTTGAGCTGTGAAGGTCAACTCGAAGGTCAAATCAACATTTTTACAGTCATTTTAGGATTTTTGGTTTGTTGACATTACATCGTCATGGCAACAAAGTTGTAAAATTGGCTATAGCTTTACACAGAAAAAATTAGTAAGCAATTTTATCACACTATAATCATGTTAACTTGAATATTGTTTACGTCTTGTGGCTAAACAGAGAGTATTTTAAGGTTTACGGATTGGCCCTATTCACTTCCATTGTAAGTGCCTCACTGGAACCTCGATTTTTGCTTTATTTTTATTTTTTTTAAGGAAATGATGGATGAGTCAAATAATTTTTCGTTGTAATCAACATTGTCACAAATGCTTTCGATTGAGCTAAACTTGTATTGAACATTCCTTTAAATAATTGCTGAAAAGTAGGCAGTTTGAATGTGACTCTAATAAGTAAAACCAACAGAAATATTCATGCTCATAATCGAACATATAAAAGTGACTACATTATTAGATTTAAGTTCATCCAACAAAATGTTTTATTTTCTGATATGGTAGATTGCAGAGTAAAAGCAACAAAAATAATATAGCTGCAAGCAGCAATTACAGGGCAAAGCACCAGCATGGCAGCCACTGCACAACACTAAGCACATATGATACACAGAAAAAGCAAACGCCATAGGACAAGTCACCCCAGGACAGATTTGAATCTATGACTTTCCAGTCCACAGTTCAGAGAATAAGCCACTGGAACTATCCACTGCACCATAGAAGCACAAGAAGTTTTTTTTCACCTGTGCAATAATGCTGAAAATGTTCAATAGCTTTTTTGCAGTCAAGACAAGGTGTATGTGACAAGACAATGGTATGTGTCTATACATACAGTAAACTGAGTATTAAGTGCGATCATTTTACTTTTTCTGCACTTTTTTGTCATGTTTGAAGCTTGAAACACGTGGCCACTATGAACTACGTGAAGTTTCATGAAAAATTCTCCTCATATTCTACAGAAAATAACCAACATAAAGGTCTGGAACATTGTTTCAGCCCCTACTTGAAAACCTTGGCCATATACAGACCTTAACTGGTTATTCACATTACACAAAACCTTGAACAGTATAAAATACCAAAGGGTTACATTCTGGTGACTTTTCAGAGAAGCTGAAGTTGTGTAGCATTCATGTAACTGGCTATACAAAGCATTTCTAAAGACTTGTTCAAATGGCAGTATTTGTAGAAGGATCTCAAAGTTACCACTCACTTACAATTCACTGAAAGGAACCAACTCAAAAGAATGATTCATTCGTAAATCTTGAAAGGTCTTCTTCAACATGCATGCTCTCAGTATCCTGCTTCCCATTAATGGGCTGTCTTGTCTAGTGAACATGCAAAATGATTGACAGGCAGAAAGTGCTTCAAAGACTTTTGATTGGCTAAGTAAATAATCTTCAACAACCATTTTGTTTACTGTTTACAGAGGCTGTCACAGAGACAGGTGTGTTGTTTCAGGACACATAATTCAATGATATCAGGTAACAGGTATTTTCAGCAAGCCATTCCATTAAAAGAATAGCTTACAACACCTTTAAGTAGGCCAAAGTCTTCAGAAGTCTTCAGCCATTACACACAACCCACGTGTGAACTTCTTCATCCAGCCATAATTAGCTCTGCCCTTTGCTGCTACCAGCTTCCGTGCCTTTAAAATTAAGATGTTAGAAAGAGATATGGGAGTGATTGGAAATACGTAGGAAGAAAGAGAGAGTAAAAGCGTTTTTGTGGGAAATTACAGCGCATTTATGATGTATAAAGAGAGAGTCAGAATGAGCCTTTTTTAAGTTTCGATGTCACACTGCCAGCTGAGCACCGGAACAGAGCGACATCATAAATACACACACAATTACAGGCATGCCTACACAAAAACACATATGCACATACACACCCGCATGCATGCACACAAACAAGCACATGCTGTTCCCAAGAGCACACGTGAGGAATACACATTTCTTGCCGAGGTCAATCTGTCTACTAGCCTCTCTCTTTGTTCGTCCTGTCTCCAGGTGTCCCTTGTTTGCATAATTACCTTTTTCACAGTCTTTTTGTTCATCTGTATACCCTCTTAGTAAAAACAAAAAAGTCATATAATAATACAGATTGTCACATTCACTCACAGACCACTTTATAAGGTACACCTACTTATTCATGCAATTATCTAATCAGCCAATCTTGTGGCAGAAGTGCAATGCATAAAATCATGCAGATACGAGTCAAGAGCTTCAGTTAATGTTCACATCAACCATCAGAATGGGGAAAATGTGATCTCCATGTAGTGGGCACAGGCTCATCAAAACTGGACAGTTAAAGACTGAAAAAACATCGCCTGGTCTTATGAATCTCGATTTCTGCTGAGGTGGTAGGCCCACTGCAGCCTCTGCTTTCTGTTCTTGGCTGACATAAGTGGAACCTGATGTGGTCTTCTGCTGTTGTAGCCCATCTGCCTCAAGGTTTGACGTATTGTGCATTCTGAGATGCTATTGTGCTCGGTACAATTGTACAGAGTCGTTATCTGAGTTACCGTAGCCTTTCTGTCAGCTCAAACCAGTCTGGCCATTCTCCGTTGACCTCTCTCATCAACAAGGCGTATCCATCCACAGAACTGCCGTTCACTGGATGTTTTTTGTTTTTGGCACCATTCTGAGTAAAATCTAGAGACTGCTGTGCATGAAAATCCCAGGAGATCAGCAGTTACAGAAATACTCAAACCAGCCCATCTGGCACCAACAATCATGCCACTGTCTAAATCACTGAGATCACATTTTTTTGCAAATAAAACATTTTACAAATATATTTTTTAATTCACAAACACAACTCTGTCCAGCATTCATTTGTGAATCACGCACATTTATTTAGGTATAGCTTGCTGTGCATTTGTGGATGGCAGCTCACATTTGTGAATTCTGAAATATTTCTTGTGCGAGAGCTGCAGGCAGTCCACAAATAGGTGGACTCCACCCATTGTCTACTCAAGCCAATCAGATAATGGCCACTTTACTCGGACCAATCGTAGCACGTTCTATCTTCAACCAATCACGCTTCGTTTTACTATCAGTGCAGGACCAGGGTCACAGCTCTCATGAGCATGGAATCTAGCACATACAGATATGCTCCAAGGCTGCAAACTTTTAAAGAAATGGATGCCATCAGAGGAAATCTGTGACTTAAGGTTTTTATCATTTTCTCTCAGTTATAAACATGTGTAGTGTCTTGTTAAATGTCGACAGCTGAAAATTGCCCATTTGTAGAATGTCCTGATCATTAGCTTTAAAGCTAACCTGGCTGACTATTCGAGTCTGCTATTTTAATTATAACCAAGTTTCTTGACTGAAACGTGTTGTCAAAACCTTTACTCTTAATGTTACATGGCAGATCCAAACAGACACACTACTAGACACTACAAAAGATCAGTAGGACAGATAGTGTCTTCATAAAACATAAATCATATTAGATGATCTTATGAGCACAAACCTTAAATTAATACCCTGTATTACACAGTGTACAAGATCTGCTATGCCAATAATTTGGTTTCACATTGTTAAATTATATATATATATATATATATATACAGGTGCATCTCAATAAATTAGAATGTCGTGGAAAAGTTCATTTATTTCAGTAATTCAACTCAAATTGTGAAACTCGTGTATTAAATAAATTCAGTGCACACAGACTGAAGTAGTTTAAGTCTTTGGTTCTTTTAATTGTGATGATTTTGGCTCACATTTAACAAAAACCCACCAATTCACTATCTCAAAAAATTAGAATATGGTGACATGCCAATCAGCAAATCAACTCAAAACACCTGCAAAGGTTTCCTGAGCCTTCAAAATGGTCTCTCAGTTTGGTTCACTAGGCTACACAATCATGGGGAAGACTGCTGATCTGACAGTTGTCCAGAAGACAATCATTGACACCCTTCACAAGGAGGGTAAGCCACAAACATTCATTGCCAAAGAAGCCGGCTGTTCACAGAGTGCTGTATCCAAGCATGTTAACAGAAAGTTGAGTGGAAGGAAAAAGTGTGGAAGAAAAAGATGCACAATCAACCGAGAGAACCGCAGCCTTATGATTGTCCAGCAAAATCGATTCAAGAATTTGGGTGAACTTCACAAGGAATGGACTGAGGCTGGGGTCAAGGCATCAAGAGCCACCACACACAGACATGTCAAGGAATTTGGCTACAGTTGTCGTATTCCACTCCTGAACCACAGACAACGTCAGAGGCGTCTTACCTGGGCTAAGGAGAAGAAGAACTGGACTGTTGCCCAGTGGTCCAAAGTCCTCTTTTCAGATGAGAGCAAGTTTTGTATTTCATTTGGAAACCAAGGTCCTAGAGTCTGGAGGAAGGGTGGAGAAGCTCATAGCCCAAGTTGCTTGAAGTCCAGTGTTAAGTTTCCACAGTCTGTGATGATTTGGGGTGCAATGTCATCTGCTGGTGTTGGTCCATTGTGTTCTTTGAAAACCAAAGTCACTGCACTCGTTTACCAAGAAATTTTGGAGCACTTCATGCTTCCTTCTGCTGACCAGCTTTTTAAAGATGCTGATTTCATTTTCCAGCAGGATTTGGCACCTGCCCACACTGCCAAAATCACCAAAAGTTGGTTAAATGACCATGGTGTTGGTGTGCTTGACTGGCCAGCAAACTCACCAGACCTGAACCCCATAGAGAATCTATGGGGTATTGTCAAGAGGAAAATGAGAAACAAGAGACCAAAAAATGCAGATGAGCTGAAGGCCACTGTCAAAGAAACCTGGGCTTCCATACCACCACAGCAGTGCCACAAACTGATCACCTCCATGCCACGCCGAATTGAGGCAGTAATTAAAGCAAAAGGAGCCCCTACCAAGTATTGAGTACATATACAGTAAATTAACATACTTTCCAGAAGGCCAACAATTCACTAAAAATGTTTTTTTTATTGGTCTTATGATGTATTCTAATTTTTTGAGATAGTGAATTGGTGGGTTTTTGTTAAAAGTGAGCCAAAATCATTACAATTAAAAGAACCAAAGACTTAAACTACTTCAGTCTGTGTGCATTGAATTTATTTAATACACGAGTTTCACAATTTGAGTTGAATTACTGAAATAAATGAACTTTTCCACGACATTCTAATTTATTGAGATGCACCTGTATGTATATATATATATATATATATACACACACACACAGTTGAAGTCAGAAGTTTACATATACCTTAGCCAAATACATTTAAACTCTGTTTTTTACAATTCCTGACAATTAATCGTAGAAGTCATTCCCTGTCTTAGGTCAGTTAGGATCACTACTTTATTTTAAGAATGTGAAATGTCAGAATAATAGTAGAGTGAATGATTTATTTCAGCTTTTATTTCTTTCATCACATTCCCAGTGGGTCAGAAGTTTACATACACTTTGTTAGTATTTGGTAGCATTGCCTTTAAATTGTTCAACTTGGATCAAATGTTTTGGGTAGCCTACCACAAGCTTCTCACAATAAGTTGCTGGAATTTTGGCCCATTCCTCCAGACAGAACTAGTGTAACTGAGTCAGGTTTGTAGGCCTCCTTGCTCGCACATGCTTTTTCAGTTCTGCCCACAAATTTTCTATTGGATTGAGGTCAGGGCTTTGTGATGGCCACTCCAATACCTTGACTTTGTTGTCCTTAAGCTGTTTTGCCACAGCTTTGGAGGTATGCTTGGGGTCATTGTCCATTTGGAAGACCCATTTGCGACCGAGCTTTAACTTCATGGCTGATGTCTTGAGATGTTGCTTCAATATATCCACATAATTTTCCTTCCTCATGATGCCATCTATTTTGTGAAGTGCACCAGTCCCTCCTGCAGCAAAGCACCCCCACAACATGATGCTGCCACCCCCACGCTTCACGGTTGGGATGGTGTTCTTCGGCTTGCAGGCCTCACCCTTTTTCCTCCAAACATAACAATGATCATTATGGCCAAAAAGTTCAATTTCTGTTTCATCAGACCAGAGGACATTTCTCCAAAAAGTACGATCTTTGTCCCCATGTGCACTTGCAAACTGTAGTCTGGCTTTTTTATGGTGGTTTTGAAGCAGTGGCTTCTTCCTTGCTGAGCAGCCTTTCAGGTTATGTCGATATAGGACTTGTTCTACTGTGGATATAGATACTTGTCTACCTGTTTCCTCCAGCATCTTCAAGGTCCTTTGCTGTTGTTCTGGGATTGATTTGCACTTTTCACACCAAAATACGTTAGTCTCTAGGAGACAATGTGTCTCCTTCCTGAGCGGTATGATGGCTGCATGGTCCTATGGTGTTTATTCTTGCGTACTATTGTTTGTACAGATGAATGTGGTACATTTAGGCATTTGGAAATTGCTCCCAAGGATGAACCAAATTTGTGGAAGTCCACAATTTTTTTCTGAGGTCTTGGCTGATTTCTTTTGATTTTCCCATGATGTCAAGCAAAGAGGCACTGAGTTTGAAGGTAGGCCTTAAAATACATCCACAGGTACACCTCCAATTGACTCCAATTAGCTTATCAGACGATAATTGTCTAATTGTCTAAAGGCTTGACATCATTTTCTGGAATTTTTCAAGCTGCTTAAAGGCACAGTTAACTTAGTGAATGTAAACTTCTGACCCCTTGGAATTGTGATATAGTCAATTAAAAGTGAAACAATCTGTCTGTAAACAATTGTCGGAAAAATTACTTGTGTCATGCACAAAGTAGATGTCCTAAATGACTTGCCAAAACTATAGTTCCCCTTCTGTCACTCACTCGACGTTGTGTTGATGTAGTGACACTAGGGGTCACTCTTGAGAGCCCCGAACACCTCTATTCTTTTGAGGAAAGGCCAATGAGAATTGACGAGTGGAATTTGCATGCCACTCCCCCGGACATACGGGTATAAAAGGAGAAGGAATGCCCACTCTCGGATTTTTTCTTCGGAGCCAAGCGGTTGTACTATCAGCGAGCTGAATACTACTGCTGTTCCATTCGCCTCTTAAGAAGCGTATGCTTTTGGATATGTGGTGCATTTCCAGCGGCTTTCTCTCCTTCTGCACGACGAGTGTAGATTTCGCCCCTGTGTGCTTCGACAGCGCAAAAAGAGTGTATATTCCTGCTAAAGAGTACATTTTCTCTATTAGAGCACACACATTGACGTTGAATGTCTTTTTAAAGACGCGTCTTTATAAAGATGCCTTTCCTTCTTTGTATGATTCGTCGTCTCTGACGACCAAAGCCTACAGTGCTGCTGGACAGGCCGCCTCCGCCCTGCATGCCATGGCCCTCCTGCAGGTACACCAGGCCAAGGCACTAAAAGAACTGCACATGGGTAGTCCTGATCCCGATGTGCTGCAGGAGCTGCGCTCGGTGACCGACCTCGCCCTCCGGGTGAGGAAGGTCACGGCGTGAGTACTCGGGCAGGCGATGTCCACCTTGGTGGTCCAGGAGCGCCACCTGTGGCTGAATCTGGTCGTGATGAGGGACGCTAACAAAGCACGATTTCTCAATGTGCCCATGTCCCACATTGGACTTTTCGGCGACACTGTTGAGGACTTCGCCCAGCAGTTCACGGCGGTGAAGAAGCAGACGGAGGCCATCCAGCACATCTTTCCCTGGCGCGGCTCAAGATAACACACCCCGTCTGCTCGCTGAGGGCTTCCCCCTGTGGCGGCGAAAGCCCAGGCGGCTCTGCCCGAGCCCAGCTCTCAGCCCCAGCATGAGCCCCCCACAGGAAGCTGACGCCCCCCATCTCACGGGGACCCGGAAGGCTCCTAAGCACCCCTGAGACAGATGACCCAGGGAGCGAGACATACGCTACGGAGCTGGTATCCAGACCACTCCATCCCCCGGTGGAGAGCCGGGAGGTAAATCTTTTGTTTCCTTCTCTTTTTTTTGTTTGCCACACCCCGAACGGGCTGCGGTACCCAAATTGTCAAAAAAAGAGCGGTTTCCTCACTTCTTGGGTCACATAATCGGTGTTCATGACCGCCATTGTCACGGCGACCAGACACAGAGCACTCGCAGCCAGGGCCCCGCGAATGCGGTCCCCCCCGCTTTCGCGCGCCTGGCTGCGCCATGCCTACAGTCAACCGGTTGCGAAGAGTCTCAAGGAGGACCCGAGAGGTCCTCCTTCTCAGTCGCTAACCTGTCCTATGCCGGATACGCAGAGCAAGGTAAGTGCTTCGAGGTCCCCCTCAGTCCAGCCACCTTGGGACGAAGCAACGCTCCTCAACATGGTGTCACCTGCTCCTCCCCACCACGAGGCCCCACCTCCAGGTACGTCAGACTCGATTGTCCCTTTAGGGCCCCTCGCCCGGAGCTTGGACGCATGGCTGGCCAGGACCATCCGACTCGGCTACGCGATTCAGTTCACCAGGCGCCCGCCCTGGTTCAGCAGCGTCCGCTTCACTTCAGTGCAGGGCGAGAACGACGCCACCCTGCGTGTGGAGATCGCGACCCTTCTTCGCAAGGGCACGATAGAGCCTGTCCCTCCAGCCAAAATGGGGGAAGGGTTCTACAGCCCTTACTTCATCGTATCAAAGAAAGGCGGTGGGTTGTGGCCAATCTTGGACCTGTGAGTTCTGAACCGGGCCTTACACAGACTCCCGTTCAAGATGCTAACGCAGAAACACATTCGGATGTGCGTCCGGCATCAAGATTGTTTTGTGGCGGTAGACCTGAAGGATGCGTACTTTCACATCTCGGTTTTACCTCGACACAGACCCTTCCTACGGTTTGCTTTCGACGGCCGGGCATATCAGTATAAGGCCTCTCCCTGTCCCCTCACATCTTCATGAAAGTCGCAGAGGCAGCTCTTGCCCCGTTAAGGGAAGTGGGCGTCCACATACTCAACTACCTCGATGACTGGCTGATTCTAGCACACTCGAGAGAGTTGCTGTGCACGCACAGGGACCTGGTGCTCAGGCACCTCAGCTGTCTAGGGTTTCGGGTCAAGTGGGAAAAGAGCAAGCTCTCCCCGGTATAGAGCATCTCTTTTCTCAGCATGGAGTTAGACTCCGTCTCAATGATAGCACGCCTCACAAGCGAGCACGTGCAGTCGGTGCTGAACTGCCTGAGGTTCTACTGAAACACTTTCAGAGGCTCCTGGGGCATATGGCTTCCTCGGCGGCAGTCACGGCGCTCGGGTTGATACATATGAGACCGCTTCAGCACTGGCTTCAGACACGAGTCCCGAGATGGGCATGGCGCCGTGACACACATCGCGTAGCTAACATGACGCTCTGCCTCCACTTATTCAGACCTTGGACAGACCTCATGTTTTTGCGAGCAGGAGTTCCCCTACAGCAGGTGTCCAGACACATTGTGGTCACCACAGACACTTCCAAGTTGGGCTGGGGCGGCGTGTGCAATGGGCATGCAGCCGCTGATTCCTTGACAGGACCGTGACTGGGTTGGCACATCAACTGCCTAGAGTTGCTGGCTGTACTGCTTGCCCTGCGGAGGCTATTGCTGTTGATCCAGGGCAAGCATGTGTTGGTCCAGTTGGACAACACAGTGACAGTAGCGTACATAAATCGCCAAGGCGGCGTCACAACTCGCCCGCCATCTCCTTTGGAGTCAGCGGTGGCTGACATAATCTGACATAACAGAAAAATAAAGAATCTCATATTACACATTTTAAAAGGTGTCCTGTATTGGAGCTGGAACCACTGAGTTTTGGAGCAGGTCAAGTGCTCATAGTTGATGGGAAGAACACAGGGGAAACAGGGCAAAAACCAGTGAGTCAATTATCAATGTCAGAACATGATGCAGAACATGATGCGAAGACACTGTCTGAACATATTTTAGAAAGGGACCCCGTAATAGAAACTCCTAAAACAAGCACACAAAAGTGCTCAAATGCAACATTCTAATAAATATTACCTTACAACTGCTTTTATTAAATACATTAACATAATGTGAAACCAAATTATTGGCATAGCAGATCTTGTTCACTGTGTAATATAGGGTATTAATTTATGGTTTGTGCTCATAAGATCATCTAATATTATTCATGTTTTATGAAGACACTATCTGTCCTACTGATCTTTTGTATTCTAGTAGTGTGTCTGTTTGGATCTGCCATGTAACATTAAGAGTAAAGGTTTTGACAACACATATCAGTCAAGAAACTTGGTTAAAATTAAAATAGCAGACTCGTACAGTCAGCCAGGTTAGCTTTAAAGCTAATGATCAGGACATTCTACAAATGGGCAATTTTCAGCTGTCGACATTTAACAAGACACTACACATTTATAACTGAGAGAAAATTATACAAACCTTAAGTCACAGTATTCCTCTGATGGCGTCCGTTTCTTTAAAAATTTGCGGCTTTGGAGCATACCTGTATGTGCTAGATTCCATGCTCATGAGAGCGCTGTGACTTTGGTCCTGCCCTGATAGTAAAACAAAGTGTGATTGGTTGAAGATAGAACATGCTACGATTGGTCCGAGTAATGTGACCGTTATCTGATTGGTTTGAGTAGACAATGGGTGGAGTCCACCTATTTGTGGATTGCCCGCAGCTCTCCCTCAAGAAATGTTTCAGAATTCACAAATGTGAGCTTCCATCCACAAATGCACAGCAAGCGATACATAAATAAATGCACGCGATTCACAAATGAATGCTGGACCGAGTTGTGTTTGTGAGTTAAAAAATATATTTGTAAAGATTTTTTTTTTATTTATTTGTGAATTAATTTCATTTTTGTGAAACTTCTTACATTTATTTGTGGATCTCATTCAATTTATTTGTGAACCAACTTTCTATTTGTGAATCTCTTTCCATTTGTCTCTGAATTAGAAAAATTCTAACTCCATTGTTTAACCATACAGTCCCTGCTAGAATGAACACAAATTGAAAGCCACCAATGAATATGACACCACACAAAGCCTCCCCATGCATTTTTAATTGGAGTGAAATTAAAATCAGAATTGAATGGCGTACATCTTAGGTAGACATGGCTTCTCTTTTATTGGGATCTGCTTTATTGTTTTCTCAGAGATGGAAAATTATTGCAATAGAAAAATGATCAGCCTTTCAGAAACAAAATGCAGTTGGAGGTATAATAGCATGAATTTTAAAAAGGTGTGTTGTAGTGGAAAGGCATTAAGAATCTTGTTAAAAGACCTAGAAAAAAAGATTATTCGCTTAAGGAATATGCTCTGCGGCCCACGCTCAGCATGGTAAATATGGTTGTTTTAGATGAAATCATCTCAGTAATTAGTTTGAAAGAAATGTCATAATAGAATCTTGGAGGAGATTTAAAAATGTAAGCTGGCATTCATCACAACACATTAAAAGAGAGACCTTAAACTTCACAGGGTAAATCACATTACAGATATGGAGTAGTTATTTGTTATTCAGAAGGAAAGTCAGAGGGGTTAATGCTTTTTTAAAAGAATCATGAAAAAAAGGAGTGATGAATCACTGATACTGTTGCTTAAGAATTTGAATTAAAATTTTGACTTCTGTTCCACAACTTTTATTGGCATACAGTATCATGTGCCACTTAAAATACATTTAATAACTAGTTCTGGTATTTTGTAAATGTTTTTGTTGCAGTGCTGTGCACCATATAAGTGCAATAGATACTTTTGTGATCAATGTTCAGTTGAACAAGACAATACATGTATTTTTATACTGTTAAATATTGTTAAAGCCATTGGAAAATAATTTCCATGAGGTCATCATATGGCCTTATATTTTACCACCTGTGTTATTTTGGTGGTTTTGAATATATTAATGTGGTTTTGAGTATATTATATATAAACTGGCCAACAGCACAAGAACATTCCATATGCATGAATGAATAACTTTTGCGTGTGATTTTTTTGTTTTCTGTCTCACCATATTAAGATATTTGTGGACGTTCTGTAGAGTCCATGCAGTCGTTCACGTGTGCATGATTTTAAGATGAATTGCGATTTATAAAGTGGGATGCATTAAGAACATTTCTTCATGACTAGAGACATTTTATAAATCATTCATAGGAACATGTAGGAAATTGTCCTACATTTACATTTAACATCATTTTACGAACATCTTTAGAAATGAGGCCACTGGCCATCAGAGTATGAATGCTTTCCATACAGAAGATTCAGAGGCTAACTGCTTTTGAAAAGCCCTTCTGATTAGGAACTCCACACCTCTGGCACAAAAGTTGCAGAAGGTACCACAGAGATTTGAACTCAAATTGCTGGATTCAGAGTTCTAACCATTACACCATGGAACTGAGGCTCTTATTCATTCAGGAGGTGGAGAACATAATTGCTCTGCAGAAAGGTGCATGATCAGTTGCTGAAACCCAGGATCAAACCAGGGACCTTTAGATAATCAGTTTAACACGCTCCCAACTGAGCTACTGTATTTCCACCTTATGACTTAGTTCTACTGCTCTGTACAGATGTCCGTCCATCCATCCATCATCTATCTGTCTGTCTGTCCGTCCATTCATCCATCCATCCATCATCTCTCTGTCTGTCTGTCCATCCATCCGTCCGTTTGTCCATCTATCATCTGTGTCTATCTGTCCATCCGTCCATCCATCCATCATCTATCTGTCTGTCCGTCCATCCATCTATCATCTATCTGTCTATCTGTCTGTTCATCCATCCATCCATCCATCTAACATCTATATGTCTGTCTGTCCATCTGTCCGTCCAACCATCCATCCATCCATCCAACCATCCATCATCTGTCTGTCTGCCTGTCTGTCTATCTAACTATATTAAAAACATCAACTTATCGCTGCTCATTTTGTGTATACTGGTCAGCCTCTATTGATTGTAGTTGTTTAATGCCGTAAGAAAAGGTTTAGAATTAGTTTAAACAATAAGATGATCATTTTATCCACTCTCTCATCACTGTAAAAAGTGAACATGTGCAGTTGTTACCTAAGGAGCTATCAGGTTGATTCAGTAATATTAAACAATATTTTTCACTTTAAATAAAACCAGCTAATTTAGTTACTGCACAAAGAACATTTGACAAAATATTTTTCACAGTGCATGAGAAGTTGAATCTGAAAATATTCTAAACGATTTAGAAAGCAACAGTTTGAGGAATTCACATTAGTGCACGAGCACGGCACTATTAACGGACTACTATTATAAACAGCTGAGAGTCAACGAGAGCCTCGAGCCGTTGACATAATAGCGTTATGTATCCATGCGATGAGATTAAAATCGATTGGTGACTGATGAGATAGACTATGTTTAATGAAGATGCATACTAACGAGCGCGCGGTACCACCAACACGCGCAAGGTCATCAGTGCCATTTTTCATCAAACGGTGTCGTCGTACCTTCTTCCGTTCATGCATTGTTAAACGTTTGCTAGACAGGCAGCGAAGACGCGGATTTAAAATGACCGAACTAGGTTTTTAAACATTTAATTGTCACGGTTTACGCGAAACAAATTGAAATTTAGCGAGTATTTACGCGTTCGTTGTGAAGAAACAGGCGCTGCCATGAACTCTCTCGCTTGACGAACAGACGCTTCTTTCGTTTACGAGGAGGCAACACACACGCATCTGCACTGTTGGACACCTCGAGATGATGGAATCGACATCTGAAGTTATGCTGGATTTGCGCAGAACTGCATTATTTTTTTACAAGCATATGGAAAGCCGAAAACTGGAAATAGTGCCGAATTGATTTCATCAGCTTGCATTTTCAATCCTATACCGCGTCTTACACTGAATAAGACTGCATCCTTGCATCATGATAGACGAGCGCATCATTTGGAGGAACTTTTTCACGCCCACACCTGACGATTTGCCTAGACTTTGGATAAATGGGTCAACCGAAGAACCGATTTGGACCACCACCGTGGCGCACATAAGACGTCCGGAGACCAGACTGCCGAGTTTATCAACATATCTTGGACTTTTTGTGTGTTTATTGCTCTTTCTTCTGGCCCTGGTGATTGTGATGCTTTACCGGATGAAACACACGATCGCCCCGTTACCGTCAGATGTGGAGAGCGCGGGGCAAACGGAGATGTTTCCCGAGGTAGAGTTGCGCGCGATCTGATGATGTGGCTCCAGACAGTGGCGTAGCGTCTGTGTATGCAGGGTATGCAGTTGCACATGGGCCAGGGGGTGTAAAGGGGGCCCGTGAATGCCTGCGGGGAAGAGCATTTATCGCTTAAAATGTGCTTTAGGGATAACTGAATGATGGCTGGCTGGATGGTTGGATAGATAGATACTGTAGCCTATAAAGTATATCATTGACTGATATTAATACATCTGCTTTGGGTGCGAGAGGTCCCGTGTTCTAACCGCGTGATCTATACCAAGGGGGGCCCGGGAATGCTCGTTGCATACGGGCCTGTACCACACAAGTTACGCCACTAGATGCCTTTTAAATATACAATAAATAACTGTTTACAGTCGACATTGGTTACGCACATATTTTGTTTATTTTTCACGTGCTTTTGTCAGTTGAAAAATCAATTGGTTTATCGTTTACCGACGATGTTACATATATCGCCATGTTGTTTTGATCGCTGGATAAACGCATTACGTTACGAAGTTTAGAACTTATTCACAGCAGCGCCATCTTTGTTTTTTGACAGGAATGACGATGAGGCTGTGAGGGACTTATAAATATTTCAGAAGTATTCAATAGGTTGTACAGTTGTTTTAGGATAATTCCAATGACGAAACGTTAAAAAAAGATCTTTCCATGAAATTTCAGTTGACAAAGAAACTCCAGACAACATGAGGTGGAAAATCAGTGGTGATCTAGGAGCTTTGATAGTTTTATACACTGCATGTCATTGAATAGACTGTATGTCTATCCCTCACAGCCTCATGTTCATTCCCTTCAAAAATCAAAGATAGCGCTACTGTGAATAAGGTCCTGAAATACTTTAATGGAAAACACTGAGATGATAAACAGTAGTGGCTATGACGTACAGTAGCCTATAATTACTATACCCACACCATTATGAATGTTTAATGGTAAACATGGTTTCTTTACAGTGTTATAAACTCGCAGTCGAAATTTCAACAGCCGATAAGAGTTTTTCAGTAATCACGATGCTGATACCAATATCTTCAGAACTGGATGACTGATATTATACCAATAAGAAACCTTATATGATGCCTATGCCTATAGTACTTAGTATAGTGTAGTAATTTAATGTTAGTTAGTGATATATGCACAAAACCAGTTGAACATTTGTACACAATAATTAAAATTTCCTGACAAAAAATGTGAAACAATTTTTTTTACATAATTCATTGACAAGGTGGATTTTGGACCTGATACTCTTATGTTAATCGGCCAAGCAGGCACAGCTATCACTCAATGCTGATCATTTCAAAATGGCCAAACACTGGCCAATTACCTGGTTTAAAAAACTTATTAAACCAGCCTACGGTGGTTTGCTGGTCTCCCAGTATTGCCATTTGTCAGTTTTGATGATTTTAGAGGGGCTGTGGGCACTTGTGAGCTGGTCAAGCTTAGAACTAGCTAAACCAGCTATGCACCAGTTGGCCAGGCTTAGAGACCAGCTTAAACCTGTCTAAGGTGGTGTTAGCTGGTATAATCTTAGCTGGGGTTTTATTTTGAGAAGAGCATAACCAGCCCTGCCAGTATATCTTTTTTATATGTCTTTTACAATATTACAGTAAATGGGTGTTTTTAGACCATTTTCTTTTAAGTGCTTTTGGATGGGTATAATATATTTGTTCAGATACAAATTATCACCCAGCTATTACAGACAAACTAAAGGTGCAAATATGAAATGTAGAGATTTGTATTGTTTCAGATTTGGCTATATTAATAATTACCTAACACAATGAGAGCAGTATGATAATCGTCTGAATTGAACAGGGAGATACTGTATGTGTAATGCTCCATAAAAGAGTGCTGTGGCAGGATTGTAAGAATGTTAATGTGCGAAACAGACCAGGTAAAGGAGCTCAAATGTCCCCTGGCAACAAACTTAATGATGCTCATTACTGGCCCACCTCCTGGAGCATTTTAGCTCCAATATAGAATCACTACTGTGTTAGTTGAATTGAGCTGATTCAAGATGACTATTGCTGCTACTCTTTTCAATGCAAGGATAGGTTGGAAAACTGGTCCAAAATCAATTCGAGACTCTGCTCACAGAACATTAGCTAGGAAGCATCATTGCGTGGTGGCACACAAGGGGCTTATTAAGCTATTATTTCCAACCTCCTACGTTTCTTACACAATTGTGGTTTTGTATCGTTTATATGATCAGTCTCTCAGAGCAAGAGAATACTTCCTAGGTTATACATGTGAAAACATGCACTATAAAAATGTTTTGTCAGGTAAGCTCAGTGTGATTCATATTATTATTATCTTTTATTATATTATGTTGAATGACTGAATCAGCCTGACTTTGGGGTTGCTGCAACAATTGTAATTTTTAAATTCAACATAAAACAGCATTCACAACCAATTTTATTTCAGTAATCTAAAATATTTCCATGTGAAACTGGATTTTCAGTAAGATAAAAATAGGGCAGGATTACTAATTTTATCAAATTAATTTATTGGATCATGAAAAGGGGGCTTTACATATAGGAATCGAGCCAGGTGATTGGAGAAAATGGGTTGAAAAATAAGCGGGCTTGGTGACATCAGCTGAAACGGAAAGTCGTTTGAGAGACGATCCGTCATTTACTCATCTTCGTGTTGTTTCAATCCCATTTGACTTTCTTTCCTCGGTAGAAAACTAAACGAAATTTTAGGCAGAATGTTAGTGACTGGCAGTCAATGTTGGGAGGGTTACTCAAAAAAGTAATCCACTACAAATTACTTCTCTAAAAATTGTAATCAGATACTTTACTGATTATTTAATTCAAAACGTAATCACATTACGGATTACTTTACTTTTAAGTTACTTTTTATTTTTCCACTCAATTCAAAATAATGTCTACACTTCCTTGTTTTTCATTGTCGTACATCCTTTAGCTGTCACAGAAACAAATAGACATACATCTGAAAATATTAATTCATATTTTAAATGTATTATATAATATTATTTTAGAAATATGTGTAACCCAAGTAATGTATGTACCTTAATTGAAAGTCAGTAACTGTAATCTGATTACAAGAATTTAAAATATAATGCATTACACTACTTTTTGCTGTCTAGAAAGTAACTGGATTACAGTAACTAGTAGATTACACCCATTCACTTACATTGTATGCAAAAAAACAGCATTAACATTCTTCAAAATGTTTCCTTTTGTGTTAGAGGTAGACCAGTATAACGGTTTTACAGATTAATCAGTGCCGATAGTTTCTTTTTTTAAACTATTGGTTATAGGAAAAAATCTATGCCAGTAGTTGCCGATAGTTCAGATTATTCCTCCGTGTTCCTCTGTGGCCGGCGCTGGAGGATTCTAGAGTTAGAACATCTTGTTTCTACAGTTTAAAAGCGGACTCTTAACCTTATTCCTCATTACACATTATCAGATGAAATACATATTTACAAAACCCTTTATCTGGTGAATATGTAGGCTATAAAAAGCTTAATAACAGAGCCAAGTTGTAATCATTTTTAAATAAGAGTCTCCGGTGTGTTTAAAGTGTTTTATAGTTAAAAGTCCTGCGTTATGTACCCAATTTTCATTCTTTTCTGGTTAGTATTGGGATTTTAATTGCACAATAAACTGCCTCTGGGATTTTATGAATTTTGTAATAATTTTGTAAACTCTTATTACCTCTGTCTTTTTCCGTCATAGTAAGGAAAGTCTAAGAAAATCTTTGTAAATTCTATAAATTAAATGTTAAAACTGTTGGCCAATTAATCGGTTATCAGCCCTATCCACCACCTTTGTTATCGGTATCAGCAAAATCAGCTATCGGAGGGGTTGTGAGGGTTACATTTGAAATATATTCCACTACAGATTACAGAATACATGCTGTAAAATGTCATTTGTAACGTATTCCGTTAGATTACTCAAGGTCAGTAACGTATTCTAAATACTTTGGATTACTTCTTCAGCACTGGTAGATTTTTTCACTTGTTTTGACTATAAAAACTCTGCCAGTACAGTAAGACAAAATACACATGTTAAAAATACATTCTCTGAAAAACCTAAATATCTTATGCAGTGTTGTTTCTAAAACAAGATAAATCAAATTGATCTTGTTTTAAGGATTTTTAGATATTTTTACAGGAAAACAATACAAAAATGTATATCAAGAATATGATTTTTGCCCTAATATCAAAGATCTTACTAGAAAAAAAGAAATTATGATTCAACGTGAATTTTCGTGATAAAAAAATATGATCGTGCCTGGTAACACGTGCATGTAAAATGGCTAGAAATAACATTTTAGCTTAGTGTAAAGCTGACAATTTACACAAGGTTTATTTCTATTTCTTCTGCTCCAAACTTACTTCAAACTTACTTCTCTGTCTGCTCGTATGAATGTAACACATCATAAGAAAGTGTTTCACCGCTGTTCAAATGCACTTTGGATCACATCATTTATATGTATAAATGTTTTCCATCTGAAAGGACTAAATATTAAATGAAACAAATGACAATAAAATGCAAAGTAATCTCTTCAGTAATCAAAACACTTTTTGAATGTAACTGTATTCTAATTACCAATGATTTAAATTGTAACTTTAGTGGAATACAGTTACTTATATTTTGTATTTTAAATACGTAATCCAGTTACATGTATTCCGTTACTCCGTAACCCTGACTATCGGTTAACCTCTAATAGGGGTTTGAAACAACATGAGGGTAAGCAAATGACAGAATTTTCATTTTTAATTAAACCAACCTTTAAGGTTTTAACCAAACATTGCACAGCATCAACTGTTTTCAATCTTTTCTCCAAGCACCAATGTATGTAATAAGGTTGTGTGCCCAGAATTCAGTTAGCAAACAGTGGCAAATCTGATACTGTTTGTTTACCACCATTCTACAACCAAAATACTAAATCTGAGCGGCATAAGCAACACAGCGGTAAATCCCTGTATCTTATTGAATCCTCTGCGTCTTATGTGCTAATTAAATGTTTAATTAAGACGAGCCTGTGTGAGATTAATATTCAAACAAGCGTGTTGTTCTAGGAGAGTGGTTGCCGTGTGTTTGTAGAGGGGGATAAGTGGTTCTGAGCTAATAGAACTGCCCTCAGCGCTCTCTAGAGCATGAAAGCTAATTGATTGAGAGTGTGCCTGGTTTAGTATCCCTCTTTTTCCTTTCTCAGGATGGGAGCGAGGGATCCATTCAATCTGCTGACTGATCTCATCCACCCATTATTTGCCAGAAATTCATGATGAAGGTCTGTTTTTTTTTTTGTTGTTGTTTTTTTTTTTTTTTTTGCTGGAGAGAATATTTACATGTAAAAACAACAAACATGCTGTTATTGGAGTTTTATTTATTTAATATCTCTGAAATATGAAAAAGATCAGGGAGAAAGTGCTACATTGGCTACTTGAAAAGTATTTGAATAGGCTACTTAAGCCATACATAATGTATGAATGCCATTGCGTTAAATAACAAAATATAACTAAGTGGTGTCTGCAAACAAATGACCTTTTCTCAGCACATACTTCACTTTTCTGAACTGTTTTTGCAATTAATTTGAACCAACTGGTGTCAAGGCAATGCAAGGTAGCAGAGTATTTCATCACATTAATACAGGTACGGACATGTTGCACTAACGCTTGACAAACAAAAAGTGTCCAAATACTTTTTATCTTTATTATTATTAGTAGTAGTATTATTTACAGTGTATCTATTAAACCTAACAACAACCTAACAACACACAACCTAACAACACACACTGAAACCTAACAACACCCTGCTTTTGTGAAAAAGTTGGATTGAAAAGTGTGATTTTGCTATATTTCTAATAAATCCACTTGGTTTGATATTTAATCTTTAGACTAGTGCAATGACATTCATAAATATTTAAGCATGGCTTTGGTGTCCAGACATTATTTGGGGCCACTTAAGGTAGCAATGGCACATTTTCACATTTCACTGTTCTGTTGACACTGTTTTTATTGGAGTATGTGAATATACTCTGAATGGTGCCATAAACAAAAACATCCAGTGAGCGGCAGTTCTGTGGACAGAAATGCCTTGTTGATGAGAGAGGTCAACAGAGGATGGCCAGACTGGTTCGAACTGACAAAGTCTACAGTAACTCAGATAACTGCTCTTTACAATTGTGAGAAGAATATCATCTCAGAATGTTATTCTGAGATGCGGGTTGGCGCTATTTTGGCAGCACGAGGGGGACCTACACAATATTAGGCAGGTGGTTTTAATGTTGTGGCTGATCGGTGTAAGTGTGAACTGTATGTATTAGGAGATAGACAGATATATCGGTTTTACCGATTAATCATTGCGGATAGTTGCTTTTTTGAACTATCGGTTATCAGAAAAAGTCTATGATGATAGTTTTTTTTTTGGTTCTACAGTATAACAGTGGCTTTATATATATACAGTTGTGCTCAAAAGTTTGCATACCCTGGCAGAAATTGTGAAATTTTGGCATTGATTTTGAAAATATGACTGATCATGCAAAAAAACTGTCTTTTATTTAAGGATAGTGATTTATATGAAGCCATTTATTATCACATAGTTGTTTGACTCCTTTTTAAATCATAATGATAACAGAAATCACCCAAATGGCCCTGATCAAAAGTTTACATACTCTTGAATGTTTGGCCTTGTTTCACAAGGTGACACACACAGGTTTAAATGGCAATTAAAGGTTAATTTCCCACATCTGTGGCTTTTTAAATTGCAATTAGTGCCTGTGTATAAACAGTCAATGAGTTTGTTAGCTCTCACGTGGATGCACTGAGCAGGCTAGATACAGAGCCATGGGGAGCAGAACTGTCAAAAGACCTGCGTAACAAGGTAATGGAACTTTATAAAGATGGAAAAGGATATAAAAAGATATCAAAAGCCTTGAAAATGCTAGTCAGTACTGTTCAATCACGTTTTAAGAAGTGGAAAATTCGGGGATCTCTTGATACCAAGCCATGGTCAGGTAGACCAACAAAGATTTCAGCCACAACTGCCAGAAGAATTGTTCGGGATACAAAGAAAAACCCACAGGTAACCGCAGGAGAAATACAGGCTGCTCTGGAAAAAGACGGTGTGGTTGTTTCAAGGAGCGCAATATGATGATACTTGAACAAAAATGAGCTGCATGGTCGAGTTGCCAGAAAGAAGCCTTTACTGCGCCAATGCCACAAAAAAGCCCGGTTACAATATGCCCGACAACACCTTGACACGCCTCACATCTTCTGGCACACTGTAATTTGGAGTGACGAGACCAAAATAGAGCTTTATGGTCACAACCATAAGCACTATGTTTGGAGAGGGGTCAACAAGGCCTATAGTGAAAAGAATACCATCCCCACTGTGAAGTATTGTGGTGGCTCACTGATGTTTTGGGGGTGTGTGAGCTCTAAAGGCATGGGGAATCTTGTGAAAATTTATGGGAAGATGAATGCAGCATGTTATCAGAAAATACTGGCAGACAATTTGCATTTTTCTGCATTAAAGCTGCGCATGGGACGCTCTTGGACTTTCCAGCATGACAATGACCCTAAGCACAAGGCCAAGTTGACCCTCCAGTGGTTACAGCAGAAAAAGGTGAAGGTTCTGGAGTGGCCATCACAGTCTCCTGACCTTAATATCATCGAGCCGCTCTGGGGAGATCTCAAACGTGCGGTTCATGCAAGACGGCCAAAGACTCTGCATGACCTGGAGGCATTTTACCAAAATGAATGGGCAGCTATACCACATTGCAAGGATTTGGGGCCTCATAGACAACAAAAGACTGAAATGATTTTCATTACAAAAGACTGCACGCTGTCATTGATGCTAAAGGGGGCAGTACACAGTATTAAGAACTAAGGGTATGCACACTTTTGAACAGGGGTCATTTCATTTTTTTCATTGTTGCCATGTTTTGTTTTATGATTGTGCCATTCTGTTATAACATACAGTTGAATATGAATCCCATAAGAAATAAAATAAATGTGTTTTGCCTGTTCACTCATGTTTTCTTTAAAAATGGTACATATATTACCTGTTCTCCAAGGGTATGCAAACTTTTGAGCACAATTGTGTGTGTGTGTGTGTATATATATCATTAATCTGGTAAATAAATAAGCTATAAAATCTTTAAGCTGCACTATGTAAGATTTTTTGGTTAAAAATGAACAAATTGCCATTATTGATTGAGTACATAAGCAATCAGTGATGAAAACAATGTCCTACTTTACCCCTATTCACTACGGTAAGCCTATAAAAAATATTTGTATTTCGAGCTGTCAGGTTCGATTTGGCACGAAATCGCTGGCTTATGACGTTCATCCTTATATAATTACATCATGTCCGTGAACATAGGAAAGAAGAGCCGGCTGTCTGGTTCCCATGTAAACAGTAGATGGCGGTAAGCACTGTTTTAGTTTGCAAGTAACCGTTAAAAAGAAGACAGAAACTACAGTTCAGGTAGTCACACTCACACAGTTCTGAACAGCATCGCAACAGTCTGGATGGATGTTTATCTGTTATCTGTTTGGCAAAGCTGTTTACCTGCTATAATGCTTGGATATGTTGTCTGGTTGGGTTGTTTAAGCTTATATTGCTTAACATGCTTTTATGAATTGAATATTACTCATGTGTTAACCAATCACATGTCCAGTGAAGTTGCTGTGACATGTTTACTATGTATGACTTCTGAAATTGACTTCTTGTAACTGTTATATTGAATTTTTAAGCATATTATTTGAATGTTTAATAAAGTATATTTTATTCCCATCATTATTGAATCCTCGTTTTATGTTTTTAGTTTACTGTGTTATTGTGTGCATTCATAGAAATACTATTGTGGTGTTACGGTTCACTTGCATTATCAACTGATGCTGTACAATATAATAAAAAACAATAAAGTCTTCCATTGAACTCGTATCAGCCATATCACTAGTATCACCTCTTAAATTGATAAGTGCAGTACAATACAAACATTAATAGTAGATGAAACACTCGAAAAATTATATTAAAATATACTGGTAACTGGTGATGGTTGAGTCCCCTGTTCTCTATGTAAAAGCACTTTGAATGTAGTATCAGAAAAGTGCTATAAGTGTAAAATTCATTCATTTAAAATATGTGAATACAAGTGTTGTTGATCTTCATCAAAGGAAGTAATATTTCAGTTTTAAATGTTTAATTGTTAACATTACATCAACATGAAATTAGCATGTTATGACTCCGGCACTGAAAATCTCCACGATCACACACAGGCAAAGCTCAAATCATGAGATTGATCCGCCAGAAGAGTAGTGCCGAAACACGACTCACGTTTAGTGTTCTTCCGCAAACTGCTTGCAATTTTAAGTTTCAACCACAGATGTCGCTAGAGAGCACAAAGTTACGTAGTGCAGCTTTAATGTGGTAGATACTTAAATAAAGAGCATTTTAATGAAATGCAAACTTTTGGAGAAATTAAAGAGAAATTAAATCTCTTTAATTTCAAAATAAGAGTCCCAAACTAAGTAAGAGTATTTCGGCTTGTTTATTGTTAAAAGTCCCACTTTATGCAACAAATTTTGTTTTTTCTTCTGGTTAATACTGGGAATTTGGTTGCACAATAAACTGCATAGGGCTCTTTTTTTTTTTCATTTTGGACTCTTGTAGCCTCTATGTCTGTTCCTGTCATAGTAAAGAAATACTAAAATTTTTTTACTTTTACATTCTATAAATCGATCTTGACAACTATTGTCCAATTAATCAGTTCTTGGCTTTTTTCACACGAGAAAGAGAGATTGTAATATTCTTCACTGTAAACCATATGTTCTTTCTATAATCATAGATGTGTAGATTGAGTCTTCAGATTATTTTTTTTTATTCATTTGCAAATGAAAACCTTTCCTCATTCTATGTTTGAAGAGCTTTTGAAATCATTGTTATAAATTTGATCTATGCTGTGTCAAAGCTATACTGAAGAACTGTATTATTGGTGTGGAAGAGTATGATCTGTAGACATAACATACTTTACGCAAATATGTGAATGCAAACGCTTCTAGCTACGCGAGCATAATTTTAACATTGCTAAATCAGTGCTCACGCATGCCACCTTCTACAATATCTTATTTCACCTATTATGACAAGTCGTAGTTGACTAAATCGTTGGCTCGTACAAAATCATTCGACTTTTACTCCTATAGAGAAAAATAAAGGAACCTATAAATTATGTTATTACTTTTTTTTTTTTTAAGTTTAACCCCTAACCCAAACCCCAAACCTAAACCTAACCATAAATTCTAAATAAACCCTAAATCCATCCATGATTGTAATAGGAAAATAACTTTTGTGTACCATGGAAGAAAGAAATCATCGGGGTTTAGAACGAGACAACATTAGTCATTTGCATAAATAAATATGGAATGAGTAACCAAATGTGTTCACAGATGTTTTCTTTCTTAAAAAAAAAAGAAGTGATGGATAGGAGGCTAGCTAAAATTCAATGCCAATTTTTTATCGATTTTAAATTTGGTTTGTTGATTGGTTGGTCTGTATAGGAATAAAAGTCATCCTTTTTCACACGATCCAAAGTCATATCCTACGTTTTCGCCATCTGGTATGAATTATTACGAGTTGTCATGAAACTATGTTGACTAGCGCACACACTCTTCAACTATTGACGTGTTTATTATTGCTAGCTACCAGAATAGTAAGACATGAATATCCAGATGTTCTTATATTTATAATTTTTTTTAACATCTTTTTCATAAAGGGACTGCGCAAACATGATTGGCCAAACTTTCACATTTGCGTTTCCGCAGAGTATGTTTCTGGTCTTACAGTGACAATCTGTTACAGAGGATAGTTTTCATCTAATTTTCATTTTGTTACAATACTTTATAATTCAACTATGTTTATTTTATTGAAAATGTTATTATGTGAAATTATGTTTTATATTCTAATCTTTTCTTTCCCATTTTTATCTCCTGGTGTTCTAATTGTTACTGTTCTTTGCTGTATTTAGATTTTTATGGTCATGTTAAACTTTATATTTTCCAACTGCCTCTGTTTTAGTTTTGTTTTGGTTTAAATTCTAGTATCTCTGCCTATCTCTGTATATATACAGCACATTGTGTCTTCTCATGCCAAGTTTGAATATGTGCAAGCATGAATGAGATTTTAGCGCTATGGCGAATGGCAAGATTGTCAGTGAATAACGACTTAAATTTCAGTCTATTCCTCACACAAACCTATTGAATGGCTTCAGAAGATTTGTAATATAGTGCACAAGTTGTATGGATTACTATAATGATGCTTTTTGACAGCCCCTGCAGGCCACAGTATGCTTTCATTGTGTGGAAAAGAGCAGCGTCAACATTCTGCTATACATCTCCTTTTGTGTTCTACAGAAGAAACAAAGTCATATTGAGTTGGAACGACATGAGGGTGAGTAAAAGATGACAGAATGTTCATTTTTGGGTGAACAATCCTTTGAATTGACAAGCATTGGTTGTCTTTGTGTTGAATGTACACTGGACAGGGTTTAATTTGCATTATTGCCGTGTCTCCAGACATTTGTCCTCGGATTATGTTAAATCCCTGGGTTGATGGAGGAGACATTCCTCAATTTCTTGTCTCTTTCTGAAATTGTTGTAATTCACAGAGCAACTGAATGTTCACCCCTGTCAACTAGGCAAATAACATGCCGGGTGAATCAATCTCTAAGCGGTATACCTGCTTGTTCAGTGTCACTGATTACATTGCCTCAGTTATCTACTGGCACAGATGGCCCTGAGTATATGAGACTCCAGTGAGTGTTTACTACAGGCTTTCTGCACTTTCTGATTCACATTGTACCAGCCGAAATGCTCATTAATATGCCATTTCCTGTGGTGAGAGGTTGTTAACATGCTTAATTATAATGTAAAACATTTTCTTGGTTTTGCAGTTAGTCAACACTTTGTACCCAATAGATCCCACTTGCTTAAAACCAGTTTATGATCTCAACTACTCAGTTTTCCCAGTAGGAAACACATCTGTCAAATTGCCATCAACTTTAATGGGTACATTTCTGAGAATTTTGAAATTCTATTAAGCACTTGCCTGAAGCACTAAAATTCCTGAGGGATGACATGGTGGAGGTGCAAGGATACTTGTTGAATTAAAAATATACAGGGATTTGAGAATTCTGTAGAATTTGGTATGTTTCCTGTTTGCTTCAGTGACAACATGCACTTGATCAGGCAAGATGGACTCCAAATGCAGAACCTGATGATCCATGTTATCCTATAGCATGATTTGATAACGTTCCAAAGAATTCTTATGATGTTACTAATTACTTCATTCAAATGCTACATTTGATTAGTGACCTAGAAATACTTTAAAATCTTAAATATTATTTATTCATTTACATCATCACTTATTATTTATTTTAATAAACAAATCTTTCTGTTTATTTCTAGGCTTAAATGGAATTTTAAATACCAGATTTTCAATGTGGACTCTAAAAAAAAATAACCTAAATTGGTTACTTGTCAAGTTACCTGACACTTTTTTTAAAGAAACTTACAGTACATATATACACTTATGAGCCAAAACATTATGACCACTCACAGGTGAAGCAAATAACGTTGATCAAATCCTAACAAGGCCACATGTCAAGGTCTGGGTAGATTAGATGGTAAGCAAACAATCAGTTCTCATAGTCAACGTATTGAATGCAGGAGAAATGGGCAGGAGTAAAGACCTGAGCTACTTTGACATTGGCCAAATTGTTATGGCCAGATAACTGGGTCAGAGCATCTCTGAAATGGCAAGGCTTTTGGGGTGCTCCCGGTCAGCAGTGGCGTGTACCTACCAACAGTGGTCCGAGGAGGGACAAACCACAAACTGGCGACAGGGTGTTGGGCACCCAAGGCTCAACGATGTGCGAGGGCAACGAAGGCTATCCCGTCTGATCCAAACTGACAGAAAGTCTACTGTGGGACAAGTCACAGAAAATGTTAATAATGGTTACGGGAGGAATGTGTCAGAACACACAGTGCATCGCACCCTGCTGCAAATGGGGCTGCATAGCCGCAGACTGGTCAGAGTGCTCATGATGATCCCTGTCCACCATTGAAAGCGCCTACAATGGGCACGTGAGAGTCGGAACTGGACCTTTGAGCAGTGGAAGAAGGTCACCTGGTCCGATGAGTCCCGTTTTCTTTTATATCACATGGACGGCCATCTACATGTATGCCGTTTACCTGGGGAAGTGATGGCACCAGGATGCAGTGTGGGAAGACGACAAGCCAGTGGAGGGAGAGTGATGCTCTGGGCAATGTTCTGCTGGGAAATCCTGGGTCTCCCAATTCATGTGGACGTCAATTTGACACGTGCCACCTACAGTGTAAAACATTTTAGTGTGAGTTTACAGTAAATTCCTGGCTACTAGTTGCATGACTTTCACAATATATTTTACAGTAGTATTTCTACAATTTATTACAAATAAAATACAACTGTATATTGTAACTTCACAGTGAACAGGACTAAGAAATTACTGTAATGTAGCAATGCAGTGTTGTATAATCAAAATTTTTTTTTTATATATAGTGTTGGTTAATTGTCACCATTCATTGTTGAGATTTGTATGCTAAGTGTCGATATCTTGTGTGCCTGATTGACAACTCACTTGACAAAAAGTTAATGAGCGATAAAACTATCCATATTATAGCCTAGCTTTGCAAACATCCCTTCCTCATTGTTCATTTAAAATGATACTATTTCTTTACTTTTAAATGCATCATATGGTGTAGTATATAAATCATGGGCTGACATACAGTCAACCACTATTTTTTCCATATATTACAGTATAATAAATTGTGTTCAAACACAATTGGGAGAAATTTAATTAGAAATTAATAAGATAAGGTCCCACCCAAAGGGAACACTAAACACCATAAAGATGACTTCAAACGAAACTCTATTTTCCCATAATGCAGTGCGATATTCAAATTTCCTTTTTCACAGTAATTTGTTGTGCTGTGACAGAAAATGACCTAGCCTGCATTGATTTTACAGTAAAATATTGAAAACAGTGAAATCCTGGCAATTTTTTACAGTGTACCTAAACATCATTGCAGACCAGGTACACCCCTTCATGGCAATGGTATTCCCAGATGGCAGTGGCCTCTTTCAGCAGTATAATGCGCCCTGCCACACTGTACACATTGTTCGGGAATGGTTTGAGGGACAGTTTTATCACAGTTTTACATGATAAAGAGTTCAAGGTGTTGCCCTTGCCTCCAAAATCCCCAGATCTCAGTCTGATTGAGCATCTGTGGGATGTGCTGGATCAACAAGTCTGATCCACAGCAGATCCACCACGCAATTTACAGGACTTGAAGGATCTGCTAAAAATGTCTTGGTGCCAGATACCACAGGACACCTTCAGGGGTCTTTTAGAGTCCATGCCTCAGTTGGTCGGCGCTGTTTTGGCAGCACACATAGACCCTACAGCATATTAGGCAGGTGGTCATAATGTTTTGGCCCATCGGTAAGTAGACATAATTAATTTTCTTGATGTGAAATTAAAATGTTAGCTCTAATCAAATACTTTGTGTAGTGAAAACCTAAATAAATTGAGTTAACATTACTTAAATTTGATATGTTCATATAACTCTTTTGTACCTTGCAGCTTGTTGTTAACTAGAAACACACATTTTAGCATAGTATATATATATCCTATTACTGTATGACAACTGTAGTGCTGCTGAGGGTTTACAGATATCCAATCAATCGTTATAATGCTTATCCCTCAATATATGCTTCATGAGAAAAGCAATACTCACTGCTGTTGTAGTAGTTGCATACCCAACCTCAACCTAACCATTTGCTCCACTCTTCTCCACAATGGTAACCTCCAAAAAAATCCAACATGACAAAACCACCCTAAATCCCAACATAAAAGAACATTAAACACTAACAAGTCTCCTACTTGTTTCATTTTGCCTAAATACATTGAAATAATGCTTAATTTTAAATGCAATTATTCACATAGTCCCAACCCAATTGGAATAAGTTAACAGATGGATTGTACACAATAAAATTAAGCTGAGACCAATGCTAAAGTAGTGTTGCATTATCTAATTTTAAATAAGTTAATTGAGCAAGCAGTAAAAATCACGCTGAGTGAACACCATCTGTTAGAAGTCTGAATCCATTAGAACATTTCATAGTAATGTGATCATATCACTTTTTGACGTCTGTGTTGAATATCACTTGGACTTTATGCAATATAATTATGTTCTTATCTCAAACATAAAAGTGAAGTTTTTTAGAGTACTGTTTTAGTATTTTCAATAAAGCTGCTTTCCTTCTTTCAGAGTACTTTTGAAAAATAAAGGTAACAATCTGGCAAAGAGGGGATGCACACCTACAGTTTCAAAGGCTGTAAATTCAAATCTCATGGAGGACTGGAAGTGTCACTTAGATAAATTAAGGAATTGATTATTAATTCAAAAATAAATAAATCAGTTTTTAAAACTGACAATTAAAAAGACATTTTAAATAGTGTTAAATAATTAAGTAATGTTTATATTGATGTTAATAATGTAATTAAATGTAATTCATTTTAATTGTAATTAAATAAAAAAATAATAATAATAATAAATCATTTTAAATGCAACCTAACAATTATTCTTGAAAACATTTGCCAGATCCATTATGTTATTAGAGATATTTCATAAAAACAAAAGCACTTTAATTTGGTTTACAGTGACTTCAATGCTGCTGCTGAATATCACAGAAAATAATTAATAAATAAATAATACTGTAAATTAAATGTTATTTTTTTTACAAACTGACGAACAAGTCGAAATTATTTTCTGTGGTAATCAATGGTATGCCACAGATGCTGTAGAGCTTAAGTTGTTTTGAACCTGGAACATTCCTGAATCAGTGCATTCCATTCCCTTTTCATTCACTTTGATTTCATGCTATATTCTTCTACACGCGGACCTTAAACACATAACAACAGATTCATACGCCTTGGAAATACATTTGGACCAACTCCACTTAATCTTAGTCTTTTGTAGTCTGGCGTTGACACCAGTAATTACGACTCACATTACAAAGAGTAAAATGTAGACATGCCCTAAAGCATGAAATAACCTTGTAGTGTTATCTCAGTAAGGACGGGTTAAATGGCTGTTTTAAAGGGACAGTTCACTCAGAAAGGAAAATTCTATCATAATTTACTCACACAAGTTTTTCTGTGGAACAAAGAATGAGAAGTTTAGAAGAATGTTCACGTTTTTCTGTCCCACACAATTAAATTGAATGGGGACAGATGCTCTCAAGCTCCAAAAATGCACCATAACAGTATCATAATACCTATCCACATGACTCATCCACTGTATTTTCAGTCTTCTAAACCATGAAATATGATAGCTTTGTGTGAAGAACAGACCGACATTTAACTTGTAATTCACTAAAAATCTAGCTTCAATATCTCATGCTCCTGCATGTTCAAACTTGGTATGTCGCGATCCGGTAGGCGGCAACCAATGATAGATTTTCAGCGAATAATGACTAAAAGATTCAAATTGAGCTGTCCAACCTAGTCTCATAGGATCATGTTACTAAGCCTACATTTTTGCAATGATTCTAAAATAATTTTATGTGCCTCATTGTACGTGTCGCTGCACTCTCCTGGTGAAATGAACTATAGAGGCACTACAACAATGACTTTTATTCATTTTCACACAAATCACAAGTAAAACAGCAGATTATCCGTTTATAAACACTTACTTTTCACACTTTTCCTCACACAATGCTATCTAACATCAATGACATCTAAACACTTTAACTACAGTGCATGACTTGAGCTAGATAACAGGGCTATCTAACATGTGAGTGAATAGTGGCCAGACCTTTGAAGCTCCAAAAATTACTTGAAGGCAGCATAAAAGTAATCCATACGACTCCAGTTTAATATATGTCTTCTGAAGTGATGCAATCACTTTGGGTGAGAAACAGATCAATATTTCAATCATTTTATACTATAAATCTCCACTTTCACTTTCACTTTGTGAATGTGAAAGAAAGTGAGTGGACTTAAATATTGATCTGTTTCACACCCACACCTATCATATCACTTCAGAAGACATGGATTAAACCAATGGAGTCGTATGGATTCCTTTTTTTTTTGCTGCCTTTGTGTGGTTTTTGAAGCTTGAAAACGCTGGTCACCATTCACTTGCATTGTATGAACCTACAGAGCTGAAATATTCTTCTGAAAATCTTCGTTTATGTTCAGCAGAAGAAAGAAAGTCATACACATCTGGGATGACATAAGGGTGTGTAAGTGATTATAGAATTTTCATTTTTGGGTGAACTATCCCTTTAAAGCTGAAGTATGTCGTTTCTGCACCACCAAAGGGAATTGCAAAAATAAACATTGTTTTCAAAACAGCTTTCTGAATACACCCCCTTCTGCCGTTGATCAAACAAACAGATAGTCCCACCCCCAACCTACACCATTGGTTGAGTCAATGTTATTGTCTCTCGAGACCAGTCAAAAAACAAAACAAAACAACAACAACAAAAAAACAGGAATTTTCATAGCGACACAGAGACACAGTGTTAACAGTTTTCAAGAAAATCAACCTACGAATGGCTTACTTATAAGTTGTCTCTGCATATTAAGCTGGGATAGGAGGAAGCATTTTAACACTGAAAAAGTTACATACTTCAGTTTTAATGTCCAAAAAACATAGTATTGTCATACCATTTATACTGTGGTATAAATAAATGTAATCAATTATAATGAAATTGTTCTCAAAATTCTGAGAATATGTGAAGTTCTTCGTCTGAGATGGTAACGGGAAAAAAATCGCCTCAAGTAAATACTATAAATAAAGGTTTGAAGTGCACTAAGGATCTGATTGTGACAGAAATTCAACCTGAATGTGGATAGCTGACAGATAATATTTAACTTTACACATTAACATAAATGTAAATGTTGAAAAGGAAAATGCATATTTTCGGGATTGTAACAGGTCACCATTTCTTTTAAGTTTCTCACCATTTTGAATCACCTTAAAACTGCATGCACTCTTCTTGTCGTCATGCCAACTGAGGACCCTATACTCCGCATATTGCACTACCAATTTTGTCCACAAGGGGTCATGTGTGATTCACAGTTGTGAGGCGAAATCTTGAGCGCTCCACTCGACGGAAACTCCTCACATCTCAAGTCTCTTTAATAAAGCGTTTTTGACTGAATTAATGAAAGAACGTTTAATATGCTGACTTTTATTTCTTGGAACGATTGGATTCGATGCTTTGCTAAAATGTACAATGATATTTACAACTCTCCCGTTCACAGCTCAAAGTATCTGTAACCTAACATGCAACATTTGCATTATGTAGAGACTAAAAGGGATAGTTCACCCAAAAATGAAAATTCTGTCATCATTTACTCACCCTCATGTTATTCCAAACCCGACTTACTTTATTCTGCAGGACACAAAAGACATATTTTACTATTTTCTGTACAATAAAAGTGGATGGTAATATAACCTAGTGCTTTTTGTTGTTGTTCTTTTAGTTTTCCTAAAAATAATGATTTAAATTTGAGTCTTTTCCTCACACAAATCTATCGTCTGGTATTAAAATATTTGCGTATAGCACATAAGTCTAATGGACTATTTTACAGTGCTTTTTGTTATCCTTGTTATCCACTGGTCAAAGTCCACTTCAGTTTGATGGAAAAGAGCAAAACGTCTCCTTTTGTGTTCCATAGAAGAACATGAGGGAGAGTAAACGATGACAGAATATTCATTTTTGGGTTAACTGTCCTTTAAACCACATCTTACATACAACCACAAACGTTATATGGCCAGGTTATGTTTGAACTATAAATGAATAAATGAATGGCCGTCTCAAATGACCCTGTGGTTCTTTTGATCTTGACTTTTTAAAGAGGCTACAAAACCGCAAACACTTTGTTTTTCAGCCATCCATGTCAACTTTTGTACAAGAGTTCAAAGTAACTTAATGACCGTGTCAGGTTTAGTTTCTGTGAAATTTCAATGCACAATGTTTGTCAGCTCACCTGTTACCTGTTTTGTAAGTGCTGTCATTACTACAGTATGTGATGCATGTATTTGTGTTTGTGTATATTTGCTTGACTTTCTACTGAAAGCAGAATGTCTAAAAGGACAATTCCTTTCCAGAGTACTTTGAAGTCTTTTTTTTAAATGACTTTGCACTTTCACTGTAGTGATGGGAAGATCAGATCATTTTACTGACTTGGATTTTGAGTCTCGTTCAGCAAAATGAAAGAATCTTTATTCAAGTCATTTCGTTCATTTGAGCAGAATTAAATTAAAATGTTACATTTTCAATAACCAAATCCCCCCCAACACGTCTACTTACACAAACTTTGATCATAGTCCCAATAAGGAAATTTTTTTAATGGAGCCAAGGACAAATTATGAGAAACAGAAAAATTAGTTCACCTCTGGATTGAATCTTCTTGTCCAAGTCGTTCGTTCTTTTGTCACGTGACAGCCCTGCATAGCGTATACGGCTGTCATAGCGTATACGGCTGTCACGTGACAAAAGAACGAACGGCTTGGACCAAAAGAGTTGAAAGGTGAACTTATCATTTCTGTTTCCTGTAAGTGGTTTTCACGTAACAAACGAACGGAAGTTAATGTAACTGTATTCTAATTACCAATGATTTAAATTGTAAATATAGTGGAATACAGTTACTTATATTTTGTATTTCAAATACGTAATCCCGTTACATGTATTCCGTTACTCCCCAACCCTGGCTACAGACATGTACGATACGTCTCAAACTGTGTGTGATCAGACAGAGATTATCTCCTAGCAGATGATAAAGCATGTGAAAAATCCGCTTAAACTTAGAATGAAAGAGGGAATTGAGCCATATCTACGGAAACAGGAAGTTTTCTTTTCTTTAGCTAAAATCGGTCTGTGCTGATCGAAATTCGAAACACTGCCGCCAGTGGCCAAAGAGGTAAGTGTTGTTGGGTGTATGGGTACGTTTGAGCTCCATTTTCCAGGTGAAATGTCCACAGAGGGTCGCCAAAAGCAAGATGTGAAGCGAGTACAGCTGTACAGGCTGTAATACAGTGAAGAGAAATGCATCATTTATAAACCGTACCGTCCAACCCAAACCCAAAACCTAACCATCAGAGGAGTAAAAATGTAACGTTAGAGGGAAAAATGCAACGTCCGAATCATACTTGTCACTGATTATGTGAATGCAATTACTTCTTGGTTTCAATGCAGGATCTGGTCGTCCACACGGATGCTATGTTACCGGAAGTATTGGAAAGAACATGCCTAATTCCTGTCTGATCATGTTGCCTATGGAGAATAGCATTGAGACTTGGGGGTGGCCTCTTTTGATTTGGTCCAGTAAGGAACCACCTAGCAACCACATAGCAATGCCCTGGAAACTACCCACCAAGAACACCCTAGCATCATGGCAGCAACTAATTTCTTTCTTTCGTTCTCTCTTTCTTTCTTTCTTTCTGCACGTCTGCACTGGAGCTTGAAATAAACCCTGGTAGTATTAGACAAAATGACAGTGGCCATGTGGTTTAGGCACCATACCGCTCTAATAACAAGCTAGCGTGAAGTTTTAAACACTCAATCAGTGTTTTCCACTATTCGCTTTCCACATTCTATGTTTATCCCTCCTTCGTCTGAGACATTTTTTATGTGTGTAAATCCCTGATGATTTGGCTCTTTTACTTTGGTATGTAAATTGAGATGAGTTACTCTAGATTTTAAAAGATTGTGTAATGCTAATGTGTGTGTTGATAAACTGCGCTGAGAGATTCACTGAGATATGCTAATTTTGCAGTTTTCTGTCACTACAGTATCTCTTTTCTCGCTCTGTGTGTGTGTGTGTGTGTGTGTGTGTGTGCGCACATTCAATTTTGTTTACACGTGGTCAAGGGCGTAGATTTGGCTTGAACTTTGAGGGGGTTGCAACGTGAAGCATTTACATGTTTCCATTGATCATGGTATAAATATTGGGGGGTTGTACTAGCTTGTTTTGATTATGGGGGGGTTACCTCCCCTCCATCCCCCTGGAATCTACGCCCCTGCTTGTGATAACCAGACCTGTGACTAGGCATAAAATCTTAACCACAATCCACATGCAATTTATTCTGACCAGGAACCAGCCACTTGGATGTAAAGCGACCAACCACAGTTTATTTTACTTTTATGTGCCGTTTAGGGCAGAGATAGATTATACCTCAATAATAGGCTGGCGCAGAAACAAAGTTCAATAATAAAACACCAAAAAAATAAAATATGTGTACAGTATATAGACTCTGTGATCCGAAATTCTGCCCATCCAAAAGTAATATTTACAGTTTTTTTCACAGATGTAACTTAGAAAACATAGAAGAACATACAACTCTTTTCTACCTGGTCTTAAAGAATTACGTTACTGTACCGATATTTTTGCAAAATTATTTTGACTTTTTTTGGGCTCATTGTAGTATCCCTGCAGTTTCCTGGTGAAATGAACACTTCATGATAATCATTGATCATTTTCACACGCAAATGAGCGTTGCAGCACACTTGCGGCAAATTGTCCATTGTTGCCAAAGGTTTGCTGGAGGTTCACCACTACCGGCGAAGAGCTACAGACGTCTGGCAAACATTTGCAGTGAATCAAAAGCTCATTTGCCTGTGAAAATAACAAGCGGAAAATTTGCTGCAAGTTTGCGGCTAGTTTAGATTTAAGTGCTAACCATGCTAATCATGCTAACCAGCCAAACCAAATCTTGATCACTAGTTAGTCGCAAGCGGTATTAGGGGGAGAAACATTATCATTTTAGAGAGCATTTATTAGTACTTTTTATATTATAATTAAAGTATGGCATACAGTTTTGATGAATAAATGTGCATCAAATAAAACAAGAGCTAAAAAGCCATGCATGACTATTAAAGCTGCTTAACACCTGCGTTAACAAAAGCAGTGAGAGTCTGAATGAGGGATGATTTCGTTTGCTGTGTTAATTGCCTTTAATGTAGCAGCTTTTATTCTGGGCTAAATTAGAGTCTCTCAGGCAGACCTGACATGCTTCAAAAGCAACAACACACACGCACATGTGCATGCACACGCACACACACACACACACACTCTCTCACTCTCTGGTAAAGCCTGTGGTAATGCCAGCCACACAGCAGGGCACAAAAGAGGGTGGGTTGGGCACTGTTCCTATTAATGCCACCACTGATTATAGCACATCAATGAGTCTGGAAAAAGATGCTTTACAGACACAATAAGACCATATATCATATAGGCTTAGTTTGCAAAAGAGATATAATGTACACAAAATTGCTGAAAAGAAAAGTTGTCGTGTGTAACTTTTTCTAGATTAAAATATTAATATGCCGAGACATACAGTATAAATAAGCCATTTGTAGGGTCAACCCCTACAAAATGAAAAGTAATTAATTTTGCAGATCCATTTGTAGCTATAGTGGCATTGAAATTTAAAGGGATAGTTCACCCAAAAATGAAATTCTTTCATCATTTACTCACCCTCATGCCATCCCAGATGTGTATGACTTTCCTTCTTCTGCTGAACACAAACAAATATTTTTAGCAGAATATTTCAGCTCTGTAGGTCCATACAATGCAAGTCAACAGGGTCCAAAACCTTGAAGCTCAAAAAGCACATAAAGGCAGCATAAAAGTAATCCATAAGACTCCAGTGGTTTAATCCATGTCTTCAGAAGCGATATGAAAGGTGTGGGTGAGAAACAGATCAATTTTTAAGTCTTTTTTTCCTATAAACTCTCCTCTCTGCCCAGTAGCTGGTGATATGCACGAAGAACGTGAATCATGAAAAACATATGAAGTTGCAAAATTCCTGTGACTTCTCTTCTAAAACAATTTTTTTTTCTGTATAAAACTCCAAATAAAGTTCTCTACAAATGCATATATCATGGCAAACATATTAAGGATTAGCACCCAGGCAGTTTATACAGTATATAATACAATATTTCCAAACTAAAGCAGTTCATGCAGCACTCTCTATCTCCTCCATCGACTTCCATTTAAACAGGTCTCCTTTTCGGCCATTCCAAGATGTCGGTACCATTGACGTATCCGAACCAGTCGAATGAGGTATCTACAAATGGATATGTATCGATATATCACTCTATCACTAATTATCGCTGTACCATGGTACCACCACAGTACTTTTTGTTAATTTAAACATCCTCACCTTCTCAAATTGACTTCTCCACATCAGCAAAAGAGAAAGCCACTATTGCATTTAGAATGAGAGAAAACAACGGTAACATTCACAACATATGAAACCAAAATTGCAAAAACACGCAAAACTGGCTTTGTGTTCTGTCAAGGTTTTCCCCTCATTATTAGTATGCTCTCTCTGACAGACTTTCATTCTGATCCACACAAAAGACACTTTGCTACCCGTAACCATGACAATGGAATGGCAGATAAAAGAAATCCAGGTCATGTCATTTTCATTAACCCTTCATTCCTTCCCTCTTCTAATTTTGTCATCATCTCCTCCCTCTCTTCTTGTCAATAGCCACCAACCACACCCCTACGTGTTTGACACTTTATTCTTAATAGATCAATAACAATATGCTGATAAAGACGTGCTATAGTTGCCTATAGTTAATGAAATAATTAATGTATATAAAGGGCAGGTTCATGAAACATATTTTAATGGCACACCTGGGCAAAATTATCCTGCTCATTAATTAAAGCAATAAGCCACTCAAGGCTGTGCGTTACAGTGATTTAAGGGGTGTTGTTGTTAAGGCTAGGGCTTTGTTTTTCCACGTACCATTATGTCTCGCGTACGGTCAAGCACTCTAGTGATTTAAAGTATACCCTTTTAACTGTGAGCCCATACAGATGGGTTTGACACATGTGTACGATGACTGCTTTGTGATACTCTTTAGTACAGTCAACAACAGGTGCATGCACAGACGACGTGCACAGATCGGACTGTTCGCATGTCTAGAAAAACTAGGCTGCATGCACAGAGTCCATGCGTACTGTGCTGATGACGAAATTTGCATCACATGCATTGTGCACGATACGTACTGGCACACGGAAAACCGAAGTATACTTTGTCTCTTAGGCACAACAAAAAGTGGAAAATTTGCTCTTAGATACACTTTTAGCTTTTATAAAATGCTTTTATAACAAATGTTTTGTCTGCTAAAATCGGTGTATGCTTTCCAAACCCCAGTGGTCAAAGCTGGAACTACAGTTGTGATGCACTGGCAAGAACAATCTTTTTTGAATGACGTGAAAGCCAGAGAGTGTCGATTTTCAGAAATATTTGTGTGCATTACATTTTATTTACTCCTAACCCGAACCCTGTGTAGGATAAATATTTGTTTCCTATGGTTTGAAAAGAAGAAAAACATTCAAACCAAAAACGTAGTGTAACACTTCTCAGTGGAAGGAGGAGGCGAGAAGCAGATTTCCTGGTTCAGGTAAGCGTTTATTTTCCTCACTGCAGCAAATACAGTCTTTCAAGGCTTTTACGCTGTTCAATACCGCACTCTAAAAATCCACAAACTACTTCACAAAATAAACTCTCAACTTTGCAATAATAAACTCTTGACTTCATAATCGGGTCTCTGGTGCCCAGGCTCTCTCTCTCGACTACCTGCTGTGTGGCTCTATTTATGCCGCTCTCCCCGTGCTCACTGAAATTAGAGACAGGTGTTAGACATAATTTAACTCTGGTGTAAGCGCCCTTACCGCTTTCTCTCTCTCCGGAGAGATGCTTGACCACGCCCCTGCTGCCACACGTAGTAATAATTGAGAAGGGAAAAGAAATTGTGTGGGTAATGGGGAAACATGGGGTTACAAAGCTTTAAACAGAACTGATTACAATGTAAAAATCATTCAGATATAATTATTTGTGTGTGGATATGTTTTTATATATATATATATATATATCTTTTAACCCTCATGTTTTGTTCGGGTCATTTTTGACCCATTTTCATTTTGTTTCTTTAATAAAAACTGTATTCTTCATCTGAGTGGTCCAAGACTTGGTTGCTTTTCCTACTGAACACACACACACAAAATTGGACTGGATTTGCGACAAAAAAAAGTAACACTCGTGTTGTTTTCCGGGTCAAAAATGACACGCCATAGGTAATGAACGGGAAAGACTACAACACAGAGCATTTTTTTTATTTGTCAAATAAAAATCAATAAATCAGACACAATGCAGAAATCAATCAAACATAAATGAAGGGGAGAGACTATAAAACATCCACAATGCAGAAAACACACACACTCTCTCTCTCTCTCTCACACACACACACACACACACACACACACACACACACAGGTTTGTTTGACTATATTAGTGAGGACATCTCTTAGACTTCCATTGATTTTATATCAGGCTATTGATATTTTCTATTTCCGAACTCTACCCCTAAACCTAACATCACACAAACATGTGCACATCACTAGATTTGAGGATCAACATCAACTGCCCTATTTGGGAGCCTTTTTTCCTTTTTTTCTTATGAGAACATTTGGCCCTCACAGATATAGACAAATCTGTCCACATATACCAAACATACCACACATGTCCAATTCTGAGTCTGGCCCCTGTGTGACAAAGTTTATGCTAGAATTTTTATGTTTGATGTTTGAAATAAATGACAGGTAACAAAATAATTAGTCTTTTCTTTGTAACACAGTCAGATTTGACTGTAGCAGCATGGTCATGTTTGACTGTAAGCATATTGGAGCATCATAGCAAAATCTGACAGTTCAACACTGGCTGTTTAAAAAAAATGATACAATTTTACAAATAATTGACTTTTATAATTTCTTAATGGATATCCAATGTATAAGTTGTGATAATATCTAGAAATTAAGTTTGTTACATCATTGGGAGATCAGACAATGCATGAAGCACTGACGTTATCTACTGGCCATAGTTGTCATTTCATGTAATTGCATGAATGCATGAAATATTTTGATGTTTTAACACTCATTCAATTTACTGAAATGAAAGTTTTTATTGAAGTGAAGAGAACATAAAATGTGCTTATTTTATATGAAAAGGAATGGTGAAATTTAGAGCTAAATAAGGTTTAAATACCATAAACATAAATCATTTAATTAATGCTTGCATATTTATATAAACATAAACATTATTTTGGGAAATGGTGGAAATTAACCTTAAGAGTTGATCATAAAATATTTAAATAATAATATTACCACAGGAATGAAAATTGTTTTCGTCAAATCATTTCTTGGCGTCTTTAAGTGTATAGTGTTTTGATTTAACTTATTACCCTGATCCAACTGGTGAAACAACACACCAGAATAAAATACGTTATAGCAGATTACACAGTCAAGGGTATGTGTTCATTCAAAGAGCTCACACAATCATTTATGAAGAGACTACTTCTTTTAATTACTTTTGAAATGTATTCCACTACAGATTACAGAATACATGCCGTAAAATGTCATTTGTAACTGTAACGTGGGTGTCTAGGAGTATGTAATGTAGCAAATGTAGTGTAGGGGAACACTTCAAAATAAGAGTCCTTGAAGAACATGATGGAGACAGACTGTGACAGTAACGTATTCTGTTAGATTACTCAAGGTCAGTAACGTATTCTAAATACTTTGGATTACTTCTTCAGCACTGGTAGATTTTTTTCACTTGTTTTGACTATAAAAACTCTGCCAGTACAGTAAGACAAAATACACATGTTAAAAATACATTCTCTGAAAAACCGAAATATCTTACGCAGTGTTGTTTCTAAAACAAGATAAATCAAATTGATCTTGTTTTAAGGATTTTTAGATATTTTTACAGGAAAACAATACAAAAATTATTATCAAGAATATGATTTTTGCCCTAATATCAAAGGTCTTACTAGAAAAAAAAAATTATGATCCAACTTGAATTTTCTTGATAAAAAAATATGATCGTGCCTGGTAATGTGCATGTAAAATGGCTAGAAATAGCATTTTAGCTTAGTGTAAAGCTGACACTTTACACAAGGTTTATTTCTATTTCTTCTGCTCCAAACTTACTTCAAACTTACTTCTCTGTCTGCTCGTATGAATGTAACACATCATAAGAAAGTGTTTCACCGCTGTTCAAATGCACTTTGGATCACATCATTTATATGTATAAATGTTTTCCATCTGAAAGGACTAAATATTAAATGAAACAAATGACAATAAAATGCAAAGTAATCTCTTCAGTAATCAAAATACTTTTTGAATGTAACTGTATTCTAATTACCAATGATTTAAATTGTAACTGTAGTGGAATACTTTTTTTACTTTTTAAAATACTTTTGTATTTTAAATACGTATTCCCGTTATTTGTATTTCGTTACTCCCCAACCCTGTATACACTACTACACTCTATCTAGTTTTACTTAAAGGGATAGTTCACCAAAAAATTAAAATTCTCTGATAATTTACTCTCCCTCATGCCATCTGAGATGTGTATGACTTTCTTTCTTCTACAAAACTCTTTTGAAGATTTGTAGAAAAAGATCCAGGCTCAGCAGTTTCAATGGCCAAATTTACCCGAGTGCTCTTGTGATGCAAGCACGCTGGCACGTTCTTTCAACTCATTGGTTGTGTGTCGATCATGCGTAAGTTCATGTGCCATCGTGCCTATGTCACTGGACAACTCATGTAAATTCGGCCATTCGTCAACGCCTGACTGAAAGCGATCTTTTATAGTTAAAAAGTGCTTAAATATCATTCTTTTTCGCAACCTAAGTGATCGATTCGCTTTAGAAGACGTTAATGTCACCGCTGGAAATAGAATGGGTTACTATGCTGACCATCTGTGCTTTTTGGACCTACAAATATCTAATCACCATCCACTCATATTCTAAGGATCTGCTGAGCCTGGATCTTTTTCTAAAAATCTTCAAAAGAGTTGTGCAGAAGAAAGCAAGTCATATACATCTCAGATGGTATGAGGGAGAGTAAATCATAAGAGAATTTTCATTATTGGGTGAACTATCCCTTTAAGCACACATTACTTGGGTAGACACAGCTATTTTCATGACAACTCATTTGACAGTCAAGCGACACAGTCTGCTTGGCATTTTCCACCCTATCCCATCAGTATGAGCTGATCATTATTTCTGGGAAAGCTGACTCACAGGATGTGTGCCTGATTTGTATATGCACAAGTGTGAGTCAAAGAGAAAGAGAGAGAGAGAGAGAGAGTTTGTGTGTAAAAGACAATTTGAAAGAGAAAGAAAAATTACAGGAACCTTTATAGGTAAAGCATTCATCATTTGTAATGAATCATTATTTGTGATTTTGTTCATGGGATGTAGTGGAAAATAGCAGAAATTTTTCTGTTTTCATTTATGCTGTTGGTTTTTGTGTTTGTTGTCACTTTCAGTTATTTTTCATGTAGCAATAATTCAAAGCTCATCTTTTTACTGACTTATGTGTTTGATGGTTGTCACCATCATTGTGATTTGCATGTAAAGTGTTGAGGCCCATGCATGTGTCCTTGACAAGCTTAAATTTGAATTTTATAGAGGGATCAAATGTTGATCTCTGATCATCAAATGGTCATTAACTTTTAAATGGCAGTTTATTTTACCTCTGATAATGGGATGCCATAACTGCTTCTATAGTTAATAATATTAAATGATAATATAAGTATAATAATTAGAATGAAGATCATTGAACAAAAAAGTCTAGTATCATTTAAAAGACATTAAAGGTTGGGGCCTGGTAGCTCAGCAAGTAAAGACACTGACTACCACACTTACATTACATTTATGCATTTGGCAGATGCTTTTATCCAATGCAACTTACAGTGCACTTATTACAGGGACAATCCCCCTGGAGCAACCTGGAGTTAAGTGACTTGCTCAAAGACACAATGGTGGTGGCTGTGGGGATTGAACCAACAACCTTCTGCTTACCAGTTCAGTGCTTTAGTCCACTACGCCACCACCATTCCAGATGTGTGCTTAGTGAATCCACTTAGGCTTCCTAAGCAACCAGTTGGCCCGGTTGCTAGGGTGGGTAGAGTCATGTTGGGTTAACCTCCTCGTGGTTGCTATAATGTGGTTCTCGCTCTCGGTGGGGTGCATGGTGAGTTGTACGTGGATGCCGCAGTGAATAGCGTGAGCCTCCACATACGCTAGGTCTCCGCGGTAACACGCTCAACAAGCCATGTGATAAAAGGCGTGGATTGACGGTCTCAGATGCGGAGGCACCTGAGATTCATCCTCTGCCACCCAGACTGAGGCGAGTCACTACGCCACCACGAGGACTTAGCGCACATTGGGAATTGGACATGCCAAATTGGGGAGAAAAGGGGAGAAAATCCACAACCCCCCCCCAAAAAAAGACATTAAAGGTGCACTCAGCAATTGCTGAGAAACACTGTTGATATTCGAACTCAACTGCCAAAACAAACACACCCCTCCCTTCAGTGCTCCTTTGGAAGCTCCACCCCCCAAATTCATGCACGCTGAAAAGCCTTGCCGATGTTGACGCGGCTCCTAGCCCTCGACTTATCATAATACTTCATTTTTTAGTTTATATTCATCTGACCTTTTTCTCTTGGTCTGTTTCTCATCCATTTGTCCTCCTTGGAGTTTAGAAAGTTCGCATCAGCCAGATTTGCCGTCGCTCTTCTAATGAATTTCCCTCTCGCTCAGCCCCCACCCCCCATCCTGTGCACGTGCAAGAACCACCCCCTGTTGCTGATTGGCTGGAGTATTGTGTGGATTGGTCCGATCCACTTTGTTTTTGTCCCATTTACAGAGCCAGGGCTGTGTACAAATACTAGATTTTTTTTCCAGCCCACCCACAGAATGGACAGCTAGCAGACTGTGAGGAGATATTTGCAGAATTTGACAAAAAGTGTATTGGATTAGAATTACTGAGTGCACCTTTAAGCTCAATTAACAAGTTATTACGATTTAAGTCAACTTTAAAGAACTTTCCCTCTTAAGATGACACAACTTGACATTTTTAAGGCAGCACATGAACACTTTTTTTTAAAAGGTTGAAACAACAATATTTTTTTCAATGTATACCCTATATACAAATAATAAAACTGTTATTTTATTTTTACTTTATTCATTTTTCTTTTCAAATTCTGCCATTTTTACTGATATGTTACATAAATAACATATTGTGGGTCATTCTACGAAATGATCAAACATTCAAAAATCTATCAAACATTCCAGATAAGCAATGTTGAGTTTTAATAAAATATGAGATGTAACTATGCATAGTTTTATTGTTCATTGCTGAAGATTATGACACTTCAGGTTGTTTATTATTATTTAAAAAAAATGTATGCTGATATTGGTACAAATATTCAATTTTCAATAATCAGTTGTTTACTATACATATTCATGGTAACATGGTTAAACATTTAAGATCATGCCCTTGACAAACCTAGTCAAATAAACAGTGGCCCCAAAAAGTAATGGGACACTTGTGCCACACTTAAAAATGTATGAATTTTATTGCACTACAAAGCAAAATATCAAAGCAAGTGTTATCTGCAAACAAATGATGCTAAGCTTTTATCAAAACGAATTTAAAATTACTATATATATAATAAGATTATACAAATACACAGTATTTTATATAATTGCATTTTGTATTTATCCAGGCAATACTTAAAATGCAGCCTGATATGTTGTGCCTACCAATTTGCTTTTGTTTAAAGTGACACTTCTCATTAAGAATCACTTCCATTCACCCCATGTGGACCAAGAAATGTCCTTGTAATGTTCTAGATGTATCTTGCTACCACTCACATCCAAATATCTTACAGTATGTCTCTACGTGTGTAGCATCTATAATGTATGATATTTTTATAATGTCATGTACAGATGGAATATTAAATGATGTTAAAGTGGCATTGTCCTGTCTGCCATATGGGGGCTCCACAGCCCCTGCAGTGAGCGCTGTACACACCTGACTGAGTCTCACCATGTCTGAGTCAGCTGCTCCTTGCTAGTGCCCGGTCATTCTGGACGTCCTCTTGTTTCTCGTTTGCCCCTCCCTGCTTCCTCTCCCCATCCCTCTCTGTCTCTCTTTCTCGATCCTGCCCCCCAGACATCTGCTGCTATCTTCTATCATCTGTTTATATCCTCCTTATGTTTCTAAAAACACCAGCTGAAGTTCTGTAAGTGACGGTAATCTTTTTCCCTGGATGGGTTGGGCAGAAGGTACGTTAAAACCTAATGAGGTGTAAATGTATTTAATTCCCCAATGAAGATCTCACTTATGTCTCATTTAAGTATCAACTTTGTCTCAGATGTTTCTCCGTAAATTCATTAGGGGAAATAAACATCTGTATGAGTAAAGAGTTAGTAAAATTAATATGGATAATTTGGTCTGGGAAGTATTGAATGAGAAATATTCATATTGAAATATTCATATTGAAATCTCTAAAGGGTCATCACAAGACAAATCAGCAGAAGAAAAAAGCCTGTCAGCTTAAATGAAACATGACATGTATTTTCTATAAACCATTGTGGTAAAACTGAACCGTTCACAGTATGGTCTTTTTAACTCATAATTGTCATGTTAAATCAGGTTAAGCTGTGCGAGTGATGCTAAAGGCGACAAACTGTGGAGTGAGATGAGTGACCGGCTTTGGTCCAGAAACAGAGGTTATGAAAGAAACGTGGCACGTGTTGCATTTAGGACGCACAGTGAGAGGCGCTGACCCCTGCTGAGACCCTCAAATCAAATCTCCCCCTCTTTCTTGACCCCCAACCCATCCCCTCTGTTCAGTATACCAAACCTTTACTCCCTAAATCTCTTTGGTACTCTTCTTGGTTCCTTCCTTACGTCTGTTTTATTTTAGTGGTGTTTGGTAAGATAATGCTTGCTAATGCAAGCATAACTATTTGTTATTGTTTATTTGTAAGTTTAGGGATTTTTTTAAGGAGCATGCATGATACCTCAGATCACCCACTACCTAGAACACCCTAGCAACCACCCGGAACACACTAGAAACCACCTAGTAATACCCAAGAATCTACCCTGAACCACCCAGAACACCCTAGAAACCACTTGGTAATGCCTTAGAAACTACCAAGAACACCCTTAGTAACCATCAACATCACCCTAGCAACCATCTAGCAATACCTTGGTTCCAGCTAGAACACTAAAGAAACCATCTAGTAATGCCCTAGCGACTACCCAGAACACACTAGTAACGTCATGGTTACTGGTGTAACCTCCGTTCCCTGATGGAGAGAACGAGACGTTGGTGTTGATGTAGTGACACTAGGGGTCACTCTTGGGAGCCCGAGACACCTCTGGTCTTTGATAAAAGTCCAATGAAAATTGGCGAGTGGTATTTGCATGCCACTCCCCCGAACATACGGGTATAAAAGGAGCTGGTATGCAACCACTCGTTCAGGTTTTACGCTGAGGAGCCGTTATAAGGTCCGGCCATTTCAGCGGGTAGTTCAGCGTTGTGGCAGGAGGGACCAACGTCTCGTTCCCTCCATCAGGGAATGGAGGTTACACCAGTAACCATGACGTTCCCTATCTGTCACTCACTCGACGTTGGTGTCGATGTAGTGACACTAGGGGTCCCTATACAAAACGCCACAAGGCTGAACTGTGTTACGTGAACTGGCGGTGTGTGGTGGGCAGACTTGCTGTGTGCCTCATAGCCAGCACACCAGGTCGACACGTAACCTCCCCCAACACAGTTATGAGTGTCGAACGGCCCTTTTTGGGGACAAGTCGACTACCCAGAGATAGAGACAGGCTTAACCCAGTCATGGCCTCTTTCCCCTTCTCTTTTTCCACTCCCTAAAAAAGAAGGGGGATTATCCGACTGGGCCGCCAGGTCTAGTCGGGGGGTGTCCCTCCCAAGGGGAGGACACCGCGGAGACCACACCTCGCCCCAAGAGAGGGGGGATATTTAAGTGGAAGAATACATCACATGGTCTTTCCAACCATGTGGAGAGCCTTCAAGGTAGATCCTACCCAATGGGGGAGGAGTTACTACAACATGGAGACTGAGGGGCTCTGCCCAAGGAAGACGCAGTTTGCCAGTAGGGAAACGAACTAGCGGAAGATATAGATCGCATGGGGTTAGCCTTACAGGGAACCGCCACATGCGGCGCACCTACCCCAGAACCGGGCTCTTAGTTAGCGCGTGTACTGGGCCGGCAGCGAGTCTCTCCGAAAACTCGACTGCCACAGGGCTCGGAGGAAGTCAACCAGGGAACAACCTTTGTGAACACTACTGGGAATTAACAGCGCACGTCTTCAGCTCAAAAGGAGGTGGAAGGCGCTATGTGCAAGCGATACACCCGGCCGGCTATCCCGAGCTTATCCGCTTGTGTTGCGTGCCACTACCTGGGACAAAACCGGTTCCACCCGGAGGTTGTAGAACCTTGCAAATATGTTGGGTGTTGCCCAGCCCGCTGCTCTGCAATGTCTGTTAGAGAGGCACCTCTGGCCAGGGCCCAAGAAGCCGCTACACCACGAGTAGAATGGGCTCGTAGCCCTACCGGGGGCGGCATGTTTTGGGCGAGACATGCCATAGTTATGGCGTCAATGAGCCAGTGGGCGATCCTCTGCTTGGAGACAGCGCTTCCTTTCCGCTGTGCGCCGAAGCAGACAAAGAGCTGCTCAGAGAGTCTAAAGCTCTGCGTGCGATCCAAATAGATGTGCAAAGCGCGCACCGGACACAGCAACGCCAGGGCTGGGTCTGCCTCCTCCTGGGGCAGCGCTTGCAGGTTCACCACCTGGTCTCTAAAAGGAGTGGTGGGAACCTTGGGCACATAGCCCGGTCGGGGGTCTCAGGATCACGTGAGAATAGCCCGGACCGAACTCCAGGCATGTTTCGCTGACAGAGAACGCTTGCAGGTCACCTACCCTCTTGATGGAAGTGAGCGCAGTCAGGAGGGCAGTCTTCAAGGAGAGTGCCTTAAGCCCGGCTGACTGCAAAACTCAAAGGGGGCTCTCTGTAGACCCTGAAAAACTACAGAGGTCCGATGAGGGAACAAGGCGTGGCCTGGAGGGATTCAGCCTCCTGGCGCCTCTTAGGAACCTGATGATCAGATCATGCTTCCCTAAGGACTCACCGTCGACTGCGTCATGGTGTGCTGCTATGGCAGCAACGTACACCTTCAAGGTGGAAGGGGACAGCCTCCCTTCCAACCTCTCTTGCAGGAAGGAAAGCACTGATCTGACTGCGCACCTCTGGGGGTCTTCCTGATGGGAAGAACACCACTTAGCGAACAGACACCACTTAAAGGCATACAGGCGCCTCGTAGAGGGAGCCCTAGCCTGAGTGAATGTGTCTACCACCGCAGGTGGGAGACAGCTTAGGTCTTCCGCGTCCCGTCCAGGGGCCAGACATGGAGATTCCAGAGGTCTGGGCGCGGGTGCCAGATGGTGCCCCTTCCCTGAGAAAGAAGGGCCTTTCTCAGGGGAATTTGCCCGGGGGAGCTGTCACGAGGAGCGTGAGGTCCGAGCACCACGTCTGGGTGGGCCAGTAGGGTGCTTACCAGGACGACCTTCTCCTCGTCCTCCCTGACCTTGCACAGGGTCTGTGCGAGCAGGCTCACTGGGGAAAACGCATATTTGCGAATGCCAGGGGACCAGCTGTGCCAGCGCATCTATGCCGAGGAAGGCCTCGGTGAGGGCGTACCAGAGCGGGCAGTGGGAGGATTCTTGGGAGGCGAACAGGTGCACCTGTGCCTGACTGAATCGACTCCAAATCAGCTGGACCACCTGAAGGTGGAGTCTCCACTCTCCCTTGAGGGTAACCTGTTGTTACGGCGCGTCCGCCGAAGTGTTGAGGTTGCCTGGGATGTGAGTGGCTTGCAGCGACTTGGTGCTGCTAACTCCGTTGGAGGAGACGGCAGGCGAGTTATGACATACAGCGGGAGCGCAGACCGCCTTGGCGGTTGACATATGCTACCGCTGCCGTGCTGTCTGTCCGAACTAGCACGTGCTTGCCCTGGATCAACGGCCGGAACCTCCGCAGGGCGAGCAGAATTGCCAGTAACTCGAGGCAGTTGATGTGCCAACGCAGCTGCGGACCCGTCTAGAGGCCGGCAGCTGCGTGCCCGTTGCCAACAGCGCCCCAGCCCATTTTGGAGGCGTCTGTCGTGACCACGACGCACCTGGAGACCAGTTCTAGCGGAACACCTGCTCGTGGAAACGAGAGGTCGGTCCAAGGGCTGAAAAGACTGTGACAGACCGACGTAATGGCCACGCGGTGTGTCCCGTGGCGCCATGCCCGTCTCGGGACTCGAGTCTGGAGCCAGTGCTGAAGCGGCCTCATATGCATCAACCCGAGCGGGGTGGCCACCGCCGAGGACGCCATATGCCCCAGGAGCCTCTGAAAATGTTTCAGTGGAACCGCTGTTTTCTGTTTGAACGCCTTCAAACAGGCCAGCACCGACTGGGCGCGCTCGTTCATAAGGTGCGCCGTCAAGGAGACCGAGTCCAACTCCAAACCGAGAAAAGAGATGCTCTGAACCGGGAGGAGCTTGCTCTTTTCCCAGCTGACCCGAAGCCCTAGTCGGCTGAGGTGTGAGAGCACCAGGTCCCTGTGTGCGCATAACCCGTCTCGAGAGTGAGCTAGGATTAGCCAGTCATCGAGATAGTTGAGAATGCGAATGCCCACCTCCCTTAACGGGGCAAGGGCAGCCTCTGCGATCTTCGTAAAGACGCGAGGAGACAGGGACAGGCCGAAAGGGAGGACTTGTACCGATACGCCTGACCCTCAAACGCAAACCGCAGGAAGGGTCTGTGTCGAGGAAGGATCGAGACGTGAAAGTACGCATCCTTCGGGTCTACCGCCGCGAACCAATCTTGATGCCGGACGCTCGCTAGAATGCGTCTTTGCATCAGCATCTTGAACGGGAGTCTGTGTAAGGCCCGGTTCAGTACTCGCAGGTCCAAGATTGGCCGCAACCCACCGCCTTTTTTCGGTACAATGAAGTAGGGGCTGTAAAACCCCCTCTTCATCTCGGCTGGAGGGACAGGTTCTATCGCGTCCTTCCGTAGGAGGGTAGCGATCTCCGCGCAAGGTAGCAGCGTTTCCATCTTTCACCAAGGTGAAGTGGACACCGCTGGACCTGGGCGGATGCCCAGCGAAGTGAATCGTGCAGCCGAGTCGGACGGTCCGGACCAGCCCTCGCGACGGACTGGAAAGCGCAAGCCATGCACCCGAGTTCCGCGCAAGGGGGACCAAAGGGACAACGTCATCGGATGTACCGGCGGGTGGGGCCTCGCGGCGGGGCAGAGCTTGAGGTGCCACACCACATCGTGGCCGTGCTGAGTCCGAGGACATCGAAGCACTTACCTGGCTCCTTGTGACCACCCCCGGAACAGCCTGGGACGGGGGAGGAAGAGGCCTGTCCTCATGACCCGTGGAGACTGTCACATCGGGGGCGGATTTGTGCCACAGCTGGGCGCTCAGGGCGGGAGACCGCCGCTGGAGCGCCAACCTGCCAAATGGAGTGGTGGACGGTGGTCGTGATGCCAGCCGTACACACCGAATATGTGACCCAGGGAACAAGGAAACCACTCTTGCGGAGCTCTTGAGTACTGCAGCCACTTGGGCATGCAGCGCAATTAAATGCAAAAGGTAACAAAAAGAAGATCTGCTTACCAGCTCCAGAGCAGCGGGTTTCGTTGTCCCTGGGTCGCCCGTCTCAGGGGCGCTTCGAAGACCTCCGTGGGTTCTTCGGTGCCGGCTGTGAGACGGGTGGTGTCGGCTTCCTGCGGTGGGCTCCACGCCAGGGCCGGGCCGGAGGGGCGGGCTGCAGCGGAGCCGGTGCAGTCACCGCAGGGGGACGCCCTCGGCGATGAGTAGATGGGGGGATCTTGAGCCACGCCGGGGCAGGACAAGCCGGCTAGCATCCATCTACTGCTCTACCATCAAGAACTGCTGGGAAAAGTCCTCGACAGTGTCGCCGAATAGGCCCGCCTGGAAAATGGGGGCAGCAAGGAATCGTGTCCTGTCGGCCTCACCCATCTCGACCAGGTTGAGCCAAAGGTGGCGCTCCTGGACCACTAGTGTGGCCATCGTCCGCCCGGGAGACCGCGCCGTGACCTCCGTCGCTCGGAGAGCGAGGTCGGTCGTCGAGCGCAGTTCCTGCATCAATCCCGGGGCGGAACTACCCTCGTGCAGTTCCTTTAGCGCTTTGGCAGACTTGCAGGAGAGCCATGGCGTGCAGGGCGGAGGCGGCTTGCCCAGCAGCGCCGTAGGCTTTGACCGTCAGAGACGACGTAAACCTACAGGCCTTGGACGGGGGCTTTGGGCACCCACGCCAGGTGGCGGCGCTCTGCGGGCATAGGTGCACCGCGAGCGCCTTTATCCACCGGGGGATTGCCGAATAACCCTTGGCCGCCCCACCATCGAGGGTAGTGAGAGCGGGGAAGCTGAAAAGATCGGGACCGGGCAGTAAAAGGTGCCTCCCGCGATCTTGTCAGCTCTTCATGCACTTCCGGGAAGAAAGGAACGGGGCGGGGCGTGGCTTTGAGCGGCGCCGCGAGCCCAGGAACCAATCATAGAGCCGCGAGGGTTCAGGGAAGAGCGGTGAAATCCACTCTAACCGACGCTCGCGGCTGTCCGGGAAAGCATGTCGTCATCTCCGCGTCAGCCTGTGACTGGGCGATCGACCCCGAAGGGAGGAGCCCAGCCGAGGCTTCCGATTGGACGAGCCCGCTCTCCGATGCTGCGCTCGAGAGCTCATCACTTTCGTGGGCTCCGAATAAGAGGTCGAACTCGCCGTGAGACGAGCCGGCGGACTCACCCGGAAGCCCGATCGGGGCAGACGAGCGTGCTGGGGAATGGGAGTTCCGCGGGGGGATACCCGGCGGAGGCGGTCCCATTGGGGTCCCCAAATCGCCCCCAGTGCTAGCCGCGCTGGCCTCAAACCCGTGGGTAAAAGGACCGAGGCGGGAGCCTCTGGGGTGGCTCGCTTCCTTACGAAGGCGAGCCGCGACCGCAACGTTGCCATGGACACATTCTCGCAATGAGAATGTGACCATCCACGAATGCTGTCTCCGCGTGAGCAGTGCCCAGACACGAAAGACAGTGATCGTGACCGTTAGAAGGCGAGAGATAACAAGCACAACCAGGAATAACACACAATCGGAAAAGCATCTTCAAAAAGACGCGTCTTTAAAAAGACGTTCCGTGTGTGCGCTCTTTTAGAGAAATATATACTCTTTTAGAGGGGAAAAATGCTCTTTCAGAAAATATACTCTCTAGTTTTTCTGCCGAAGCGCCCAGGGGCGTTCTCTGCAGTGCACCAGTGCAGAGGAGGGAGAAGCCGCTGAAATGCGCCGTCAGATCCAGCAGGTGAATGAACAGTAGTATTCAGCTCAATGAGCATGACCGTTCGGCTCCGAAGAGAAAATCTGAATGAGTGGTTGCATACCAGCTCCTTTTATACCCGTATGTTCGGGGGAGTGGCATGCAAATACCACTCGCCAATTTTCATTGGCCTTTTATCAAAGACCAGAGGTGTCTCGGGCTCCCAAGAGTGACCCCTAGTGTCACTACATCGACACCAACGTCGAGTGAGTGACAGATAGGGAACCACCTATATCACCGAACACCTTAAAAACCACCTAATAATGCCCTAGAAACTACCCAGAACACCATAGCAACCCCCCACATCACTCAAGAGACCACCTAGCAATGCCCTAGCAACCACCTAGCAAAACCCTGGCAACCATCCACAACACCTTAAGAACTGCATAGCAATGTGATAAAAACCACTAAAAACACCTTAGGAACCGCAAAGCAACACCCTGGCAACAACAAAACAACACTGTGGCAAATATCCATAAAACCCTAAGAAGTGCAAAGCAACATGTTTGAAAACCACTCAGAACACCTTAGCAACCACATAGCAACACCCAGGCAACCATCTAGCAATGCCCTAGTTACCACCTAGAACACCAAAGAAACCATCTAGTGATTCCCTAGTGACTACCCAGAACACCCAAGCAACCACCCATATCACCTTAGAGACCACTTAGCAATGCAATAGCAACCACCAAGTAAAACCCTGGCAACCATCCACAACACCCTAAGAAGTGCAAAGCAACATGCTTGAAAACCATTCAGAACACCTTAGCAACTGCATAGCAACACCCAGGCAACCATCAAGCAATGCCCTAGTTATCACATAGAACATCAAAGAAACCATCTAGTATTGCCCTAGTGAATACCCAGAACACCCTAGCAACCACGCATACCTCCTTAGAGACCACCAAGCAATGCCCTATCAACCACCCAGAACACTGTAAAGACCACCTAGTAATGCCCTAGGAACCAACAAGTAACACCCTGGCAACCATCCACAACAACCCTAAGAACTGCAAAGCAACATGCTTGAAAACCACACAAAAAACCTTAGCAACTGCATAGAAACACCCTGGAGACTGCCTAGCAATGCCCTAGCAACCACCCAAAAACACCCTAGTGTAACCCTTGTTATTTTAGGCTTTTATTTTGGCAAGTAAGCATTTTTCCTTTAAAACGAGCGCTGCAACTTTAAGAACGTTGTAGCTTGTGTGTGGAGAGAGCTGCCATAGCGGGCAGTGGGAAAGGGAGAGATCTCAAGTTCGCTGGTGCAGGGCCAAACGCTCGTTATAGTGTTTGACAAATTCAATCTATGTAGATGTTTCAAGGATTAACAAACATCAAGTTAAGCAGTTTATTAGTTCTGCTAACAAATATTGAGCTTCCGAGGATATCTTTGGTTGTTTCTCTGGGTTTTCCAAGGTATCCTATCACTATTACTGCTCTTTGGGAGGGATGTTTCTGTTCTTTGAATGTTTTTATCCTTCCCAATGTCCTGGTGAGTGTATTTTGTTTTCATCTGAACATGAATTGTTATATTGTTGTCAATTTTGAATAAAATCATATCAAAACCAGTCAGGATGTGGTTATTGGAAAGAAAAGTTAAATTGTCTGTGTGAGAGCAATTTTATAAGTGCGTAGAGAATGGCTGAGTAAAATGCTAAGCTGCTAGCATTGCTATCCTTGACGAACATGTGGCATGCGATGTCTACGCTTTAAGATTCTTTTCATGTGTTGAGTGTTAACGTTTAACATGTAATGATACGATTAATTCTGTATGTAGATGTGGGTATGTGGAAGTGTGTTGTTTAGTAATTGTTTTTTATTTACAACGTTAAATTTAACACTGTTTATTTCATATATTGAGAGAGGTGCTGGAAAAAAAGTACATATTGTATCCATTTATTGGAAATGATTTTGATGATGTACTCAATGTTGGGATTAACCTTGGAATTTTGCATTTGTGCAGACTGTTTTTTATTTTTTTTTTTATTTTTTTTTTTACTGTGTTCTTGTGTGAATCATCTGGACTGAATTGCTTCAAGCGAATTCCTGGGAGTGAGGTTGTTGCATTTCACTGGATTCTTCTATCCCCCTCATTCTTCATCATCCTTTCCTCTCTTCTTCATCCTTTCATCACTACTGGACTGAATATCTCCATTCCTAAGGGAGTGGTAGGACTGAGACAACCAATACGTACGCACACACACACATCATAGAACTGAACACATTTTGAAAGATGTTTTGTTCAATTTCTTTTGTCAACTTGTTGTAAACGGTTCAATTATTGTGATTCCAACTGTCTGTTATAAATTGTTCAGATTGTTGTGAGATTCAACCTCTAAACATTGAAGTTTAAGATTTAAGTTTCTGAAAAAAAATAGAAAAAAAAATCTATAAAAAAAAGGAAAGGAAAAGATACAAGGAAATTACTACTACAATATACGCATATTCCTTTCAGTCAATGCAATTGTGTGTGGTGCATTATTTTTTTTCTTTCTTTTTCTTTTTTTCCCCTTCCCCTAGACTGCAGTATATGCTTACTATAAGTAACTGGTTTTGGAAAAGAAAAAAAACAATCGCAATCTCCTTGAACAAATGAACCTAGCCTCTTGATATTTAGAATTAAATCATACAGCCCTGCGATCACGTGGAGACCGGTGTTACACCAAATAAGTGGCGAGCCAGCCAAGAGATTGGGTTGAAGATTTCCTACACTGCCAACTGCCCTAGTTTATTTTTATTTTGTTTGATATTTTCAGTTATTATCCAAAGAAAAAAACAACAGAAAAAGACACAAACAGAACAAATTGACAAACATCCCAAGAGTTAAGTATGGATCTCTGTAACGGTTTTGATGTGCATGGGCAGAGTTGTTTGTATGTTACTGGAGTAGAGGAAAGAGTGTTTTTTGAAGTAACTGGGGAAATTGCAGAAGTAGTCAGGGTCCCTGATTAACCAAATCAACCAGCAGGTAGAGTCCTCATTCAGTATTCATCTGAAAGATTTATTTTGAGGATCAGGCCTGATCATTTAGGTGACTTGCAAAGCCCTAAAGACACTGCAGTTACATGGCATGTAAGAACAATTCGTGATGTATGCCAAGAGGAATTAGGCAGAGAGCTGGCATTGAGATACTTGGATGAACTAAATGCTATTGCTGGAAGTGGCAGGGCAGGATTCCTACTTCACGTAATGCTTATTCAGGTCCCCATACTACTGTTCGCAGCCCAAGCCTTGAGAATGCAAGAAGAGTTAATACTAAACCTGACCATGCTGAGTCAATCAGAGCTCAAACTGTAGTTTCAGATGTTTCCCCCTTGCATGTGCCACCAAGCCCTGGGCATGGTAATGAGAACATTATCAACCCTCCTCAGATACAGAAAGTGGTTGTGGAGCATGTTATCCACAGCAAGTCTGCACCCTCACACTATAGTAAGGGTAACATTCGCACCTTTTCTGGTAAAATTCCAAAGCCGAATGGGGAAATTGATTATGAAACCTGGCATACTCAAGTTGATATTCTGCTTGCTGATTCCTCCTTATCAGATTCTCAGAAGGTGAGAAGGATCTTGGAGTGTCTGCTTAGCCCAGCAGCTGACATTGTAAAGCCACTGGGTGTTAGTTCATCACCTAGTTCTTAACTTAACCAGGTTGAATCTGCCTTTGGTGTGGTCGAAGATGGAGAAGAGCTTTTTGCAACTTTCCTTAGTTCAAATCAAAATGCGGGAGAAAAGACATTAGTCTACCTGCACACCCTTCTCACTCGAGCAATATCTAGAGGGGGAGCCAGCATCTCAGACTCCAGTAAACACTTACTTCTGTTGAGCGTGCTGGGACCAAGCCATGATAATAAGGCTTCAGCTTGAACATTTTAAAGACAATACTCCATCATTCCCTGAGTTTCTTCTCACAGTTAGAAGAACAGCAAAGCTAGATCGAATGAAAAAACACCTTGGTAGTGCAAAAGCTGCTGCGCATTTTCACTCCATGTATGGTATACCCTTATGGGTTGAGTCCCAGCCTGAACCCACAAAAAAGAAGCAGGATGAAGCTCAAAAGCTTAAAGGAGATATAGCAGCATTGCGAAAACAAGTTGCATGTCTGTCAAGGAAAGATGAAACTAAAAAGTGTGAAGCAAAGCTTATGAAAAATTCCAAGCAGAGTGCAGCTAGTATTGACTGCCTTGTGGCTAGCGCCAATGTGTCTTCTAACCCCATAGCCATGCCAAGGCCCTGGTTCTGTTTTAAGTGCAGGGAGGATGGACACATTGCAGTTCACTGTAGCAAATAACCCAACCCCGAGCTTGTCCGAAAAAAGAATTCACTGCTCCGGGAGAAATGAGAAAAGTACAGAATTCAGCCAGGAACATCTCAGTATTCTTTAAACTTTTAGCAGCTCCTGCTGTGGGACACACAGGAGCTGCCAGCACTCATGTTCATCCCAAAATGATGGTTCATGATGTTATGGGTTGGGCCACAGATAAAAGTCAAAATCAAATTCAAGACAAGATTAAAGATGAGTTTGTGCCACAAGGTCTTATTGGCCAATGCTGCATTGCCTCTGTTCTTATTGAAGGTATTGAATGTGAATCTCTTCTGGATACGAGGTCTTAAGTCACAACTGTTTCAGAAACATTTTACTTGACCCATCTTTCTTCTTCTCCCATTCAGCCAGTTCATGCTTTGTTTGCAGTTGAATTTGCCATTAGGCAGCATATTCCATATCTTGGCTACATTCAAGTTGTCATAACTTTCCCTTGCACTTTCACAGGTGCAGAAGAAGAACTCTCATCCCTTGTACTTGTCATTTCAGACTGTCACTTTAACAGTAAAGTTCCCCTGCTGGTTGGAGCAAATGTTCTAGATAGGCTGTATCAGCATGATGTAGAGAAAGAAGGAGCCAAGTTCTTCCAAAGGCCTGGTGCCAGCAGTGATTATGCTTTGCTCTTTCAGCATGTTGCTCAGAGATATAAGAGTGAAGAGCAACTTTTTCAAGTCAAAGTACCTGGAAAATGTCGCATCACTATCCCAGCCAAACAGAAAGTCTGTATCCCTGGTCAAGTAAGAGTAAAGAGGAGCATTCCAAAGACCTCATTTGTTCTAAAGCAACCCGAGTCATTTCCATTGCCAGGTGGGTTTTCCTTGAAAGAGCTATTGTGAGTGTCCCACACAGAGCTTGCTCCAAGATTCCTGTCACTCTCAGGAATGTGACAGACTATGACATAATTTTTCATCCCAAGTGTGTAATTGCTGAGCTGAGGGCTGCCCATAATATTTTGCCTTTGAAGTCTGAGCTGCTATCTTGTTCTGCTCAGGTGCTGAGTGGAGAGCTCATGTTCAATCTTGATGACTCGCCAATTCCTGAAGACTGGAAGAAGCGTATTATTAATAAACTCAAGTCCATACCTGAAGCCTTTGCTGTTGATGACTTGTCATATGGTCATACTACTGTAGTGAAGCACCATATCAGACACCAAGATTAGACACCTTTCAAAGAACTGCCACGGCTAATACATCCAACTGACACAGAAGCAGTTAAGCAACACCTCAGCGAGCTCCTGAATGCTGGAATAATCAGGGAATCCGAAAGCTCCTTTGCATCACCAATAGTGCTTGTCCGAAAGAAGAATGGGAATATCAGACTTTGTGTCGATTATAGGAAGCTAAACATGCGCACCATCAAGGATGCGTATGTCCTTCCAAACATAGAGGAGACTTTTTCAGCACTCAGTGGGGCTAAATGGTTCTCTGTTATGGATCTTATATCTGGATACTATCAAGTTGAAGTAGCCGAAGAGGACAAGCATAAAACAGCTTTTGTATGTCCTCTTGGCTTCTGGGAGTTCAACCTTATGCCTCAAGGTGTCACGAATTCACCTTGTACCTTCCAGAGGCTTATGGAAAATGTGTCAGAGACCTTCATTTGAGTGAAGTATTTGTGTTTTTGGATGACCTTATTGTCTTTTCCAAAACACTTGAGGAGCATAAAATGCGACTGATGAGAGTGTTAAATCGGCTGAAAGAGTACGGCTTGAAGTTGTCCCCAGACAAATGCCATTTCTTTAGGTCCTCTGTGAAGTATCTCGGTCATGTTGTGGATGCTGATGGAGTTCACACAGATCCAGAGAAGAATTCAGCTTTGAAGGATTGACCATGACCTTCTAACAGGCAGGAGCTAAAATGTTTCTTAGGCTTTGCAGGGTATTATAGGCGTTTCATCGAAGGTTACTCTAAAATAGCCAAGCCGCTAAATTGTCTCACTGCTGGATATAGTCCTCCAAAGAAAAAGGGGAAGGTCTATGAAAGAGAGAAAACCAACACTGCTGTCAATTCCAATGTACTCTTTGGTGAAGAGTGGACAGTTGAGTGTGAAGATGCATTTAGGACTCTAATTGGGAAACTCACATCGGCACCAATCCTTGCCTTTGCAAATCCAGAACTTCCATATGTCTTGTACACGGATGCCTGTAGAGAAGGGCTAGGCGCTGCTCTCTACCAAGAACAAGAGAGCAAGCTTTGTGTGATAGCCTATGCCAGCAGAGGGCTGCCGAAAAGTGAGAGGAATTACCCCACACATAAGTTAGAGTATTTAGTCTTGAAATGGGCTGTCTGTGAAAAGTTCAGTGACTACCTGTATGGCACTGAATTTACAGTACTTACAGACAATAACCCATTGATGTATGTGCTGACCACAGCTAAGCTTGATGCAGCTGGACATTGCTGGCTTGCCGCATTATCCACGTACAGATTCAACATAAATTACCGGGCTGGATCTGCCAATAAAGATGCCGATGGTTTGTCTAGGAGACCACAGGATCCACCTGAGGAAGATGATGCTTTCCTTAAAGAGGAGAGGACCGTTGATGATCTGAAACAGTAGTTGTCCCAAACGGACACAGTGATTTCCAGCGAAGTGTTCTCCACTTTGTCAGCGCCAATCAGTTACCTTGACAAGTGAAGTTCCAGAAGCGCCATAATTCATTGTTCTTGCCGAGTCTTTAGCTTTGAGTGCTTCATCAGTCCTTGAAAGCTTTGCCTGCTCAAGTTATGAGACCCTACCAGGAATGACCAATGATGATTGGTATCAAGCACAGGGGGAGGATTCATCTTTGCGAAGGATCATCTCTTTTGTGGAACAAGATCATAAACCCAGCTTTAGACAGACCAGCCTCAAAATCCCTAAAGTCAAATTGCTCCTAAGGGAATGGAATAGGCTTGAGCTACGAGATGGAGTGTTATACAGGAAGTGGACAGACCATGACCACAACATTCCCACTTGAGTTAGTGTGTGTGGATTATCTGTCCCTTGAGCCAGACAGTCACAACACCAGAAATATATTGGTCATTACTGATCATTTCACCAAATTTGCTGTGGTTATACCAACAGGAGACCAGAAAGCTAAAACAATCGCAAAAGTACTATGGAAGAACTTCATTGTCCATTATGGGTTCTCAAGTCACCTCCTTAGTGACCAAGGAAGAGGCTTCTAATCTCACACTATAAGTGAATTGTGCACCCTCATCAGAGCTGAGAAGGTGAGAACGACACTTTATCATCCTCGTGGAAACCCGGTTCAGAGGTTTAACAGAACGCTGCTTAGTATGCTTGGAATCCATGACAAAAAAGACAAATAAAACTGGAGAGACTTTGTGAAACCACTGGTACATGCATACAATTGTACCTGAAATGATACTATAGGCTACTCGCCTTATGAATTAATGTTCGGTTGGCAACCCAAACTGCCAGTTTACCTTGTTTTTGGAATCAGTCCTTCAAATGACAAACACAAAACTCACTCTGAGTATGTCAAGAAACTATGACAGTGCCTTCCAGAAAGCTATGAGTTAGCAGTTGAAACTTCTCACAAAATGAGTGAAAAGAACAAGGCAAGGTTTGATTTAAAAGTCAGAGCTGCTGAATTGATGCCGGGAGACAGAGTCCTTGTGAAAAATGTGAGTATCAGAGGGAAGCACAAACTTGCCGACAGATGGGAGAAAATGGTTCATGTTGTAGTCAAGTGAATTTCAGATGGTCCTGTTTATGTTCTGAAGCCAGAACAACATGATGGTCTGCATTGTACCATTCACAGAGATCTCTTATTGCCCTGTGGATTCTTACCCTTGAGCCCTCAGGAACAGGTGCTTGGAACGAGTTCCACCACTAAGAGGAAACCGAAGATGAGGACAAGAAATAATACAGAGGTGCAAGAAGGAGACGATGAGTATGTGGAACTGTCCAGTGATGAGGAAGGAGATTACTTTCAAATACCAATTCCTGAGATAATCACAAGGGGCCCATTCATAAAGCAAATTGAGGATGTTTTGCTTACAATCTTTCTATGAAATCATTAGACCAGTTGAACCCTCATGCCATTGAGTTTGCTCCACGTACCTTGACTGTGCCCACATCAGAGTGTGTTCAACCTGTAGAACCCAAAAGACAAGTCCATGAGTTTGTCACTGAAAGTGCACTCACTTCCGATTCTAAGTCCATTAAGACTACTAGTCCTTCCGAATATGTAGCCATTTAAATTCCAGAGGAAACTGTACCTTCCATACAACCAGAATTCCAAGAGGAAGTTGAAATCCCACTTGACTGAACCCATTCAAGTCAGACGTTCAGTGCTGGAAAGACGCCAACCAGATAGGTTTGGATATGATGAACTGGGGAAACCTCTATTGCTTGCCCTTACTACTTTAATTCTTTGGAAAATATCCTTTCTGCCGATCTTAATGCATGCAGAGACTCGTGCGGTATAGAGGGGGAGAGTGTAACCCTTGTTATTTTAGGTTTTTATTTTGGCAAGTAAGCATTTTTCCTTTAAAATGAGTGCTGCCCCTTTAAGAACATAGTAGCTTGTGTGTGGAGAGAGCTGCGATAGCGGGCAGTGGGAAAGGGAGAGATCTCAAGTTCGCTTGTGCAGGGCCGAACGCTCGTTATTGTGTTTGAGAAATTCTCTCTATGTAGATGTTTTGAGGATTAACAAATGTCAAGTTTGGCAGTTTATTAGTTCTGCTAACAAATATTGAGCTTTGGAGGATATCTTTGGTTGTTTCTCTGGGTTTTCCAAGGTATCCTATCACTATTACTGATCTCCGGGAGGCATATTTCTGTTCTTTGAATGTTTTTATCCTTCCCAATGTCCTGGTGAGTGTATTTTGTTTTCATCTGAACATGAATTGTTATATTGTTGTCAATTTGGAATAAAATCATATCAAAACAAGTCAGGATGTGGTTATTGGAAAGAAAGTTAAATTGTCTGTGTGAGAGCAATTTTATAAGTGTGTAGAGAATGGCTGAGTAAAATGCTAAGCTGCTAGCATTGCAATCCATGATGAACATGTGGCATGCGATGTCTACGCTTTAAGATTCTTTGCATGTGTTGAGTGTTAACGTTTAACATGTAATGACACGATTAATTCTGTATGTAGATGTGGGTATGTGGAAGTGTGTTGTTTAGTAATTGTTTTTATTTACATGGTTAAATTTAACACTGTTTATTTCATATATTGAGAGAGGTGCTGGAAAAAAGTACATATTGTATCCATTTATTGGAAAGGATTTTGATGATGTAATCAATGTTGGGATTAACCTTGGAATTTTGCATTTGTGCTTCAAGCGGATTCCTTAGAATGAGGTTGTTGCTTTTCACTGGATTCTTCTATCCCCTTCATTCTTCATCATACTTTCATCTCTTATTCATCCTTTCATTGCTACTGGACTGAATATCATCATTCCTATGGGAGTGGTAGGACTGAGACAACCAATACATACGCACACACAAACCTCATAGGACTGAACACATTTTGAAAGATTTTTTGTTCATTTTCTTTTGTCAACTTGTGGTAAATGGTTCAGTTATCATTGTGATTCCAACTGTCTGTTATAAATTGTTCAGATTGTTGTGAGATTCAACCTCTTAACATTGAAGTTTAAGATTTAAGTGTCTGAAAAACGGGGAAAAAATCTATAGAAAAAAAAGTAAAAAATACAAGGAAATTCCTACTACAATATACATAGAGTCCTTTCAGTCAATGCAATTGTGTGTAATGTATTCTTATTATTAATACATTTTTTTCCCCTTCCCCTAGACTGCAGTGTATGCTTACTATAAGTAACTGGTTTTGGAAAAGGAAAAAACAATCCAAATCTCCTTGAACAAATGAACCTAGCCTCTTGATACTTCGATCATACAGCCCTGCGATCATGTGGAGACTGGGGTTACACTAGCAATAATCTAGCAACACCATGGCAATAGATGCTAAATACCACTCAGAACACTTTAGCAACTGTGAAGCAACACCCTGGCAAAAACCTTAAAACACCCTGGCAACCATACATAACTGCATACATAACCATACATAACTGCAAAGTAACAATTGAAAACCTCTTAGAACACCCTGGCAACTGCCTAGCAATGCCCTAGCAACCACACAAAACACCCTGGCAACAACCCAGAACACCCTAGCATCCACCCATATTACCCTAGAGACCACTAAGCAATGCCCTATCAACCCCCCAGAAAACCCTATAAACAAACTAGTAATGCCCCAGAAACTACCAAGATCACCCTAGCAAGCCCCACATCACCCAAGAGACCACCGAGTAATGCCATAGCAACAGCCTGGCAACTGCTTAGAAATTCCCTAGCAACCACCCAAAACATACTGGCAACAACCTAACGACACCCTGGCAACCAGCCTAACAAACACCTAAAACTCCCTAGAAACTACCCAAAACACCCTAGCAACCACCCATATCACCCTAAAGACCACTAAGCAATGCCCTATCAACCCCCCAGAAAACCCGAGAAACCACATTAGAATCTAGCCAGAACACCCTAGTAACTCCCTACATTACTCAAGAGACAACCTAGCAATGCCTTAGCAACCACTTAAAACACACTGGCAAATGCCTAGCAATGCCCTAGCAACCACCCAAAACACCCTGGAAACAACCTAATAACACCCTGGCAACCAGCCTTAGCAACCACCCAAAACCCCCTAGCAACTACCCAGAACACCCTAGCAGCCACCCATATTGACCTAGACACCACATAGTAATGCCCTAAAAACTACCCAGAACACCCTAACAACCCACACATCACCCAAGAGACAACCTAGCAATGCCTTAAAAACCACTTAAAACACCCTGGCAACCACCTAGCAATGTCCTAGAAACCACCTAAAACACCCTGGCAACAATCCAGAACACCCTAGCAAATACTTACATAACCCTAGATACCACTAAGTAATGCCCTATAAACCCCCTAGAAACCACATGGTAATGCCCTAGAAACTACCCAGAACACCCTAGCAACCCCCCACATCATCCAAGAGACAATCAAACAATGCCCTGGCAACAACCTAACAACACCCTGGCAACTAGCCCTAGCAACCACCCCAAACCCCCTAGCAACTACCCAGAACACCCTAGCAACCACCCATATCACCCTAGAGACCACTAAGCAATGCCCTATCAACTCCCCAGAAAACTCTAGAAACCACATAGTAATGCCCCTACACAGAACACCCAGCCATACCCCACATCACCCAAGAGACAACCTAGCAATGCCCTAGCAACCACCTAGCAACCGCATAGCAATGCCCTAGCAACCACCCAAAATACCCTGGCAACAGTCTAACAAAACCCTAGAAACCACCCTTATCACCCTAGAGACCACTTAGCAATGCCCTATCAACCCCCCAGAAAGCCCTAGAAACCACCTAGTAATGCACTCTCCAGAACACCCTAGCAACCCCCCACATCACTCAAGAGACCACCTAGAAATGCCCTAGTAACCACCTAGCAACACCATGGCAACAATCCACAGCACCCTAGCATTGTGCTAGTGAGTCTTTGCACAGACAAACACACTCAAATATCTATTTTTCTAAATGTATGCACACCTTGCAGTAAAAAAAAAAGATAATCATCTCTCTGTTTCAGAGGGCAGCAGCTGTGTGGAAGTGTGATAGATACTGCGGTCAGTTTGAATGGGAGTAATGTGTGATATGAGCTGGCCTCGAGAGGCTGAGAATGCAGGGGACAGCTGAGGACTGAAGAGCCAGAGAGAGACATCCAAAAACAGACTACCCCTACCGGAAGAACTAAAGAGGATCTTTTGGAGTCACTAGAAGAAAAAGAGAAAACTGGGGAGGGGTGCATTTGTAAAAGTACAATATATAATTCTTAAAGTCCCTTGCGTAGCTCAGTGACACTGTGTTTAGTCTTTTCAGTGTTAGATTTTGCTATGTAAGACTAGTCAACATGAAACGGCACTTGCAACCCGTTCACAGACGTGCTGGCTTTGACGTCACAAAATTGCAAAGCTAATGAATATAATATTAAATTATGTACAAAATGTTTTAAATAATCTTTTATCCAGAGATTAGACCTGTAGTAATTGTTTAAACAACTGTATCAACACACTGTCTCAGACATAATAATTAGCATACTTAAATGCTTAAATTAGTCCAGTGAATGTGTGTGTGCATAATGTTCTTCTTTATTGTTTCCACTGTGCCATTACTTACGAAACGAGAAGATCTAAGAATTAAATGTCATTAGAAGGGAAGGGGATAACATGCTTTGATGCTTCAGAGTGATTTTAGGAATGGGCAGAGCTCTTTTCTTTGGGATATTGTTTTCCATAAGGTGTGCAAAGTGTATGGCAATCCTGAATCATTTGATTGGTCAAAAGAATCAGGAAGTGATGCGTACGGCCAGACTTCCCCATCACACACATACTATTACCCTTAACCTTCACTGACTGTCATCTTATACATTGGCATAAACACACACAGACACCTGCCAGTGATGTTTTTAGGGTGCTTAATACCAGCATAACACTACACACCCATCATACATTAAGTATTGGAGAAAGTACTTTGAAGCTATTCGTAATTTATAGTTCACAGTCAAGCCACCATTTTGATCAAAATCATCACTCTGTGAATTCGGCGACAGGTGGTTGAAAGTTGTGCGGCTGAAATCGGTCTGAACTCACCCAAACTCACTGAATATCACTGCTCCCAGTGGCCAAACTTGGAAGTGCTGTTGAGGTGAAATGTCCACAGGGTGGTGCTAAAATCGAGTTGTATTTTTAGTTGTAAATGATGTAAAACAGTCAACAGGAATGCATAATTTATTAACCCAACTTGTTAACCAACAATGGAGAAAAATACTAGCAAAAATGCAACTTACAAATGATGCTCAACATTGTTTATGTGAACGCAAATACTTCCAGGTTTCCATGGAACCAGAACCTGTGTCTTCAAGATTACTGTCTTCAGTAGTGCCACAGGTAAAGTTGAACACATTTGAATTGATGCAAAAATGACTGAAGGTTGATGGCGTTTGTCTGCAGAATGGGGTCAATTTCAGGATACATGAACTTTCGGAAGCAACACGTCGTTTTTCTGCATGATCATGTTTGATGAACTATAGTTCCCTACACAACAAGTTACTAATAAAATGTATCAAACTACACTGAAGCTGTATATATATATATATATATATATATATATATATATATATATATATATATATATAAATATACACACCGATCAGCCACAACATTAAAACCACCTGCCTAATATTGTGTAGGTCCCCCAGGAGATCAGTAGTTACAGAAATACTCAAAACCAGCCCATCTGGCACCAACAATCATGCCATGCTCCATATCACTGAGATCACATTTTCCCCCATTCTGATGGTTGATGTGAAAATTAACTGGTGCCAGATGGGCTGGTTTGAGTATTTCTGTAACTGCTGATCTCCTGGGATTTTCACACACGACAGTCTCTAGAGTTTACTCAGAATGGTGCCAAAAACAAAAAACATCCAGTGAGTGGCAGTTCTGTGGACGGAAATGCCTTGTTGATGAGAGAGGTCAACAGAGAATGGCCAGACTGGTTTGACTGACAAAGTCTACGGTAACTCAGATAACCACTCTGTACAATAATATCATCTCAGAATGTTATTCTGAGATGCAGGTTGGCGCTGTTTTGGTGGCACGAGGGGGACCTACACAATATTAGGCAGGTGGTTTTAAGTTGTGGCTGATCGGTGTATATATATATATATTAGACATGTTACGATACGATTTCACTATACGATGCAAAGCCTCAGTATATGATATGATACGGTTTTAAAAACAGTGCCCACAAATGTTTTGCTCAAACATATTCAAGGATTCAGCATAAATTACTTTTAAATCATAACACAACAGTGTCAGGAAAAGCTATGAACTCACAATTTTCATGTTTTTCTTGAGAAAATAAATTTGTCTACACTCTGGTCATTTACTGTATTTTTGTATAGCACTTTTCACAATACACATTGTTTCAAAGCAGATTTATAGAAAATCTTGCCTTGTTGTCTAAAAGCCCCATGTGAGCAAGCTGAAATGACTGTATCAAGGAAAAAATTCCTTTCAATGTAATTTAGTGGTGAAAAAAAAAAACTTGAGAGGAACCTGACCTCTGATTTTACGATATATGTACATAATCCAATATTATTTAGTGGCTTGAGCAAAAGCAGATCAGTACATGTAATTTTTTTTGCACTCTTCCCCCTGTTTCACTTTGCATGTTAACTTTATCGCCATTATTACTGGCTTATAACATGTGTGCAAGTGTTGTACTCATACCTGTTTACATTTCGAAGACAAAACCAGAGAATAATAAGTGTCATGTAATCGCGGGTATCTTACGTTGTCAGATATTTGAATAAGCTTGTTTTTGTTACTTATGGGAGAGGCGGCTGTTAAACTTACTGCTGCTAATTCTGCCTCACAAATCCACCTATTTGCGTGGTGATGTCGGTGTAAATAAAACAACATGTTTGATGTACTGTAGCACCAGGACATGACACCGTTGTTTGGCAAATTCAACAAGCTGTAACGCTACAGTACAATCTACTTGCCCTTTACCATCAATCTTCTCGCCTGTGTACTGTAAGTGTGTTGCTCTGTTTTTTCTGTAAACGCTCAGCGCCGCCTCTCCGGGGAGGAGACTTTTCCGCAGCTCTCAGTATTGTGCTGCTTGGTTTTAAATACACTATAATGTGTTTGTTTATGTATCATACAATACATATGGTATTGTATCGTGGGCGTCATATCATACGATACGATAATTTTTTTTACACCCGTAATATATATATATAGGGACCATGCCATCTGTTGCAGGGCTCCCTGTTCTTCTATTCTATTCTATTTGCAAAAGTAATGTTTGGGAGTCTAACATTTATATATCCTACTGACACACTAAAGCTGAAGATATAATTAACCATCTTAAGACAAATGTTTTTGTGAAGCATCTTATCTGCCCAAGACTTTTGCACAGTACTGTATATAATAATATATATATATATATATATATATATATATATATATATATATATATATATATGCAGGGTTCGATTTGAGGGGGGATGCCATCCCTCTTGTTGCAAGAAATACCAAAAAACATTCCCCTTGTAAAACCACCATCCCCTTTAGATCAGTTGTGTCATGTATTATTAATCATGCAAGTAAAATATTTTATTTTCTACATTTGATAAATAACAGACTTCTGAATTAAATCTGACAGGTGTGGGGTTGCCTAATTTCTATAGGTGAAATTTTAAGGAATTATTTTGTCTTTCTTTAAAAAGAAGAGAACAGAAGGCAAGATATCGCTATAATGAGTGTACAGTTACAACATGTACATGTTTTTAATTCAAAAAAACTTCAGGGTTTCGCCCATAAAACACTTTTATGTGTAGAACAACTTTTTTACAGCACTGTTTAAGCATCCTTCATAGAAACACCCTGAACTTCCTTTACTAGTTCGGTTATTGGAGTAGAAAAATGTGTGTCTGTGACAGTGGGCGAGCAATCTAGAAAAAAAACTTTTTCATGATCATAACATGGATTCTTTTCACAGTATTTATAATAAAATACAATAACGGAGGGTAACAGGTGCATATTATGGCCATGTGTACTAAGGGTCAATGAAGTGATGCTCATTTTTGTCCAGATCTATTAAATTAAAAATATATAAATGCAATTCACACAAACAGTTTACTTGAATACACCTCTTCTGTGATGAGCATATGTTCAATTTCTGAGTTTAATGTCATATTGATATTTTTTCTGGGGCATAAAATAAAAAATGTCATGTGGTGTCCAGAGACAGTTAAAAATAAAAAAGTCAAAGTTTCATTAAAAGCTGAAATTCCTGAAAAAATAAATGTTGGCATGACAAGTGCAGAGTAGACATTTATTGTTATTTCTTTAAAAAAAAATAAGCAGTGAAACAATTGTGTTTTAATATATGATTCATATTTAAAAATGCTTTTGACCACCAAATCAAACTCATTGGGTAACATGTAGGTAGCCATTTTGTTGTTATGTTGACCATAAAAACCATTAAACAGAGCGGACACCTTTAGACCCTCAAGACTGAGCCTCAAGTTTGAAAAAACATCTGATATTTATTTTGATATATAAGAGGCACATTTCAACTCAAAATTGACATTGACTCAAAAATTAATAATATTTGTTAAACAATTACCTTGAAAAATGTGTTTGAAAACTTTTTTGAAAATGAATGATTAAGTTGTTTATACTCTCATGTATACAATGTACAAAGAAAGTATTTTAATACTTTTTACTTGATGTTACACAACATGACAATTTTAAAGTTTGAGAAAAAGGTATAAAGGTTACTGGACACAAAGATTACATTTCTGAGAACATGACACAATTGTTTTAAACTAGATTTTTAAAATATGTCTCATTTTAACACCTTGGACAACCTTATTTGTCAATGACCCATAAGTATTAAACCCACCCCCCCACCCCCCCACAAAATATTTGACTTCACCATCCCCCTTGAATTTATTTTACAAATCGACCAATATGTATATTGCTGTCCTCAAATTATTCCATTGCCAAACGACGGTAGTTTTCTGCTATCTGTTACAGTTACGGAGGGATTCAGGCGAGCGGATCCACAATAGCTTTGGCGCCTACACTCTATTGCCATGAATCGCTGTAATTTTTCCGCATTCTCATTGGCTGGTTGGCATGTGGGTGATTTCATGCACTAGAAAAGCTGTACGCGAATTGCTCGCCCAGGCGGAAAAACGATGTAGCGTTGCCAGATATCGATTACAGAAAATCACCTAAATGCAGTTGATGCCAAATTAACTCAACAAAATCAAATTAACGAAAAGTAAACCATAACTGTATATTTTCATGCTTTTCTCAAACAAAGTTTTTTTGAAAATCCACTTATGGTGAGCAGGGCGGAGCCGAGCGGCGTCTGGGCAGAGCAAGGCCGTGGAGATAAGTGGCGAATGACTTTCACCTGCGTGCCACACCGGTCTCGCGTTACAGCGAGGGGAGGTGGGAGTACATAAGGAGAAGAGACAATGGCAGACGGGAGAGAAAGACACAGGAAGCTGTTTGTGTGGGTCTGCGTGTCAGAAGTGTGGGTGCTGAAAAGCTGCGCATATGTTGAATGTACAGCTGAAAAGTCTTATTGTGGAACGCTGAAAAGTCTTTGACAATAAATGTCTATGAGCTCTGTCAACCCAGTCCCAGCTTCCTCCTTTCCCCTCATTGAGTGTTACACTGGTGCCGAAACCCGGGAAGGAGGAAGGATGCACCGTCCAAAGAGTCTTCGCCACTGACAGGGGGTCGCGACGCTGAAGGAGTTTTTGATCTGGTGGCGCTGGAGCCCCGCGTCAACCGGCAACCGGAAGGAACGGCTAAGGGGTCCAGTGTCATCACTCGGTGTCACGGACAGAAGCAGGGCAGCGGGCCAAGGACCACTCGACAGCGTATCTGGGGCCTGCGAGCTCCTCTCTCTCTCTCCCCTCTCTGCTTTCTCTCTCCCTTTTGTTATAATTTTCCTTTCTCCTCTCTTTCACCCTGTTCCCCCTCCCAGGCATGTACAGGTCGGATCTGGAGACCGGTGTGACCTGTCGATGCTCCCTCCCTAGAAATGGGGGGGGGGGGGGGGGGATAGGTCATAGGCCGTAGAAATCCCCGACCTGAGTTCGGCGATGGGGGTATGTGGTGAGCAGAGCGGAGCCGAGCAGCATCTGGGCAGAGCGAGGCCGGGAAAATAAGTGGCGAATGACTTTCAACTGTGTGCCACACCGGTCTCGCATTCCAACGAGGGGCGGCAGGAGTACTAAAGGAGAAGAGACAGTGGCAGATGGGAGAGAGAGACACAAGAAGCTGTTTGTGTGGGTCTGCGTGTCAGAAGTGCGGGTGCTGAAAAGCAGCACATATGTTGAATGTATGACTGAAAAGTCTTATTGTGGAATGCTGAAAAGTCTTTGACACTAAATGTCTATGTGCTCTGTCACCCAGCTTCCTCCTTTGCCATCATTGAGTGTTACACCACTGAAAACATATGAATGAACTATCCCTTTAAAGGAATTGTTCACCCAAAAATGAAAATTTGCTGATAATTTACTCACACTCAGGCCATCCCAGATGTATCTGAGCTTCTTTCTTCATCAAAATAGAATTTACGATTTTTAGGATTTCATTTCAGGCCTCCTCCTTTAAACAATGCAAGTTTGACGGTCCAAAATGCATATTTAGGGTGCATCAAAATAATCCACACGACTCCAGTTGACAAATAAAGTTCTTCTGAACCCAAACGATTGATTATTTTTAGAAACAAAACAATACTTATATACTTTTTAACTTCAAATGTTCGCTTCCGTACATCTCTGTGACACACGCTCATGAGAGGGATGACGTAAGCTCGTTGGTAAGGTTACGCATCACATGGAGGAGGAGTCAGGAAGTGCGGCATTGTTTACAAGAGAAGGAGCGCTGTACAAAAGTTGAATTGTCTTTGCGGTAGATTTTTATTTGTGTAAGTGTGTTGCTCATAATGGTCATTTGGTGTGTGTATCCTGGATACTTCAACCTTCAGAAACCCCAAAGAAAATGCACGCTGGGAAAAATATAAACTTTTCATCGATTGCCTATACATGATCATGAGCGACTGAAGCTCTGGCTTATCGCGCTGAACCTGGATATCAGTACACCCCTACATTCTCTCAAATATTGGAGGGTGTGCAGTGAACATTTTACCCCTGAGGATTTCAGACCATCGAAAGAAACAAAGGGTCGATATCTGAATTCATCGGTTGTGCCCGTGCTGTTTTTCTAGCGAACTCAGGTATGTGTGAAAACTTTGTCATTGTCACAAGTAGATAACGCAACGGCATTGCTCCGAAATAAAGGATGGTTATTTACTGCAGTAATGTTTTTTTTATTATTATTTGGGAATTATTATTTTTTTAATTTTATATTGTTTTGAAATTGTTTTGGACTGTTTTGGTTTGTGAACGGTGCTTGGTCTGTGGTCTGTGCAAGTTTCTCTTGTAAACAATGACGTGCTTCCTGACTCCTCCTCCACGTGACGCGTGACCATACCAACGAGCTTACGTCATCCCTCTCACGAGCGCACGTCACAGAGATGTACGGAAGCGAACATTTGTAATTAAAAAGTTGTTTTGTTTCTCAAAATAATCAGTTGTTTGGGCTCAGAAGAACTTTATTTGTCGACTGGAGTTGTGTGGATTATTTTGATGCACCCTAAATATGCATTTTGGACTGTCAAAAAAATGGAGTACATTCACTTGCATTGTTTAAAGGAGGAGGCCTGAAATGAAATCCTAAAAATCTTAAATTCTGTTTTGATGAAGAAAGAAACTCAGATACATCTTGGATGGCCTGACGGTGAGTAAATTATCAGCAAATTTTCATTTTTGGGTGAACTATTCCTTTAACTGTACATTTTCAATGCATTATGGGACACTATACACACAGATATAAAACAAACTGAATGCTGAAGTTTAATTTGCTGAAGTTTAAAATTTCAAAACTATTATTTTCTCTGGCTGCCGTTCAGTCTCTATCGCACACACGCTGGGTCTCTATCTTCAGTTTTGCTTTTGACACTGGTTCATATGACAGTGAGAGAGCGTTTTCGGGCGATGTGAAGAGATACAGTATTGCAGCTTGCCCGTATCTCTCCCACACCTGGCTCACCACTTGTGGGTGAAGTCTCCATTCTTGTTAAATTAAATCCACTCCTGTGTTTATAATTCCTAGGACATGTGTCACGCTTAATGAATAAGCGTGCACAGCTCCACACAATCAGTTTCTGTGCTAGGATGGGCAGTTGAGTTGAGCATGTACCGCCTGGAAATTTATATATGCCAATTTTAGCCACAGGAAGTGGGGAAAACATTAGTGAAGATTTAGGAAGTGAAAAAAAAAAAAACAAAACAAAAAAAACGGATGCTGCATTAATTGCGTTAATGATTACATTAAACAGTCAACAATTAATCGTAGAAATTAATGCGTTAAATTTCCCAGCCCTAAAATATACATGTATATTATTTATGTAAAATGCCATGCAGTCTGAGCAGGGACTCTGTTTTTTTATTTAACTGGTGCATTTAAGTCAAGCAATCTGGTTCACTTTAATGAACATCCCAATGCTTCATATGAGAGAAAGTGGACATTTTATGTAAGAATGTATGATTATTATCTCAGTTTGCTCTATAGTACAAAAATTAGCAATGTAGCGTATTGACACATTCTAACGCTAATGCAACAATGAAAACACGCAACTTTCAAATATGTATGCTTTGTATTGATCCAAGAGGTCATTGTGTGAAGTTTCCACAACTACTTTTAATTAGTTACTCCCCAACACTGCATATGATGCATCACAATGACTCTGTGATTTTACACACAGTTTCTATGTTCTTAAAAGATGTGAAAAATTAGCAAAAATTAGCATGTTATCCACCAGCACATCAACTGAATAGAATTGTAATGGAAACTGTACTTGCCTTGGCATAAATCCAAATGTAGGACATAAAGACTGTTGTTGCAACTAAAGGGTTTGTGCGACATAGGAAGGTTATAACATCACACAGCTGCAATAATTCTTCTTTCATTATCTCTTTGACACTCGTCTCACATCACAGGGCCTGTGTTTGCTCAATGCTACGGTCCAAATCTTTAACTCTTTGAAGTGAATAGGTCATAGATCTGTACAGTAAGCAATGAATGACTTTGTGTTCCTTGACCTACAGCATTTTAGAGTTAAACACACTCTTCAAAACACAATCAAAGATTAGAGATGTTTACATGTATGTGTGTGTGCATTTGAGTTGGCGTGTCTTTGTCTGTCTGAGTCATTGTTGAGGAATATACTCCAAAAACCTGTTATTAATTACTAATGACTTTTTTTTAGACTATGAAGCGATTACTTTACTAATTACGCTGTCTGAACAGTAATTACATTACTCATTACGTACTATTTTAACATTACCGTATGGACAATACAAGGACAGACACCAAATTGCCCTTAAATATTGGACCAAATAAATTGTCACACAGTTAATAACATCAAAACATAAGTCACCTGTTGCTGTACATGGATCTTTCACTATTCGTTTCATGCCATGTTGTTGTTTCAAATGCCCTAGTTTGCTCGTGCTGTTCAATGCGTCTAAAGCCGCAGTTGTCCTAGGCTTCGAGCATGCAAAATTAGTTTGCACACCGCAATGGACAGGATATCACGTCACGCTCGATGGCTTCTGGTTTAAATAATTTATAAATATATTATATTCAAAATGTTAAAATATAGCATCTACTTACTTTCCTGCAACAGTTAAAAAACACGCAGCTTGGAAATATGTATTCTTTGTATTGATCTAAGAGGTCAGTGTGTGAAGTTTCCATCTACAATTGGTCACACGTCTTCTCGTTATCCGAATTCGCCAAGGTGAGAGTTCGCCAGACTTGAACTTTGGTATGCAGTGGAATACGAAATTTCTTGACCTTGCATTTCCGGTCTCCCACGTTTGGATGCTTTTGAATGGAAGTGAATGGAGCGCGAACATGAGCACTTCCAATATTTGATGAACACTACTGTTTAATATTTTGCCGTATGTGTACCAATAGGCCATGGCTTCAATCCAACTACATGATCTTTGAACGAGTTATGTAACCCCTATGTGCTCGTCACTCAAGGTGACATCTCAGTACAGATAAAAATATTTACATTAGAATAACCCTTACAAAAAAATCAAAACTAGCTGCAAACTTGCAGCAAATTTCTTCATCTTTTACTGCCCGGTCCCGGTCTTTCGCCGGCTCTTCGCCGGTAGTGGTGAACCTCCGGCAAACCTTTAGCAACAATGGACAATTTGCCTCAAGTTTGCCAAAAAGCTAATTTGCATGTGAATTATCAGTGCCGAATTTGCGGCAAGTTTGCGGCAAATTTGCCATGAACTCTCGATTTTGGTAAGGGTAAGGCATAAGTTAGATAAAGAGTGGGACACAATTGCTACAAGGGCCACATAAATGTTGACAGGCTGCAACATCAAGCATAATTTGTACAGTAAAAACATCCGAAAGTTGTTGACTGGAAGTCAACTCATAAAATGTTTCAAATCCACCATGCTCAATCTTGAAAATAGTTGAAAATAAGGTAAATAGAGGTTTTTTACTAAGAAAGATAAAGCTTAGGATTTCTCATTGTTGAGGTGAAAAATAACCCATATGCAAACATTGGGCAAAACAATATCAAGGAATTCAAATTTTGCCAGCACAGGATTGACCATGTCAACTGAGGTAAATGGCCTCCAATGTGACAACATGGGGCTAAACTAGATGAAGTCATTTAAATTTGGTCAGTTTTCCCACTATTTTCCTCTGGCATTGTTGCAGACAGGAAATTAGTGTGATATAAATGTTTATAGTATGCTGGACTGGCCTTTCATACTACTTACAGTCCTTTATATCAAAAAGAGCATCAGTTCTTTTGTCACCTAAGTTGCATTGCTAAAAAAATGATGTTTTCTTCCACTGGAGCCAGTAGCGGATCCTGGCATAGGCGATATGGGCAGGCGCCTAGGGTGGCAACGCTCTCTGGAGCAGCAGGACAGGGTACCTGATCGATCGCCTCTGCACAGAGCTCACAAGTTCGCGATGGGAGAAAGGTGCCCTGAATTGTGCCATCCCGCCCCTGGCTTGCGATGGGTGAAAGTTACTTTTATATATATATATATATATATATATATATATATATATATATATATATATATATATATATATATATATATATATATATAAAAAATATTATTCTGTTTCTCACCCACACCTATCATATCACTTCTAAAAATATAGATTTAATTACTGGAGTCTTATGGATTACATTTATGCTGCCTTTATGTGATTTTTGTAGTTTCAAAGTTCTACCCAATGTCATGGGATGTCATGAGGGTGAGTAAATGATGAGAGAATTTTCATTTTTGGGTGAACTAACCCTTTTATATATTTTGTGTTAAAGCATAGTTCTGTAAAAAAAGTTGTTTACATTGTAAAATCCATACTTTTGTTGTGTTTTTTTGGGGGGGGTGAGGGGGGCCTTAAGGGGGTGCCACGTTGGATCTCGCCTAGGGCTCCAAGTAAGCCAGAACCGCCACTGACTGGACCCAACACACGAAAATAAACAACAACACATAGCATGGAAATATTGGCTATGAATACCCAAATGATCTACTGTACTACATTTGCCAAAATATGCAGTATACAGCAGAGCACTGCACTGCATTCTGTATGCCACAGTACAATACAATGTACAATATGCTGGACTTGACCTTCCATTTTCACTGTGACAAATATAACAAGCAATCAACCACAGTTTTTCTTGACTCATTATTTGATCAGACTGTCATAAATGAAGACATTTTTACCCATAATTCCACAAAAAAATAAAAAATAAAAAAAATGCATAACTAAATATTTATGAGATGATAACTGGACCCCACTTGTTGAATAAAATATGCAATATAGTCATATGATAGGCCATGTGATATAGTATGCAGCCCTTAAGTGGAGTTGGAAACATCATAATTACATGTTCAGAGCACATGAAAGCTATTTTTTTCTGTTTTGCCATTTAATAGGCATAGTGAATATACCTGCATCACTTTTACACAACCTATATGATTTAGTAATGCATGATAACCAGTTAATTCATTTGAATAAAACAAGTGTGAGTCATTAGCTTTACATTAGTTGACTGTCATATATAACAAATTAATACTACTGAATTAAAGCACTGAAATTGAAATAAATGTGCAAAATCATTGGTTTTCATCACCTTTCATGTCGACACGCCTCTTCCAACGTTAGTTGGCAACTTGGGTTTCATCTAGAATTCCGAGTTTCCCACTTGTAAATATGACTTTGCTTTAATACTTACAATTAATACAATGCATGCTTTAATTACTATCATAATTACGATATTTTCAACTCCACTTAAAGGCAGCACCAAATCCCAAGCTGTCGAGTTGTGATTTTAGAAGGGGCGTGTCGACATGAAATGTGATGGAAAGCAACTCAGCATTTAGTGATTTTGTGGGACCTTCAGGACATTTTTGTCTTTTTCATTTGTGTTAATGCCAACGGCATAAATTTTGCCAAAGGTGTGTATTTTTTGGGGAATTTTGATATTTCAACCTCAGTTCCTATAATACATCAATAGTTACACTCAGGACCTTAAGGACAAAAATGTCCCCATTGAAACCCATTAAAACTGCAATATTTGATCCCAGTGCCATTAAACACATGGGTGAGAATAGATCGATAATCCCTTTTTACTCTAAATCTCCACTTAACTTTCAGATCTGAAAGTGAAACTAAACAGGCATCACATGTGACTTTAAGATATGAAAGTGGAGATATAGAGTAAAAAAACACTTAATTATTTATCTGTTTCTCACCCACACCTATTATGTTGCTTCTACAGACATGGATATAACCACTGGAGTCTTACGGATTACTTTTATGCTGCCTTTATGTGATTTTTGTAGCTTTAAAGTTCTAACTAACATTAACTTGCATTGTATAGACCTACAAAGCTGAGATATTCTTCTAAAAATGTTTTCATTTGTGTTCAGCAGAATAAAGAATGTTATACACATCTGGGATGTCATGAGGGTGAGTAAATGATGAGAGAATTTTCATTTTTGGGTGAACTAACCCTTTTATATTTTGTGTTAAAGCATAGTTCTGTAAAAAAGTTGTTAACATCATAAAATGCATAATTTTGTTGTGTTTTGTTTTGTTTAACTCATGAAAATAAACAACAACACATAGCATGGAAATATTGGCGATGAATACCCAAATGATCTACTGTACTACCTAGAAAATAATTAATTATATGATATTATGCTTTCATTCCAGAGCCCTGGCTTCAGAATTTAAATGTTTCATATTTTCCACCAAATGGCGCCATTTTTCTCATGTTTAGCCTATGGAGCAAATACATGCTTTTTTCCTATTTTCTCTTTGCTGTATTATAGAGCACTGCAGGCCAATTGAATAAATGATGCAGCTAAAATTGTGTGTGGGTGTGTTGGTATTGATGTCAGAGTGTGTTTTGTATGTGTATTGAGAAATGTGTGTGTGTGTGTGTGTGTGTGTGTGTGTGTGTGTGTGTAAAAACAACAGTGGCATTGTATAAACAAACTGACATTTAAAGGGTTAAAATCCTGAAAATGAATGAATGTTTGGTAGTTAGGTAGTTATGATCAGGACTGATGTTGGCTCAAAAAATTAACTAATTGAAAGTGGAAAATAATTGTAATATATAATATTATTATGGCAGTTTTTTGACGCTGACATTTTTATCCTCTAAGGACCTCTGAGTAACTTTTTTTATTGACGCACAAGGGTTAATTTTGTTGTGTTGTGACTTATTTTCGTTGTTGCTTCGCTAATTTTGTTGTGTTGTGCACTCCTGTATAGCCTATTTCATATATTTTATTTAAGAAAGAAAGAAAGAAAGAAACCTCTAGTATTTCATTGAGAACAATGCCAATATCTTATTTGACTGCAGTACATTTAGGCTGACAAAACATTATCCGTTTCTGAACACATGAGTACGGAAGCTGCACTAGGCGTTGACTGTGCTGGGTAGGCGTGTGGTGGGCGGCGTTAGGACCGCGCGGTGAACCGGCAGGGAAGTGAATGCAGGCAGAGCAGCTGAAGCGCCAGACAAAGACACGGAGCGCACCGCGATCCTGCAGCATCCACACCCACCCACACACACTCACACACAGCAGCACTGTACCGCTGGTAAGTACAGCACCGGTGTGCTATTACTATTATTACTTTTACGTGACAAACAGTGTTGTAAACCTTTATATGATGTAATTATGTCAGTGTTTAATGAGTTATTTTAGTGTTCTAATCATAGAGACAGATTTTGGGAATGTAAAAGGGTGGTGGATGAACAAGCAGGTGGTTAAAGGTTCGAGAAAGCCCTATATAAAGAAATTATTTTGAGTTTAAAATGTCCTTTTTGCCACTCAATATTGGTTGTTTATTTTAATGTCGTTTAATTAAATTGAATTAAAATATATTTTAAGACTCTGAAGTTATTTATTGGAAACAGTTTGCCATATAGTCAGGAATTTGGACAGGATTCCTACTGGAATTTCGTTCATAATTTGGAACCAATCCTAAATTAGATCCTACTGGAAAAACTGAAATTACTAGTGGATTTAAAATAATAATAATAAAAAAAAAAAAAAAAAAAAAATTATTAATTATGATTCTTAGAGTCCTGTTGGATATGGTGTAATCTTTATCAGAACTCTGTTTGTTTTATATTGGAATAACGTCTTGTTACTAGAGAGTTCAAGGGAATCATATGGGACTATTGGAGTTTTAAAATCCTTAAAGATTTTCTTTAAATTCCTTTTGGTGTCTGATTGGCAATCATAATAGTCCTATTGTAAACTAGACTATGTATTCTAAAAAAAAAAAAAAAATCCAGTTTTTGTTTTATGTTATATTATAGTCCTTTAAGAAAATTCCCATTAGGATCCTTAGGGACTGATTCCAAATTTTTATTCTTTGGAAATTCCTGAAATTCTCTGTGTATTTGTGGTTAAGCAGAGCCAAACTTTACTGTCTTTGAGAGATATAAAGTACCGGCACTAATATTCAGAAGGTTGCAGAGTCGTTGGAGTTAGTATGTGCAGTAGTATATCCATCCTGAATTTGCTGTAGTGCAGCATGTGCCAAAGGGACACAATGGAACAGATTCGCAGAGCGCTCTGGGTGGGTGCGTGTATGAGGGGAAGCGGGGCATACAGACCTGCCCCTGGAGACCATTTGCTTTTACTATGACCGATTTCACCCCTTTCATTGTGTCATTCAATGTGTCATGTGTTTCTGGACTCCATACCCTTCAGCACAGTGGGACATTAGGAATTATTTATTACCCCCCAAAAAAAACTCAACTGTAGAGTAGGCAAAGTTTGTAACAGCAGTATTTTACAAACTGGAAACAGACATTTGGTTTGTGATTACCTTGGAAAGACCACTGGGATCAGATGGCAATCACGTTTCCACAAAAAAAGGTATGTTTTTCTAGGATAATATATCATTTCTGAACATACATAAATATGGTGATTAAGACATTAAAGAAATTATTCTGTCATAATTTACTCACCTTCATTTTGTTCAAAACCCATATGACCTTCTTTCAGCTGTGGAACACAAAAGAAGATATTTTGCAGAATGTCCAGGCTGCTCTTTTTCATAAAGTGAAAGTGGAGGTGAACTGGGACTGCCCAGCTCCAAAAATTACATATGCAATTTCTATGGCTGAATTCGAACGCTAAGGCAGCTGACTTGCTTGCTAATGGCTTAACCAACAGTGTGTTTGCATGAATGGACCTCTTAAAGGGATAGTTCACTCAAAAAATGAAAATTCTATCATCATTCATTCCCTCATGCCATCCCAGATGTGTATGACTTTCTTTCTTCTTCTGAACACAAACGAAGATTTTAGCAGAATATTTGTAGCTCTGTAGGTCCATACAATGCAAGTGAATGGTGTCCAGAACTTTGAAGCTCTAAAAAGCACATAAAATAAATCCATAAGACTCCAGTGGTTAAATATATATCTACAGAAGCGATATGATAGGAGTGGGTGAGAAACAGGTCATGCACGAAAAATGCGGAAGTGAAAGTGGAGATTTATAGTAAAAAAAGGACTTAAATATAGACCTTTTCTCACCCACACCTAACATATCGATTCTGAAGACATGGATTAAACCACTGGAGTCATATAGATTACTTTTATGCTGCCTTTATGTGATTTTTGGAACTTCAGATCTGAGATATTCTTCTAAAAATTTTTGTGTTCAGGAGAAGAAAGAAAGTCACATATCTGGGATGGCATGAGGGTAAGTAAATGATGAGAGGATTTTTATTTTTGGGTGAACTATTCCTTTGGAAACTGGTCTCAAAACAACTTTATTATGGCAAAAATCATAAATGTTGATTACTTCCCTTGATATTGTAATTGAGATGATTTTGATCAATAGAATTTACATTCTAATACCTATTTTGAGTGAGATAATTGCCTACATGTCCAAAACAAGCTGAGAAATGTGTTCATGAATTACTTTATTTGCATGAAAATACACAAAAGTGTTATTTAAGTTTTGAATACATTATAAACAGAAAGTGAACAACACAACAATTCTATAATACTAGGTTGTCATTACTGATGTGCCGATTGACTAATTTAAACACTTTTGATTTTTCAAAACAAATTTTGTTGCATTCTTGCACACAACAAAAAATACATTGTAAATATACAATTTCAATGCAATGAGAGTAGACCCAAGGAGTGCTGTAATTGACACTTTGTACTGTTATTTTTTATTTGTTTAATTGTGCAGCACTAATATGGACCAAAAAATACTTTTATTATACTTTTTTGTCCTTTTTGGAGCTGGACATCGGCAGTTCCCATTCACTTTCATTATAGGAAAAAGAGCAGCCAGGACATTTTGGTAAATAATTCCTTTTGGATTCCTTGCAAAAAAGAAAATAATACAATAATACAACACGAGGGTGAGTAAACGATGACATATTTTTTGTTTATGGGTGAATTACCCCTGTAGATTGGGTATCAGTTACATGCATCCTTAGCAGTAGGGGTTCTGTCTCCAATTACTGTCATTAACTGGAAGCATGTCTGGAGGACACTAGGTGTCTTGCTGAGTCAGTGGGCCTCAGTGGCTGGCTTCTGGTGTATGTGTGTGTGTTTGATTCATCTCTGCCCCTCATTGTGTGTGTAGGAGCCCTTGTGTCAGCTGTGTAACAGGCCCAATTTCCTTCTTTATCACTGATGACAGTAAAAAAAGCACTCAAGGTGCACAGTGTGACCACAATAAGGATGTAATCCCTCTTTTTTTACCATTACAGAGGGACTTGTGCTGCAGGATTAGACAAAAACAGGCCTATAAATCAGAATCTAATGCAGAACAGGGAGGGAAAAAAATTAGTGGGCGACCTCAAACACACACACACACACACACATTCATGGGCGTTGCCTCAACATATCACACATGCTTTTGTCATCAAATCTTGGTTTGTGCTTTAATGTCAACATCAATATCTGGGTTGCGGTTTGATGATATTGTTTATTACACAGTAGTATATATGTAGTATATTGCAATTCAAAACTGTAATGTAAATTGTAATATGATATAACTAAGCTATAACTTTAACGCTACCATTAATTTTGCATTGTTACTGTAGATCGCCTTCTACACCTCAAAATGTAAAAAATACAATACAAATAATAACATTAACAATGTTGATCATAATAACTCACTTTCTTCACACAATGGTGTCAAAAAATTATGGTGCCAAAAGTGTCCTTTTGCGCCTCCTGGCGGTGATTTATATAAGAATTTAAAGTTTTACCGCCGCGTTAATCCCCGCGATGATGAACTATCCCAGAAGGGTCATTCTGGTTGGATACACACTGTATATCTTTTACAGACTTTTTACTCACTTTTGTAACTTGCTTCCAGCATGTTTATCATTAGGTGGAAAACCTTGCAGTCTATCTGTATGGACATGCTTACAATGAAAACAAGTTATAGACTTAGTCTGAGTTTGTATTTCTTTTGAATAGAAATAACCGGGCGTGCATTGGCCTAATGCTGCAGTGTAATATGCTTCGTCTTTTCATGACTTGCTCTGAGTGGTTCTTTTTTGAGAGGTCGAAATAAATAAAAAAACTGCATTTAGAATATTGACACAGTTTTGTGAGGTAAAATACCATAATGCTTTCCCCCCACCTCTAGTGAATATGTGTTTATGCCATTTTTAAAATTCTCTAAGCTTTATATGTTTGCGGTGGCCTACATGTCTTTGTTTAGCGCTTTCTCAGCATTATTGTGTATGTGTGTGTGTTCTAAGGTGGGATGGTGAGGGGTAGATGCCAGGCTGTAATTGGAAAAGCTGCTGCAATCCCCGCTGGCAGTGGCACTGGACACAGGCCAAGGTCTAAATGCCACAGTCCACCACTATTGACAATACAACCCCTCGGTTCCATTTTGTGACTAACTGCAAATGCATAATCGTTGACAGCCACTAGAAATTAGCAATGTCACAAGTTGTATTAAAAATTGTTTTTTGTTTCGAGTTAATATTATTTGTTTCATTAGATTGGATGTCAATGATTGGAAGGCAAGACCATGTGATTGCCCTTTGTTGTTAGTAGTGTTTGCTATGGCAAGCACCAATATTACTGTTGGTCAAACTTAGGGTTAGAGGTTTTGAAAAGTTTCTTCTGTGAAGAATTTAACTGGGGAGAGTTGTTTTACTAGTATTGATTTTCGAAGCGATCAGGCTTACGGTTTTTACCTGGCAGATGATAAAGCAGGCCAAAAAGCCCCATAGACTTGTTTTAATGTAATCATGAGTTATCTTGTTTAATGTTTCATACTGTTCATCCTTAACCTTGGGTTAGTCATTCACACTGTATACTGTACACTGCACCACACTTTGTGGTTAGTTCATAATCCATGTGTGAAACAGTGCTTAACACGGGGTTAAAGTGGCCTTAAAAGGGATTTAACCCAGGGTTAAGTATAGTGTGAAAAGACTAATAGAGACTTGGGGGTGAGCTAGTTTGACTTGGGCCAGTAAGCAACGCTGTAGCAACCACCCAGAACACCCTAGCAACCACATAGCAATGCACTAGCAATCACTCTGAACACCTTAGCATCTAAATAGCTATGATCTGACAACCACCCAGCACCATGGTTTTGCACGTGCAAGCACCTCAAGAATGTAACCAATATTGTGGGGGGACCAAAGATAACATTTAAGAATTGGGCTTTAAAAAAACCCATATTGATCGACCACCAATCTAAAAATTGGGGGACTGGCCCCTCTAAATTTCTTATGGTCTTGCAAGCACCACTCCCTCATGTTTTCTTCAGCATCACGGAAGATAGTTTGAATGGAAGGCAAGACCATGTGATTGTCCTTTGTGTGAGAGTAAAACTTTTGTTGAGAGTATAGAGGACAAATTTCTCGCTCTTTCCTGTGGTCTCTCGGTAGAGCAGCGTGTTGTCAGAAAGTGGAACAAGAACACTGACTAGTAACAGTTTAACTCTCAGAAATCCCATCATTACAGGCTAAAGATAGAAGAGGTCAGGCTTCAGTGCTGATTAAAGAGCTAATTGAGGTATCGTCAAGCTAGGCAGCACTGACAAGCGTTTACAGGATTCCTCTAAATAAATCAATAGAGATGAAAGCACTTTAGTCATTTGGCAGTCCTAAAGGATTTAAGGATACGTATGTCACCTACAACATTAGACCTCTCCTTATGGTCTGAAAGCACGGTATGTCTGTGTAGAGCCGAGGAGGGCGGGGCCGGGCTGGAATGATGCACGCCCGGTCCCCAATCAGCCTGATGGGGCGCGCAAGGGATAAAGGCAGCCGGGGACAACAGTTCGAGAGAGAGAGAATTACAGGCAGCTGCCCTGTGTGTGGTTATGTTTGTGTGTTTTTGGTTAAGTTGTTCATTAAACTATTATTTAAGTTGTCTAGCCGGTTCTCGCCTCCTCCTTTCCCTCTAACCCCCTTACAGTCTGTTAAATGACTATATAAACCTTTCAAAACCGTTGCATTACCTTTTAATCGCTTTCTTAGAAATATATATTTTCTTAATAAAAATGTAATAATGTACTACACCTCTAAAACAACTTTCATTTTTAGCTCCTGTGGCACCTAGGCTGAGGGGGCTATTGGTTAATGTTAACTATTTAGGAAATGTTTTAGACTACTGTAGTAAGCAAAATAACCAGCCTGATCTCATGAAAATTATGTGACTGTGGTAACATTTTTGCAAAATGATATTATGTGGTTCCTTGCCTGTATCGCAGCAGTTCCGAGGTGAAATGGCCACTGTGTGGAGCTAAAAGCGAGTTAAATGTTCTCCTAAACACATGAGTTTTTGAAGGTTAATGCTCTATCAATTTTTAAATCAACAAAACCTACCTAGCCTAAACCTTAAACCTAAATCTAACCGTTAGTGTCATGAAAGCAAATGTGAGATGAAAAATGCAATTAGAACAGACTGATCTCACAATGAAATCGGAAACAATAGGTTTGACTTTTCTTTAGCTAAAATCGGTCTGTGTTTACCGAAATTTAAAACACTGACCCGGTGGCCAAAATGGAAAATGTTGTTGGCCATATGGGCTAATGCGATCTCCACCTAAACATAACCAACACTGGAGTAAAAATGTGATGTTAGAGTGAAAAATGCATCCTCCAAATCACGCTTGTCACTGATCATGCGATCGTGGTTACTTCCTCGTTTCTGGGCGGGATTAGCCGAAGCAAAAATGTCTGATGTGAGATAGCCCTTGTCAGTGAGTCCACATAATTTGGCGATCCTAGGGGTACTGGAACTCGCGGAAACAACATGCCGACTTCCCGCATGATCATGTTGTGATGTCATTTTTTGATGCCTTTTTGCAACTTGATTAAGCTTGTAAATGCAGTTCGTTATGAAATTTAAACATTAAAATGTATCACCTTAAAAGTCATGCGCTATAGTAAAAGTGTTTTGAGGTCATAAGATAGCATTAGGCGAGGAACAGGGTGAAAAGTAAGTGTTTATGAACTGTTAACTGTTTTACTTGTAATTTGTGTGAAAGTGAATAAAAGTTGTTGTTGTTGCGCCTCTAGTGTTCATTTCACCAAAAAACTGTGGAAATATGTACAAGCCATGTAGAAATCCTTTTGCAAAAATGGAGGTATAGTACCATGATTCTATGAGACCAGGTTGAATATAACCTCTTGCCAGTAGTTAACGGAGTAATTTAATGTTAATAATAGCCAATAGCGATACATTTGAAAAAGAAGCGTTTCCATTGTGACACATCAACATGCTCTCAAGCATACCTGCCAACACTCCCGATTTTACTGGGTTTCTCCTGTTTTTCTACCCCTCCTCCCACTGTACTCCCGACTGAAAATTTCTCCTGATAAACTCATGATTTTCTGCATCCACACTTTGCTCATGAGAATGTATTAGACCTCCAGATAGTGTTGGTTGCCACCCATCCCATAAAATATGGCATCGACCCATATTTAAATATCAAATGATGCGTCCCTTATCAAAACAATACGGGATGCGATTTGTCCCGTAAGCTGGTCAGATGGCGTCACAGCGAAATTGTTCCAGATCTTTAATTTAACATTGGCATACGTTGGACATTTTTCATACGGTTAGTAAGGGGTCATCTGAAAAGTCCACACATTGTGCTGAAACGGGCTAATACTTTGAAGGGTGGGGTAAGGGACCGTCTGAAAAGGCCACAAATTGTGCTAAAACGGTGGATATTTTTATTGAAAAAAAAAGAAGGTTAAATGTTCAATAAGATGTAAAAAATTACACAGATTCAACAATGCATGAATACAATCACTGAGTCATGAAGACAAGAAGTACAGGTGAAGGAAAACAAATAATAATAATAAAAATAAAAAAAAATAAAAATAAAAAAACAATACATATAGCCAAACACAGATGTATACATAAATAAGATTACGAAGATACATAATTGAAGAAATAAAAAAGTTATATTTTTTTGTAAGTCATGGGCCAGGAAAGTTCTCAGCATATAAGAAAGGATATACACTTTTTATTATTAATAAATCAAAAAGCATTTATTGCTAAAACTGTGAAGGATGTGGTAAGGGACTATCTGAATACATTTCTTAGTATTATTCATCTTCAGTGTGGTGTTACTGACCGGTACTGCTGCTCCCTATACGCATATTACGCAGTCTGCGTAGTGCACCTACTCCCTACAGGGGCACCATCTTAACCTAGGGGGGGCACCAGAAACTCAACCGGCTGCCGTTCCTCGCACATACAAACCATGTTTACTAAGAATCCATGCATGTAATGTCTACATTTGTCACGTTTTCATCAGCTTGCTTTGATTTGTGATCCAGGTCGTTTTTCTGCTGTGGAAAATAAAGTAGCTTAATCACTGAACTGTCTAAACACTGCTGGAGTGCTCTATCATTAACTCTGATATACCGTTACTTTCTTAGTGTTGCTAGGCATAACCAGCCCCTCATCGAGGACAGCTGTTTTGTTTAACATTTCCAACATATCAAATTTCAGATGACACTAAATCAAAGAGATTATTTATCAAGTGGGCCTCGCTCTCAGCTGTGCAGTGAATGATGAGTAGTGCAGTTTATGATGTCTTTGTTTTTTATGTGATGTTGTTGTTGCTTTCAACAGCCGTTCAAACCGAACAAGTTTTTTAGTCCATCTGCACTATATTTTAGTTGTTTTCCTAAACATGAGCTAGATGGACATATTTGACCGTTGTGCCACATCTCGCTGTTTTTTCAGCATCTTTTCAGTGCACAGGAGTGCCACATTTTTTAAGACGCTGTGTCTGTTAAAAGAATTTCAACTTTTGAATACTGAATGTGTCTAGAGACACTTGCGTTCTGTTCCATTCATTGGGTTGTGTGTAGATTTTTTTAACGGAAGAACAGTTTGGTCTGATTGGCCCCTTATGCTGTTTATTAAAAGCTCTCTCACTTTCTATTGCTCTCTCTGTTTCCACTGAATTTCTTTTGAAATACAAGCACAGCATTTAACATTTAGATTGGCAAATGTTACTCTTTAAATACATTATAAGAGTTTTAATGGTTTACTGGATGTTATGTATATGCTTACAAACTGGAGTTTACACTACGTCAGTGGGGATGGTGTATCGCAAGGATGTAGAGAAAAAACGCAAGGAATTCTGAAAGTGACTCTCCATCATGCTACCACAAGTTCATAGAATTTAAAATTTTTCTGAATTATCAGAGGCTTTCGGAATTCCAATTCGCTGTATTCCCACTTCATTTAAAAAAGACCAGGCTCTTTTCACACTCTCAAAACACATCCTACACATTCCTATTCGTGAAACGCTCCATCGTACCATTTTCTAGTATGTAAGCACTAGGGCTGTCAAGAGGGCTGAGATAATAACTTGAATTGTTTCACTTAAATATGACCAAAATTCAAATTGTATTCCAGTTTCAGATAGGGATGACAATTTTCAGACATTTTCATAATCAGTAGTTGTGGAAATTAACGATCAATTAATCGATTAAACGTTAACGTTAATATCGCAAAACACACGTGGAGTACTCCAAATAATATTTGCTTGTAGCCTACTGTTTATATATAATATACAGTAAATTAATCAACTTAAGAAATGCAAGTATTGGCATTTTTCTCTTAAAATATTCTTAGTTCAGTGTATTTTAATACATTTAGGCTATGTTTAGTACAAATTTGTGAATTGTTTAATTACTGTTAATGAATAACTGTTAAAAATAATTGATAATAACTTGTATACATGTTTGAGTTTACTAAAACTTCACATTGTGGATCGTGGAATATTTCAGACCTTTGGATTTATTTTTTTAATGGAAATTAAGTGAAATATTAACATGCTGTGTAAACACAGTACATAACATACCGCTTCACTGATGATGGTGAGATGTCAGCTGAATGTGCTTTCCCTGCGATCGCTGAAGTAATTGTAGGTTGGGATGAAACAAGGAGATCAACCATGCTTGTTGTCATGTTGTACTTTAACACACTATCACGGTGTGTGCAGAAAACCAATGTCCATTTATAGAGAAATGCTCCAACACTGTTTACATTGAGCCTGCTTCATCTCTGATCTGTGCGTCTGTGTGGCTCTTCCGTGAACCAGAGAAGAAATGACATGCAGCGCCAAGCACCCTCTAGCGGCTGGTGACTATATAGACATTTTATCAATGTCTGTTGTCATGATTACTGAACACATTTGTCCTGAAATTAATTAATCGACAATCAATAAGCTTAATTGATCAAATTATTAATGACAATGAATCCATTTTTGATTAATCATTAACATCCCTTGTTTCAGAAAACACTACAGAAGAAAACACTCCTTACAGATGAAGCGCATGCAACGCTACCTAAAGAGACCTTGTCCAAATAGAACGATTCGTAGCATTGGTGAATTATTGTTATTTGGACAGCTAGTAATTAATGTCAGAGAAATATGCAAACCCCGAGATATTAACATGATTCGACAATAGAGGTCTCTGTTGCCTCAAACATTGCAAATGTACAGTTCTATCTTTGTAATTGGTAAATTGTACTCATGACAGAAAAGATATCGCGACCCAGCAGAAAATGATCCGTGACCCACTTTGAGTCACGACAAAGTGGTTGAGAAACCCTGTACTAGCACATACTTACATAGAAAAACAATAGTAAAGGTCGCTGATGGATTCAAATGCGGTTCTGTGTGAATGCACTGTCTCTGCATTTGAAAGTACAGTTTGATTTTAAATTTGACTAATAGTTGAATTTCGAATTTTAATTCGATAGCCTTAAGAGGGTAGCACACAGGACGCATCTGTTGGAAGACATGGCGTTTTCTAAAATTCTAAACAAATGTTTTCTATGAATGTACGCACACCGCCACCACTTGGCATCTGTCGACGGAGGCTGCTCAAATTTATGCCGCGCCACGGAGCACAACTCGCATATTTTCCATTAAATTCGACCCAAAACATTGTCAAAGGACAAAGACAATTTACTCTAGCTGTGTTCATTCTTGAAGAAGGGGAAAAACCTTGGTGACTTTTGTGTGTACTCTCTGCCACCTGAACCGCATCGATGTGCCCTGTGTTTGATATCTGTGCCATGTCCTAGCCGCGTTGCGATGTGGCATGGCGCTTCTCGTACGGTGTGACTGCCTTTAGTAAGCAGCCTAAGTCTGTTGGGGGATATTAGTCAGTGAGCTGAGAAAGGGTTGTGTGTGCACGATGAGTAGCCTACAGTCCAAAAAATGTACACTGGGCAAATAGGAGTGGTTTTCAGTACATTGCAATGTGGTTGCTAGGGTGTTCTGGGTGGTTGCTCGTCATTGCTTGGTGGTTGCTTACTGGCTGAAGTTAAAAGATCCCACTCTCAAGTCTCTATGATATACTGGTCACTAGATATTGGGAGTCTATAGGATTTTTTTGCCTGCTTTTTCATCTGGTATGTGAATTTCACAAGCCAGATAGCATAAATGCTCATCTCCCCTGAACAAGCCACACGATTTGAGGTAACAGTGCTGGACGAATTACATGCAGAAGTTTAATACTTATGGTTAGGGATTTGTTCAAATCCATGACCCTAAGTATGAGCAATAGTAGTGATGCTTCCCTTGGCAAACACCACTAATATTTAGTGAACAATCTCACACAGAAGAAGACAAGAAAAAAAAAAAAAACTAATGATTTAGGAAGATTTAAATTGAAAAGACAGTTAGGAATTAAACATAGCCGGGTTATTCTGGCTGGCTCTCATCAGGGGGTTGTATTGTTACTTAAGTGACTGTCTCTCTCCAGGCTGAATTTTAAATAGAACCTTTAATCGTCCAAATCCAAAAACCAGCATGCTATTTGCTAGACAGGGAATAGGGACAAGGGCTATTGACATCAGAGCGTTCTGGAGACAAAACGATTTAAAAACATATGGGGACAGTGATGAGTGGATATTGATTTGGCTATGAATAAAATAAGTGTGTAGTGTAAGTGTGTGTAACATGAGGCAGAGCTGTTCACCAGGGATGAACTGCTGAATATTCGACAGAGCATACCTGATCATTTTTGCCGGTGTTTGATTATTCAGACATTTTATTAGACATCTTAGTTGGAGGCACAGCAGTGTTCTACAAGTGCTCCAAGAGATGCAAGCGAGGGAAGCACACCGGCGTGCTTGTGAAGCTTTGTCAATGTGGCTTTAGGACTCCACTGCCGAGTATTCACCTGGTGAATGTCCGCTCCCTCGCCAACAAAACGGACGAACTGCTTCTGCTCACTCAAACAAGGCTTCCGGCTGTTCAGAGCAGATTGTGTTGCGGAATCATCAGGGAAAACGAGAGGCGGTGGAACATGCTTTTACTTAATGAATGTTGGTGTACAGATGTTGAAGAATTGAAGAAGATGTGCTGTCCTAATTCAAAAGCGCTCTTCATCAACTGTAAGCCTTTCTACTCGCTGTGGGAGTTTTCCTCGTTTATTCTGGTGAGTGTGTACATCCCGCCACAAGCATGCATGAACGCAGCGTTGCAACAACTGGCTGATCACATCACAGACATGGAGCAACAACACCCGGACTCTCTTATCATTATTCTGGGAGATTTTAATAAAGCTAACCTCAACACCACATCTCATGCCCCACCAGAGAAAGAAATATACTGAACCACTGCTACACCACTGTAAAGGATGCATATCACTCTGTCCCACGTGCAGCTTTAGGACTCTCTGATCACTGTCTGGTTCATCTTCTCCCGACTTACAAGCAGAAACTAAAATCAGCTAATCCTGTAGGAAGGACTGTAAAGAGTTGGACCAATGAAGCAGAGCTGGAACTACAAGCCTGCTTTGACTGCATGGATTGGAGTGTTTTTGAAACTGCAGCCACAAACCTGGACGAGCTCACAGATACTGTGACATCATATATCAGTTTCTGTGAGAATATGTGCATCCCTACTAGGACATTTTTATCATTCAATAATGATAAACCATGGTTTACAGGAAAATTCAGACAGCTTTGTCATGCCAAAGAAGATGCTTATAGAAGTGGGGATACAATATTGTACAACCAGGCTAGAAATACACTGACTGAGGAAATCAAAGTTGCTAAAAGAAGCTACTCTGAAAAGCTGAAAAAACAGTTTTCAGCCAACGATCCTACATCTGTGTGGAAAGGTCTGAAAGGCATTACCAAGTATAAGTCACTTCCCCCTCACTCTGTAGAGAATCAACAAATGGCTGATGAACTGAATGTGTTTTATTGCAGGTTTGAAAAGCCCAGTCTCACACCCCTCCCCCGCTCTGATCTTCACTTCACACACACATTAACACCTTCTGGAACCCCCTCCTCCCCCTCCTGCTACTTAAGCTGCACTTATGGTCTGTGAGGAGGATGTGTGCCGGGTATTCCGGAAACAAAAGACTAGGAAAGCTTCAGGCCCAGATGGTGTCTCACCTGCCTGTCTGAAAGTTTGTGCTGACCAGCTGGCCCCCATCTTCACACAGATCTTCAATTGATCACTGGAGCAGTGTGAAGTTTACTGTTGCTTCAAATGCTCCACCATCATTTCAGTCCCCAAAAAACTCCAAATCACAGGACTTAATACAGACCTGTCTCTCTCACGTCTGTGGTCATGAAGTCATTTGAGAGACTGGTTTTGGCTACCTGAAGGACATCACTGGACCCCTGCTAGACCCACTTCAGTTTGCTTACCAAGCAAACAGGTTGGTGGATGATGCTGTCAACATGGGACTGCATTACGTCCTGCAACACCTCAACAGACCTGGGACTTATGCAAAGATCCAATTTGTGGACTTCAGTTCAATACCATCTTGCCTGATCTTTTCTCAATCAAACTGACCCAGCTCTCCATGCCAACCACAGTCTATCAGTGGGTCAACAGCTTTCTGTCAGATAGACAGCAGCTGGTGAGACTGGGGAAAATCACATCCGGGACCTTCACTATTAGCACTGGTGCTCCTCAGGGATGCGTTCTCTCTCCACTGCTCTTCTCCCTGTACATGAATGACTGCACTGCAAAGGAGCCCTCTGTCAAGCTCCTGAAGTTTGCAGATGACACCACGGTCATTGACCTCAACTGCAACGGTGATGAGTCTGCATACAGATGGGAGGTTGAACAGCTGGCTGTCTGATGTGGTCACAACAACCTTGAGCTGAACACGTTCAAAACAGTAGAGATGATAGTGGACTTCAGGTGAAACCCCCCCCCCCCAACCATCCTGAACAGCACTGTGGCAGCAATGGAGTCATTCAGGTCCCTGGGCTCTACCATCTCTCAGGACCTGAAGTGGGACACCCACTTAGACTCCATTGTAAAGAAGGCTAAGCAGATGTTGTACTTCCTTTGCCAGCTGAGGAAATTCAACCTGCCACTGGAGCTGCTGACACAGTTCTACTCAGCCATCATTGAGTCTGTCCTGTGTACATCTATAACTGTCTGGTTTGGTTCAGCCACCAAATCAGACAGAAGGAAACTACAACGGACAGTCAGGAGTGCTGAGAGGAATATTTGTGCCCCCTTGCACACCCTCCAAGACCTGTATGTCTCCTGAGTGAGGAAACGTGCAGGTAGAATCACACTGGACCCCAAACACCCTGCCCACTCCCTTTTTGAATTGTTGCCCTCTTGCTGGCACTATAGAGCACTCACCACCAGGACAACCAGGCACAAGAACAGTTTTTACCCTCAGGACATTTACAACATGAACAATTAAACTGCCTTCAGGAGTCCCATAGTGCAATAATGTATAAATATGCCATGTACATATGTAAATTCCCTCAGATTTAATTCAATACCTGTACATACCCCTACCTTGCACATATATTACCACTTGAACATGTTCATATGGCATTCTATGTTATATGTCCCATTTTTTGTATGTCTGTTTATACTCTTTCCTTGTTTTATATTCTGTGTCTCACTGAAATGTTCTGTGTGCACTTGCTTGTTTCTCCTATCACCCAAAAATGTCCTTGTGTACGTGAGCACACTTGGCAATAAAGCTCATTCTGATTCTGATTCCGTGTGAGTGCTTTAGTTGTATTGATCCAGTGTTGATTTAGGGGGTTATGGTGGGGGGGGGGGGGCTGCATTATAAGAGAATTGTGTGCTCTGAGGGCGAGTGGGGTAACAGAATGAGAATATTGACCAAGTGCTGAGGGAGCAGAAGGTTGGTGGGAGGGGCAAGTGTGACTTGTAAAAGTGTTGTGGGGGCAGGAGGCCTTGATGACAAAGAGATGGACAGCTGACCACTGTTTATAGAAGTGTGATGAGGCATATGTTGGTTACACACACACACGCACGCATGAACACACACAGATAATTATAAATACTACGGAGTTATAAATACTTATAAACACTACAACTCTAACCCTACCCCTAAAATAATAGCATTTTTAGAATTTAAAGAGACATTAGAAACATTTTATTTCAGAATAGTTTTTCTAATTGAGGATGTTCCTGTGTTTCCCCAATTGGAAGTTAAGTCAGGTTTAGCTAACTTCTGGGATGTGTTGAGGACTTCTCCATTAGCATTTATTATTATTATTATTATTATTATTAATTATATTTAGTTTATCCAAAAATTTACTCACCCTCATGTCACTTCAAACCTGTATGACTTAAAAATTCTATTAAAATAAAAAATTTTGATTGTCCTTTCAAATTAGTTTTGTTTAGTTTATACTCTGTGGTTGTTAGTTAATATATATATAATTTTTATTTTAGTTTTAGTATTGTAGGCCTGCCAAAGTTAATGTGTCAACTGATATCATTAAATATGTCCAAATTAGGGCTGTCGATTGAACATGTTAATTTAGTGCGATTCATCATATAAAAAATAAGACATTAAAAAAATTCACACAATTGTTCATGCCTGCTGACCCTTTCCGTAATAAAAGTAGATATTTTTCTACCATCAAAGTAATTCAAGTTTAAAGTGCATGTAACTTCATGTTTTTTCGAGGCTGCGTCAGCAAGGGGCAGTCAGCGCAGCTCCAGCTGTAAACACAGCATGCCTCAACAAACCTCATAACTAGTACAGCCACAGAAGGAGAGCCAGGATTCGTTCTTGACAGCTGAATGAAGCACAACATAATGCAGGGATTTCGAGACACAATTTTCATCCCGTCAACTACCTTTAATTTAATACAGCATCCTAAATTGAAGCGTTTATGATGCTGAAAACCAGTGAGACACTCCAAAAGCTTGCATCTGACTCATATGTACATAGCGCGACAATATAACAAAAAATAGTGCAGATGGAATGTAAGAACGCATCCTGTGAGAACAGGACAGATTGACGAACTTAATTGCAAAATGGATTGCTGTCCACTGTAGGCTTATGATCACTGATATAGGAATAAATTAAAAAATATATTTACTTTTATAGCCATTTTTTGTATTGTCTAATCAATGTTTTACTTGTCTGCAATAAATTTCAATCTGAATATTGGAATAATTATTATTATGCAATTCATTGCGAATAATTTGATTCTTTAATCGGCATGTCATGTATTTAATTCCATTAAAAACTTGAATAAATTGACAGCTCTTGTCCAAATGTAAAGTGGACCTCACAAAGAAAAAAAAAGAAGCCCTGAAATCATACTTATGCTTTTGTGTCTCTAGAGATTTAAACAAAATACATAAATAGAGAGAAAATATTGGTCAAACACTGATCTTATGTAATAGATACCAAAACCGAGTCCCAAGTGGTCACTCCTCTAACAGCGGGACGATGTCCCAGCACACCGTCTATGAAAGTTCACCGAACCATGGAAAGTAATTCTTTGGGCACCGTTTTGTCCATTGGGCATTTTAACGGATTTGTACTGTGCCCGCATTTGTTTTTTCCTGAACCTATACTGTTGTGTGTTGGATACATATCTTGATAAGTCCGGTGAAACTCCGCCTTTGACATTGAACCCACCTCAATCTCCGGTTGGCCTCGTTTGGCCCAAGAGTAATCAGCGGGCCAGAGGCCATTGGCCATTGGCCCCGGAAGTGACAGTGGGAAAGCAACTGGCCCTGGCACGCACTAGCACGCCCTCATTTGGCCCAATAGTGGAAACGCGGCTAATAAGAGTGTAGCACACACTTAAAGGAATGTTACGGGTTCAATACAAGGTAATCTCAGTCCACAGCATTTTTGGCATAATGTTGATTACCACAAAAATTTATTTTGACTCGTTTCTCCTTATTTTTTCAAAAAGCTAAAAATTGTGGTTACAGTATGGATAACAGACACTTACATTACAATGGAAGTGAATGGGGCCAATCCGTAAATGTTAAATTTTTTTTTGTCATTTTTACAGTCATTTCAGGGTTTTAACAAAACAAATTAATGTAAGTGGTTTAATAATATTTTAAGCTTTACATTTCTGACTTTAAACCCTGCAAAAATGTTCACATTCACTTCCATTGGAAGTGTCTCACTGGAACCAAGATTTATTTTTATTTTTTTTAACTTGTATTGATCCCAGAATATTCCTTTAAATGTGTTCCACAGAATTCAGCAGATTTCTCCCATAATCAGCACAGAAAACGTGAAAAAATATGCAGACTCTGTGTGGGCCTAGACATTAGTTTGTGTGTGTATGTGAGTGACTTTGGGGTTAACCAGGAGTTTTTAGTTTCTTACACTTGCTTAATCACTTTATCCCTCTGAAACGGTTGATGTGAAAAGATACAGTTGGTGCTGCTGAAGAGACCGCTACCCTCTTTTTACTCTCCTTCTTTCACTTTCTTTTATTTCTCTCATCTTTTGTGGAGTTGTAGAGAGAGATCTGTTTAAAAGGAGCAGCTGTGTTTTAGAAGATCTGGCGCTGGTCCACTAGAACGCTGTGCCCAGGACCGAACTGCCTCCCGCTCAGTCTGGACTTTAATCAGAGAGAGAGAGAGAAAAGGAAGAATTGTGATATCCAGCTTTCCAGGCAACTCTGTAAAACAGTACTGTATATATCCATCCTTTTTAGGACACAAATAGCTATATCAACTTAAATGAAAGGCAAATGACTTACTCAAAAGACTAGCTGCAACTTTCTTGCTTGAAAATCCACCTAGAACCAGATTGCGATGGTAGTTAGTTTCACGTTTTCTTGCTCGTCCAAGCTATTATGGTCATTAGCTGGTCTAGATGGCTGAGGATGACATCAAAGACCATCTTTGCCAAGCTAGAGTTGGTAGACCACCTAGGACCAGCAAAATACCAGCTACCATGTTCCAAAAACCAGTTGCATCAGCTTAAAGGTGCTCGTAGGAATTTTAGCCGCTTTGCTAACTTCTGCCATTTTGCTCATTTTAACGATGCACACGCCCTCTCTCCTATTGTCTTTCTTTGTTACAAACAAAATCAGATTAGTTTCTTCAGGATTAGTTTTCCATACCTTGACAGAGAACTGTTTGGCCCATTTGTTTATTATTATTTTTAGAACATCAAATTTGCATGCGTATGCAAATCTTGCACCACTTTCCAAGCAGCTATTGGTTGATCTGACAAATCTGGAAACCACTAGAATGATCTCTCTCTCTCTCTCTCTCTCTCTCTCTCTCTCTCGCCTGAAAAGTTTTTTTCTGGAGATAAAAGCCATCCAATGGCAGTTGTGCTGGAGAGGTTATTTTGGAAAAGGAGGCTAAATATATGCCTTTCTCTCCTCTTTTGTTTCCTTCTCTCAGTTGCATATTGTATGCCTAATAATACGAATAACATATCTATCAAACGCAGAACTCAGGTTTAGGTTTCTCTCAACTTCAAATAAGCAACTTGCACATAAAGATAGAAATTAAAAGCATTTTCATTTATAATTTGTAGCATCTATTGCTTCTCATCTTTAGACATATTAACTCAAAAACTTGTCTCAAAACCTCAATGTCTCGAAGCATGTGCGCCAATGGCTAGGCCAATTTAGAGTGTGATATATACGGAATTAGGCAAAAGCAAAAATGTCAAATACCAATGCCATTGTTGAGATAACCTATTTGCAGGTGTATTTGTCAGCCAAGATGTATTTATTTTGCAACCTAAAGTATCTAATATGGATGTTGTAGTGAATGGAATTTTAATGTTGGGCATTGGCTGCATAGAAACAGACATCCACTGTATAATCAAGTGTGAATTGTTGCTGTGGTGTAGTTTTCATGCTTCATCAGTGTGTCCTTTTAGAGAGCATGGCAAGTGCGTGTACTGTAGCTGTTGCCATGGACACTAGCCAGGAACAATTCCGACATGTACAGTAGATGTGGAATATAATGCTAGCATCATGTATAAATACAGTACGTAGATATAGTCAGTAAACTTGTGTGTATCTCTATGTATCCATTTAGCTAGTAACTAGTGTAACTGTGACCATATACACCTGCAGTATCTTTTCATCTGGGCTTCTTTTGTAAAACGAGTGTATTCACAAGGGATATTTTTTAATAGCTCATGAGTGACATTCAAATGTGTGTGGGTCTGGTGTATGTAGGGCAATCTACTGTGGAGTGTGTGTGTGTGTGTGTGTTTCTCAATGAGCATGATGTATATAGATGGACTATAGAGTGTGTGTGTTTCTCAGAGAGTATGTCTAAATGTGTAGTAACTACTGTAGGTGGCAGTAGGGGTAGAATGAAAAAGAAAATGAGGGCTTTTGTGTTTCAGGTGAAATACTGATTCTCAGTAAAACTGGAAGATGTTGTCAGCAAAGTACATTTTTAATGCAGTTGCTTGTCTCTATATCTATAGGTCATTTGTGTGTAGGAATATCCCTAGTGTTATACAAATCTTGAAGTGATGAGATTGATAAAAAATAGGCCTTAGTAGTACATAACACTTAAATATTTAAATATGCTGTCATGATTTTATGTAGAACTTGAACACTGTTGAATGAGACTTCTTAAAGGGATAGTTTGTTAAAAATCATCACATAAGTAGTTATCTAATAGATTATCAAGGCTGCTCTTTTCCGCACAACAAAAGTGGATAGTGACCAGCTAGTGGATAGTTGTCAAACTTTAAAAAATGTAAAAAAAAAAAAAAACAATACCATGAATTTAGTCCATAAAGCTTGTCCACAATATTTCAAGTCTTCTGAAGCCATACGGCAGTTTTGTGTGAGGAACAGACATTCGTAAGTCGTTATTCACTAAAAATCACGATTCAAATGTTTAGGTGAAACATACCGGAGGGCTTTTCCCTTTTCTTTATTGAATAGCCAGTTTCTAATCATTGTAATCAGATTACTGACTTTACTAATTTCGAATTACTTTTAAGCTACTTTTTAAAACACTTATCAAAAAAGCTCTTGTTTTACCGCTCAACGAATTCAAAATAATATCTATATTTACTCATTAGGAGGCGCAAGCCTTTCAGCTGTCACAGAACACAAAAAGATGTTCATTTTAACATAATTCATGTTTTAAATGTATTTGAAATTAGGCATGCAACGATACACAAATTTCATGATACAGTATGATACGATGCATAGCCTCATGATACGAGACGATACAATACAGTACAAGCACCCACAAATGTTTTGCTCAAACTTATTCAAGGATTTTGACATAAATGTCTTTTAAATCATAAATGCCACAAATTTCAAAGCTGCTTTATAGAAAATTATGCCTTGTTGTCTGAAGCCCCCTGTGAACACGATGAAGTGACTGTAGCGAGGAAAAAACTGCTTTCTTTAGTGGTGAAAAAAAAAAGCTCGAGAGGAATCTGACCTCTGGTTTTATGATATATGTACATAATCCAGTACTATGTAGGGGCTTGAGCAAAAACTGATAGGCACACAATTTTTCCTACCCTCTTCCCCCTGTTTCACTTTGCATGTAAACTTTAACGGCATTATTACTGGCTTATAACATGTGCGCAAGTGTTGTTCTTAAAGCTGTTTACATTTTGAAATCAAAAGCAGATAATTATAAGTCTCATGTAATCGTGGGTATCTTACGCTGTTGGTTTTTTAATAAGCAGTTTTTTGATAGTTATGACTCATAACTTACGAGTGTCTTGCTGTGCATGTCATGCTCAGTGTCGTCTGGGAGAGGTGGCTGTTAAACTTACTGCTGCTGTTTCTGCCTCACAAATCCACCGATTTGCATGGTGATGTCGGTGTAAATAAAATGACATGTTTGATGTACTGTAGCACCAGGACATGACACCGTTGTTTGGCAAATTCAACAAGCTGTAACACTACAGTACAATCTACTTGCCCTTTGCCATCGATCTTCTCGCCTGTGTACTGTAAGTGTGTTGCTCTGTTTTTTCAGTAAACGCTCAGCGCCGCCTCTCCGGGGAGGAGACTTTTCCGCAGCTCTCAGTATTGCACTGCTTGGTTTTAAATACACTATAATGTGTTTGTTTATGTATCATACGATACATATGATATTGTATAGTGAGCGTTTTATCGTACGATACGATACAATATTTTTTTTACACCCCTATTAGAAATATGTGTAACCCAAGTACAGTAATTAATTTAATTGAAATTCAAAAACTGTAATCTGATTGTGCCACACTACTTTATGTATTAAAAATGTAATTAGATTACATTAATTAATTACTTTGTAATTGGATTACACCCAACACTGGCCATTATTGAACCATGCTGGTTCCTTGGAAATTCTTATTATGGAGAGCAAAAATCATTGTAGTGCAGCATGAGTCATTAATATTTTTGGTAAACTTTTCCGGAAGAGAAAGACTGGACATTTTAAATGTGTATATCTGCTAAAAGGGAATTTTGTCAACTTTTTGGAGTATAGTAGCAAATAAATGACCTCAAAGTTAACAGACAAGGACTAAAAGTCACCAAACTCCAATTTTAATATAATGGCGCCTTTAGAAGTCCCTTATCAACATTAAACCAATTCAGCTGAAATATTCCTTCTCAATTTCCAGTCAAGTTATTCTGTCTGCCACTTGTGTCTTGTTTCTTATTCTGCACAGACCCATAATTCCTCACTATAAGACCTCTCTTCACCACCACTATGGACGCCCCCTCTGAAACTGTTGCCATGGAGCTGGACTTCGGCCATTTTGATGAGCGGGACAAGACGTCTCGGACCCCTCGGGGTGGACGGGCCAATGGCCTCCCGAGCCCCACCCACAGCGCCCACTGCAGTTTCTACAGGACACGCACACTCCAGGCCCTGACCAATGAGAAGAAGGCCAAGAAGGTGCGCTTCTACCGCAACGGCGACCGCTACTTCAAGGGCATCGTGTACGCTGTGGCCAGTGACCGTTTTCGCACGTTTGACGCTCTGCTGGCTGATCTTACACGCTCGCTGTCTGATCACATCAATCTGCCACAAGGGGTCAGATACATCTTCACCATCGATGGATCACGCAGGATTATCACACTGGACGAGCTTGAGGAAGGTGAGTGCTTGTGAGTGTGAGTTTAGACAATGAGGTTTCTAAGAATTCTAGAGAATCTTTGTGAATGAACTGGTTGAATGGACACCTTGTGCGCTCATAGGAAAGAAAAATCCCAAATGACATTTCTGCTATTCAGGATTTATAAATATATTTTCAGTTTTACAACTATGTGTTCAGGATTCATTACTATATATTCACATTTGCAACTAAATATTTGGATTTATATCTACAGTATGTATTCACATTAACAACTACATATTCAGCATTTATACTGTAAATAGATATTCAGATTTACAACTATATGTTCTGGATTTATAAATATATATTGATATATACAAATAAATGTTCAGGATTTATAACTATACTGTATATTCACATTTGCAACTAAATATTCACCATTTATAAATAGTTATTCATATTTACAACTATATTTTCAGGTTTTATAAATATATATTCAGATTTACAACTAAATATTCAGCATTTATAAATAGTTATTCATATTTACAACTATATTTTCAGGTTTTATAAATATATATTTAGATTTACAACTACATATTCAGCATTTATAAATAGTTATTCATATGAACAACAATACGTTGATGATTTATAACTATATATGCACATTTACACTACATATTCAGCATTTATAAATAGTTATTCATATTCACAACTATATTTTCAGGATTTATAACTATATATATTCAGATTTGCAACTACATATTTTGTATTTATAAATATATATTCAGATTTGCAACTACATATTCATCATTTATAAATATATATTCAGATTTACAACTACATATTCGGCATTTATAAATAGATATATTCATATTAACAACAGTACGTTGAGAATTTATAACTATATATTCAGATTTGCAACTTCATATTCAGAATTTATAAATAGTTATTCAGATCTGCAACTACATATTCAGCATTTATAAATAGTTATTCATATTCACAACTATATTTTCAGGATTTATAACTATATATATTCAGATTTGCAACTACATATTTTGTATTTATAAATATATATTCAGATTTGCAACTACATATTCATCATTTATAAATATATATTCAGATTTACAACTACATATTCGGCATTTATAAATAGATATATTCATATTAACAACAGTACGTTGAGAATTTATAACTATATATTCAGATTTGCAACTTCATATTCAGAATTTATAAATAGTTATTCAGATCTGCAACTACATATTCAGCATTTATAAATAGTTATTCATATTTACATCTATATTTTCAGGATTTATAATTATATATTCAAATTTATAAATATATTTATATTCACATTAACAACAATACATTGAGGATTTATAACTATATATTCACATTTGTACTACATAAACTATATGTTCAGATTTACAAAATATTTAACTACATTTACTAATTAGTTCTATGCAAATTATATTATTATTGCAATAATAGTATTATTGTGTGTGGGACGAGAGTGTTAATAAAACACACACTGGCCACCTGCGATAAGCTTTAAGAGCCAATTGGTCATCCTGGACGTAGTAAGCTGCCAAATTTGCTGTCTGGTCGCCATGCCAACTGTAATCTGCCCATTTACGCGTGATACCAATTTATAATCCTGTACAGTCACACTCATACACATCTAATACATCTATGAAGACAGAATTGGACAGATGCTATATATAAAATACGTTTAACATGGCTAACTCTTTCTTTTAACACAAAATGTTTACACTTAGTTTTCTTCATTTTGTAATCATGTGTCTGTACAAACACATACGTGTTCATTTAGAGTGAATCTCAAAGAGTGCAAGTGTATGTAAATGTCTTAGCTCTCATGTGTACAGTTGGCACGCAAGGTGCAGTAGTTTTGGCATGTGTTTTCAACAGTGCTGTTTGGAAAGCGATCAGATTTGTAGCTATTTTGAATAATTTGACTTTCGTGCCTCGAAAACCAGAGCATGTTTTCAAATGCCTCTTCTCTGTGTGCATCTGATCTGTTTCCCTTGCTCACTAATCAGAGCCACGGGTCAAAGGTCAGAGGGTTTAGCAGTCATACAGTGTGTTTAACCTGTGATTACCTTAATCCCGACCCTAAACTGAATGAATGTACATGGAGCCATAGGGAGCCAATGCTAGTGTACTCCTCCTGCGCAGATGGTCCACATGGAGAAACAACGTTTGTACGTTAAGTAGAGATGCACAGAATATCAGTTTTATTGGCCTGTGTTAATTCATTATTGGTATAAGTTTGATTTGGCTGATATTGGAAGCAGGGCTTATTACATGGCTCTCTGGAGTACTTGATTGTGATTGGTCAATCACAGCATTCTGTGGTCAACTTTTTTGTATAGTGGCCAATAAACTGTGTAACTGACTGTTGTCCCATTCAGCTATGCTTGTATCACTTTCTTATTGATTAATAAAATATATCAATATGTCATTATTTCAATGTAGTAAGCAGGGTAATATACAATCAGCCCTTCATTCTCGCAAAATAAACTGATCATTTTGATAATGATGATAATTTAAGTTGTTGGCATTTACGAAAACATGCAAAACAGTAAAGAATTATATTATCAATCATTATATGTAATTAAAATAATTTTTGGCTATTAATATCTGTCAGAATTTCTAGATCAGGGCATCCCTACCTTTAAAAAAAGATAAAGGCTGTGTCTCGTTTGGAAGACTGCGTGCTAGGTAGGACGTGTCCTTTGAAGGCTGCAGTATACCGAGTGTCCTCCTTTAAACAAGTCTCGTTTAAACAAGATGGCCTTCATTGGACAAACGGAAACGGAATGTAACATAGTTGTTATGAGAGCATGCCACTCTTTAACAAGTGCGAGCGCTTTGAGTGAGAAGGGAACAAAGTCCCTTTAGAAAGGAATGTATGAGGTAAATTTTAGGAGAGTTATAATGATGTAAAGAGAAAAGAAAATAGATTTTACAGGTGTACTTTTAGTCTTATACAGTGCATCCGGAAAGTATTCACAGCGCTTCACTTTTTCCACATTTTGTTATGTTACAGCCTTATTCCAAAATGGATTAAATTCATTATTTTCCTCAAAATTCTACAAACAATACCCCATAATGACAACATGAAAGAAGTTTGTTTGAAATCTTTGCAAATTTATTAAAAATAAAAAACGAAAAAATAAAAATCACAGTATTCACAGCCTTTGCTCAATACTTTGTTGAAGCACCTTTGGCACAAATTACAGCCTCAAGTCTTTTTGAGTATGATGCTACAAGCTTGGCACACCTATTTTTGGGCAGTTTCTCCCATTCTTCTTTGCAGGACCTCTCAAGCTCCATCAGGTTGGATGGGGAGTGTCGGTGCACAGCCATTTTCAGATCTCTCCAGAGATGTTCAATCGGGTTCAAGTCTGGGCTCTGGCTGGGCCACTCAAGCACAATCACCGAGTTGTCCCGGAGCCACTCGTTTGTTATCTTGTCTGTGTGCTTAGGGTCGTTTTTCCTTTTGGAAGATGAACCTTCGCCCCAGTCTGAGGTCCAGAGCGCTCTGGAGCAGGTTTTCATCAAGGATGTCTCTGTACATTGCTGCATTCATCTTTCTCTCGATCCTGACTAGTCTCCCAGTTCCTGCCGCTGAAAAACATCCCCACAGCATGATGCTGCCACCACCATGCTTCACTGTAGGGATGGTATTGACCAAGTGATGAGCGGTGCCTGGTTTCCTCCAGACATGACGCTTGCCATTCAAGCCAAAGAGTTCAATCTTTGTTTCTCATGGTCTGAGAGTCCTTCAGGTGCCTTTTGGCAAACTCCAGGCGGGCTGTCATGTACCTTTTACTGAGGAGTGGCTTCCGTCTGGCCACTCTACAATACAGGCCTGATTGGTGGAGTGCTGCAAAGATGGTTGTTCTTCTGGAAGGTTCTCCTCTCTCCACAGAGAAATGCTGGAGCTCTGTCAGAGTGACCATCGGGTTCTTGGTCATCTCCCTGACTAAGGCCCTTCTACCCTGATCGCTCAGTTTGGCCAGGCGGCCAGCTCTAGGAAGAGTCCTGGTGGTTCCAAACTTCCATTTATGGATGATGGAGGCCACTGTGCTCCTTGGGACCTTCAATGCTGCAGAAATTTTTCTGTACCCTTCCCCAGATCTGAGCCTCGATACAATCCTGTCTCGGAGGTCTACAGACAATTCCTTGGACTTCATGGCTTGGTTTGTGCTCTGACATGCACTGTTAACTGTGGGACCTTATATAGACAGGTGTGTGCCTTTCCAAATCATGTCCAATCAACTGAATTTACCACAGGTGGACTCCAATCAAGTTGTAGAAACATCTCAAGGATGATCAGTGGAAACAGGATGCACCTGAGCTCAATTTTGAGTGTCATGGCAAAGGCTGTGAATACTTATGTACATGTGATTTTTTCCATTATTTATTTGTAATAAATTTGTAAAGATTTCAAACAAACTTCTTTCACGTTGTCATTATGGGGTATTGTTTGTAGAATTTTGAGGAAAATAATGAATTTAATCCATTTTGGAATAAGGCTGTAACATAACAAAATGTGGAAAAAGTGAAGTGCTGTGAATACTTTCCGGATGCACTGAACTTTAATTTAATTATATGTTAATATAATTATACATATTATATACTCTGCACCCGTCTATTGAGGTACTTCAACTTGGGAATTAACATTCCTTGCGTTTGAACATCATATTTACGGGCAAATTGGCGTAATTGTTTTTCGACATTTCCGTTGAAGCAAAGAATTGTGGGTTGTGAGTGCCCACGAAGGATACAATTCATGTATCCTCCGAATTTCCGTGAAAGAAGGTTACATTCGAAGGCTGCATTCGAAGTGTCCTACTCGCATTTCTGAAACGAGACAGCCTTGATGACGTATGCGGCCGACAAATGTAACCTCCGGAGGACGCAGCCTTCCAAACGAGACACAGCCATAATGTAAAGATTATAATCTATAGATGGAATTGATTTTGCTTGATACATGGATGTAGTGTTCTTTCTCCATTAAAATTTTTACATTACTGTGAATTTCAGTCCACCAAACTATTTTAGCAATTGGACGTAACAGGTGTTTTCCTCTTGTAAGGCAGAATCTGTTACAGAGCAAATCTGCCTCGTCAGTGAATGCTGAATGGGAGATGAATGTAGCTGGTAGCGGAAGCCTTCAAAATCTGTAGCACACACTCACTTTACCACAAAACCAGAGTGTGTGTCTGGAGCTCAGATATTCTGTTTGATCTGCTGCTGTGTGGATACATCTGCATGTCAACTGCACCTCTTCTCCATTTAACAGCATATGCTCCGTACAGACACAAGCACACACCCTGGTATCCCCATTCATGCTTGTCTAGTAAGTGCTTTTAAAAATTAAAATATTTCTCACATGTATAAATGTCTAGACGATGATTGCTTTAGTCAGAAGATCCTAAAGGAATGTGTTCGAGATTCCTGCCGAGAACTGATGAGGATAATTCAAGAATCAATTAAGATCAACGGATAAACTGAGATTAGTTTTGTTTTTAACCTTTTTTATTCTTAAAGTCCAATATAAACTCACTGAGCACTAAGGAGCACCTGTACACCTACTTATTCATGCGATTATCTAACCAGCCAATCGTGTGGCAGAAGTGCAGTGCATAAAATCATGCAGATACGGGTCAGGAGCTTCAGTTAATGTTCACATCAACCAACAGAATGGGGAAAAAATGTGATCTCAGTGATTTAGACAGTGGCATGATTGTTGGTGCCAGATGGGCTGGTTTGAGTATTTCTGTAACTGCTGATCTCCTGGGATTTTCATTCGCAACAGTCTCTATAATTTACTCAGAATGGTGCCAAAAATAAAAAACATCCAGTGAGTGGCAGTTCTGTGGACGGAAACATCTTGTTGATGAGAAAGGTCAACAGAGAATGGCCAGACTGGCTCGAGCTGACAGAAAGGCTATGGTAACTCAGATAACAGCTCTGTACAATTGTAGTGAGCAGAATAGCATCTCAGAATGCACAACACATCGAACCTTGAGGCGGATGAGCTACAAAAGCAGAAGACCACGTCGGGCATAAACTGGCATAAAACAAAGTGTGTACTCCTTTAAATTAATGAATATATAAATAAATAAATAAATAAATAAGCCCTAGTATAATTTGCAGACCAAAGTTCTAATATTGGATTATATCAATATGTTGACCAATATATTGTACATCCGTAATTGTTGTATTATTGATACTTTGACTTCCAATACTTTGAGTATCAGTTAAAAAATAACAGATTGATTTCTGCTTGCTTCTCTCAAATTCAAGCAGAATGTGTGTGTTCAGGCAGAAGCTGTAATGTTTTTACCCAAATCAACTTCTGGTACTCTGATGGCAGAGACAATTTATCAGGAGCAACCTGAAATTAAGTGTCTTCCTCTAGACACAATAATGATAATGCACTTACTCTCTTCTCTATTTGGATTCTCTTTCTTTAGCTTTGTGTCTCACTTTGTTTCTTTCTACCTCCCCCTCTATTTGTGTTCACATCTTTCTCTGTTCCACCGTTCAGAGATAACCAGTGTATACTGTGTGTGTGCATGTGTATTCTGTATGTATGTATACATGCACCTAGATGTGGTGCTGATCAGTGTTGGGGAAGCTACTTTGAAACTGTTGCTTTTCAAGCTACAGGCTTCATAATTTAAAGTAGTTAAACTACAGTCAAGCTACTCTTTTGAAAAAGTAGTTAGCTACACAACAAGCTATTAATAAAAAGTAGCTATACAGTAACTACATTGCAGCTATTTAAGGAGGCATATCCCTCTATATATACTCAGTATATCTGATGATATATATATTTTTAATCAGAGCACTATATATCTGGAATAAAAACAACGAGGATTATAATACAGCATATGAACCGATCAGTTCACACTAAATACCACCAATAAAACTAGAAAAGCCCATTATCTATACAACTGTATAGATTTATATAAAATTATTCTGTATGTCCCTACAAAAACAATGTAATCTGTGGCTCAGTCATTGGTGCAAACACTCAAAAGAATCAGTGAATTGCTTTTTTAGCTAGTTCATTTAAAGGGGTCATGACATGTGGAATCTAATTTTCCTGTATCTTTTGACATAGAAGATGTCATTGTGCTATAAAAACATATTGTATGTTTTTAGAACTCAAAACTTCCTCCTTTGTTGAAACCAAGCTGCCAAAATGACTGTTTCTCTACTTTCTCGACATTGTGATGTCACATTGACACTGTGGTAGAGATTTGCATCTGACCGCCTCCACAACAACACATCAACGCCTGCTTTACCTTATCACTTCCGTAGCCCGCCCAGCAATGGTGAGCAGTGAGATGGCAAGTAGAGAGAGCATATCAGTCAAGAGCAGAGAGCTAATCATAACAGTGGGCATTTACTGTCAAGTCTTAAAGGAGAAGCAGCACCAAAACTGAGCGGGTCAGAATGAGGGTGTAAAATGATCATGTTTTACACATATATGACTGTTATTTGTGCAAAACACTTTACTAATATTAGAAGTGTACCTCAAGGAATATATTGAAAAACAAAAAAGGCATGTCATGACCCCTTTAAATGAACTGTCCAAATGAACTGATTCATTGGATTGAATCAGACTTACCAATGCTTCTTATGAGACAGGGAATGTGGACATTTTAGGAGAACTATAAAGCTGTGGACGCAATACGATGTGACCAAAGACAGCAATTTTGTAAGCATTTTGTAGCATTTGACCACTAAAAGTAGCTAGTTACTGGAAAAACTACTGTGTTTTGAAAACAGCTGGACTACCCTTCTGAAAAAATAACAACAATAACAACAACAACAGCAACAACAAAAATGGCTTCCTCCATCCTAATATGGTTTGGTGGTCTTAGTTGTTCTCACAGCCTGGTCAGACTGGTCTGTTGGGTGGTTTTAGAGAAGTTTTGAGCACTTTTCAGCTAGTAAGGCTGGGAGACCAGTTGAAACCAGACAATATCAGCTTAGGCTTAGGTTCAGGAGGGTAGTTTCACGCTATTGAAAATTTAGTTAGGTTAGTTGCATAGCTACTTTTAGTCAGTTGTATGGTTGCTTATACAATGCACAGAAAAAAAACGTACTGTAAAGCTGTTTTATTTATAGTATCCCACACTTCATTATCTCTATACCAGTACTGCGGTTAAGCTACAGCCCTCAAGTGATGGATGTCCTTCCTGACTGCATGTTTGTGCGTGTGAGTCTCTGTGCACATGTGTGTGTGTGTTTCCGGCTACTACAAAAGATAAGGGGTTTGCCTTTTTTATCCCAAAGCCTGGACATGATCGATGGTTTAAGAGAAGCTTTAGGATCCAGAGAAGCTGCTGGAATGAGGCTCCATATGATGGATGGAAGAGGAGATGGAGGAATGAGAAGGAGTGTAGGAGAGATATTGAATGAGTGGCAATGTGGGTGGATCATTAGTGGTCAATCAAGAATGCAATGTAGAATAATAAGAAATGATCTGTGATGAAATCAAGCAAGAAAAAATGAACATAATTTTTATTTTTTGCCAGTTCCATTGATGCAGTAGACAGTGCCGCTATAATAACAAAAACAAGTTTAGGTTTAACATAATTTTTCAGCTTTGTTTTGTGTTTTGTGTTATGATCAGACTCATTTCATGAAGGGTCAGAGGTTCTGCAGCCAGGAAAATGAAAAATGTCAGACTGTCTTAATTTTGAATGAAGTGATGACTGTGGCCTTAAATAATCACAGAAAATGTATCAACATGTAAATACTATGGTATATAAAAATGGTAATCATTTATTACCATGGTATATTGTATATCCAAGTGCCATGGAATGTATCATAGTACCATCACAGTACTTTTTTGTTTTTTGTAAGTTAAAGACCTTCCTCCATTTCATTTGCAGGGTAAGCGATATCATACTTCCAGAACTAAGTAATCCTTATATATATTTAAATTATTTATCTTAACCATCTTATCTCATTCTCACATTTTTACTCCCTGGATGAGTTTTTGAGATTTCGAGGCACTGCAGTAGAGTCATGTGCAGTATATTGCTGTTGTGCAGTGGACCAAGAAACCATCATTTTTACACAAGTGACCCTATAGCATGTATCAAAATAATCTATAGCATTCTCCTCAAGACATCCTTAACCCAACCTTGTGAAACAGAAGGAGTTCATGACGCTGTCTTTGACTGTACACACATGCATACATAAACGTAATACTAAATCATGGCGAGACATTTTTGCGTGGCCTAGAATTCATTTTACATGATTGAATTCTGGATTTGCCAGTGGTTTATTGATTATGGGCCTGTCTGCATCCATCATGCAAGTTATTAAAATCAGATCAGGACTAGTGGGGGCTGGAGGAGCTCTACTTCATCTCCTAGTTCTCATTTCACTCTTGTCTGACCCCGTTTACATCTGATGTTAACATCCATCTTGGGTGGACAAGTGAACAAAAGCTAAACACTCACTTAGCACTTTATTAGGAACACCTGTACACCTACTTATTCATGCAATTATATAATCAGCCAATTGTGTGGCAGCAGTGCAGTGCATAAAATCATGCATATATGGGTCAGGAGCTTCAGTTAATGTTCACATCAACCATCAGAATGGGGAAAAAATGTGATCTCAGTGATTTCGACTGTGGCATGATTGTTGGTACCAGACGGGCTGGTTTGAGTATTTCTGTAACTGCTGATCTCCTGGGATTTTAATGCATAACAGTCTCTAGAGTTAACTCAGAATGGTGAAAAAAACAAAAAACATCCAGTGAGAGCAGTTCTGCGGACGGAAATGCCTTGTTGATGAAAGAGGTCAACGGAGAATGGCTAGAATGGTTCGAGCTTACAGAAAGGCATCTCAGAATGCACAGCACATCAAGCCTTTTGGTAGATGAGCTACAACAGCAGAAGACTATGTCAGGCACTTTGCTAGGACCATAGTGTTCCTAATAAAGTGTTAAGTGAGTGTAGTTCAAAATAGGGAATGTCTTGGAGATGCACTGCAATTAGATCACTCAAACCAGAGTAAATGCATCCCCTCCCCCCATGTCCCCCCAAGGACAAGTGAAGCAAATGGTCAAATTATATTGTGTATTGTATTGTATGGTGCTAACTCTAACCCTAACAAAATTTCCACTGGAATGGAAGACACCCCCCCACACCACCCCCGTACAGGATGTCAAAATACAAATTTGAAATTTGTTTTCTACGAGACTTTTGGAGGTGTGCATGAAGACCCTTTTGGTAGGACATGTTTTGCCAGTATGCTTGAGAAGGATCGTTTATTGTTTTGGGCTGTAATTTACTTTTAATTGAGGTTTACTTGAGCTTTTGTCCAATGTTTAGATCCATCAGATCAATAAGCTTCACCACAAAACCAGCTCTTACTATGATAGCTGGTTTGTTGCTGTTCCTATGTGGTCCACCAGCTGTAAACCAGTTGGTTTACAATGTCAAAATCAGGTCCAGTGATACACTGAAAAGCAACAATAGTCACTGAAACTAAAGCGGTCCAACAATATGTAATAAAAATGTGTGGAGGTGGTTTTAATTCCTCACTGAACCATTCTTCTTGGTCTTTTCCACCTCTCCAGGTGAGAGCTACGTGTGTGCCTCTGAGAACTACTACAAAAAAGTCGACTACACCAAAAATGTGAACCCCAACTGGTCGGTCAATGTGAAAGCATCAGCCAGCCAGAAGATGCTGGCCAACCGTGCCGCCAGCGAGCCGAGGGAGACCAAGGACTTTGTGCGACCCAAGCTGGTGACGGTGATGAGGAGCGGGGTGAAGCCACGAAAGGCCGTCCGTGTGCTGCTCAACAAGAAGACGGCGCACTCCTTCGAGCAGGTGCTCACTGACATCACAGAGGCCATCAAACTAGAGAGTGGAGTGGTAAAGAGGATCTACACGCTGGATGGAAAACAGGTATGGAAGACTACACAAGTATGGGAGTGCACTATGTTCGGAATGGAATAGTAGCGAAATGCATACAGCATACTACACAGTAGATACCGTATACTTCATGCTATTTGTTTAAGTAGCTGGGGAAGCAGTATTCAATTGCACAAAGTATCCCACACAGTCTACTCTGTCTTATACCGCACATTTTAGCAAATGTAGTATTGTGGTATTCTACACTATCTAAAACATTTTCATACTGTGGACAGTATAAAAACCGCTAAAATACCACAAGTAGCATGGTAGTATACCATTCCAAGCATACCCAATATGTTACACAGAAAGCCGCTCTAAAATGCAAAGATAACCATATGGCATGATCATGAATACCAAAACTTTTCTCTTGAACCGGAAATCAAATTCCTAAGTGTGTATGTGAACATATTATTTTTGTTTCTCTTTGTTTATTTTTACGCGTTTGAAAATTAGCTGCCAGTCATTATACAAATAAGTAAACCAATCCAATATCACACACACACATTACATTTATGCATTTGGCAGACACTTTTATCCAAAGCAACTTACAGTGCCCTTATTATGGGGACAATCCCCCTGAAACAATCTGGAGTTAAGTGTCTTGCTCAAGGACACAATGGTGGTGACTGTGGGGATCAAACCAACAACCTTCTGTTTACCAGTTCAGTGCTTTGGTCCACTACACATGCACTGCCACCACCACTATGCCACCACCACACATGCACCACAATAATCAAATATGTTTCCTGAGGGAGTCTGTCTGTCGGGGCAAATATATTGTAGTCATTCATTCACTCTCTTGCTAATGGAAGCTTTTGGTTCACAGTGCAAACCACTAACTTTGCCATGATTTGATTATTGTTCTTGAATGCTTCTATTTTATATTTGGCTTCCTGTAAATTATTTTCTATTGTCTCCTTAAATTAATGTTTCTTGGCAGTGCCAGTAACCAAAATACCAATTTCTTGCTCCTGCTGGAAAATCAAGCTAAAAACCTATTCTGGTCCAAGCTGGTCTAGATGGCTAATCAGCTGGTGGACCTGGTTGGTGGTTAGAGCTGGTAAACACCCCATGAACCAACTACCATGCTCCAAAAGCTAGCTTTACCACGTTAAGCTGGTATGATCTGTTTTTTCCAGCATGCTGTTAAAGCATATTGCGTGAATGTACTGTAGCTTGTTCTTAAACTCACTCCCAAAATTAACAAATTCAATTATTAGGATCGATAAATAGATGTTAACATAATATAAATCTGGTAGGAGCCAATTAGCATTCCTATAGAACAACATAATAAATGGTCAAACCCACTCCGACCTACAGTTGTAGACCATAATACACCATATAAAGGTCTGTTAAAGGTCTAATCTTAAAAAGGAGTTTGATGAAAAACAGAGGCCTGTTCAGTCCATAAAGGACAAAAAAGTATGATTAAAGTAATCGATTTCCAGCTTACAACCTTTGTAGTTTATTTCTCCGTCTATTTTAAATCCAGAATCCAGAATCGCATGGTCCACAAAACAATGTAACTAAATATTAGTGTTGTTGATTTAACAAGTTAATTCTGTGTGATTAATTATATAAAAAAATAACTCCTTAAAAAATGTACGCAATTAATCATGCCCTCAGACCTTATAAAGGAATTATCCTATCATCGGAAGAATTCAACCTTGAAGTACCACCTTCATAGTTTTATTAATCTCCGTCACCAGGGGGCAGTAAGCGCAACTCCAACTGTACAGGCAACAATCTACACTGACAGCAGACAGCACAAGATGAGGACGTGTTCTTCCATTCAAACAGAGCTGGACAGAGTGCAACTCCGAATGCAGGGTCTCAAGCCGTGTTTTTCTAAATTTCAAACTATGTTTAAATTGACAGTGACCTAAAAATGCTGTGTTTATGATGCGACACAACAAAAGTAAGATGCTCCAAAAGCGTCTGTCTGATGCATGTGTACATTGACGCATCCTTAGAAAAGCCCTCATAATAAGTCTACCTTGGATAAATTGACTAATTCAATAGCAAAATGGATTCCTGTGGACTGTCGGCCAAAGATAGGCTTTAATGTATGTTAATTATCTAAATTATTATGTTTATTATATATTACATATATACAGTAATTATAATTATTTCAATATAAATATTTATAATTATTTAATCATTAGATATTTGTTTGATGTGTGTGTGTGTGTGTGTGTGTGTGTGTGGATCTTAATCCTTTATGTCTGTTTAACTTTGATAAAATCAATGATTAAAGCCACAGCAGTGGGCATCTGGAGAACTGGAGGGTTTTGACCCTACTTTGTTAACCTCTGTCTCTCGTTTCTCTTTCACTGACCCTTGCTCTTTTTGTCACTCTCTCTTCTACTGTATCTTCTTATTATTTACATTCGTGCGTGCTATTTTCCTTCCCCCCTTTATCTCAATATGTCCTTTTCTGTCCTTCCTTGTAGCCTTTGTATTTGCTTGATCAAGCAGAACTCCATGAATGCTTCCTAATGAGTTCTTAAGAGCTGGAGAGCAGAATTCAGACCTGCAATATTCAGATAAGATAAATATTCAGACTTTTACCCTCAAGACCCAGCAGGGTAGACGCCAAAATTATTGGCCAAAATTATTGGCCAAAATTTCTGTTCATCCCAAATTACTGAAATAAGATATGCTACGCAACAGCAATATGTCAATGACAGATTCAGGATATTTTACTTTAGCTGAAGTTTTGCGAAATATATTTTAAAACAAGTATGCAGTATGAGTGCTTATGCATGATATGGTCTTGCTAATGTGATCAATGGAGCAATGGTGATGTCACACATCATTTGGACTGGATGTAAGGTAACTAATGGTGGATTCCAGACAACTCAGAACTCGGAATTTTCCCACCTCCAAATAATGACTGAAACGCCACTCAAAGTCAGACATCTGACTTGTGGAGCTGGGGTAGATCGATCCACCCTGACTTCAACGAGTATCGTCATTTGAAATCATTTCCAAGATGGCTATGGTGGAGCTGGGTTTTTTAAACATAAAAACATATTTTAAAGCATTTTTATTGCATGACATTTTTGAATATGCAATATACAGTAAATATACAAGAGTATGTTAAGAAGAATTGTTTGTGTATCAATCGATGCCTACATTTTCACCTATTTTGCTTGTTAAATAACTACTGCACTAGATAGCCAGCAAGCTGACATCTGAAAGATTGTGCATGCCATTGTATTTAACATGTGTACATGTGACTGTGACGTGTGATTGACTCAAACTCACTGAGGACAGAAGTGGGAAATTTCAGCTCGGATATTCCCAACCTCTGAATGCAGCATAAATAATGCCTGGTCAAGTTGAGCTATGGAATTAATTATCCCGCTAGTATCTAGTATCTGACTCACTCAAAAATCTTTATAGATTTTGCCCAGACTTGCCCAGATGTCAGTTGACCATTGAGCCAATCTTCGTTACCTTGTGTATTACTCCAAGTGACCTTTTGTTGATGTAAAAGTTACCCAAGTTGATTATGTCAGGTTAAGTTTCCTATAACCCATTGGGGAATAGTTATCCAGGATCTGATAACTCGTGAGTCTGAATACAGAGTAGGATGTCCTTGTATATTGACTCCACAAATCAATAAATCTCATTTTATGTATTATCTTGAAGGCCATTTGGAATTTAAATTCCAGATTAGGTCAGGAGACTCTCGAAAATCCAGCTGCATGGTTTACAGGGTTCCTAATTGGTCCAAACTGGTCATTTACTGTGATTTGCTGCTCCAAACTGATATAGATGGTTGATCAACTGGACTACCAGCTGGTGGGACTGAATTTAAACTGACAGACCATCTTGCTCCATTACCCCCCCACCCCCATGTCTGTTAGCCTTGAGGTCATCTATTATACTACTGGACTCTTAAAAGTTAATAAACAAGCAGATATTTAGAAGATCAAATGAATATTGACCAAAAATATGCATCACTTGCACTCAAGGGCATATCTAAATTTTTGTCCAATATGCTCTCTAGAATTGGAACGTCCCATCCCCCTAATACCACCTGCTTTACTAGCAATAGCAAGTAGCAATTTGTTGGGTTTTCCCAGGTTGTTGCATAAACTAAAGGCTGTTGGTCCTTAAAAAAAGTCCTTTAAAAGTCCTTCATCCTGCTGCAAATTCCTGTTCAATATTTGCTTTAGAAAAATATGTATTACGAAAAGCACTATACAAATAATATAGAATTGAATAATCACAAGATATCGCTCTACCTATATCTCTCTCTCTCTTTTGCTTTTTATATCTGCCTCTCCCCAGATTAAATTTTACCTGCACTTGTTTAAACCAAGGAAAGCCAACACCCTCAGGGAAAACGGAAAAATGGAGGAAAGAATAAGTCAGACAGCGATTGTTCAAGGTTCCTCAATTGCCATGAGGCATTTGCAATATCTTCAAACTCTCTCTTTTTCACTCTAAGGTTTGTGTCTCTTAAGGGTTTGCCAGTCTCTTAGCTCTGTGTGAATGTGTTTTCTTTGTATTAATACAATGCACAACACACACGAATGCACGCTAACAGATGGAGATTATAGGATAAGTGTGTTCTGCAGAGTTAAAGTCAAGCTGCTTTCTGTCCCACACACTCTTCTTTGATATGGGTAATTGCAGCATTTGCTGTGGTCCCAGTGGAGTCACATATGTCTCGCACAGTTAAGTACTGACAACAGCAAGCTCTTAGCATCCGGCTGTGGTATTGAAGTGAAGGTTTGTTAAGACTCCACTGCTTCACAGCAGGGGTAAAATACAGTGGCCCCAAAAGTATTTGGATACTTAATGCATGAATGTCTATAAATATATATATATATATATATATATATATATATATATATATATATATATATATATATATATATATAGATAGATAGATAGATAGATAGATAGATACTGTATAAAATAAAAACAGTTGTTTAAAGACAGTTGGATAGAGCAATGTGCAGTGGCCTGTTGCACGAAGCTGGTTTCAGTGGCTACCCAGGTAAGTTTGAGTTTAGTTTGAGCAAACTCTGGATTTTTGGTCTCAAGGAGGCGGGTCAGTTTTACCGGTGTTCACCACCATAGCAACATATGCTAACCTGCTCCGGAGCTGGTTTTATTCTGGTTTATAGATCGCAAACAGATACTGAACTAATCAGCCAAATTATTAAATGAAAATATAAAAATCAATTTATTTGAAAGAAAATAGCACAAAAACATTTCACTATAAGAAGTTTGTTATGTTTTAAATAATACAAAATTAAGACACTTTCTTTTGGTCAAATGTTAATGACACATTAATGTAATAAACCACACCTGTGGCTACACTGTTAGGACACCTGTGAGAACTTGAGGGGAACTGACTTCATACATCCACTAAACATCACCTTGGATCCAATTGGTTAAAAATCATTGACTAAGAAATATGATGTTAGTTCTAAAAAAAACCATCTAGCATCATTTGTTTGTAGATGCTATTTGTTTTGATATTTTTTATCTAATGCAATGGAATGTGTGATTGTTAATTGTCCAAAAGTGTTCAGATACGTTTTGTGTAGCCAGACATTTGTCTGTGGGAAGACGACAAGCCGGTGGAGGGAGTGTGTTGCTCTGGGCAATGTTCTGCTGGGAAACCCTGAGTCCGGCCATTCATGTGGATGCCAATTTGACACGTGCCTCCTACCTAAACATCATTGCAGGCCAGGTACACCCCTTCATGGCAATGGTATTCCCTGATGGCAGTGGCCTCTTTCAGCAGGATAATGCGCTCTGCCACACTGCACACACTGTTCGGGAATGGTTTGAGGAGCATGATGAATAGTTCAAGATGTTGTTCTGGCCTCCAAATTCTGCAGATCTCAATCCGATTGAGAATCTGTGGGATGTGCTGGACCAACAAGTCCGATTCACTGCGGCTCCACCTCGCAGCTTACAGGACTTGAAGGATCTGCTGCTAATGTCTTGGTGCCAGATACCAAAGCACATCTTCAGGGGTCTTTTAGAGTCCATGCCGAAGGACCATCAGCATATTAGGCAGGTGGTCATAATGTTTTGGCTCATTATTGTATATTTTAAAGGCTTCGTGCCTTGAACATCGAAGTCTTTCGCAAATTGTTGAAATTGCTTATTGTAGCAATGTGTAAACACAACTATGTCTCGGGATGATAAAAATCCTGTGCGTAAAGCCAGCCAATCAGATTTTATATTGCCATTTTGAGAAAGCTTTGCCATTGTTGTGCTTCATATTCTGTGAACGGTCTGCGAGTGTGGCGTCTAACACTGAGACTAAAAGTCCTGTCTCATTCCCCAAAGCATTCAACTCTATAGAGCAAAGTGTCAAGCTACAGCGTTACCACTGGCACTGATGTATACACAGGTCAAGCACCGTAACACAAGTTCAAATATTTTCAAACTTGACCCCATTTGCAGCTGACCTTTCGAATCATGGTCAGTGATTACTGGACAGTTCACATGACAAATCATTACATGGGCAGTACTGTCACGAAAATCAAAGATGAAAGAGAGACATCGAACTGTACGACCCAGTGTCAAATATCAAATATCAATGGCAATGTTAAATATCAAATATCAATGGCAATGTTAAATATCAAATATCAAAGGCATGTAATACACTTACAATTCTCAGTATTTCATAAAATGCATCAAATATCTACTGTATTCCCAACGAGTTATCTCCTTTGCCCTAGTCTCCTCTCCTTCTCTCCTCTCTCTATCGGCAGCTGCTATGGCTGGTTACTAGGCAACCACATCTCTGCACAAAGACGGAGCCCAGCTGGGATGAACTAGTCTGCCAGTCGGCGCGTCCTTCCGGAGGTGTGATTGTGAATGTGTGAGCGTGTGTGCGGGGGTTATTGAGTTTACAGTATGTATGCGCTAACATGCTTACAGCTCCTTGTGGGTTCTGATGCATATCAACCAAGCAGTCACTCTCTCTACACTGTACTCTGCACCACCTGTGATAATTAACACATACCTCAGTATATTAATGATATTTTGCATATCAATCGATTTTTAAAGAAAATGTAAGTGGTTTTTGCCTGTGGGTGTTGTTATGCTGTTACTAAGGTGTTCTGAATTATTTGTATTGTTATGCGGTTGCTAGGGTGTTCTAGGTGGTTGCTAGGTGGTTACTTTCTGGTCCAAGTCAAAAGAGCCCACTCCCATGTCTGTATGTTATGCTGGTCCTTAGATATGTCTCAGGTCCCTCTTTCAGTCAGATTTTTTGCTTGTTTAATCATCCAGGAGGTAAAATCCTTCAGTTTGAAGTAATTTAGAAAAGTAGCAACCCTCTACTCAACAAACCACAAGTTTATGATATCATTCATACCCTATAACGCTTCTAGATGAGTTACGTGCCAAAGTTAGAGTTAGGGGTTTATTCAAATCCCTCACCATAAGTAAGAGCAATAATAATATCGATGCTCTCCCTAGCAAGCACCACTAATAAATATATGCTTATGGAGATTTTATGGCCATTTATAAAAATAACTGCCAGTTTGATTTTTCACTTGACTCTTTTCAGTGTAAGAAATGTTCACTCCCTTGATTAGACAGGATTGCAATTTTGTTTAACATTTTATAAGAGAGATAATTATTCCCTGTCTACAAACATGCCCGCACCCCATCATTGCGATATCTCTCCAGAATAATGCAGGCAGAGAGAGAATGAGACAAAGAGAAGGGGCCATTTTGTTTCTCTTCCTCTGTATTTGCCAGCAGTCTTGTGGTTGTGCACTTCTCCATAAATCTCCTGCCCCCTGTGTGCTACCAGACTGAACAAAATCACACCTCACAGCCGAGACATGTTTAATGTGCCACACCTCTTCATTTCTGCATTCAGACAGAGGTGCGTTTTGAAATTTGTATTATTGAGACTCTGGTTTTTAAAAATGGATTGATGATGGTTTAGTTAGTAACCAAAAATGTCTTGCTTTTAACTAAATGTTGGACTGGTTTTATCTAGTGGGAGTTTGTCACCCTTTCACATTAAGTCAGTAGCTCCAACAGGTGCTCTAGTTTGGTCTCATTCCTGTGCTTGTTTTAAGATTTCTATTTCTGTTTAAGACTCTAGGTCAGTTTTATTTTATGATTTTATTTGCAGTGCTTTGCAATAGGGTTGTATATATTAACATCATACAGGTATCATGTATATGTATCATGAACTAACAATTAACAATAATGTTTAACAGCAGTTATGAAACTTTATTAATCTTAATTTTATATATATATATATATATATATATATATATATATATATATATATATATATATATATACAGGTGCATCTCAATAAATTAGAATGTCGTGGAAAAGTTCATTTATTTCAGTAATTCAACTCAAATTGTGAAACTCGTGTATAAATTCAGTGCACACAGACTGAAGTAGTTTAAGTCTTTGGTTCTTTTAACTGTTATGATTTTGGCTCACATTTAACAAAAACCCACCAATTCACTATCTCAAAAAATTAGAATACATCATAAGACCAATAAAAAAAACATTTTTAGTGAATTGTTGGCCTTCTGGAAAGTATGTTCATTTACTGTATATGTACTCAATACTTGGTAGGGGCTCCTTTTGCTTTAATTACTGCCTCAATTCGGCGTGGCATGGAGGTGATCATTTTGTGGCACTGCTGAGGTGGTATGGAAGCCCAGGTTTCTTTGACAGTGGCCTTCAGCTCATCTGCATTTTTTGGTCTCTTGTTTCTCATTTTCCTCTTGACAATACCCCATAGATTCTCTATGGGGTTCAGGTCTGGTGAGTTTGCTGGCCAGTCAAGCACACCAACACCGTGGTCATTTAACCAACTTTTGGTGCTTTTGGCAGTGTGGGCAGGTGCCAAATCCTGCTGGAAAATGAAATCAGCATCTTTAAAAAGCTGGTCAGCAGAAGGAAGCATGAAGTGCTCCAAAATTTCTTGGTAAACGGGTGCAGTGACTTTGGTTTTCAAAAAACACAATGGACCAACACCAGCAGATGACATTGCACCCCAAATCATCACAGACCGTGGCAACTTAACACTGGACTTCAAGCAACTTGGGCTATGAGCTTCTCCACCCTTCCTCCAGACTCTAGGACCTTGGTTTCCAAATGAAATACAAAACTTGCTCTCATCTGAAAAGAGGACTTTGGAACACTGGGCAACAGTCCAGTTCTTCTTCTCCTTAGCCCAGGTAAGATGCCTCTGACATTGTCTGTGGTTCAGGAGTGGCTTAACAAGAGGAATACGACAACTGTAGCCAAATTCCTTGACATGTCTGTGTGTGGTGGCTCTTGATGCCTTGACCCCAGCCTCAGTCCATTCCTTGTGAAGTTCACCCAAATTCTTGAATCGATTTTGCTTGACAATCCTCATAAGGCTGCGGTTCTCTCGGTTGGTTGTGCATCTTTTTCTTCCACACTTTTTCCTTCCACTCAACTTTCTGTTAACATGCTTGGATACAGCACTCTGTGAACAGCCAGCTTCTTTGGCAATGAATGTTTGTGGCTTACCCTCCTTGTGAAGGGTGTCAGTGATTGTCTTCTGGACAACTGTCAGATCAGCAGTCTTCCCCATGATTGTGTAGCCTAGTGAACCAAACTGAGAGACCATTTTGAAGGCTCAGGAAACCTTTGCAGGTGTTTTGAGTTGATTAGCTGATTGGCATGTCACCATATTCTAAATTTTTGAGATAGTGAATTAATGGGTTTTTGTTAAATGTGAGCCAAAATCATCACAATTAAAAGAACCAAAGACTTAAACTACTTCAGTCTGTGTGCATTGAATTTATTTAATACACAAGTTTCACAATTTGAGTTGAATTACTGAAATAAATTAACTTTTCCACGACATTCTAATTTATTGAGATGCACCTGTATATATATACACTGGCGGTCAAAAGTTTGGAATAATGTACAAATTTTGCTCTTATGGAAAGAAATTGGTACTTTTATTCACCAAAATGGCATTCAACTGATCACAATGTATAGTCAGGACATTAATAACGTGAAAAATTACTATTACAATTTGAAATAAATGTTCAGAACTTCTTAAACTACTTCAAAGAGTTCTCATCAGAAAATCCTCCACGTGCAGCAATGACAGCTTTGCAGATCCTTGGGATTCTAGCTGTCATTTTGTCCAGATACTCAGGTGACATTTCACCCCACGCTTCCTGTAGCACTTGCCATAGATGTGGCTGTCTTGTCGGGCACTTCTCATGCACCTTACAGTCTAGTTGATCCCACAAATGCTCAATGGGGTTAAGATCCATAACACTCTTTTCCAATTATCTGTTGTCCAATGTCTGTGTTTCTTTGCCCGCTCTAACCTTTTCTTTTTGTTTTTCTGTTTCAAAAGTGGCTTTTTCTTTGCAATTCTTCCCAGAAGGCCTGCACCCCTGAGCCTTCTCTTTACTGATATACATGAAACTGGTGTTGAGCGGATAGAATTCAATGAAGCTGTCAGCTGAGGACATGTGAGGCGTCTATTTCTCAAACTAGAGACTCTGATGTACTTATCCTCTTGTTTAGTTGTACCACATCTCTTTCTGTCCTTGTTAGAGCCAGTTGTCCTTTGTCTTTGAAGACTGTAGTGTACATCTTTGTACGAAATCTTCAGTATTTTGGCAATTTCAAGCATTGTATAGCCTTCATTCCTCAAAACAATGATTGACTGACGAGTTTCTAGAGAAAGCGGTTTCTTTTTTTGCCATTTTTCACCTAATATTGACCTTAATACACTTAATACAACTCAAAAACAAACACAAAGACAATATTAAGCTTCATGTAACGAACCAAATATCTTTCAGCTGTGTTTGCTATAATGGCAAGTGATTTTCTAGTACCAAATTAGCACTTTAGCATGATTACTCAAGGATGAGGTGTTGGAGTGATGGCTGCGGGAAATGGGGCCTGTCTAGATTTAATCAAAAATGACTTTTTTCAAATAGAGATGGTGCTGTTTTTTACATCAGTAATGTCCTGACTATACTTTGTGATCAGTTGAATCCCACTTTGGTGAATTAAAGTACCAATTTCCTTCCAAAACAGGAAAATCTGTATATTATTCCAAACTTTTGGCTGCCAATGTATATATAATATTATTTTTTATGTTAGTACAGTATGAATAAATTTAATAAATACTTTTATTTTTTATTTAATTTAATTTTTTTGGCAACACTTTACAATAAGGTTGTATATGTTAACATTAGTTTATACATTACCATGAACATACAATGAACAATAATGTTCAACAGCAGTTATTAATCTTGGTTAATCTTAATTTATAAATGTATTATTGTTCATTGTGTGTTTATGTTAGTTCATAATGCATATATTTAATACATGAATTTTAATTTTATTTGTAACACTTTACGGTAAGTTTGTATATGTTAACATTATACATTTGTTTTAATGATCTAACAATATCATTTAACAGCAGTTATTAAGCTTGGTCAATCTTCATTTATAAATATATTACTGTTCCTTGTTTGTTCATGTTAGTTCATATTTCATAAACTTAATGAATATTTATTTATTTATTGGCAACACTTTACAATAAAGTTGTATATGTTAACATTGTTAACATGTATTATTGTTTACTGTGTTCATGTTAGTTCATAATGTACAGTGCATTTGGAAAGTATTCACAGCACTTCACTTTTTCCACATTTTGTTATGTTACAGCCTTATTCCAAAATGGATTAAATTAATTATTTTCCTCACTATTCTACAAACAATACCCCATAATGACAACGTGAAAGAAGTTTGTTTGAAATCTTTGCAAATTTATTAAAAATAAAAAATGGAAAAAATCACATGTACATAAGTATTCACAGCCTTTGCCATGACACACAAAATTGAGCTCAGGTGCATCCTGTTTCCACTGATCATCCTTGAGATGTTTCTACAACTTGATTGGAGTCCACCTGTGGTAAATTCAGTTGATTGGACATGATTTGGAAAGGCACACACCTGTCTATATAAGGTCCCACAGTTAACAGTGCATGTCAGAGCACAAACCAAGCCATGAAGTCCAAGGAATTGTCTGTAGACCTCCGAGACAGGATTGTATCGAGGCACAGATCTGGGGAAGGGTACAGAAAAATTTCTGCAGCATTGAAGGTCCCAATGAGCACAGTGGCCTCCATCATCCGTAAATGGAAGAAGTTTGGAACCACCAGGACTCTTCCTAGAGCTGGCTGCCTGGCCAAACTGAGAGATCGGGGGAGAAGGGCCTTAGTCAGGGAGGTGACCAAGAACCCAATGGTCACTCTGACAGAGCTCCAGCATTTCTCTGTAGAGAGAGGAGAACCTTCCAGAAGAACAACCATCTCTGCAGCACTCCACCAATCAGGCCTCTATGGTAGAGTGGCCAGACGGAAGCCACTCCTCAGTAAAAGGCACATGACAGCCCGCCTGGTGTTTGCCAAAAGGCACCTGAAGGACTCTCAGACCATGAGAAACAAAGATTGAACTCTTTGGCCTGAATGGCAAGCGTCATGTCTGGAGGAAACTAGGCACCGCTCATCACCTGGCCAATACCATCCCTACAGTGAAGCATGGTGGTGGCAGCATCATGCTGTGGGGATGTTTTTCAGTGGCAGGAACTGGGAGACTAGTCAAGATCGAGGGAAAGATGAATGCAGCAATGTACAGAGACATCCTTGATGAAAACCTGCTCCAGAGCGCTCTGGACCTCAGACTGGGGTGAAGGTTCATCTTCCAACAGGACAATGACCCTAAGCACACAGCCAAGATAACAAAGGAGTGGCTCCAGGACAACTCTGTGAATGTCCTTGAGTGGCCCAGCCAGATCCCAGACATGAACCAGATTGAACATCTCTGGAGAGATCTGAAAATGGCTGTGCACCGACGCTCCCCATCCAACCTGATGGAGCTTGAGAGATCCTGCAAAGAAGAATGGGAGAAACTGCCCAAAAATAGGTGTGCCAAGCTTGTAGCATCATACTCAAAAAGACTTGAGGCTGTAATTGGTGCCAAAGGTGCTTCAACAAAGTATTGAGCAAAGGCTGTGAATACTTATGTACATGTGATTTTTTATTTTTCGTTTTTTTAATTTTTTTTTTTATAAATTTGCAAATATTTCGAACAAACTGCTTTCACGTTGTCATTATGGGGTATTGTTTGTAGAATTTTGAGGAAAATAATGAATTTAATCCATTTTGGAATAAGGCTGTAACATAACAAAATGTGGAAAAAGTGAAGTGCTGTGAATACTTTCCGGATGCACTGTATAAACTTAATGAATTATTTTATTTGCAATAATTTACAATAAGGATGTATATGTTAATTTTAGTTTATATATCAGGTATCATGAACTAACAATGAACAATAATGTTTAACAGTAGTTATGGTATTAATCTTGGTTAATCTTAATTTATAAATACAGTATATTTTTGTTCATTGTTTGTTCATGTTAGTTCATATTCCATAAAATGAGTTCATTATTTTTTTTATTTTATTTTATTTGAAATACTTTACAATGAGTTTATATATATATATTAACATTATACTGTAAATAATGTATCATGAACTAACAATGAACAATAATGATGAACATCAGTTATTAATCTTGGTCAGTTTTTAATTGAATTTTTATTGTTTGTTCATGTTGGCTCATAATGCATAAACATAATTATTTTAAATATTATGTTGTAAATATTTTAGATTTTAAATATTATATATTTCATAAATATTATATTATTATATTTACATTTTGTATTTTTTGTATTTTATTGAGGCAAACAGAACATTTCTCTGAAGTCTGAAGTCCACACCAAGGTCCAGTGTGGTTCGGTCTCTTTGTCCATCGAGTGATTTGTATTCCTTTCGTTCATTCTGTAACTAGTGTGTGCAGTACAAAGCTAAGATTTCTCTCTCTCTTTCTACATTAATGCTGTAAGCGTAGTTAGGGGAGGGGTGGATGCGGTTACCTCTAGAGGCTGTAGAAGATGAAATTTCCAGTATTGACATTCAGCACAGCTTTTGTGCAGCTAGAGACAAAACTACGATAGAACCTCTTTAATATGCGGATGATCTCACTCGCAGCCTATCAGATTCTTTAATTTCCCCACACATGCCCTTATCTGTCTTGCCATTCAAGAGAAGGTGTTTTTTTTTTTTTTTTTTTTTTTGCTGAGTGAGCGGGCTATAGAGTGCGAGCAGTCACAGAGGATGTTGCTATGGCGACAATGAATCTGCAGGGCGAGTGATGGACCTCAGCAGTTGCCGTGACAATAGTGCCGCAGGAATACGCTGAGTGGGTGCTTTATGTTGAGCTTGACAAGGCCATATATGTGGTGGGGCAAGGACCCTTTAAAATCCACTGCACTATACACAGTACACACTCAGATTACACACTGCAGTATATTTCTTTACTGTATCTTACATATTGCAGCAAAGAGGAAGTGAAGCGTGAACGGCTGCCAACTCATCTCCTTTACACTACCTGAATGCATATAATACATAACCCTCTTGTCTCTAAAAGCTATTCAACATACAGTATGTGACAACAATAAAAAGTGTGAAAGTAATTTTGTAGTTTAATGTACAAGTTTTGTACTAGTGTAGTGTTCACTTGTTTAGCCAACAACTATTTCAAAAATATGATATTGGAATTTGAGCTTGGAGGATATGATTCTCAAAATTGATCATACTTTAAGACCTATGAACTAGGTGTTTAAAAGGGGTTTAGTGGTAGGGTTAGAAAATATTGTTAGCTCAAAATAAAAACAATAAAAGTCAGTTGAAAGTCCTTGTAAAGATATTTATACCAATGTGTGTGAGAGAGACTGATTCAGTGTGAATCTACAGTAGTTTTACACACATCTGTCAGTTGCATGGGCCAACTTGCCAGATGGTTGTCGTGGGAGCAATGTCATATGGGACTGTGAGCAGTTAATGACATCATTGAGTGTGTGACCTGGCAGATGACTGGAAGGAAGGATAACAACAGGACATTTACACTGGGCTTTCAATCAAGGCATGTTTGTTTGGAAGCCCAACTTATCTATTTGATATTTGGGCAATCTCTCAGATAGGTGGGACTTTAAAGTTAAGATCAATCTGCAGCATTTGCGGCATAATGTTGATTACCACAAAAATGTATTTTGACTCGTCCCACCTTTTCTTTTTCTTTTTGCTCCCCAATTTGGAATGCCCAAGTCCTCGTGGTGGCGTAGTCAGTCGCCTCAATCCGGGTGGCGGAGGACGAATCTCAGTTGCCTGTGCGTCTGAGACCGTCAATCCGCGCATCTTATCACGTGGCTTGTTGAGCACGTTACCGTGGAGACTTAGCGCGTGTGGAGGTTTCACGCCATCCACCGCGGCATCCACGCACAACTCACCACGTGCCCCACCGAGAACGAACCACATTACAGCGAGCACGAGGAGGTTACCCCATGTGACTCCACCCTCCCTAGCAACCGGGCCAATTTGGTTGCTTAGGAGACCTGGCTGGAGCCACTCAGCATGCCCTGGATTCAAACTCATGGCAGTCAGCATCAATACTCGCTGAGCTACCCAGGCCCGCGTCCCACCTTTTCTTTAAAAAAAGGCAAAAATCTGGGTTACAGTGAGGCACTTACAATGGAAGTAAATGAGGCCAATTTTTGGAGGGTTTAAAGGCAGAAATGTGAAGCTTATTATTTTATAAAAAAATAAAAAAATAGAAAAAGAAAAATAGAAGAGTATCTTAGCTAAGTAGGTCTTTAAAATGCAAGTGGATGGTGATACAACCTTTGAACCGCCAAAAATCACAGACAATCAACATAAACGTCTTCCATATGACTCCACTGCTTAAATTAATGTCTTCTAAAGTGAAACGATCACTTTTGGTGTGAAAAAGATCAATATTTAAGTACTTTTTAACTATAAATCATCGCTTCCGGTCTGCAGACGTATACGCATTCACGAGAAGGCGGAGTTCACACAGTCTGCCGTGTGACGTATTCGCGTCAGCATGTTACGGACATAATTTCACGTTTTTCTCTCGGTTGAGACATCCAGGATGAGCACACAAAGGCCCCATTGTGAGTAAACAAACAGATACAATTACAGATCTAAACCAAAACCAACAAGGCTTCTGTACAGCGTTCCTCCTACTCAGTCGTAAACAGCTCTGCTCTTCCGAGTGTGTCGTACGTATGTCTGTTCTCGTGTGTACATGCCAACGTGATAACATCACACACCTGTACTGCTACTGACCGGAAGTGATGATTTATAGTTAAACAATTCTTAAATATTGACCATTTTGCCGCAAAAGCAATCGTTTCGCTTTAGAAGACATTAGTGTAACCAGTGGAGTCGTATGGATGATGTTTATGCTGACTGTCTGTTCTTTTTGGAGCTTCAAATGTCTGATCAGCATTCACACCATGGATGGCATGAGGGTGAGTAAATGATAAGAGAATTTTCATTTTTGGGTAAACTATCCTTTTAAGCCACACATAACCAGCAAAGTTGAAACTTTTTTTGCGCATCGATTAATTGACCGCATAGGGGCTTGTGCTTCACCGTTGTCCAGGATGCATTCAGGACGGATAGCGTTTACGCCTCAAATGTGATCTGGTCACATGCGTTTTTGACTACCTACGCCTACGTACAGTATGTGGTTTTTGTGATCTGATCACAAAACATTTTAGACTCCATTTACACCTGTATTTAGTGCTGACCACTTGTGATCGGATCACCCGAAATGCATCTTAATACAGGCGTAAACAGGATAATAGAGATATTTAAGAGATTTCATTTGTGATTTTTCTTTCCTATCAGTATTGTTAAAGGCAAAGTTTGACTGTTTTCTTTTGAGGCAGAAATGCTCAGTTTTCATTGTTTCCTAGGTAAAAGAAGGGGTCAGTGTGCTTCAATGTGAAATAAGATCAAATAAAATTTTGTTCAAAAACTATGTAAGGTATTTTGTTTTTGTTTGCTGTAATGGTGTAGTTATTTTGTATCTCTGCAGTGTGTTGCAGTATGAGACAAAGATATGAAGAGGTCAGGGCTATAATCATTTCATAATAATCTCAGACTCTCTCTCTCTCTTCATTTGGGTTATCAATTGTACACTCTGCTGCTGTGTGTATAGTAATTAATTATCTTTTAAGAGCCTTGTCCACACATAAAAGCACATCTTTTTTATTTGTGTAATAAGAGAAGCTAAATTCCAGTTGATGGATTTTAGGTGTGGTACCATCAAAGCACAAAGTTAAATCATTAAGGACATATTCTTTGCTAGCTAGATCATTAAATTGATGCATTCTAGGTTAAACAAGACATAATTTATCATCTACAGCATATCTTTAGTGAGAATACAGATGAAATATGCATACATGTACATTAAAGACATCCCCCTTGTCTTCTGATAGCTTTTTGCCAGCTTTGCCTCATATCTTCTCTTTTTAATTTTTTGTGCGTCTGTTGTGGTTTGCAGCACAGAGGAACTCTACGGTCTGCACACAATAAAGATGTTAAAAGTACAGATTTACATTGTTTTTGAAATTTTCGCCATTTTCAGATATCAAACTCTTTTAGACCCTATTTGCACCTGGTTTCAACATCCACCTCTGATGCTCCAGTAACAAGTGGATGATGCTTAATGCATCCTGAGGCATCCCGAACAATATCAAGGTATGGTTTTAAAAGGAAAACAACCATATGATCGAAAAAGCCATAAAGAAATATGGAAAGTACGACACATAAGATATTTATAATGTCTGACATCAACATGCAGTGAAATAATTGATGACCAGATTATATCCAGTAGATGAAAAGTTAACATAGGTATAATAAGTATGTGTACATGGGATACTAATAATTCACCATTGTTGCAGAGAAAATCAACATGAAATAGTAGTCATTTGTATGATCATAGTACTCATATGTTTTGTAATAAACAAAGAAATTGATATCATGTGATAGTAAACTTATATACATATAAATTAATCAAAAAATATGATTTATGGAAGTGCAAATATACATTGCGACACTATTACATACTGTATCTTGGGTCGCTAACGACCCTATACACTTTTGTTAATTAATCCTATAAAGCCGTGTATATCAAATATGATACACAACGTTTGGTGGCTCCTGTTTCACTCTCTGTTGAAGCTGACGAGCCAAACAACTTGTAGTATGTAAGTTTCACATGTTTATGACACTATCTAGTGGTTATTTGTGAATAAAAGTGGTTTCAATATTTATATCGATCTATTTAAAATGGCGGCAGACTTGCATGAAAAGTGACACTTATATTGGGATAAATGACAGCTTATTTTAATAAAGAAAAAGTGACAGTAATGATTAAATTGTTACTGATATTTTAAAATGAGTATTTGCTGAATATAAGCAACTTGTGCTTGATTTAAATTTTGTATATTATTTTATTGAAAAAAACCCTTTGAAATCCATGTATAAAATATGATTCATCAGGCTTTCGAGGTGTATCTCTCAATCACCGTTACATTCCATTCATGCCCACCAAAAAAAATTAAAAAAAATCACAGAGCTTTGAAAATTCTGACATATACTTTTTATAAGATATATTTAAAGCGTGAACGAATATTTCTGAATATTTTCAAATATGCAGCCGGCTCTGTCCTTATAAATATCTCATTATTTTACATTACAAGCTATTATGATGTCATCTTACCTGAGACCCAGTGAAAAAAGTTTTACTATTTCCTTTTTTTAAATGTCAATATAGTGTTTGGTGCATAAAATACTGTACATTTGATAATATATATATATATATATATATATATATATATATATATATATATATATATATATATATATATATATTTTAAAAGAATATTTTATTCATATTGTATTTGATGTGCTGAATTGAACTGTGATACATTTCAATCCATATTTATAGACCAAGGAGAGGAAGTTGTCATGGTTCTCAAACATTTGGTATCTCTGAAAACCCAGGGAGTCCTCTTATAATACCCCAAGATTTACCACTGCAGCATATATGGGCTAAGAAAAACTTAAATAACAAATGTTCTACATAAAAATTAATTGCTGGGCCTCAGGACGAAAAGCAAATTTGAGTTGAGGAATACTAGAAAGTTGGGGGCATAACTCCAAAAAAATAGACGAGGTAAAGAGGGGGCAATGAGGTCCTGGCTCACTAAAGTCCCGAGTTATGCATTTGAGGGATAATACATTTTTGTACTTATTTTATATTTTGGTAAAGCACATGTGTCAGAAACTAAAGTATTTTGTATCTGACTGAGTATTAAAGAGCCTCGTGATGAACAAAACAGTCGTCCAGAGTTATAAATATCCCCCTTAAAGCCTTTGAAGATTCTCAGCGATTTATAATATGTTTTAAATCACAGTCATTTTTAGGTACACCAGACTCAAAACACATTATTTATTTATTTATTTTTAAAAATCCACTTTTGTCTGACATGCTGACTCATAATCTGGCTAATCCTGCAGTTTTAAAGACACAGCTCATCCTTAAACCCACTGAAAAAAACAAAAAAAAAACAAAATCAGGTTTCACACACAATCCTTTGTCACTGTGTTGGAAGAGAAATATTAGCATATGCCTCCTCCTGGAAGCTGTGATAAGAGACTCAGCAGGGTGAATAAAGATGACACTCGTTTTTTACTGTCCTTTTTGTTAGAATCACTTTCTCTCTGTGTGCTCATTTGTGGTTAGGATGGAGAAAAGGAATAGCAGGTTTTTACTATTTTACTTTTGGATCAGGGATTATGTTACCGATCAGTAAGCACCCACATGGTATCTGTGCACCTTTCTCACGTTTTCAGCACTGACTGTAAAGGAAAATCTGCGGAATTCAGCTATTGAATGGTAAATTGTAGAGGATGTGAAAACTTCATGAATGACAGGCCTTCTGCAGAAAATCAGTGTATTTATCCTCTTATTTGCTGCGTCTGTGCTGAGCTCAGTATTCTGGGCAATTTTAAATGCTGACTAATGCTGCATGTGGTGATGACAGGGCCACTTTTCATAGAACTTAATTAGAGCACATACTATACAATACAAGTCCAAATGTCACTGAAGTTATATGACATTGCTTTCTCAACCCATCCTAATGTATTTAAGCACATTAAGCGAGAATAATGTCTGCAAATTGTGACTAAGGGATGATACAGTGAGTGGCAATGTTAATAACATGGTGTTACCAGCCAGTCATGTTGGAAGGTTGTGTTTTTGTAGCTGTGGATTTTCCTTTTGGCATGATGTAGTGTCAAATTCAAAGCTTGATTCCATTTGCTAAAAGAACTTTTATATGAGTATTTGGTGCCTCATTAGAAATCCTAAAATACAGGTTCTTGATAAATGGACCCTGTGACTGTTTTTTTTTTTTTTTTTTTGTGGAAATCATGCTTTTACTATAGTAATTAGGGGTGTAATGATCCATTGATCAAATCACCAATGATACAATGTAATCGGTTCAATGCGTAAACATCAATGTATTTTATTTTTTTAATTGAAACCTTTATTTTGAAATTCTCTTGCCAGCCACGTCTGTTCTCAATTCCATCCGGCGATGCAGCAACCTTATGCTATTCTTCTTGCTTTATAAGCACTAAATATTCTTCTCATGTGGCCATACAGATGTGCGCAGAGTGATTGAAGCCTTAAGTGGTGCTGTGCTCTATCCGTGTGCGCGGTCAACAGGGCTGCGAGCTGCGGTTACAGTATAGAGCAGAGCCGATCAAGCACTGGATTTGCGCTTTTCAGAGAGCTCAATAAAATATTCAAATTATATTTTGGTTGCATTTGTGAGATAAGTGTAGCTGATTGTGTAAAATATAGCACATAATATCGTAATATTGATCGCAGGCCCCTGAATCAGATCGAATCGAAATCGCATCACGGCAGACTTTGAGGTATCGGCAAACATCGGATCGCTGGCTAAGAGAATCGATATAAGATCGTATCGTGATGAAAATTGCGATTTACACCCCAAATAGTAATATTGTAGTAACCGTGACTGTAGTAACCACAACTGTAACCATGTTTTTTTTTTTTTTTTTTTTTTGGCAGAAACCATAGTTTTGATACAATTCACCAGGGTTTTACTACAGTAATAATTGTAGTCCATATAGTAAACATGGTTTCACTATAATAATACTGTAGTAACCATGACTGTAGTAAACCATGGTTAATTTTCTGGTTACTGATTTTACTACAAATACCATAGACAGGGCTTGAGATGAGGTGGGATGCGAAAGAGATACAATCCCCCTTGTTGAAAGAAAAGGCAAAAAACTTCCCCCTTGTAAAACAGCTAAAACCCCTTTCCATCCCCTTAGGCTACGTCCACATTAATCCGGATACTTTTGAAAACAGCGTTTTCATTTTTGAAATACTCTCCATCCACACTGCCATTTTCAAGCGTTTTCCAAAAGTTGCCCATCCACACTAAAACATATGAAAACGCTTAATTCCCCTTACTGCGCATGCGAAAAATCACCATTCCATGTACGGGCTGAAACGCAATTATCCTCGTGTTACGTCGCCTGACAGCAATTCCAAGTAAACTTTGCATAGCCTATGAAGGAATGCATTGTGAAGGTTGTACAAAGTAACATTTATCTTTAATAATGTTCTCAAAGTAAATAACAGGCATAATAACGCCTGCTATTCACTTTGAATATTTAAGCGTTTTTACGGTTAAGACTCTTTTAATTTAGAATGAATGTAAATCTGCTTTTATAAAGATTTTTATCAGATGTTAAATTAGAATGCAGTGCTTTCCAGATAAAATGCCCTTAAATAGACATCTCGGATATGTACGTGTGCTATCTGGGATGCTAACCGATTAGCCAGCTAAGTTAACATACCTTGTTCAAATTACTACATGTAAAAATAGCAAGCCTTCCTAGAATTTCGTGCTCTCAGTTTTAGACATCATAATACTCCATTTTCTTAAATGTTGAAAAAAAAATTAAATCATATAATTATGTTACATTTTATGGTCAAGAGGTACATTTATTTTCATTATTTTAAGTATCAACAGAAAGATAGTACGGTATAGTCAGTGTAGGCCCTAATATCTACAAACCATATAACATATGTCATATTATACTATATTATTGGCATTAAAGGACTGTTTAATTATGTGGCAGACCTCTGCCTTTCTACGGAAGGAGGAAATGGGGACCGGGTGAACACTCCAACATAAGACTTTAATGATACGACTTTTCAGTGTACATCAAACATAAACGTGCTTTTCAGCACACAAACTAAAAGCATTCAACACACAACACACACACAGCTCCGTGCGTCTCTCTCTTCCCATCTGCCACTGTCTCCTCTATTTAAATACTCCTGCCGCTCCTCACTGGAATGTGAGACCGGTGTGGCGCACGGGTGGAACTCGTACACCACTTCTCTTCCCGGCCTCAATCTGCCCAGACGCCGCTCGGCCACGCCCTACTTGACACAAATTATTTTTGTATTAAACTGATAAGTTATAACAGAACAAGACTAAAGGCATTTTTAATCAGACATTTCATACAATTACCCCTTGGGGCCTATATGGGACAGAACTTGACAGGGCTTTGAATTTCACATGACCAAGTCATTATTATTGTTGCCTTAATGCAGACTGCCATCATCATATTCACTCTTCTTCATCATTATTCAATTGTCACACACTTGGGACTAAAGAAGTATAATGGCAGTAATCCCTAGTAAAGACCTGGGTGGACATTTAATTATTTTAATGGAAAATGTCATAATTAAAAAATTTATTATATCTAATTTCATTTGGGAAAGGTTATTCTTTCTGAAAAACCAGTATTAATGTTTGTCAGTAATTAACACACTGAAACACTAAATATTTGGGCTTGATGAAATACTACCACACCTCTTTTCAGACAGCGGTCAGACAGTACGTCTTGACTTCTGTTCTCTGTTCTGTTCTAAGAGGGTGTGTGTGTGTGTGTATGTGTGTGTGTAATGGTTTTCAGCAGAGGCGCTGACAGGTTATTAAAGTGATTGTCAAGATGTTACGCTTCAATCACTCTGCTTAAGAACACATGCTGGAGAAATCACAATAAATTCTATTTGTCTTTGTTTTGAAGTCTCTGAGGCTGTCTCTTACTCTCTCTCTCTCTCTCTCTCTCTCTCTCTCTCTCTCTCTCTCTCTCTCTCTCTCTCTCTCTGTATCTAAATACTTGCTTTTTTCCTCACATCAGCTAATTGAGTAATCATTCTGCACCAGCTTGTCGACTATTAAAAACACTCGAATATCGCAAATTGATTTTCCTCTTCGCATTTGCCTGCTGTGAGCAGTACTGAATTACACTGTATTTTCCCTGTGAATGTCTTACCAAATATCACAGTTACAACTGATTCCACTAGGGGGCGCTGTGGATGTGTGTCGTCGAGGTGTTTTATGAGAGAAAGAATTATGACGGCATCTTTGGCCAAGTGTGAAGTCAAGTGTGGCAATACTTGTAATATTTTTATTCTTATTGAAATCTACTCTATTGGTATTCGGATATTCTTGGAATCATGCCTACCAATGGATGATGATCTGCATTTATGGTGGAAAGAAAATGCAAAGCAGTACAAGAAACTCGGAAGCTTATCAGACCAGTATGTGTGTATGTGCGTTAAATCTCTGAAAACTGAAAGAACGCATTTTATAAAAAGCCAACTTTCACCTCTTGTTTTTCTGAATTTTGTAAAATGATAAAAGATTTTTGTGAAATGATAAAAATGTGTTTGCCTTTATGTAGACTGAGAGTTTATTTATGAATTACCCTAATGCCGTCAGGTTTCTTCTATCTGTTCCTGCTTTCTCCCCATTCTCCTCTTTTTTCTGTTCTTTGCGTCTTTCACCTTTTTTGCGTGTATTGTTTTTTTCCCCCACACACTTTGTATGTGCCATTTTTGTAGACACTCACACACACCTTACTGGGTTATTGGGTTATCTGCTTCCATGGCTTCTCTTTAATTGTTCTCTTTAAAGAAAGGGCAGATATTATTTAGCCTGACTGCTGAAGGTGAGACCACAAATAAAAATGAGAGAGGGTAGAAAAATCATTAATGTTCTTTACAAAATGAATAGCAGCATAAATATCATGTATCATAGAAAGCACAGGACTAATTTAGTAAGTCTTTTTTGCCCTTTTCCGCAATGAATATAAATGGTGACCATGACTGATTTTCAAGGCTAGATTTTGAGTGAATAACAATTTACATTTCAGTCTGTTCCTCACTCAAAGCTATCATATGGCTTCAGAAGTCTTGGAATATATGGCATGAATCACATGGACTACTTTTTTTTGTAGCTTGACAGCCCCAGTCCCTGTCCACTTTCATTGTATGGAATAGAGAAGCTCATTCATTCTGCTAAAATTCTCCTTCGATGTTCCACGAGGAAAGAAAGTCCTAAAGGTTTGGAATGGCAAGAGGGTGATTTAATAATGAACTGTCCACAATATTTACTCAAAATTCAGTACTACAAAATATTTGAAAACAGAAAACATGCACTGACAAGGCTCTTGGTTGTTTTTGAACTTGACACAAGACGAAACTGCCACTTCAATATAACAGTCTATCACTATTTCAAATAGTCATACATTTTGGGTTGAATGTGCCAGCATCATTAATGTTTGTGTCATCTTTCTATTGTTCTGAATTACCACTTTTTATGCAAAGCAGTCTGAGATCTTAAAAATATAAGATATTAAATATTAATGTTCATATGGATATGAAAGCTTTGAGTGATCTGATATCAACATCATTCCTGGTTAAGTCTGAAAACAACATGGGTAGTATTTAGAAAATTGGCTGTAGAATATTTCTTCTGTTTTTTTTCCCCTTATATGGCATCAGAGTCAAGAATGTGTATTGGAATGCTTTTGCTGTAGAATGCAAGATAAGAAGTGAAAACACATTTTTAAGACATTCTAAATATTTTGAGTTGACTGGGGTTATCTGAGAATCTCTTATGGTAAAATTCAGCATGGATATTAGAGAATGTAAGTGTGCATTGCAATCTTATTATTGTCATAAAAATAACAGTACACTGTAAACCCTATAGTTGTCATTACTGTAAAAATCAAGTTGTCTTAATTAAGTATTACTTGAAATGTCAAGTGTTGGACTCATAACTCAAATATTTAAGTTCATTGAACTTATTTTTCTTAAAAATCCATAGACTTAAGATTTGAGGTGATAACAACTCAAACTACTGAGTACAAAATTGAGGCTACGGGGAATACCCACAATCCCTTGCTGCTTGAATTTTGTTTCCTTGGTCAGAGGGAACAGATTGGGGAATTTAAATAATTGTTATTAAGAATTCATAGATGTTTTAGCTTTTTTGTTGTATTATTTATGCTTTGTTGCAAATAGTTGTTTGGTGTAATGTCACCATTAGGGTGATCTGTGTCTCTTTGGTCAAGTTGGACCCTGGTCACACTATCTTAGTTCTCTTTGTGCATGTGCAGCTTAAGTGCATATACAGGTGCATCTCAATAAATTAGAATGTCGTGGAAAAGTTCATTTATTTCAGTAATTCAACTCAAATTGTGAAACTCGTGTATTAAATAAATTCAATGCACACAGACTGAAGTAGTTTAAGTCTTTGGTTCTTTTAATTGTAATGATTTTGCTCACATTTAACAAAAACCCACCAATTCACTATCTCAAAAAATTAGAATACATCATAAGACCAATAAAAAAAACATTTTTAGTGAATTGTTGGCCTTCTGGAAAGTATGTTCATTTACTGTATATGTACTCAATACTTGGTAGGGGCTCCTTTTGCTTTAATTACTGCCTCAATTTGGCGTGGCATGGAGGTGATCAGTTTGTGGCACTGCTGAGGTGGTATGGAAGCCCAGGTTTCTTTGACAGTGGCCTTCAGCTCATCTGCATTTTTTGGTCTCTTGTTTCTCATTTTCCTCTTGACAATACCCCATAGATTCTCTATGGGGTTCAGGTCTGGTGAGTTTGCTGGCCAGTCAAGCACACCAACACCATGGTCATTTAACCAACTTTTGGTGCTTTTGGCAGTGTGGGCAGGTACCAAATCCTGCTGGAAAATGAAATCAGCATCTTTAAAAAGCTGGTCAGCAGAAGGAAGCATGAAGTGCTCCAAAATTTCTTGGTAAATGGGTGCAGTGACTTTTGGTTTTCATGGACCAACACCAGCAGATGACATTGCACCCCAAATCATCACAGACTGTGGAAACTTAACACTGGACTTCAAGCAACTTGGGCTATGAGCTTCTCCACCCTTCCTCCAGACTCTAGGACCTTGGTTTCCAAATGAAATACAAAACTTGCTCTCATCTGAAAAGAGGACTTTGGACCACTGGGCAACAGTCCAGTTCTTCTTCTCCTTAGCCCAGGTAAGACGCCTCTGACGTTGTCTGTGGTTCAGGAGTGGCTTAACAAGAGGAATACGACAACTGTAGCCAAATTCCTTGACACGTCTGTGTGTGGTGGCTCTTGATGCCTTGACCCCAGCCTCAGTCCATTCCTTGTGAAGTTCACCCAAATTCTTGAATCGATTTTGCTTGACAATCATAAGGCTGTGGTTCTCTCGGTTGGTTGTGCATCTTTTTCTTCCACACTTTTTCCTTCCACTCAACTTTCTGTTAACATGCTTGGATACAGCACTCTGTGAACAGCCAGCTTCTTTGGCAATGAATGTTTGTGGCTTACCCTCCTTGTGAAGGGTGTCAATGATTGTCTTCTGGACAACTGTCAGATCAGCAGTCTTCCCCATGATTGTGTAGCCTAGTGAACCAAACTGAGAGACCATTTTGAAGGCTCAGGAAACCTTTGCAGGTGTTTTGAGTTGATTAGCTGATTGGCATGTCACCACATTCTAATTTTTTGAGATAGTGAATTGGTGGGTTTTTGTTAAATGTGAGCCAAAATCATCACGATTAAAAGAACCAAAGACTTAAACTACTTCAATCTGTGTGCATTGAATTTATTTAATTCACGAGTTTCACAATTTGAGTTGAATTACTGAAATAAATGAACTTTTCCACGACATTCTAATTTATTGAGATGCACCTGTATGCATTTCTGTAAAGAATTATTTAATAACTGACCTAGAATCAGTTATCATCTTTATTTGAGCTGTGCTGTTGTTTGATCTAAAATTGAATCAATTCAATTAAAATGTACAACAGTAGAAACAACACTATTTAAATTCAAATCTGAGTTAAGTTTACTTGCATGTAGTTAACTCAACTTAAATAGTTAAGTTCACTCTACTTGAAAACCAAGTTAATTGAACTTAAATACTCAAGTTTTAGTAGACCCCATTATTCAATGGAATTGAGGGAAAGAGTTTACTCAATCAAATGAGTACAATGAACTTATTAGGGTTTTCAGTGTATTATTATTATTATTGTATATATTATCTTGAGTTGTCTGTATGGTTCTTTGTGGAACAAAAAAGGTTCTCCTGTGGCATTTTTAGTTTTTTTTAGTGTTTGCCAAGACTGTGGTTATTGTTCATCTGGAAGGTTACTCCACAGTTATTGTGTTAGATCATATCTTTTAGTTTATGACCATAAATTAAATAGATTATGTAAAGAATAATTGACATCAGACCACTGAATTATTAAAAATGAATGCACATCCGAGCTGGTAATGCAGTGGTTACACCTTAGCTTAGGTGTGTATTATTTTCAATTATTCATCGAAACCATGGAGTCGACAGGGAGACAATTATTCCACTTTTACATCAGTGGCGGTTGTACAGTAGGGATAGACCGATATATCTGATTAATTGGTGTCAATAGTTGCTTTTTGGAACTATCAGTTATCTGCAAAAATCTGTGCCGATAGTAGATAAAAAATATATTTTATTCCTCAGCGTTCCTTTGTGGCCGGTGCTGAAGTATTGCACTGTTAAATTCGGCTTTGTTCTACAGTATAACATCAGCTTCTAGAGGTTAGAGTCCTTGAGAGGATTTCTTGTATCTAAATATTTCATCATTGACAATATTTATCCACTCTTTATTCTCACTTCAATGCATATCTTGTTATTTTGATTAGATAATCAAAGTGATCTAAATTGAAAAAGTGAAGGCATGCAAAGAAAAAAGCGACTAAATGGAAACATGCCCCTTAGATCATAAATTGTGTGTATGGACATTAATATACATTAATTAATATCTTGTGAATAATAATAAACCTTATTCCTTCTTTAACCTCACCTGGTGAAATATAAATATAGAAAATGCAGGAGAAATGGGCAGGATTAAAGACCTGAGCTACTTTGACATTGGCCAAATTGTTATGGCCAGACGACTGGCTCAGAGCATCTCTGAAATGGCAAGGCTTGTGGGGTGTTCCCAGTCAGCAGTGGTGAGTACCTTCCGACAGTGGTCCGAGGAGGGACAAACCACAAACTGGCGACAGGGTGTTGGGCACTCAAGTCTCAATGATGCGCGATGGAAATGAAGGCTATCCCGTAAGGTCTGAACCGACAGAAGGTCTACTGTGGCATAAGTCACAAAAAATTTTAATGATGGTTACGGGAGGAATGTGTAACCACACGCAGTGCATCGCACCTTGCTGGGTATGGGGCTGCGTAGCCGCAGACCAGTCAGAGTGCCCATGAAAGTGTCGAAAGTGCCTATAATGGTCACGCGAAGAAGGTCACCTGGTCCCATGTGTCCCGTTTTCTTTTACAACATGTGGATGGCCGTGTACATGTGCACCATTTACCTGGTGAATTGATGGCACCAGGATCCACTGTGGGAAGACGACAAGCCAGCAGAGGGAGTGTGATTCTCTGGCAAATATTCTGCTGGGAAACCCTGGGTCCAGCCATTCATGTGAACGTCAATTTGACACGTGCCACCTACCTAAACATCGTTGCAGACCAGGTACATCCCTTCATGGCAATGTATTCCTTGATGGCTGTGGCCTTTTTCAGCAGGATAATGCGCCCAGCCACACTGCATCATTGTTCGGGAATGGTTTGAGGAGCATGATGATGAGTTCAAGGTGTTGCCCTGGCCTCCAAATTCCCCAGATCTCAATCCGATTCCAACAAGTCCGATCCATGGCGGATCCACCTCGCAACTTACAGGACTTGAAGGATCTGCTGCTAATGTCTTGGTGCTAGATACCACAGGACATCTTCAAGGGTCTTGTAGAGTCCATGCCTCGGCGGGTCGGAATGTTTTGGTGGCACGCGTAGAACCTAAAGCATATTAGGCAGGTGGTCATAATGTTTTGGCTCATCAGTGTATAGTGCATTGTAATGGAGACAAGTCTACATCATTTTAAAATAAGAGTCCCTGGTGTATTTCGGGCTTGTTTGTAGTTAAAATGGGCTTGTTTATAGTTGTTAATGCACCAAATCTTAATTTTTTATTTTATTGGGATTTTGGTTGCACAATAAACTGCATCTGGGATTTTATTCATCTTGGGATCTTGTAGCCTCTAATGTGTATGCCCGTCATAGTAAGGAAAGACTAAGATTTTTTTTTTTTTAACAGTCTATAAATCGATTTTAAACAACTATTGGCCTTTTCCACCATCTTAGTTATCGGTATCGGCAAAATCCACTATCGGTCGACCTCTATTGTATACACGTCAAAATAATGTTTTTATAAGCAATTTGTTTTTCAGATCTTCATGCCTTAAACACAGTAGCATCATCTATTGCTCTAATCAGTTTAATAATAGTCACAATACCTGGGTCTTGAGCGCTTTTTTATCTACAATCACACACACACACACACACACACACACACACACACACAATGTCAACCTCACAACATTCAGACAGACCGCATGTTATTTAGTCTTTGTCCACTGCTTGTTCTGTCCAGCATAGAACAATGGGACAATAAGGGGCAATGAGGTTAATAATTGACAGACTGCAGATTGGCAGTGTGTTATGTGTGTGTGTTATCCTATATGAGGACTCCTGTATGACCCATATTAGATTTGTGGGTGTGTTTGGGAGGGGCTATTGAGGTATATGAGGCATGTGGCCATGGCAGCTGGAAAGACAGGGATTATAGGCTATAGGGTTTGCCATTTTGTGTGTGTGCGCTTAATTTGTGTTAAGGACTCAAAAGAGACTATTGATTATTATAGTTTTGACCACCATCAGCTACATGTAAATCAGCATTAATATTGAGCTTTTGAAATGACAAAACAAACATGTTTAGAATAGAATTGCATGGCATTTTGAATAGCATTTCAAATAGTCTCACATAGCCAGATGCGTCTATCACTGTAGAAAGGAAGAGACTGTGAGACTGACATGTAAGGCATCCAACCACAGTTCATTGTTTTAACATACTGTTTAGGGGCTGTAAAATAATAGAAAAAAATAATAGTAATTTGGAAAACTAATTTGAAAAAATTTGGAAATTGTAATTCTGAAGAATAAGCATTCAGAATTTCTGTCTGCCTAAAATAATAATTACCAATTATTTGACAATATAGCACAGAAAATAAAGCAGGAATATACAGTTCTGCTTGTGAAAATGTTGCTTAGTTGCAACTGTCTCAAATAAAACTCTATTTTGAGTGAATGATTCTAAGTTCAGTCATGAAACTCTACATGTCCCAAGCTGATACTGTAGGTTATTTCACATGTAATCTGTTAAGCCAGTCGGCTTGCATGGTGCAGCTGATAGGTCCTTTGACTTGTAATTTGTTAGCCAATCAATTTGCATACTCCCTCTTTGTCTTACATTTAAATTGCCTAGCACAACATGTCTAGACCTGCTTCAATGGGATTGTATGTGTCTAATTGTGCAGTAGCAGCATGTCCTACATACAGAACACAGTATTAGTACTTGCTCTGCAGCAGTAGCGTTGCAGATCCAGTCCGCCAAGACCAAACCTACCAACTTGTTATATCCTTTATAACACCTTAAATTTATTCAGAGAGTTGTCATAACCCCCTCGGTTGTTTTCATTGTTAGGCTAGTGTTTGTTTTCATCGTCAAGCAAGAACGATCACTGGCCTGACTACAAAAATGACCGAGGGGGACTCCACCCCCTGAAAATGACTGAGGGAGACAATGGCTTGGAAGTGACTGCTGGTTAACATGTAGTCTTAATAGGTCGCGTTTCAGTCACTATTTCATACACGTTCCATTGTCTGGCAACAGAAACAAGAAAATATGTAAATGAGAACAGCTTTATTGGGAATTTGGCTGTATTAAAATACAGTATGTGAGCACAGAAACAGATGTAAAGGGCTGACACTAGGCAGAATGCAAATACAATGCGATGATGTCATAAATATGCTCATTAGTGCATGACATCATCTAGCGACATTTAGCGATTTTTTGAGCAGGCTTTAGCTACTTTCCATTGAAAGTAGTTGGCAACAGTGTGCCTGCATGCACAGCCTCCCAAGAGGCAAAAACAAAGCAAAGCTAATTGATTCATTAATATTAATTAACAATAAGCGTTGTTTTTTTATCAGATCACATGCATGATTTATTATGCATGATGCATGACTTAAACCTAAAGAGTCTTAAATCTCATCTTATATCTCAGCTGGATTTTTTATTGCTGTTTGTCACTGACTGTAGACAGTTTGTTGTTGGTAAATTTTGAATGACAGGTTCATAATCCAGCGATAATTCTCTGCTGACTCATTAGTCCATTGGGACTCTAGAGTTTCACTTCTAATCTTGCTCTAGTATTTGTTCCTGCACAAAATAGTTGACAGAAGAATGATTTTCATAAAATATAATGTTGTGATTGAATTTTATATTTTGTCTTTGTGACATTGCCTATAAACTTTTTAAGGAATTGCAAAATAATACATTGTTGAAATCGCAATGTAAGAGTGATAATCTGACCCCATATACAGTATATATACTTGGGGAGTAATGAAATACATGTAACGGGAATACATATTTAAAATACAAAATATAAGTAACTGTATTCCACTACAGTTACAATTTAAATCATTGGTAATTAGAATACAGTTACATTCAAAAAGTATTTTGATTACTGAAGAGATTACTTTGCATTTTATTGTCATTTGTTTCATTTAATATTTAGTCCTTTCAGATGGAAAACATTTATACATATAAATGATGCGATCCAAAGTGCATTTGAACAGCAGGGAAACAATTTCTTATGATGTGTTACATTCATACGAGCAGACAGAGAAGTAAGTTTGAAGTAAGTTTGGAGCAGAAGAAATAGAAATAAACCTTGTGTAAAGTGTCAGCTTTACGCTAAGCTAAAATGTTATTTCTAGCCATTTTACATGCACATGTTACCAGGCACGATCACATTTGTTTATCAAGAAAATTCACGTTGGATCATAATTTCTTTTTTCCTGTAAGACCTTTGATATTAGGGCAAAAATCATATTCTTGATAATCATTTTTGTATTGTTTTCCTGTAAAAATATCTAAAAATCCTTAAAACAAGATCAATTTGATTATCTTGTTTTAGAAACAACACTGCATAAGATATTATGTTTTTCAGAGAATGTATTTTTAACATGTGTATTTTGTCTTAATGTACTGGCAGAGTTTTTATAGTCAAAACAAGTGAAAAAAATTTACCAGTGCTGAAGAAGTAATCCAAAGTATTTAGAATACATTTCTGACCTTGAGTAATCTAACAGAATACGTTACAAATGACATTTTACAGCATGTAATCTGTAATCTGTAGTGGAATACATTTCAAAAGTCACCCTCCCAACCCTGTATATACTGTATAATTACATACACTCACTTAGATCTTTGGAACAATATGGTCCTAATAAAGTGCCAGACGTGGTCTTCTGCTGTTGTAGTCTGTCATCCCAGGAGATCAGCAGTTACAGAAATACTCAAACCAGCCCATCTGGCACCAACAATCATGCCACTGTCTAAATCACTGAGATCAAATTTTTTACCCCATTCTGATGGTTGATGTGAACATTAATTGAAGCTCCTGACCCGTATATACATGACTTTATGCATTGCACTGCTGCCACATGATTGGCGCTCGTAAATATATAGTGCTCGTAATTATATAGCGCTCGTAAATGTTCTCAATTCATCCTCTATTGGCATGTGTCGAACAAAGAATATGAAGGACCCTCATTTTACACGCACAAATTTGTATCTGATTTGCTACTTCTTTTCATGAATTGGCCCAGATGTACAAAATCATTTGAAATTCAAGGCAGGTATTAACACATGAAGAGTGGCAAGAAACTTAGCAATATGCAGAGATTTGTTTTTGGGTTTGTTTTGTCATTGAACCCAATCCCTGCTGCCTCCTGAACAAACAGGGACACAAATGGGTGAATGTTCAAAAGGAATGTGATAGTGTGGTCAATGACAACATGATCAAAGTGATGTGAACACAATACACCTTTACCTGCATCAACTACAATATACTTTCATTCACTCATTTAATGATGATAGTACACAATAGAAGGTTTTATTTGAATTAGTCTTTTGTGTAGCCTTTTCTCGTTCTTTTCAGTTTTACTTTAAGTTTTGATGTGCTTTTTTCTAGCATGACAAATAACTGTACGTGCATTTTGCCAAAGCAATACAAAAAAAATAAAAAATAAATAATAAATAGCACAAAGACAATAGTTTTAAACATGTAGTGCAATGTACAGTTTGTTCCACAAGTGAAAATAGTTATATTTTGTATTCATTTAATACAGATTTCTAACATTACAAATGATATTGTCAGCATAACAATTTAAGTGAAAGGTTAGTTTTGTTATTAGCTATTAATTAATAATTAGTTTGTGCAAGACCTGATGATCCATGTTATCCAGCTTGATTTAAGAATATTCCAAAGCTACCACCCCTGAAGTCGCGAGTTCAAATCCAGGGCATGCTGAGTGACTCCAGCCAGGTCTCTTAGGCAATCAAATTGGCCCGGTTGCTAGGGAGGGTAGAGTCACATGGGGTAACCTCCTAGTGGCCACTATAATGTATGGTTCTCGCTCTCGGTGGGGCGCGTGGTGAGTTGTGCGTGGATGCCGCGGAGAATAGCGTGAAGCCTCCACACGCACTTCGTCTCCACGGTAACGTGCTCAGCAAGCCACGTGATAAGATGTGCGGATTGACTGTCTCAGGCGCAGAGGCAACTGAGATTCGTCCTCCGTCACCCGGATTGAGGCTAGTCACTACGCCACCACGAGGACTTAGAGTGCATTGGGAATTGGGCATTCCAAATTGGGGAGAAAAGGGGAGAAAAAAAAAAAAGAATATTCCAAAGAGCATCTTGTGTGCTTCAATGGAAACAAGGAAATCCGACCTACAAAAGTTTTAATATAATCAATGTCATAAATTTGTCTTACAAATTTAATTAGTAGCCTAAAAATAGTTCAAAATCTTCAATATTTCTTATTCATTTTATGTCCATTTACAGTTTGTCTATTATTCCATTTCTTTGCTTTGGATTTTTTTAAATCCTAAAACTTTTTGTTGTTTCCATTTTAAATTCCAGATTTTCAATGTGTACTCAGATGTTTGGATCCCACTGTATATAAATTAAGGGGGGAAATATCAGTATAAAAATATTAAGAGTAATTACAAATAAAGATAAAATGGAATCTTTAAAAGCTCAAGTTATAAATAAAAGAGATAAAGAAAATGACAATAATAATTCTTATTTCCTCTGTCTCAGTATGAAGGTCACCTCCATTCTTTTTAAGGCACATTCCCTTCACTTCTAATCATATCAAATGACAAACTACACAGCGCCCATCCCCAATAAATCCTTAGACACACACACACACACACACACACATACAGTGATCATGATTACAGCTGCCTGTGGCATAGACGGCAATTGCAAATAGTTTTTAATGAAGATCGCTGACCTCAGGACACCAGTCATCGTTATTTAAGGCCATCACAATAAATGCAGACTGAACTATGTCTGACAGTATGAAGCTGCATTAAGGACTGAAATCTGCTGCATATGATTGGTTCATTCATCCAGGGAGAGCCACGCACATCAGATTCTTAATACTTAGTATTGTTAATTAATTCCCATCATTTCTGAAAATTAACACACACACTCACAAGTGCTTCATGTTCTTCCCGTAGCTCACTGTGATCTGTAGAGATGACACATTGGCTGGCAGGAACAAACTCTTTAACTTGCATCTGGATGAGAGGTGACATTAGGTGACAGATAGGGGTCAGACAGACAAGCACACACACACACACACACACACACACACACACTGAAACTTAGCTTCCAACCAGCCAGTTACAGTGTTGATGCAAGACAAGCAGTGATTTGTTTTATTAGACCAGTGCTTCTCAACTGGTTTTGCTTCAGGCCCCATATTTTACATTGGACATTTTACATGTCGACCAAACACAGTACCAGAAGTATTTTTGTACAAAGGTAAATAAAAGTATCCATAATATTAAACATTGAATTTGATCAACATTACATGGAACTGCATAGGCCCAATATTATACTTGTATCTTTTTTGTATTAGGGTAGAGTTAAGGACCCGGTATACTTAAGGAGTTGTTCTTCTTTGTTCTTTGCTCAGAGCCTTAACAAAGTTGAAAACAGCTGAGCAATGGTATATTGTTTGCAAACATTCAGACACCGACCACGCTGTTGGGGAAGGTGTTCAAAGGAGCATTTAAATATTAGGACGCACAAGACTACATGTAAAGTATCAAGTAATATGACATTAAAATGTGTTATCAATGACTTCATGCCTCATTTGATGAGAAGAATTCATAAGAGATCAGTAAAAGAAACGTATATACTAATATATATATATATATATACACTATATTGCCAAAAGTATTCGCTCACCCATCCAAATAATTGAATTCAGGTGTTCCAATCACTTCCATGGCCACAGGTGTATAAAATGAAGCACCTAGGCATGCAGACTGCTTCTACAAACATTTGTGAAAGAATGGGCCGCTCTCAGGAGCTCAGTGAATTCCAGCGTGGTACTGTGATAGGATGCCACCTGTGCAACAAGTCCAGTCGTGAAATTTCCTCGCTACTAAATATTCCACAGTCAACTGTCAGTGGTATTATAACAAAGTGGAAGCGATTGGGAATGACAGCAACTCAGCCACGAAGTGGTAGGCCACTTAAAATGACAGAGCGGGGTCACCGGATGCTGAGGCGCATAGTGCGCAGAGGTCGCCAACTTTCTGCAGAGTCAATCGCTACAGACCTCCAAAGTTCATGTGGCCTTCAGATTAGCTCAAGAACAGTGCGTAGAGAGCTTCATGGAATGGGTTTCCATGGCCGAGCAGCTGCATCCAAGCCATACATCACCAAGTGCAATGCAAAGTGTCGGATGCAGTGGTGTAAAGCACGCCAACACTGGACTCTAGAGCAGTGGAGACGCGTTCTCTGGAGGGACGAATCATGCTTCTCCATCTGGCAATCTGATGGACGAGTCTGGGTTTGGCGGTTGCCAGGAGAACAGTACTTGTCTGACTGCATTGTGCCAACTGTGAAGTTTGGTGGAGGGGGGATTATGGTGTGGGGTTGTTTTTCAGGAGCTGGGCTTGGCCCCTTAGTTCCAGTGAAAGGAACTCTGAATGCTTCAGCATACCAAGAGATTTTGGACAATTCCATGCTCCCAACATTGTGGGACCAGTTTGGGGATGGCCCCTTCCTGTTCCAACATGACTGCGCACCAGTGCACAAAGCAAGGTCCATAAAGACATGGATGAGCGAGTTTGGTGTGGAAGAACTTGACTGGTCTGCACAGAGTCCTGACCTCAACCCGATAGAGCACCTTTGGGATGAATTAGAGCGAAGACTGCGAGCCAGACCTTCTCGTCCAACATCAGTGTCTGACCTCACAAATGCGCTTCTGGAAGAATGGTCAAAAATTCCCATAAACACACTCCTAAACCTTGTGGAAAGCCTTCCCAGAAGAGTTGAAGCTGTTATAGCTGCAAAGGGTGGGCCGTCGTCATATTAAACCCTATGGATTAAGAATGGGATGTCACTTAAGTTCATATGCGTCTAAAGGCAGATGAGCGAATACTTTTGTCAATATAGTGTATATATATATATATATATATATATATATATATATATATATATATATATATATATATATATATATATATATACAGGTGCATCTCAATAAATTAGAATGTCGTGGAAAAGTTCATTTATTTCAGTAATTCAACTCAAATTGTGAAACTCGTGTATTAAATAAATTCAATGCACACAGACTGAAGTAGTTTAAGTCTTTGGTTCTTTTAATTGTGATGATTTTGGCTCACATTTAACAAAAACCCACCAATTCACTATCTCAAAAAATTAGAATATTTTGACATGCCAATCAGCTAATCAACTCAAAACACCTGCAAAGGTTTCCTGAGCCTTCAAAGTGGTCTCTCAGTTTGGTTCACTAGGCTACACAATCATGTGGAAGACTGCTGATCTGATAGTTGTCCAGAAGACAATCATTGACACCCTTCACAAGGAGGGTAAGCCACAAACATTCATTGCCAAAGAAGCTGGCTGTTCACAGAGTGCTGTATCCAAGCATGTTAACAGAAAGTTGAGTGGAAGGAAAAAGTGTGGAAGAAAAAGATGCACAACCAACCGAGAGAACCGCAGCCTTATGATTGTGAACCCCATAGAGAATCTATGGGGTACTGTCAAGAGGAAAATGAGAAACAAGAGACCAAAAAATGCAGATGAGCTGAAGGCCACTGTCAAAGAAACCTGGGCTTCCATACCACCTCAGCAGCGCCACAAACTGATCACCTCCATTCCACGGCAAATTGAGGCAGTAATTAAAGCAAAAGGAGCCCCTACCAAGTATTGAGTACATATACAGTAAATTAACATACTTTCCAGAAGGCCAACAATTCACTAAAAATGTTTATTTTATTGGTCTTATGATGTATTCTAATTTTTTGAGATAGTGAATTGGTGGGTTTTTGTTAAATGTGAGCCAAAATCATCACAATTAAAAGAACCAAAGACTTAAACTACTTCAGTCTGTGTGCATTGAATTTATTTAATACACGAGTTTCACAATTTGAGTTGAATTACTGAAATAAATGAGCTTTTCCACGACATTCTAATTTATTGAGATGCACCTGTATATATATATATATATATGCAGTATATAATGTGTAATTTGGAGAGCTGTCAAAATTAAAGCATTAAATGCATGCTATTAATGAAAAAAGTTTAACACGTTAATTTTATCGCGATTAACACATTTACCATTAAATAAAGCATAAACCAGCAAAACACTGGTGGGACTAGGGTGGAATGTTTGCGATATGTCTGCCCGAAGTCCTTAAACTGTCGCACAAATACGCAATTTTCATGTGGAGTTCAAAGTGGCGCTTGACGCTGGCATGATGCCCTGACGTGAATCATGAATGAGGCTTCATGATTCCTGTAACAAAATGGATAGTCTGCCGGGTGATTAATATTGTGGAGGATGAGAGTTTAAGAGATTTAATGCCCATTGCAATGAATATGCAACCTCTGCAGGGACTAGTTCTTTCAATTAGTCAAACTCCCACTTAGAATTGGAAACGTTTAATGATACTTGAATCGGTGCTGTTTTAGTGCATTTTTATCTTTATACTGTGTAAGGCTTTGTTTGTTAATAAAATGTTAATAAAGCATTATATTGTTACATATTGTTTTCCTTTCTTTCCTAAAAAGGAAATAAATGAATTTTGACAAGAAAAAAGTATATAGAGTCAAATTTCAGCACTTTTAAAATTTGCGATAATCGCGATTAACTATGAAAAATTATGCAATTCATCGTGATTAAGAATTTTAATCAAGTGACAGCACTAGTAAATTATTATGTTTACATTCTGCATTCATGGTGCTGTAGGTAAGTTTGCAGCAGTTCACTAATAACTGCACATCGATGTGTTGAGTTTGACTGATCTTCACTGACTGAATAATATAACCGAAATTAGCTGTCGAACTTAAAGTAGGTGGAGCTCCAGGTCACACCTTCACTGAAAAAAACAAAACAATTTGTTGACTCAACAACCATAACGTAAGAAAATAAATAGCTTCTACTCAGAAACATACATTCAATCTATTGTTTAATGATTGAACTCAGTCATATTTTTTTCTTTGAGACAATTAAATTAGGTAGAAACAATAATATTAAAGTTAATTTAAAACAATTGTGAAAATGTCTTATTTGTGTGACATACCATTTAAGTAAATAAAGTTAAATGAACAGATAATTTTGTGTATATCTAACAAAGGATTTCTAATTATGCTGACATAAAATGACAATAAGTTGAATTTACTTAAAAAGCGTGATGCAAAAATGCTACATATATATATTTTATGTAAATCCAATACGTAATTTTTTTCAGTGTACTGATGATGTGGACCATTGGCAGTAAGAAGGTGTTTAGCAGCCGGTATGAAACTTTCCTGAAAGTTTGTGCTGGCAAGCTGTTACGAGCCACCGAAATGAACACCTTCTTTTGGCCAGATTATGCTCGAAATTACATTACAGCCACTCGTTCTTTGAGTTCGTATGAAGTATACCAGGGCCTTTAGGGTTATCTCAGCTGACCCACCAGTTTATCATTGTATTAGACTGATCCACATTCAATATTTTGATAACAACCAGAGCAAATCCACCCCCCCCACCCAAATCTTGTACTTTTAGATAAATTATTGTTCAAAATGGATATGGATATTATGGGTGTGTTCCAACTTGATTGAGCATTAACCTGAAACCCCTTATCTGTTTTGAAGAAAAATTAACTCGCTTTTAGCGCCACTCAGTGGACATATCACCTCGGAATTACCGCAATGTGTGTAATGAACCACGTAATATCATTTTGCAAAATGTCGCCACAATCATGTAATTTTCATGAGATCAGGCTCTCTAGCCACATAGTAGTATGCTGCCTTAGCAGTAGACTGTAAGGAAGGTCACTAGGATTTGGAACAGAGCTATTGATCTAGTCTTAGAACGTAAGGGATTAGTCCTGATATTTCCCTATGACAGGCTTACCCAGCTGTGGGTTTGTGTGCCCCCAGGGGTTTATGATGGAACCGCAGGGGGTTTGTGAAATTGTGATGGAAATGTCAATGTCAAATTAAATGAAAAAAATAAATACAATAAAATAATAATTACATATATATATATATATATATATATATATATATATATATATATGTGTGTGTGTGTGTGTGTGTGTGTGTGTGTGTGTGTGTGTGTACACTATCGGTCAAATGTTTTGAAACACTAACTCGTTCTTTATTATCATTTTTTTTTTTTTCACATTTTAGAATAATAGTGAAGTCATCAAAACTATGGAATAACATAAATGGAACTATGGGAATTATGTTGTGACTGAAGATGCTAAAATATAACACAGTTTTCATTTATTTTGGATTTTGTTTAAAGTAGTCACCCTTTGCCTAGAATTTGCAGACATGTACTCTTGACATTTTCTCAAACAACTTCTTGAGGTATCACCCTGGGATGCTTTTTAAACAGTATTGAAGGAGTTCCCATCTATGTTGGGCACTTATTGGCTACTTTTCTTTATTATTTGGTCCAAGTCATCAATTTCAAAAACTTTTTTTTTTTATTACATTTTAGCTTTATAATTAAATAAATTAATATGGTGGCACAATTATATTTTTGTCTACAAAACTAATTTCAAACATTTAAACATACGCCTTCAGATCAAAAGATTTTTAAGATCATGGGAAACATTTCAGTCAAGTGTTTCAAAAATTTTGACCGGTAGTGTGTGTGTGTATATATATATACACACTGGAACAGGCGCCAATCATAATGAGCAGCCATGATGAAAAACGAATTAGCCAATCAGCTAGCAGAACATGGTCAGCACATGACACCTGTCAAAAAGAACCAACCAGACACATGGAGGTGACAACAAAGCACAAAGAAAAACACAAATACAAACAGGGAGAGAGAGAGAGAGAGAGAGAGAGAGAGAGAGAGAGGAGGAGGAGGAGGAGGAATTCAAATCTATCAGCCCAGATTCCTGACATATACAGAAAATGAGTCAATAAATGTATTATTTATTATTTTTGTAGAAAGGTCAGAAAATTACCTAAAATCTCAAGGGATACAATTCAGGTAATAATTCAGGTCATAGGAGTTCAGCTGACAATTTTTTTTGGAAACATCTGGTATATATTTGATAGAAAAATATACATACACCTCAAATATATATGTTTCTGTGTGTAGAAGTGCTACATCAGTGCTGTCCTTTAGATAGAAATCACTGTTTCCATGGTTTCCTCACAATTTCTCCTCTAGCTCTTGACTTTTGACCCTGAGGTCATTCTGTGTCCTGTGGGGGTCATAAGAAGAAAGTAGTTTCTGAGGTTAAGCAAAAATTAAAAAAAAAAAGAAAAGAAAATTATACATATATATTTTGTTGGACTGGGTGTGTCTGGGCACAATTTGCTGTTTGTGTGTCCCATGAGGCCTTCTTTAATGGCCCACTTTTATGAGAAGTTCAGACAGACACACACACACACACACACACACACATTCCAGCCTCTGGAGAATTCCGAATTTCCATCTAATCAGCACAACACAGTAGGGTTGGAGTGGGAGGGGGGTGGCAGGTGCATGGGGCTGGACTGACACATGATTGACAGGTGGATTGACTGCTTTTGAATGTCAGCATAGATAATTGTAAGTGTCTTTAAATAAATGTCACACCACTATTTAAGGCAGTAGGGAGGGATAACAAGATGTTGGAGTGTTTTTTTTTTTTCCACACACCGAGTCCTGCCTTTTGAGTGTTAGCTTTGACCTAGATTTTAAATGTATTCATTTCAGTGTTTGCTTATTCTTGATACATAGAAAATAGATTCAAATTAAAACTAGACTGACTACACAGTTGCATATATTACTGAAATTACTCTAAATTTCTTTAAAGGATTAGTTCACCCAAAAGTGAAAATTCAGTTTCAGTTTACTCACCCTCAATTCGTTCCAGCCTTGTTCGGCTTTCTTTCTTCTGTAAAACAAAGAAGTAGATATTTAGCAGAATGTCCAAGCTTCTTTGTCCGAGGTCACCATTAACATTTATTGTATGGACAAGTATGACAATGAAAGTGAATGGTGACCATGGGGCGTATTCATCAAAATCTTTTGAAGAAAACAAATGAAGAAAATTGGTTACATTATAAGAAGTTCGTAAGAAGATATCTAGCTATAAACGTCAATGGTTAAACATCGTCCGGTTTAAACAACGTACTAATTTTACATGGCGGATGATAAAATGGGTAAAAAATCCCACAGAAATTACGTAAGAGAACATAGGGTCCGGCGCCCTAGAACCACCCAGAACACTCTAGCAGCCGCATTATTAACAAGCTAAAAGCCATTCAGAACATCTTGCAATTTCCTAGGAACCAGTCAGCACTTTAGCATCTAAAGCACCTATCTAGTTTTGAACAAATAGTTGTTGACTAGTTTAACTTGTTTGATAATCTTTTTGGATATTGATAATGTGATGTTGATAGTATTTGAGAAATAGCTGAGAGAAATGGCAAGTACAGACTGTAGTTGCAAAACCAAACCTGGTTTTCCATGTTGTGTTTGGTTTTATTTTTGATGTTGAATGAGAATAGGGTGATACATCAATGTGTCAGCCATACCAACCCCACTGCCACTTGAGACATACCATTTGCAAACACACACTCACACTGGCCAGTTAGGCATTGTCTGCTAGGACAGAGGGTGGTTAGACACAGCTGGCCATCGATGTTGACGATAGGCCATTTCTCCATTTTTAGCAGTGTTTCACACATGACACACACATATGCAGCCCACTATGCAGACACCCACCCACTGGCCAGCTGTTCATGGTTGGGCCGCATAGATTAGCTTTGTCATTTATAACTGTCTCTATGCATTTGTAAGTGATAGACCGGGGCGGGTCTCTGTTCTTGGATTTTAGTAACCCAATTTTAGTACAGAATGTTCAATAGCAGTCTCCAACAACATCCAAAATAAGTCCCAGCTTTTGAACAACAGGAGGATCTGTAGTAAACTTTTGGGTGGTTGCCTATATTGCCCAACCAACTTGATAGTAAAAACTGAAATCACTATCTCAAATAAAATGGCTTAGTAAACATACTAAATAATGTCTTAATAAAAATCTAAAAATTAAGAAAGGTTAGGTTTAGGGATAGGAGATAAAAAATATCATTAGCTCAGTTTAAAAATAGTGTGTGTGTGTGTGTGTGTGTGTGTGTGTGTGTGTGAGAGAGAGAGAGAGAGAGAGAATCATTCAAATTGGTAACACACGGTAGAGATATATGCTTAATGATGTGTTAATGAAAAGCAAAACAAGTGTTATACAAAGTACCTGCTGTTAGCACTAGCTATCCACTATGAGCTTAGCAGTATTTACCATAAATCACTAGTAGAGTCCCTTTATTTTGACATGATAATACTAAAAACCCACGTCTAAGCACAGTGTTAAGGATCCCTAATGAAATCATTATTTTAATAATTTATAGATATTTTGTTAATTTCACAATACAAGCAATTACTTTAATATTTGCATTACAGATTATTGGTTGCGCCATTAGGCTGTAATGTATATCCTTATTGCCTGTTGGTTAAATCTGTCCAGCATCATTGCTAGTTGTGGTCTTGAAATGATAAATACCACTCTGTTACTCTTACCATTGTTCTTGGTTACGGTATTTATGGAATGTTTATCAGTTGCTCATCAGGTCTATCTTTTTTTTTTTTTTGCCAGGTGACCTGCCTGCAAGACTTCTTTGGTGATGACGACGTGTTCATTGCCTGTGGACCAGAAAAATTCCGCTATGCGCAGGATGACTTTTCCCTGGATGAAAATGGTATGTTGCTTCTCTTATAACTAATAACAGTGAAATATCGGTATTCATTTTGCACCTATTTTACCACTCATCTAAATGATGAGTGAAATGCTAATGCTAAATGTGCTAAATATCTGTCCATGTTTTTAATATTTATAACTGTTCAGTGTAATTTCCTCCAGTAAGTCTGATTTCTTTTTTTAGCACACAGATTCTCAAGAATAAATGCAAAAGGGTTAGGGCCACATGATGTGCACCTAACCCTAATCTAATCCTAACCCTAACTTCATTTTATCAGTAAAGAAACACTTGGCTATTTCTATCTTTTATTTTCACTCACTGAGCTTTTTATTAGGAACCCCTGTACACCTACTTATTCATGTGATTATCTAATCAGCCAATTGTGTGGCAGCAGTGCAATGCATAAAATCATGCAGATACGGGTCAGGAGCTTCAGTTAATGTTCACATCAACCATCAGAATGGGGAATCTCGAGATCTCGCTGTGATCTCAGTGATTTCGACCGCGGCATGATTGTTGGTGCCAAACGGGCTGGTTTGAGTATTTCTGTAACTGCTGATCTCCTGAGATTTTAACAAACAACAGTCTCTAGAGTTTACTCAGAATGGTGCCAAAAACAAAAAACATCCAGTGAGCGGCAGTTCTGTGGACGAAAATGCCTTGTTGATGAGAGAGGTCAACGGAGAATGGTCAGATTGGTTCGAGCTGACAGAAAGGCTACTGTAACTCAGATAACCACTCTGTACAATTGTGGTGAGCAAAACAGCATCTCAGAATGCACAACACATAGAACATTGATGCGGATAGACTACAACCACAGAAGACCACATCGGGCACTTTTTTAAGACCATAGTGTTCCTAATAAAGTGCTCAGTGAGTGAATATTTTCTAGTTATATCTATGCAGTTGTTAGCTTCAGAAAATGTAAGGAAACCATTTTAGTCAGGTTTTCATTCTTACAGTTGTACAGAAACAACATTGGGTCTTTTTAAATAATCTTAGACTGATAATGCTTTTCAATACAGTTAATCACAATATTCTCATTCACCAACATAAAAGCTGGTTAGATCTTAAATCTTACTGTTATTCATGAGAAATCAGCCATCAAAAACCTTCCCATTTTTGTGGAGTGCCACATTTCGGTTCAGTTTAGTCAATTCAGTGTTATATCTGTGTCCTCTCTCTAAATAACACTTTTATTCTGTATGTTTTTGTGTGTGTGTTAGAGAGAGAGAGAGAGAAGAATGATAGTTCTATTGATTTGTGCCAACTGTGCTAGGAGAATCACCAGTGTTAAGGAAGATAATTTGAAATTGCTGCTTGCCAATCTATAATCTACTCATAATTTAAAGTAGTTAAAAGTATACTTTACCCTAAAATGGAAATTTTACCATCATTTAAGTAGCGAGTAACTAGTTACTTCCACATATAACATAATGGACGTTTTCACTCCAATATTCCATTACATAATACACATTTAACATGTATTACACAATACTACTACTACTAATAATAATCATTCTTATTCTTATTATTATAATTATTATTATTAATGGAAATTGTCATCATACACTCTTATGATGTGTTAAATTAAAAAGATTCTGTTGTTTCAAACCATATGACTTTGTTTCTTCCATGGAACACAATGAAGAAGATGTTACACAGAAAGTTTGCCTGAGTCTCTGTTTACTTTCACTGCATGTTTGTTTTCCTCCATATTTAAAAGGGAATGGTGACTGAGACTTTCAGTCCCTAACATTCTGTCTAACATCTTTTTTTTGGGGGGGGGGGGATTTTTCCCCTTTTTCCTCCCAATTTGGAATGCCCAATTCCCAATGCACCACCAATGCACCACTATGCGTCCTGGTGGAAATGAAACGTCCTGGTGGTCGCATAGTGATTTTGCCTCAGTCTGGGTGGTGGAGGACGAATCCCAGTTGCCTCTGTGTCTGAGACAGTCAACCTGCGCATCTTATCACGTGGCTTGTTGAGCGCGTTGCCACGGAGACATAGCACATGTGGAGGCTTCACGCCATCCACCACGGCATCTGTGCTCAATTCACCATGCGCCCCACCGAGAACAAACCACATTATAGCGACCACGAGGAGGTTACCCCATGTGACTCTACCCTCCCTAGCAACCGGGCCAATTTGGTTGCTTAGGAGACTTGGCTGGTGTCACTCAGCACGCCCTGGGATTTGAACTAGCGAACTAGCGAACTCCAGGGGTGGTAGCCAGCGTATTTTACCACTGAGCTACCCAGGCCCCCTTCTGTCTAACATCTTTTAGGTTCCACAAAATACAGAAAGTCACACGAGGGCAGGGAAATGATGACAGGACATTAATTTACGCTGAACTATTACTTTAAGGACACTTGTCAGATTTGGACAAATCTGTCAATTTGAAGATACGTTTGGAAACCAATTTCTAGTAATGATTATGGTGAAAAACGTGAACAATGTTCCACAGGCCCAATAATATATAATGCTGAATAAAACGAAGCAAGATCATGCTTTATTAATGCCTATTGTTTCTATTTCAAAAATCCTGTCGCTTTTTAAGTCCTAATCGGATCTTAGTTCAGTTTAGTTTCAGTGTCAAAATAATTTAGATAATTAGTTCTGTACACTAAGGGTAAACTACACCTTATCTCTGTGTTTGAAAGCGAGTTAGGCTTATTTAAGTTCAGAGCTTGTTTTCTGTTGTCCATAAGAAAAACGCGCCCCATCCGTCAAACGCAGGAATGCTGTGCACGCGCAGACATACTGTCAGCTCGTGCTCCAGAAGTCAAAAACATGATTGGCTGAGCAAAAGACATTTTACACTTAATGCAGATGTTTACATGGATGTATACAGTAGGAACTGATATATTGCAGCACTGATATAAAATGTATACTTAAAAGTCATAAGAGCCCATAGTTACAGAATAACCCTAAAAACGACCATGACAGACAAGCCCACATTATCAGTATTGCCAATACTTACCACGCTGTAATTAAAATCTTGAAATATCTGCTTGTCTTGGTGTAAAATGAAGGCATTGTGTGACGAAAAAAAGTGTTTGTTTTGAGAGCTTGCTGCACGAGTGATGAGCTTGACTCAAGTGACAGAGCGTAGCTGTAAAGTTCCGCTGTTGTAAAAGTCCCATCCAAAAATCTCTTAACAAATTACACATTTATTAACACTTAAAATGAAAATGAAATGAAAACCAATATTGTAACGAAGTAAAAGTCTAAAAAAAAAATATTAGAAATTTACTTAAGTGTGAAAAGTACCCACCATTAAATATACCCACTCATAAAAGTAATTTTTTTTCCAAAAAGTTACTCAAGTAAATGTAATGGTGTAAATGTAGCACATTACTACCCACCTCTGCCCCAAGGTGAGCCGTTGGATTAGCCATGCCCCCTTTTTCCAAAACCCCTCACTCCAAAGATACCAAATTAGATTTATTGAGACCGACACAAGCAGAAACTGTTGTCAAAAACAACAGCAGCAAAATAGCGCCCTCAGCTGACAACTGTTATGCGCAATGTTGCATAAAAATGGCAGTAAGCCTCAATAATTTGCTGCAACTACAATACTATGAGAACGCGCGAAATGATTGACAAGCAGAAAGCGCCATTGTCAGCGGAAAAATGTTTGTTTGCCTTTTTACAGAATCTAGAGCTGTCACAGACACCGGTGAGATATCTCAGGACACTTATTTCATTAATATCTTTGAGGGAGTAGTAAAAATGTTGAATACATTTCCATGAGAAAATCGCATACATCAGACATATGGGGTATCTTTTGAAAGCTTAGAATCTGAACTTTTCTTAGGTAACCATCACTTCTGCATTTATGTTACATAAAATAACAAAATAAGACCTGAAAACACTTGTGTTGCAAATCAGCGCCACCTAGAGGTCATGTGGTGGAAATATTAATATGAATATAAAAGTCTTAAAAATAGCACTTATATAGACAAATCATATATCAAATGAAAGCTCTCATACTCATGCGACTGTACAGTTTATTTTGTCGCCCTAATACCACAGTTCAAAAGATTTTCAAAAGAATCACAAAGTGAAATATAATTTCTGTAAGACCTCAAATACAAACGTCTCTTTTATGCACCGATCACTGCTGCTATAAGCCCCAAATAGCTAAAAACTTTATATCTGCTTTTACCTTAGGCAGTTTTCTAGAAAATTTGCAATTTTTTACTTGTCTGAATAATCCAATGTTAAATCTTAGATGTTCAGAACAAAAAAAAGCAGAAAGCAGTCCAGCAGAAAAAGCATGCTAAACAAATCATCAGAAATGCATGTTATCGACTATTGATAATAAAATATTATACATCATCACAAAGAGGAGGAACTCAGCTTTCTAATGACCTAGATTGAGCTTCTAGTCCACTCAGAGGCCGAGATATTCGAAACAATGGGGACGGTGCACGAACTGAAAATTAGTCTGAATGTCTATGGATGTGTATGAATGTTGTTCTGAAAAGTGAGACCAATTTTTGGCAATTAGTCCACAGAATGTGCAGTTGGTGAGCTTTTAAATTTGAGTGTGAACAACTGCAGATGGCAGCCCAAAAATGCTCCAGAGTTGAAGATGTTATGCAACAATCAAGCTACCCTTTTGATTAACTAGTAAGCTACACAACAGGAAAGCTGTTGACAAAAAGTAGCTAACTATGTTGAAACTACTTAGAGATGCAATATTATTTAATTAACAATTTACCAGTATCATATTCAAATAACAGAGCTGTATTTATCTGGCATAAACACAATGATTATCTCCTATAAGACTTACAGTTATTCCCCACACCCAAAATCAGTGATGCTCAGTCAATATAGTCTGTACCATTTCCTCTCCTGGGGGAGTTTTACAGAGACAGCAGTTAGTCTGAGCAGATGCTTAGATAATGACTCAAGCCCTAAACTACACTGAGAGAGAGACATTCAGGATAGAGCGGGAAAGAAGAGCATTCTTTAATGCAACTACTTAGTCTAAAACCCTGACCCTGTCATTTTGTATACCTCAGCCATTGACTTTGAAACTGGTGTATATACGTACAGTATGTTGTGCTGTTTTGCAACGTTTTTTTTATTTCTTTTTCTTTTTGTAAAGTGCTTTACTAGTATGACTGTGACATACAATATTTCTAAGCATCAATGCAAACATCAATAACACAAAAAAATTAAATTAAAAAGTATTTTAAAACCAAAATACAATTATTTTAAAATAAAATACAACTATTTCTATAAATAAATAAATGACATTTAATTAATAAAATAAAATCTGATAAATTATAATAAAATTAAATAAAAAAGGGTAGAATGGGATAAGGGCTGAAAAGTTTTTCTAAAGTGTTTCTCGCTCAAGTCTTCAAACTTGTCACAGTGAATGTCTACTGTATGTTGCTGACATTCCTTGTTGGTGTCTTTATTTCAAGTGTGTCTCTCTGTTTCTATTACTCTTGCTGCAGAGTGCCGGGTGATGAAGGCTCCTAAAGGACAGAGGGGCTCCACTAAGAGTCCCGGCCCCATGCGACGCTGCAAGTCTCCGGCTGATTCCAGTGAGCCAATAATTATGTGATTCATGCCAACTCAACACACCTTTAACTCCATAATGAAGCTTTACTAACTCAACAGTCAAATCCACAACAAAATGCTGTGATTTCTTTCATGGATGATTAACAAGCTTTAAACTTACTTTACACTTCATTTTACTCTGCTTTCTCCATTATATAAAAAATATATTATATAGCTATCCCTTTATTTTTGCTTATGCAGTTAAATATATCCATGATCATGAATGTTCTTTTATGTTTTAATATGTTTTTTAACACGTCATTTTCATTTTGTAATTTAATCATAATCTCAGAATTGCTAATGTTTGTGTGTGTGTTCTTGCATTGGTTTGTGCAATTAACCCTCTGTGCATGGATGCTGTCAAAATGGTTTTAATATAATATAATATAATACAGTATAATATGTAACATGTGGGGATAAAGAAGAAGAGAGTTTTAGAGAGGGGTTTGTCTGTCACACAAGAGTTTGAGTTTAATATGAGTAGACAGCTAGTCAGATTTTGCTGTGCTACATGTTTAATATTTCAGAGGGATGATCACTCAGTCTTCTGAGGGAGACTGAGGCATGGGACAATTTTTAATCCGAGGATGAAAGCAAAGAGACTCAAGTTGGCATGCTTGCAAACTTCAGAACCAACACAAATAGCAGAGTTTTAGGCTATAATCAAAAGGCATCAACACAAACATATAGACAAATAAAGTAACCAAATCTATAGTACCATTATGTTAGGTTCAGTTTTAAAACTTCTAACCTTGGGAGGTCAAAGAGGAAAAATGCTGACTGTGAAGATGATGAGATTCTTAGTGATAGGAGCAAAGAAACCTTTAATATGTCCTCTTTGACCTTTTTTTTTTATTTATTTTTTTATAGCCGATAGTATGATGATATGACTGCCATCTTGTGGTGGCAGAACCTCATAGTCCTAAATCATTTAGTTACAGACCCCATGAAATAGTTTTGACAAATACAGTTTTCTATTCTTTATTGACATTTACTTAAAAATCTTTACATTTTAAATGTTTATATCTGCTAAAGTGTATTTTGTCAACTTTTAGGAGCCACAACACTTCTATTTTGATTTCATGGGGTCTTTTATAATAAGGCAAAAGGGTAAAAAAAATTCACAAACAGGACTGAGAATTGAGATTTTAAGAATCTCTCATTTGTGGATACTAACTTTTTTCAAATGGTCTGTGTGCTTTAAATTATTAGTTCACTGTATCACTGCACTAACTGGTGGCTGGATTGATGTTTTTTATCTATTCATTTTCCTGTTTCTTTTTCCCCCTTGTTTTAAAGCTCATCTTGTAAATTTTGGGTTAATTACACAATTTTACTCCTTTTGAAATAAAAGAAAAATTACATTTTGAGCATTTCATATTTGGCTCTTTTTTTTTTTTTTTTTTACATTCACCAATTCCTGTTTTCATATCATACATCTCACAATTTCTTCTTTTATGTTTTTTATTTTATTCTATATTTTTACATCATTACAGTTGCCACACATAAAAATAATTGAATTATTAGATCAAAGAATCATTGCATTAAAATATAAACCATTTGACATTTATTTAAAAAATAAAATAAAAATAAAAATAGCACAAACACTTTTTAATAAAAAAAAAACAAAAAACATTGGAGTGGGGTTTACTTAAAATAAAACCTAGGAAACAATTTCCACGCAGAAATTCCTAATAAATTTAACAGGCCATATTTTCAAGTTAAGGCTACTCAATTCTTGGTGGCTTCAATTTTAAAAATTCTTAAGTTTATTTAGCAATATTCTTTTTTAAGTAAACTTCACTCTCTCTTTGTTTGTACATTCTACTTAAAGGTGCACTCAGTAACTTTTTTGTAAGTTTCATTTGGACTTACACTGACACCTAGCAGCATGGATGCAGCATCACTTAAAATCAGTAGTTTTCAGTTTCAGATGCCATTGTAGAAATTCACTATTCCCAGTCAGCCATGATTAATTTCATCCATAAGTGAAAGTGTCAAATAACAGGACGATTACTGAGATAAAGCGAGTAGTATCCGGCTGGTCATGTGATTCTAACATGGCAGCCCCCATGAAGGGACCCTCTCCATGTAGAATAAAACAGCTTTTATAAGGTTACTGATATGACTGGAGTCTTCATTTTAATGTGAGTGGTCATGATTTTTCTACATACATTGCAAAATTACAATTAACTTCTTATGGAGTAAAAGCTTTTTAATGAGGAAAAAATTACTGTGTGCACCTTTAAGCAATGTAGCATGATATAAGCCAAGCTTTTAAAAGTGAACAAGCATTTCAAGGTGTTTTTAATATACTTAGTTTTGTACTGTACCACATGACACATGCAAGCCTACCACAGGTAAGCTTAATGCATGCTGTGAAGTCTATTAGACAATATCACCTTGTTTAAATGGCAAAATAAGCAAGATCCAGAGCTGCACATGCAGACCTGAACACTTGGTGCACAAAACACGGTAACAATCAACAGATAATAATAATAATAATAATAATAATAATAATAATAATAATAAAAAATTTTTTTATCATGAACAGGTAATTTTAAGTAGGAAATGTACTTCAGACTTGTAAATTAACTTGCAAACTCTGAAACAATGCAAACTCAATTATTCAAGCCCGGTGCATGCTGGGAACACCAGCTTCGAAACGTTAAGTAAAATTTAATTATTTCATTTACCTGTGAAATTTACTCAAATTGAGGCTAGAGCATTAATGTACATGTTTGAATTGAGTACAAATGTAGATTTTACTTAATATTTTCAAGTTCACTTTTAAACTAACTTTTTTAATGTAGAAAGTACTTTTTCTGCTATATTTACTTCACTACAAAATCATTTTTTCTCAGTGTTGTAAAACATTTAAGAAAAAGTAGTTTGTTTGGTTTAAACTGCTAAAAAAATGTATAGCTTCTGTTAAAAATGAAGAGAAAACTGTAAATAATAATAGTTCTCTCTCTCTCTCTCTCTCTCTCTCGCTCTCTCTCTCAAAAAAAAAAAAAAAAGTAGTTTACTTAATTTAAGCTTAATTATTTACTATTCTTACTAGTTTTAATTCAGTTACCATTACTCTCTAAACCCTCTCTAAAAAAAGTTGTCATCAATAAAAATATTTAAATGGTCCAAATTAAACAGTACTTGAAATGTCACATTTTGGAATCATAGCTCAAATATATACGTTCTTTAAACATTGGCTTGAGTACTACTAACTAAAAAAATATCAAGTACAAAATTGTGGATGTGTGGAATACCCATAGGACCTTTTGCTTGAATAAATTATGTATGTTTGGTCAAAATAAGAGAATTATTTAGAAATAAATTATTGTTATTAAAAAGTGAATATAGATTTCATTCTTATGATTATTGTGGTTGTTTTGTTGTAGCTGGTTGATAACATTTTGATAGTGATTTGTGTGAAGTCACCATTAGAGAATCCTATGTGCCATATGGCTAACCGAGATTCCAGTCATAATTTCCCTTATACTGTAAAAGACATGCTATATGTAACGTATTTGTGTGTTCTTGTTTCATGTTTAGATTCATGTTCATGTTTTCAGGTCTTTTATTGTAAATTAGTTCACTTCCTTGTCTAGTCATGTGATATCCTATTTTCCTCATGTTCATGTGCCTTGTTCTCATTGGTTTATTGCCTTTTTAACTTGTTATCAGTCTTTTCATTGGTTCATGTTTTAGTAGTCTTGTTATCTTGTTATTCGTCAAGTCTTGTCATTGGTTGTCTTTGTCATGTGTTACTCTTGTCCAGGTATTTATAACCTTAATGTTCTTTAGCCATTTGTCAAGTATTGTAGTTGTAGCATTGTATTGTTTGCCATATAGCTAAGACAAGGTATTGTCTAGTTTATGTTCTGCTTTATGCTCCTGTTCATATTTATGTTAATGTGTCACGTCTTGGAGGAATTTTATGTTTGGATGCCACTTTGTAAATGAAGACTGCACTTGGGTTCTGCACACTTTCATCACTGTCTTTAGTCTATCTCTTGTTCCTGCTTCTGCCTGCCTGAACGTTACAGAATACTCGACTGCAGTTATGAACCCATCAGTCAAACTCTTGCATCCACATCAAGGGGCTCGTCCCCTTGAGGATTATGTGTCTGATTTTTGTGGACTTTGTTACCTTGTGAATTTGAATGATGTTGCCCTCAAAGATTTATTTCGTTGTGGTTTAAATGAGTCTCTGTGTTCCCTGATGCCTGGGGGCAAAATTCCTTGGACTCTGGAACAATACATCGACTGTGCCTCAGTGGTCCACTGTTTACTGTGGAAGTGGCTGACGAGAAAATCAACACTTCTACAGCCTCGGCCGTCCCCGAGCCAGCGCCTGAAGCACCAGCCATGGCTGTTCCCATAGCAGTGATTATGGCTGTCCAGAGGAGGAGAAGCGCCGCTGTCAGCGCTCACGGCCACAGAGGCCGTCGACGAGCCTGTCTTGTTCCCCGTGGCCGTCGACCAGTCTGTTGCTCCGTGCAGTGGCCAGAAACCAGCTACTAGTCTGTTCAGTTTGTTCAGTGCCCAGCAGCCACCCATTTCCAGTATGACCCCTGTCCAGTGGCCGCCGCCCAGTCTGTTCAATTCCCAGCGGTCACCGTCCAGTCCCAAGTGGCCACCGCCCTCCCTGATCTCCTACTGTTCCCAGCAGCTGCCATTCAGTCCCAAGTGGCTGCTGCCTTGCCTGGTCTCCTACAATTCCCAGCGTATACTGCTCAGTCTGCCCAACTTGCCGTGGCTTCCCACCAGTCTGTCCAGCTCGCTGCAGCAGCCGGTGCTCCATCTGACCAGGCTATACTCAAACCACTCCCTAGTCCCTGTTGGTTCCCTGGGCCTGCTTCCTGGTCTGTCCCTAGCCCCTCACTGGATCTGTCCCGTCTCCCTAGCCATCTGCCCTGTCGGGATTGGTTCTCTGGCCACCCACCAGATCTGTCCTGGCCCTTTCCTTAGGCCATCTCCCAGGCCACCGGACCCCGCTCCCTTCCTGGAGCCACTTCCCTGGCCACCGACTCCATCCTGGTCCACACGAGTCTCTGGGCCCTTCGCCTGCTCTGTCATTGCCTTCTGTAGTCATGCCTGGTCTGCCATGGTTCCGCTGGATCCCTGGCAGTGCCACCTAGTTGCCCCCTACCTAGTCCCTCATGAACTGTTTTGTTTATTGTTGGGCGTCGGGGTGGGGGTGTGTATGTAATGTATTTGTGTTCTTGTTTCATGTTTAGATTTAGGTTCATGTTTTCAGGTCTTATTGTGAAATCACAATACTTCACTTGTCTAGTCATGTGATCCCGTTTCCCTCATGTTCATGTGTCTTGTTCTCATTGGTTTGTTGTCTTGTTATCGGTCTATTCTTTTCATTGGTTCATGTTTTAGTGGTCTTAAGCCTTGTCATTGGTTGGCTTTGTCATGGTATTTATAACCTAATGTTCTAGTCCTTTTGTCAAGTATTGTAGGTGTAACATTTGTGCTGTTGTTTGTCAAGGTATAGTCTAGTTTATGTTCTGCTTAATGTTCATGTTGAAGTTAATGTTTCATGTCTAGACAATGAGAGGAATATCACATTTGGATGCCACTTTATAAATAAAGACTGCACTTGAGTTCTGCACATCAGTTTCATCGTAGACTTGAGACAATCCCTTGTTTCTGCTCCTATCTGCCCAAATGTTACACTATAACTAAATCTAAATTAAAAACAATGATACTTATCACAGCTTAGTTAAGTTCAGTTAACTTTACTTAAAACAATTGTTTTACTTGAACCAATTAAGTATGTTTATTAAACAAGCATGTAAACTGATTGCCTTAAATCTAAGTAAGGTCGGTTTATTCAACATTTTCTGGCTTTCACATGTTAACTGAACGTGTTCATAGTTAATGTGATGAATTACACCTGTTACCTTCTGGGATGCCTGTGTAATTAAAGGGGAACTGACTTCATACCTGTAGTTTTTATAGATCTGCACACTCAAAAGTACCTTGGTTGGTTCAAAGTATTTGCAAAAATGACTGAATTTTTAAGATCATTTGTGTGCAGATGCCACTTGGCGTGATGGTTTGTCTTTTTCAATGTTGAAATATATAATACAGCATTATACTGTATAATATTAGGTGTGTGAGTGTGTCTAGCTCACAATTGCTCTACAACACTCACTGCACTCTCAAAAAAAAAAAAGTCTTCAATGGTTTTTTGCAGCACTTTACTTTAGGTTCAGCAAAGAATTCTCTTCAAATTAAGAACCTTTTTTTTTTACAATTGGTTATGTTCATTATGGGTTGTTCAGATCAGTGTTTCTGGTTCTTTAAAGCACCAGTGCATTGATAGTTTTCCAAAGAACTAGAAAAAACATTATTTGAGGAACTTTAAAAGGTTCTCCAGTGTCTTCAGGTTGCAGAACACTTTTAGTTCAGAAACTAACCATTTCACCTACTGTATTTTGAAGAGTCTGCTGAGTATCAACATAGTAAGGCTAACCTAGAATACAAATTACTAATTACTATACAGCCAACCGTGCAATTAATTAGGACATGAAAGGCTGAGCTCAGCACTTTTAGAGAAGTTTTGTAATATATCTCTTGAGCAAGACTTTTTGCAGCTCATCCAACAGTGCTTGGTTCCTCTTCTGAGACTGTTTTTTCTGTTGTTGTTGTTGATTCTCTTCATTAGCTGAAATGATTTTTAGTCCTGGCATCTGGTCCTTAGGTTTTTGTATTGCTTAAATAAAAGCTCTGTTTTTATTGTACAAACAGCCTTTAGTGCCCACGATGCACTCTGACCAGCACACCATATTACACCACTCTCACATGTAAACACAGCTCGGGTGTATCATAGCAACCTGCTCAATTCAAAGAGAGATGTGTAAATGAGTTCCAGCAAACACACACATACACGAAGCTAGCTAGACGACAGCTGACAACATGATTATACATAGGCATTAAACCGCCATTTACACACCACTGGAGGAGAAACTAGTTTGAGACACTGTCTAACCCCATAATATGTCTTTTCTTTCCCTCACTCTGTCTGTGGTTTTTCCTTGATACCCCTCTTTCACATTTGCACTTTTGTATTATCTATGAAATAGTAGGTAATATGCAGTATTAGTCCTCAATCTGAGGTGCCATTTATGCTTGAGAATCTCAGCCTGGTCCCTGCCTCCATAATATTCTTATTATTGATCAAAAAATTTGTTTTTAAATGTAAACTATTACCCCTACTTCTAAATATGTAGTTACAGCATTGCAAATAGTGCCAACATTTATGTGTAACTAAATGTGCTGGGTAGTAACAAATTACTTGTAATTTGGATTACGTGATCTGGATTTAAAAAATCAAGTACTTGTAATTGGATTACATTATGTTTCATAAATGTTATCAAATTACAGTTACTTTTATGGATTACATGATTAAATTCTTAATTTGATACAAGGATGGCAGAAAAAGCACCTGTCATAAATTAAGGCCACACCTTCTCATGAATAATTGTGAGGCGGTATAATCCTACAACTCTACATCATCTCTAGATACATTCTTTCATTATTGATTTTAAAGCCGCATAGTTAAAAATTCAATCATATTTCTAAATCCCAAATAACAGCAATTAAAAATACAAGCATATTATCATTGTCTCCTATATTGGGTAATATGTGTTGGTTCTGAATGACCATTTAAGAACCTTTTTTCCCTATCTGTCACTCACTCGACGTTGTGTCGATGTAGTGACACTAGGGGTCACTCTTGGGAGCCCAAGACACCTCTGGTCTTTGATAATAGGCCAATGAAAATTGGCGAGTGGTATTTGCATGCCACTCCCCCGGACATACGGGTATAAAAGGAGCTGGTATGCAACCACTCATTCAGATTTTCTCTTCTGAGCCGAACGGTCATGCTCACTGAGCTGAATTCCCACAACTGTTCATTCACCTGATGGCGCATTTCAACGGCTTCTCCCTCCTCTGCACTGGTGTACTGCAGAAATAAGAGTATATTTCTCTAAAAGAGTATATTTCTCTAAAAGAGCGGCACACATGGAACGTCTTTTTAAAGATGCCTTTCCTTTGTGTGTCATTCCTGGTTGCGCTCATTATCTCTCGCCTTCTGATGGTCATGATCACTGTCTTTCGTGTCTGGGCACTGCTCACGCGGAGAAAGCGTTCATGGATGGTCATGTACTCATTGCGAGGACATGTCCATGGCAACGATGCGGTCGCGGCTCGCCTTCGTAAGAAAGCAAGCCACCCCAGAGTGCTACCCGCCTCGGTCCTTTTACCCACGGGTATGAGGCCAATGCGGCTAGCACTGGGGGCGATTTGGGGACCCCAATGGGACTGCCTCCGCTGGGTATCCCCCCGCGGACCTCCCATTCCCCAGCACGCTCGTCTGCCCCAATCGGGCTTCCAGATGAGTCCGCCGGCTTGTCTCGCGGCGAGTTCGACCTCTTATTCAGAGCCCGCGAAAGTGATGAGCTCTCGAGCGCAGCATCGGAGAGTGGGCTCGTCCAGTCGGACGCGGAAGCCTCAGCTGGGCTCCTCCTTTCGGGGAAGATTGCCCAGTCACAGGCTGACGTGGAGATGATGACATGCTTTCCCGGGCAGCCGCGAGCGTCGGCTAGAGTGGAACCCTCCGCTCTTCCTTGAACCCTCATGGCTCAATGATTGGTTCCTGGGTTCGCGGTGCCATTCAAAGCCATGCCCCACCCCCGTTCCTTTCTTCCCGGAAGTGCATGAAGAGCTGACAAGGTCATGGGAGGCACTTTTTTACTGCCCGGTCCCGATCTTTTCAGCTTCCCTGCCCTCACTACCCTCAATGGTGGGGCGGCCAAGGGCTATTCGGCAATCCCCCGGTGGATAAAGGCGCTTGCGGTGCACCTATGCCCGCAGAGCACTGCCACCTGGCACGGGTGCCCAAAGCCCCCGTCCAAGACCTGTAGGTTTATATCGTCTCTGACGGCCAAGGCCTATGGTGCCTCTGCCCTGCACGCCATGGCTCTCCTGCAAGTCCGCTAAAGGAACTCTCCAAGGCGCTAAAGGAACTGCACGAGGGTTATTCCACCCTGGGATTGATGCAGGAACTGTGCTCGGCGACCGGCCTCGCTCTCCGAGCGACGGAGGTCACGGTGTGGTCTCTCGGGCAGACTATGTCCATATTAGTGGTCCAGGAGCACCACCTTTGGCTCAACCTGGTCGAGATGGGCGAGGCCGACAGGACACGGTTCCTTGCTGCCCCCATCTCCCAGGCTGGCCTATTCGGCAACACCATCAAGGACTTTGCCCAGCAGTTCTCGATGGTGGAGTATTAGACAGAGGCTATCCGGCATATCCTGCCCAAGCGCGGCTCAAGATCCCGCACCCCGTCTGCTCGTCACCAAGGGCATCCCCCTGCGGTGACTCCACCGGCTCTGCCGCAGCCCGCCCCTTCGGCCCGGCCCCGGCGTGGAGCCCAATACAGGAAGCAGATGCCACCCGTCTCACGGCTGCCCAGAACCCGTGAAAGGCTTCAAAGCGCCCTTGAGACGGGCGACCCAGGGATGACGAAACCCGCTGCTCTGGAGCTGGTAAGCAGACCTCTCCATCTTTTTGTTACCTTTGCATTTAATTGCGCTGCATGCCCAAGTGGCTGCAGTACTCAAGAGTTCAGCAAGAGCGGTTTCCTTGTTCCCTGGGTCACATATCCGGTGTGCACGGCCGTCATCACGACCACCGTCCACCACTCTATTTGGCAGGTTTGGCGCTCCAGCGGCGGTCTCCCACCCCTGAGCGCCCAGCTGTGGCACAAATCTGCCCCCGATGTGACAGTGACAGTCACGAGGACAGGCCTCTTCCTTCCCCGTCCCAGGCTGTTCTGGGGGTGGTCACCAGGAGCCAGGTAAGTGCTTCGATGGATCTAGACACAGCACAGTTACAACATGGTGTGGCACCTCGAGCTCCGCCCCGCCACGAGGCCCCACCTGCCGGTATGTCCGACGACGTTGTCCCTTTGGTCCACCTTACGCGGAACTTAGACACGTGGCTTGCGCTTTCCAATCCGTCGTGATGGCTGGTCCGGACCGTCCGACTCGGCTACGCGATTCAGTTCGCCAGGCGTCCGCCCAGGTTCAGTGGTGTCCACTTCACCTTGGTGAAGGACAAAAACACTGCTACCTTGTGCGCGGAGATCGCTACCCTCCTACGGAAGGGCGCGATAGAACCTGTCCCTCCGGCCGAGATGAAGAAGGGGTTTTACAGCCCCTACTTCATCGTACCAAAAAAAGGCGGTGGGTTGCGGCCAATCTTGGACTTGCGAGTACTGAACTGGGCTTTACAAAGACTCTCGTTCAAGATGCGGAAGCAAAAACGCATTCTGGCGAGCGTCCGGCATCAAGATTGGTTCGCGGTGGTAGACCTGAAGGACGCGTACTTCCACGTCTTGATCCTTCCTTGACACAGACCCTTCCTGCGGTTTGCATTCGAGGGTCAGGCATATCAGTACAAGGTCCTCCCTTTCGGCCTGTCCCCATCTCCTTGCATCTTCACGAAGGTCGCAGAGGCAGACCTTGCCCCGCTAAGGGAGGTGGGCATTCGCATTCTCAACTATCTCGATAACTGCCTAATCTTAGCTCACTCTCGGGACATGTTGTGCGCACACAGGGACTTGGTGCTCTCACACCTCAGCCGACTAGGGCTTCTGGTCAACTGGGAAAAGTCCTCCCAGTTCAGAGCATCTCTTTTCTCAGTTTGGAGTTGGACTCAGTCTCTTTGACAGTGCGCCTCATGAACGACCACGCCCAGTAGGTGTTGGCCTGTTTGAAGGCGTTCAAACAGAAAACAGCGGTTCCACTGAAACTTTTTCAGAGGCTCCTGGGGCATATGGCATCCTCAGCGGTGGCCACCCCGCTCGGGTTGATGCATATGAGACCGCTTCAGCACTGGCTTCAGACTGGAGTCCCGAGATGGGCATGACGCCACGGGATCATCACGTCGGTCTGTCACCGTCTTTTCAGCCCTTGGACTGACCTCTCGTTTCTACGGGCAGGTGTTCCCCTAGAACTGGTCTCCAGGTGCGTCATGGTCACAATGGACGCCTCCAAAACAGGCTGGGGCACTGTTTGCAACGGGCACGCAGCCGCTGGCTTGTGACGGGCCCGCGACTGCATTGGCACATCAACTGCCTCGAGTTGTTGGCAATTCTGCTCGCCCTGCGGTGGTAGACACGATCACTCAGGCTAGGGCCCCCTCTACGAGCCCCTGTATGCCTTTAAGTAGCGTCTGTTCACTAAGTGGTGTTCTTCCCAACAGGAAGACCCCCAGAGATGCGCAGTCAGATCTGTGCTTTCCTTCCTGCAGGAGAGGTTGGAAGGGAGGCTGACCCCTTCCACCTAGAAGGTGTACATTGCTGCCATAGTAGCACACCACGACACAGTCGACGGTAAGTCCTTAGGGAAGCACGACCTGATCATCAGGTTCCTAAGAGGCACCAGGAGGCTGAGTCCCCCCAGACCGCGCCTCGTTCCCTCATCGGACCTCTCTGTAGTTCTTCAGGGTCTACAGAGAGCCCCCTTTGAGCCTTTGCAGTCATCTGAGCTTAAGGCACTCTCCTTGAAGACTGCCCTCCTGACTGTGCTCACTTCCATCAAGAGGGTAGTAGACCTGTAACAGTTCTCTGTCAGCGAAACGTGCCTGGAGTTCAGTCCGGGTTACTCTCACGTGATCCTGAGACCCCGACTGGGCTATGGACCCAAGGTTCCCATGACCCCTTTTAGGGACCAGGTGGTGAACCTGCAAGCGCTGCCCCAGGAGGAGGCAGACCCAGCCCTGTTGTTGCTGTGTCTGGTGCGTGCTTTACGCATCTATTTGGATTGCATTCAGAGCTTTAGGATCTCTGAGCAGCTCTTTGTCTGCTTTGGTGCACAGCGGAAAGGAAGCGCTGTCTCCAAGCAGAGGATCGCCCACTGGCTCATTGACGCCATAACTATGGCGAATCACACCCAGGACATGCCGCCCCTGGTAGGGCTACGAGCCCATTCTACCAGGGGTGTAGCGGCCTCCCTGGCCCTGGCCAGGGGTGTCTCTCTAACAGACATTTGCAGAGCAGCAGGCTGGGCAACACCCAACACCTTTGCAAGGTTCTACAACCTCCGGGTGGAACCAGTTTCATCCCAGGTAGTGGCATGCAATACAAGCGGATAAGCCCAGGATAGCCGGCCGGGTGTATCACTTGAACATAGCGCCTTCCACCTCCTTTTGAGCTGAAGACATGTGCCATTAATTCCCAGTAGTGTTCACAAGCTTTGTTCCCTGGTTGACTTCCTCCGAGCCCTGTGGCAGTCGAGTTTTCGGAGAGACTCGCTGCCGGCCCAGTACACGTGTTAATTAAGAGTCCTGTTCTGCGATGTATATCTCCCGCTAATTCGTTTCCCTGTTGGCAAACTGTGTCTTCCTTGGGCAGAGCCCCTCTGCCATAGTCTCCATGTTTGTAGTAACTCCTCCCCCATTGGGTAAGATCTACCTTGAAGACTCTCCACATGGTTGGAAAGACCATGTGACATGTTTTTCCACTTAAATATCCCCCCCTCTCTTTGGGCGAGGTGTGGTCTCCGCGGTGTCTTCCTCTTGGGAGGGACACCCCCCGACTAGACCTGGCGGCCCAGTCGGATAATCCCCCTTCTTTTTCAGGGAGTGGAAAAAGAGAAGGGGAAGAGAGGCCACGACTGGGTTAGCCTGTCTCTATCTTTTGGGTAGTCAACTTGTCCCCAAAGGGCCATTCGACACTCATAACTATGTTGGGGGAGGTTACGTGTCGACCTGGTGTGCTGGCTATGAGGCACACAGTAGTCTGCCCACCACACACCGCCAGTTCACGTAACACAGTTCAGCCAGTTGTGCTGTTTCGTATAGGGACCCCTAGTGTCACTACATCGACACAACTTCGAGTGAGTGACAGATAGGGAACGTCATGGTTACTTGTGTAACCTCCGTTCCCTGATGGAGGGAACGAGACGTTGTGTCCCTCCTGTCACAACGCTGAACTACCCGCTGAAATGGCCGGACCTTATATCGGCTCCTCAGCATAAAACCTAAATGAGTGGTTGCATACCAGCTCCTTTTATACCCGTATGTCCGGGGTAGTGGCATGCAAATACCACTCCCCAATTTTCATTGGCCTTTTATCAAAGACCAGAGGTGTCTCGGGCTCCCAAGAGTGACCCCTAGTGTCACTACATCGACACAATGTCTTGTTCCCTCCATCAGGGAACGGAGGTTACACAAGTAACCATTACGTTTTACTCAGCAAATGGCAAAAAGCAAGTTTCTGTTTGATTTTATATTTGCTAATGTTTAATGAAATTAGTGTTAATTGGTAAATTATTGATTACATTTTCATCAAAATATGCAATGAGTAATCCAAAAGTACACTGAAAAAAAATCACTAGTAAGATTTACTTAGTTTATTTGGAAGTTTTTGCACTCAGTTTTTCGAAGTAAATTTTAATGGTATAAAATTAAGTAAAATCTACTTGACTTCATGACATAATATTGATTAAAGTGAGTAAATTTAACTTGAACATTTCAGTTAATACAGAAGCTTTTACTTACAAATCTGATGTAAATGTTACTTTAACAAACCTAGTAAAATTTAAACATTTTATATGAACATTTCACATTTTGAACTTTCTTTATAAACACACATTTAATCATGTACCACGACATACAGAAGCCTTCCACAGAGAAGCTTAATCCATGCTATGTAGTCTATTAGACGACATCACCTTGCATTACTAATGATAGAAACATGCAGACCAAAACAACTGGTGCACAAAACACAATGACCGCAACAATCAACAGATATTTTTTTTGATCATGAATGGTTAATTTTGAGTAGAAAATTAATTCAGACTTCACAAAATAATAAGTTACAAAACATACTGTAACAACAAAATCAACAAAAAAAAACTGTTTAAATAAACTTGCAAACAGTGAAACCATGCAAGCTTATTAATTATTCAAACCTGGTGCATGCTGGGAACAGGTTTTATTTATTTAATTGTTTTAACCCCATCACAGTAAGTTTGGAATTAACATACTTGTAATTTCAATACATAACTGAGGCTACGTCCACATTACACATGCGGATACATTTGAAAATGGCATTTTCGTTTTCGATACACTCTCCTTCCACAAGCATTTTCAAAAAGTTTCTCATCCACACTCAAACGAATGAAAACTCTTAAATCCCTTTAATGCACATGCGAAAAATCACATTCCATTTACGGTCTGAAACGCAATTGTCCTCGTGTTCTGTCACCAGACAGCAATTCCAAGTAATCTTCTCATCGCCTTTGAATCAGAATCAGAATCAGCTTTATTGCCAAGTATGATTACACATACAAGGAATTTGTCTTGGTGACAGAAGCTTCCAGTGCACAAACAGTACAGCAACAAGATAGAGATAATAATAATAATAAAATAGAATAAAAATAAAGTGAATAGAAAATATAAGTATATATAGAAACACACAATAAGACTATATATATATATATATATATATATATATATATATATATATATATATATATATATATATATATATATATATATATATAGACGTATGTACAATATACAAATACAAATCTGTTATATACAGATGCCATGGAACGTATGGCAGAAGAGGTATGGTATGTTGGATAAATGTAAATAGACTAAGCTGTGTATTGCACATCATTATTGCTCAGTGGAGCAGTTTTAACAGTTCATGAGATGGATAGCCTGAGGGGAAAAAAACGTTCTAGTGCCTGACGGTTCTGGTGCTCAGTGCTCTGTTGCGCCGGCTAGAAGGCAACAGTTCAAAATGGTAGTGGGCTGGGTGAGTGGGGTACAGAGTGATCTTTCCAGCCCTTTTTCTCACTCTGGAAGTGTACAGTTCTTGAAGGGAGGGCAAGGGGCAACCAATAATCCTCTCAGCAGTCCAATCTGTAATTTGTAGTCTTCTGATGTCCGATTTCGTAGCTGCACCAAACCAGACAGTTACTGAATTGACTGCTGAGTAGAACTGTATCAGCAGCGCATGTGGCAGGTTGAACTTCCTCAGCTGGCGAAGGAAGTACAACCTCTGCTGGGCCTTTTTTACAACGGAGTCAATGTGGGTCTCCCACTTCAGGTCCTGTGAGATGGTAGTGCTCAGGAACCTGAATGACTCAACTGTTGCCACAGTGCTATTCAGAATGGTGAGCGGGGTCAGTATTGGGGTGTTCCTCCTAAAGTCCACAATCATCTCCACTCTTTTGAGCATGTTCAGCTCCAGGTTGTTTTGACTGCACCAGTGAGCCAGCCGTTCAACCTCCTTTGAAGGATTTAATGTGAAGATTGTACAACTTAACATTTATCTTTAACAATGCTATCAAAGTTAATATCAGGCACAACAACACTGCTACAACATGGGCCACATCTTGATTGATTTGGTTTGAATGGATCACATGACTGCATCAAATGACAACAAATACGTTTTCAGATATTTCTGTTTTCCCTGTCCACACTACAACACAAAGAACAAAAGCCCTTCAAAAACGGCATCTCAGTGTGTCGATGGAAGGCATGAAAATGTATTAGTGTGGATGTGGCCTGGAGAAATTCTGGTAATATCACTCAGATTCGATGTGACTTGTAATTACTGACACATTATAATAAAAAAGAATACAGTTATATAGGTCCTATATTAATAGCCTATGGCATTTATCTTTCAAAACATGTTTTGTGCCATGCCTGTTATTACTTTAAAAATTATTTGGGGTTAAAAGTCAGTGCAAAAATGTCTTTTAACAGCCTTAGCAAATATTATTTACAGTATGTATTGTGCTTAAAGCTAAGAGCAATATTTGTTCCTGTAAAAAAATCATTATGATTTTTTAATGAGTTTAACTATTAAGCTTGATGAGGCCAATTTTTCATTATCTATTTTCCTTTCTCTCTGTCTTACTCAAGCTAATGGAACAGGCTCCAGTAGTCAGCTTTCTACACCCATCTCTAAGCAGTCTCCCATATCGACTCCGACCAGTCCTGGCAACGCCCGCAAACAGAAGGTAACCTTCTTCCAACTTCCACCATTCTTCTTCCTCTCTTTGGATATGTTCGAAATGGCATACAACCATGCTACGTGTTCTATTTTTGCACAGTATGCACATCTTGGCCTTGTCCCAAATGGCACCCTAAGCCTTATAGTCCTCCTCAGAGTCCACACTTTGGCAACTGCCGCATAGAGTGTCAGAAAGAGGTCTGCTGTGAAGCTCGCATCAGTGCAGGCTTGGCTGAAGTATGCATTGAGGGCACAATGCGTCCTGCCAAAAGGGTTGGGGGGGGGGGGGGGGGCGTGGGGCGATGATTAGCGCACATTTGAAACCACAAGGCTCTGTCCCATTTGCCCTTGCATCGCGAAATCCTACAGGCGAAGAACCCACATAAAAACCCACATAAATACTCGTTAAGAAGCCTATTTTTTATGCTGCTTCTACATTGAACTCTGGGAGAGTGAAGTTATAAAGAAACTCACTGCTAAAATGATTTGCTCGTCCACTGTGAATAAGTGTAGCTATGTATGAAGCACTGCCCACAGAAGTCACTGCTTAACCAACAAAACTTCCTATTGGTCAACACTGCGAATTTGAGTGTCAAAGTTTACCAAACTTGAACCCTACTTGAAATTCGAACAGGGAATCCATCAGGCGAAATTAATGAGTGCATGGATTCCCACTGAGCTGACTGTATTTCGCTTGCTGAATTTCTGCAATGCATGTATCAAAGCACTTGCAAGAACTTTTTTCTCTTTTATGTCCAAATATATGTTTAAAATTTTAACTGTGCAGACCTGCTTTCTTACTGGAAAAACTCGAAAAATTCTCCCTTGGTGGCACTTTCTGCAACGCTTGCCATTTGGAGGGCAAAGCAATGCTTGTCACTGCCGTTGAGCTGTTGATTATTTGATTAGACTCGCAAAAGTTAATATAATTTTACAAAAAGAAGGTAACTGGGCGCCACTAGCTGAATTAGGCATGCATCATAGAGAGGTCATGTGACAACAAAGCATATAACTGTTTGAAACGTTTACTCATTCAATACTATTTTTTTTTTAAATAGTACACAGTATAACTTATAAACAGCGCAATATGGCGTAAGGAGTACACAAGAAGTTTGTTTTACGTTATTTGCCTGAACGGGTACTGTTGCTGAACCGTGCCTTTCTTATACGTGCTTGTTGACATTGGAACAGGATTAGGATAGACTAACTGGACTAGTGACCAATTAAATGTTGCCTAAATACAAGAGCTGTCGAAATTAACCCATTAACGTATGCGATACATTTAAAAGGTTTAACGCATTAATTTATTTTAATTTCTAAATTTTCTTAATTTTTCTTTCTCGCAATTAAGACATTTACCGTTAATACAGCATAAACCAGCTTAAACACTGGTTGTAAGGGCAGACCTCTGTGATGTGACTGCCCGGACTCATTACTCTGACGCACACCCCACAAAAACACACAGCAGTGATTTAGTGTCAGTGAGAAAGTTATGGAGAAAGGACCTCTTAACGCTATTTGTTGTAGATGGGACTTATGACAGAAATCAAGTATTTTTCAGCCTATGTAAGGCACATTTTAATTACCTAAGCACGCCAAGTCTTAACTATCACCAAAATGCTGTATGAGACGTTTTTGTCTGCAAGCACTTTTCATGTGGAGTTCAAAGCGGCACTTGATGCTGACACCCTGACATGAATCATGAACGCAGATTCACGATTGCTGTAACAAAGCGGATTGCCACAGTCTGCTGGCTGATTAATATTGTAGAGGATGAGAGTTTAAGAGATTTAATGTCCATTGAAATGAATATTTGGGGAATAGTTCTTTCAATTAGTCAAACTCCCACTTAGACTTTGGGAAACATTTAATGTTACTTGACTTAGTGCTATTTTAGTGCATTTCTATCTTAATACTGTGTAAGGCTTTGTTTGGAAAATGTTAATAAAGCATTTTATTGTTACATATTGTTTTGTTTTCTTTCATGAGAAAGAAAAATGCATTTTGACAGGAAAAGAAGTATATTCAGAGACAAATTTCAGCACTTTCAAAATCTGCAATTTATCACGATTAACTATGAAAAATTATGTTATTAATCGCGATTAAAAATTTTAATCTAATGACAGCACTACTAAATAAACTAAAGCCACTTCATCAGCACAGTTCTCTGTCCGAGAACAGTTAGCTAACTGCACTAAGAAATGCATGTTCAGGTGAAAATGCTACTGTAACCGTTGATCACCGTGCTCAGAACCGTTTGGCCCGATCATGGAAAAGTGCCTAAGTATTCCATTCTGAACAAAGCCATACTTTTAACACTTTACTATCTTTCCTACCTGTCTTTCTCATGAAACAATCACATTAATAAAATTTTATTCAAATATTGCTTCCCCAACTTAATGGGTTGGAAACTATGAAAACATCCTCATTTCACCCCGTTTCTGTTTCCTCTAGGATCTCTACTTGCCTCTGTCTCTGGAAGATGATGATTCACAGGGGGAGTCCATGTAGACTCTTTCCACTTTGTCCTTCAATCAATATGAAATCCCATCACAGAGATTTCGCTGTTGCTCTCTGTCTTGGAAACATCAACATCGCCACCCTAGTGTCCTGGATGACTGCACGCATCACCTTTGCAGCCTTTAATCTCTGATGCTTTGCAGCGATGGTCAGCGCACTATTTGCTGCTTGAGAATTTGCTGCATCCATTTTCCATGTTTTTTCCTGTTTTTGATAATAGATTTGTAGTGACTGATGAAAACGCTAAGTATATGCGGGGCATATGCTGCAGTTTACACGTGTATTTTGACAACAAACAACCCAGTTTGTGCATGTGGTATACTGTTGAAATTCATTTTATATATATGAGAAATTTGAGAAGAACGTTACTGTTAAGACGCAGATCAGATCTTTCAACATTCAGCCATTTTTTTTTTAATGAATAATTTTAAATTTTTCATACTGACTTTTTTTAAAAAGCTTGGTCTTGTGAATTCCAAGCAGCAAATAGTTGTTTTTACAAGGGTGTGATAGTATGGCTTGTACAAAAAAATAAATAAAAAAAATAAATAAATAAATAAAAAAAGGAAAAAGAAAAAAATAATAAAGAAAAATACTTGTTGCACCATTAATACTTTTTATTAATATTTTTTGTAACACTCACTCTCTCTGTGCAATGGTTTATTGTGTATTAGTATTTTAAAAGCCCTAAGCAGTTGAATTAGTATTTCTGGGCTACAGAACTCACACACTTACTCCATATCACTGTAAATAATATGTACAGCCTCAAAACACACACATCTATGTTTTTGCATTATGGCAATGTTTTTAAGACATAGATGTAATGTTATATGTCCATGGCTCTGAAGGTGCCCATTGGAAATTAAGGGGGAGGTGGGGGGCAAAAGCCATATAATCAGATCCTTTTACTTTCAAAAGCAATCACATTAAGGTTTGGAATGGTAAAATGTTAAAAAAACAACAACAAAAAACACACTTGGATTCAAGGAAAAGTTCACCCAAAAATGAAAATTATGTTATTATTTAATCACTCTCATCTCATTCCAAACCCGTGCGACTTCCATGGAACACAAAAGAAGACGTTTTTTTCAGAATGTTCACATCGCTCTTATCCATACAATGAAAGTGAATGGGGACTGGGGCTGTCAAGCTCCAAAAATGACAAAAAGGCTCAATAAAAGGAATATAAATAGTTGTCCATATGACTCATGCACTATATTCAAAGTCTTCTGAAGCCATACGATAGCTTTCTGTGAGGAGCATACTGATATTTAAGCCATTTCTATTGAAAATCTCCCCTATAGCCGTAGCTCTCAAGTCTTATCCGCACTTGCTTATATTTGTATATGAGTGGCCAGTTTTGACATCAGTGGCATCAAATGTCATTGTTTTCATGCAAATTTTATGACTAATCCTTATTTTTGGGTGAACCATACCTTTAAAATCGAAAATGTCATGTAAGGCACTGTGTTCTTTTTTAGAAAGCCAAAGGTATGTTGCATAGAGGGAGGTTGAAAACCAATATTTTCTCTTCCCCATTGGTGGCGTATGTATGGGAATGTTTCATTCAAGGCTCTCATTTGAAAATAAACATTTTAGAAAACCAGATTCAATGTACCACAATATCATCATGAAGTTCCTTTGTCAATGTACTGTATGGTAGCATAAATTCAGTCAGTTTTCAATTACACTCTCAGAGAGCACTGTGACGTAATCGTGATATCTGTTGCTCATCTCTATGACAGACATGAAAACTCGTGCAACAAAACTGCAAACCCTTTGACTAATCTTTTTATAACTTTTCTCTCGTTTTCAATTGAATATTCTAGAACTGTAAATGATCATTTTTCACCTTCCATCGTGCCTTTTTTAAATCATCCTTGTCTTTATGAGAAAAAAAAAAAAAAAACTACAAGAAAAGTAAACACTCATTTGTCAAATGTTTAACTACTTGTAAATCTTGCTCTCTTTTTACATGGTTTGAAATGAAGTGGGGATAAAAAACTAACTAGAACAATCTGTAAGTTGTTACTGCTAGTTTGCAACACTGTTTTAGTAGTTTACCAGGGTAATACTTCTGACATGGTGCAGATGCTCTCTTTGCTCCTGTAGTGCTGTAAACACGTGTACTGATATTTTTGGGCTTGGGAACATAAAAAAAATCAGGCTTCCTCTGTGATGATCATGTACTTTCTGCTGTATCATTGTGACTTGTTTGGTGATGTCATTCTGTGTATTAAACTTCTCTCTTTACTATTAAAACGAGATGCTATTCCACAGCTTGTTTTGACTGTAATAATGCTCATGAATGTTTTTGTTGTTGTTGTTTTTTTGTTTTTTTCAGACAGTTTGCTTCGTCGATTAACCCAAAGCATCATGAACCCACTGTTTTTTCACATTTTTACATTCATGGCTTAATTTTTACAGTATGTATATGTCTAATGTAAAAGAATGTTCCAGGTTCAATAAAACTTAAGCTTGCCTGTGTTGTTGATTACCAACAAATTTTTTACTCATCTCTTAGTTTAGTAAAAAAAAAAAAAAAAGGTTTACAGTAATACACAATGGAAGTCTATGGGCCAAGGCATTGCACAAAATAAATGTTAATATACACAGTTTCAGAAGTTTAACCAAAAGACTAAAGAAAGAGTCTTGAAAGATTAAGGCGCACGGCAGGCCTTTGTGAGCTCTGCGTGGCCCTCAGGGAAGAATGGTGCGCTCTTCGTCTGTTGATAACAGCTGGTTTGCAAAAACATTCATCCAGGCAAGACGTTTCTGGCTCTTCTGGAGGGGACCACTCAAGACCGAGCTCCTCAACCGTCTTTGCGAGGACGCGAAGAAGCTCCTTGTCAGTGGCGTGTGCACGCTCCTCAAGGGGGTCGCACAATGGACGAGTCAGGCGGACGGCATGGCGTATTCTAAAATTTGAAACAATTGTTTTCTCTGAATGTACACACACCGAAAACGAAATGAAAAAGTTGGTACGGTATGAAAAATGATAATAAAAACTAAAAGGAGTGATTTGTTTTGAGTGAGTGGTTTGTTTGTTTTTTTGAAAATGTACAGTAATTTCAAACCAGATGATCGCAACACGCTCCAAAAAAGTTGGGACAGGGGCAATTTAAGACTAATAACAATTTGACAAGTTGAAATAACAAGGCGATGTGAAACAGAAGATGTTAAGCAGGTGAGGCAATCGTGTCATAGTATATAAGGAGCCTCCAAAAACAGCCTAATCCTTCACGAGCAAGGATCATTTGAGTCTTGTCAATTTGCCAACAGATGCTTCAGCAAATAATCCAGCACTTTGAGAACAATGCTCCCCAAAGACAAATTGGAAGGATTTTGGGCATTTCATCCTCTACATTGCACAATATAGTTAAAAGATTCAAGCAATCTGGTCAAATCTCGGTGCGTAATGGGCAAGACGAAAACCAACTCTGAATGCTCGTGATCTCTGATCCCTCAGTCTTAAAGGGGTCATGAAATGCTATAGTTTTATTATCTTCCCTGAGGTCCACTGATAATGTTAGTAAAGTTTTATTTCACCAAAACAGTCAGAATTTTGTAATATATGATCATTTTCAACTCCGTCTCTGACCACCTTTCTGAAAAGCTCGATTTTTGCCTCAACTCCTCCTTTAAACTTCAATGTAACTTCAATTCCCATTTTTGAAACTCAATCAGAAGAAAATAAACAAGCACCAAAACACAAAAAATGTATAGTTCATGGTTTACACACAACACACATCCAACACATTGCATCCGAATATATTACACTATTCATCTCAAGCACAACTGTTAACATTCACACCCTGTCTACACCAGACACTATAATCAATGATGCGGTCTACCATGGAAGCATCTGCTGTGGTGCATCACTCCAATAGTAAACAAACAGGCATCCCGTTCCATTTTGCGCTGCCGCTACTACTGCCAACAACACAAAGAAACTTTTCAGAAAGTTTGTTTCAACGTGCCGGTGTAGACAGCCTCAAGCCGTTGCGTCGTGTCAATGGATGCGCCCAGTGTACACAGTGTGTCAGCATAATAAACTATCATGACATTTGAAATATTAATGAATGGAACTGTTTACTTAAGTATTTTAATGGGTCCAATAGTGTTTTTAACTGCCCCATACCTTCAGTGACAATTCCTTGGCAAAGACTAGTTTTATGACTGTTTCACAAGACGCACACATCCAGTTTATCATCCTGCACTGAGGTGCACATTGCCAGAAATAAATCAAAACGGCCAAAGACGTCCATCTAGTGCGTGTTTACATACACCAACAATTAAAAATAGCACTGATAGGTGAAAGAACAGTTTGTTGGGCAGTTAAAGCAACAAAACAACAGGAGCCACAGCAGCTGATGAAACTTGTCAGAGTTGAAACTTGACACTGTGTCTTTTAAAAAGAAACGTAGGACAGTAGTCCTTTTGTCCTTATCTCTGTTTCTGTTTATGAGCCAAGTGAGCACCAGTGGGCGGGGACATGGGAGCGATGATTTTAAAATAGGCATTGATGTTGTTGCTGTAGAGGCTGTCTTGAATTAATGAGTACCCCAAGTGACATAGAGTTCTCACGGAAGTAGAGAACGAGGCTTTTTGGCAGCTTGGTTTCAATAAATGCTTTTATTCCATTGGGGATTAAGTTTTGAGTTCTGGAATTTACAGTATGTTTTTATAGTAGAATGACCTCTTATATGTCAAAATGTCAAGGAAAATTTGATTCCTCATGACATGGCCCCTTTAAAAAACATTATTAATCTGTAATGGATATCATGAACATGGGCTTGGGATAACTTTAGTAAACCTTTGTTATTCAAAACCACTTGCCGCTGCATCCACAGATGCAAGTTAAGACTTTATTATGCAAAGCAGAATAGGGCTGAAATGTTTAGTCAACGTTATCAACAATGTCGACATTAAAAAATTGTCAACAAAAATGTTCGTTGTCGAATAGTCGTTTGATCTAATTTAACGTAACATGAGATCACATTAAACTCTAATGATGACGTGCGAGAGCAGCACAGCAGCTCGTGCCTGACTGAGGAGAGGAAGATTTACACAGCTCACAGTCCAGATGCACTCTAAACTTTCCAAACAGCTTCAGGTGATGTAGATCACAAAGTATGAGGGAATTATAATGCAAAAATACAAAATAAGTAAATACAGAAGCACTCTCGTTGTGGAATAAGTGGAGCTGGATCAAAACTTGCATGTCAAGTGTCTTTAAAGGAATTTCGGGTGCCAGAGCGTCTGACATCAGATCAAATTTACAAGTGCTGGCTAATACTAAACGTAGATTTTCTAAAATTGTTATTCATGTCGGCACAAATGATGTCCAGCTTCACCAGTTGGAAATCACTAGAGATAATGTTAAAGAGGTGTGTGAATTTGCAAAAATGATGTCAGACACTGTAATATGCTCTGGCCCCCTCCCTGCTCGTCATGGTGACGAGGTTTATAGTTGTGATTAGTGTCACTGAATGGCTGGATGTCTGAGTGGTGTCTGGAGAATAGAATAGGATTTATAGACAATTGGAAGGGTTTTTGGGGTAGACCTGACCTGATAAAGAGAGACGGACTCCATTCCTCCAGGGAAGGTGTGTTGTGGCTTCTGCCCCTCTGTGAAGCATCACTCTTGAAGTCTTGGGGTTTTGATGCCAGAAGATAGACTTTATTACCATAGATAAAAAAAAAAAGCAGAGTTGCTCCCAGCACAACTCCCGAAAAAGGGGTTTTCCCCTGCTTAAATACATATGATTTACCTAGGAGTGGCTAATACATTCCATATGTGTCACTGGACACCACTGTGGAGAGACCTCACTATATTTCCTTAAGCGTTAACACAGGAGACTCAGTTTACCATATGCGAGGGGCCCCACATTCCACAGACACAGCAAGTCTCATGCTTGACCACCAGAAACAATTGTAGAATAAAATGGCTATATTAACATTGATTATACTTGATTAATTTATACTCAACTTCATAAAAATATCCTACAGGTGCCGCTCTCCTCTCAATAATTTGGCTCGTAGTCTTAATAATGATAGTATTTGACTAACTGGGGCCCAGGTCAGGAAGCAGACAAACTGGTTAATCCGAACGTCTGCTAGCTGCCTTGTGATGTCACACAGGTCCCATAAACTACAACACATAGAGACTGTATCACCTAGATATCACATAGAGACTGTGTCTGTTCCCCGAACTACCAAACACAAAACTCTCACTAAATCATTTAGAAATTTTTTTATTAAGGTCAAACTTGAACAAAACAAAAAAAAAATAAGATAAACATCATATGAAGGTAGGGCTACAAAACATTAGATCTCTTTCTACCAAAGCACTAATTGTAAATTAAATTATTACAGATCATAGTTTGGATGTGCTCTGTTTGACTGAAACCTGGCTTAAACCAGATTAATATATTAGTTTAAATGAATCTACTCCCCCAGGTTATTGTTATAAACATGAGCCTCGTCTGAAGGGTCGAGGAGGAGGTGTTGCTACAATTTACAGTGAAGTTTTTGGTGTTACTCAGAGGACAAGATATAAATTTAAGTCTTTTGAACTAATAATGCTTAATGTGACACAGTCAGATATACAGGTGCATCTCAATAAATTAGAATGCCGTGGAAAAGTTCATTTATTTCAGTAATTCAACTGAAATTGTGAAACTCGTGTATTAAATAAATTCAATGCACACAGACTGAAGTAGTTTAAGTCTTTGGTTCTTTTAATTGTGATGATTTTGGCTCACATTTAACAAAAACCCACCAATTCATTCTCTCAAAAAATTAGAATACATCATAAGACCAATAAAAAAAACATTTTTAGTGAATTGTTGGCCTTCTGGAAAGTATGTTCATTTACTGTATATGTACTCAATACTTGTTAGGGGCTCCTTTTGCTTTAATTACTGCCTCAGTTCGGCGTGGCATGGAGGTGATCAGTTTGTGGCACTGCTGAGGTGGTATGGAAGCCCAGGTTTCTTTGACAGTGGCCTTCAGCTCATCTGCATTTTTTGGTCTCTTGTTTCTCATTTTCCTCTTGACAATACCCCATAGATTCTCTATGGGGTTCAGGTCTGGTGAGTTTGCTGGCCAGTCAAGCACACCAACACCATGGTCATTTAACCAACTTTTGGTGCTTTTGGCAGTGTGGGCAGGTGCCAAATCCTGCTGGAAAATGAAATTAGCATCTTTAAAAAGCTGGTCAGCAGAAGGAAGCATGAAGTTCTCCAAAATTTCTTGGTAAACGGCTGCAGTGACTTTGGATTTCAAAAAACACAATGGACCAACACCAGCAGATGACATTGCACCCCAAATCATCACAGACTGTGGAAACTTAACACTGGACTTCAAGCAACTTGGGCTATGAGCTTCTCCACCCTTCCTCCAGACTCTAGGACCTTGGTTTCCAAATGAAATACAAAACTTGCTCTCATCTGAAAAGAGGACTTTGGACCACTGGGCAACAGTCCAGTTCTTCTCCTTAGACCAGGTAAGACGCCTCTGACGTTGTCTGTGGTTCAGGAGTGGCTTAACAAGAGGAATACAACAACTGTAGCCAAATTCCTTGACACGTCTGTGTGTGGTGGCTCTTGATGCCTTGACCCCAGCCTCAGTCCATTCCTTGTGAAGTTCACCCAAATTCTTGAATCGATTTTGCTTGACAATCCTCATAAAGCTGTGGTTCTCTCGGTTGGTTGTGCATCTTTTTCTTCCACTCAACTTTTTGTTAACATGCTTGGATACAGCACTCTGTGAACAGCCAGCTTCTTTGGCAATGAATGTTTGTGGCTTACCCTCCTTGTGAAGGGTGTCAATGATTGTCTTCTGGACAACTGTCAGATCAGCAGTCTTCCCCATGATTGTGTAGCCTAGTGAACCAAACTGACAGACCATTTTGAAGGCTCAGGAAACCTTTGCAGGTGTTTTGAGTTGATTAGCTGATTGGCATGTCACCATATTCTAATTTTTTGAGATAGTGAATTGATGGGTTTTTGTTAAATGTGAGCCAAAATCATCACAATTAAAAGAACCAAAGACTTAAACTACTTCAGTCTGTCTGCATTGAATTTATTTAAAACACGAGTTTCACAATTTGAGTTGAATTACTGAAATAAATGAACTTTTCCACGACATTCTAATTTATTGAGATGCACCTGTACATATAAATAAAAAAAAGTCTGTCGTCTTTTACCCTTGCTACAGTATATTGTTCACCCGGGACTTATTCTGATTTCCTTGGTGAATTTGCAAATTATTTTATCAGATTTTGTAGTTACTATAGATAGAGCTTTAATTGTTGGTGACTTCAACATTCACATAGATGATGAAAATGACACATTGGGATTAGCATTTATCGATATTCTCAACTCTCTTGGAGTCAGACAAAATGTAATAGGATCAACTCATAACATGAGAGCGGTGAGTCTCTCGCTGCAGGCACTGAGTACAGGCGACGAGTCATTCTGTTCGCGTCTTGCTGAGAAGTTCCGTCCACTGTAATTGTATATCGACGGCGAAGCAGAAAGGGTTCCAAGATGAAGACGATGTTCGCGGTCTTGAAGGAAGAAAATTCTGAAGAAATGACTGAGCGCCTGCTTATACAGGCCCTAAAGGGGCGGGGCTCAAACACCATTGCCAATCAGAGGATTGTCGTGATTGTATAAGGGTTTCAACCAGGTCGTCTATGAAGGACTCCCCATAGTGCTTAAAGCAATGTTGAGGGAACTGAAACTAACAGGAACCTCATTTTGGGAGAACATTTCACTTCGCTTTTAGCACCACTCAGTGGACATTTCTCCCCGGATCTGCCACAAGTTGGGGCAGATCCGGGGATATCCGCGGTTATTGATATAAAGAAATCTTCAAACCTCTCTGGCAAGCATACATTTCAATAACATGTCAAAACACCAATAAATCCTAACAAAGATGCCAATCTAAAGTTTGCTTCTTTTGTCCCATTTCTCATGAAGCGCTCATTGCACAGTCATCTGCATCTATAGCTTTCTCAAAACACAAGTTTAATATGTTCTGAAGTTTCATTGGGTCACCACTGAAGTTCCTACGACACCATTTCACAATCCTCTTGGGTGCAAACCTCCTTGACTACAAAACTCTTTTTTGATACCGGATCACTACCTCGTGATACTTCTTGAACATTGTCTTTCTGATTATTGCAAGGTATTAAGGGTGGGGATGGGTAACTCCTGGATGCACAAATGAGGAACCAAAAAACGATTCAATCAAGGCTTGGTGAAAACATCCCTGTAGGGGAGTTAGCTAAAAATGCAGAGCGTTCGCTTAGCATGCGAGTGGTAGTGGGGTCGATCCTCTCATTCTCCTCCTGGGAGGTTTCCTTCTTAGTCCCCCATTCTCTAATGTGACAGACCTGGGCATCAAAATATGAAAGACATCTTATTTAGAATAAGCATGCCTCATTTAAATGTTTTGTTTTGGATATCCGCATTAAGAGAAAACTTATTCATAGCCCTTTCTGCAGGTTTCCATAACAAATTCATTTTGAGACCGACGAGATAACAGGCCGGTGTAATATACGGTAAGCAATATGTCAAGTACATTTTTGGAGCGAGGAGGAGGAGGAGAGATTATGGTTAAACATAGTTAAATCAATATACAGATGGTTAAAAAGCAAAGCAACAGTCTCATTTAAAACTCGCCTACATTTTTTTTCATCTATTCATCCTTCAGCCTCTTGTCTGCTTTTGTTGTGGACATAAATAATAGTGAATGCTCTAACTAAAATGCAGTGCAATCAGTGGCACGAGCGAGCAGAAGACAACAGTGGGAAAAGAAAGCGCATGTAGTTTATACAGAACCCGACTGCCATGTAGACTATGCATATTTCATTATATATAAAAGAGCATGTAAACCTCTTTTCGGAATTAAGGTTTAGCAAGAATATGGACATTGGTTGAAAAATGGTGTGAATTTACAGTGAACGTGATCAATGATTGGATTTGTTATTGATAATGAAAATGAATAACTGATGAGTCTTTGAATAGGATGCATTTTATGGGCCAACACCATTAGCTGCACTCACTTTTATAGAAAAATTTGCCAACCGCACAAGAACATTCCATATGAATGAATGAATATCTTGCGAGTATGCTTTTATTGAATTCTGTCTCACTATTTTAAGATATTTGTGGATGTTCTGTAGGTGGAGTCCATGCAGTCATTCACAAGCCTATGATTTTAAGATGAACTGCGATATATAAAGTGGGATGTATTAAGGAACATTTTTCCGTGCATAGGGACGTTTTATAAATAATCTGCAGGAACACGTAGGAAATTATGCTACATTTACATTTGAGGTCATTTTACGAACATCTTTATAAATGGGGACACTGGCCATCAGACTATGAATGCTTTTCATACAGAAGATTCGGAGGCTAACTGCTTTTGAAAAGCCCTTCTGATTGGGTACTCCACACCTTTGCGCAAAAGTTGCAAAAGGTCCCACTTAGATTTGAACTCGGATCGCTGGATTCAGAGTCACCATGGAACCAAGAATTGATTTCATTCAGCACCATGTAGGTGGAGCACATAATTGCTCTGTGGAAAGGGGCAGGATCTGGGCCATTGGCAGCCATGGACTGAAAACAGACAAAAGAGCCATGTGCCAAAGCACAGGACAGAACCAGGTACGTTTAGCACTTCAGAATAACACTTTCCCAACTGAGCTATTTCAGCCTAATTGTTTTGTTTCACTTCTCTGTACAGATTTCTATGATTCCAGTGGGTACGTAAGAGTAGAGCAGAAGATATATTCAGAACAAAACCCTACATGTTCCATATGGGGGATTGAAACTGCAACCCTGGTGTTATTAGGACCATGCTCTAACCAACCATTCAAGACTGAATTCTGGACACAAAATCACAATGGGTAGTTTGTCATGCTAACAGTAAGAAGCCACAAACCATGGGAGGAAGTTTGAAGCGAAAGAACGGGCTCGTCCGGGATTTGAACCCGGGACCTCTCGCACCCTAAGCGAGAATCATACCCCTAGACCAACGAGCCACGTTGCATTAGCTGCTCTTCCCTACAAGCTCAAAACAAGTCTCATGACGTTGTGGCACTCAGCATGCCACGCCCACGTCCAGCTATTTCCAGTCATGCAATTACAGCTACTATCTACATGAATGGGAATATAAAGAAATCTTCAAACCTCTTTGAATGAATTTTGGAGTCCATGCAGTCATTCACAAGCCTATGATTTTAAGATGAACTGCGATATATAAAGTGGGATGTGTTAAGGAACATTTTTCCGTGCATAGGGACATTTTATAAATAATCTGCAGGAACACGTAGGAAATTATGCTACATTTACATTTGAGGTCATTTTACGAACATCTTTATAAATGAGGACACTGGCCATCAGACTATGAATGCTTTTCATACAGAAGATTCGGAGGCTAACTGCTTTTGAAAAGCCCTTCTGATTGGGTACTCCACACCTTTGCACAAAAGTTGCAGAAGGTCCCACTTAGATTTGAACTCGGATCGCTGGATTCAGAGTCACCATGGAACCATGGAACCAAGAATTGATTTCATTCAGCACCATGTAGGTGGAGCACATAATTGCTCTGTGGAAAGGGGCAGGATCTGGGCCATTGGCAGCCATGGACTGAAAACAGACAAAAGAGCCATGTGCCAAAGCACAGGACAGAACCAGGTACGTTTAGCACTTCAGAATAACACTTTCCCAACTGAGCTATTTCAGCCTAGTTGTTCTGTTTCACTTCTCTGTACAGATTTCTATGATTCCAGTGGGTACGTAAGAGGATAAGCCTATGATTTTAAGATGAACTGCGATATATAAAGTGGGATGTATTAAGGAACATTTTTCCGTGCATAGGGACGTTTTATAAATAATCTGCAGGAACACGTAGGAAATTATGCTACATTTACATTTGAGGTCATTTTACGAACATCTTTATAAATGGGGACACTGGCCATCAGACTATGAATGCTTTTCATACAGAAGATTCGGAGGCTAACTGCTTTTGAAAAGCCCTTCTGATTGGGTACTCCACACCTTTGCGCAAAAGTTGCAAAAGGTCCCACTTAGATTTGAACTCGGATCGCTGGATTCAGAGTCACCATGGAACCAAGAATTGATTTCATTCAGCACCATGTAGGTGGAGCACATAATTGCTCTGTGGAAAGGGGCAGGATCTGGGCCATTGGCAGCCATGGACTGAAAACAGACAAAAGAGCCATGTGCCAAAGCACAGGACAGAACCAGGTACGTTTAGCACTTCAGAATAACACTTTCCCAACTGAGCTATTTCAGCCTAATTGTTTTGTTTCACTTCTCTGTACAGATTTCTATGATTCCAGTGGGTACGTAAGAGTAGAGCAGAAGATATATTCAGAACAAAACCCTACATGTTCCATATGGGGGATTGAAACTGCAACCCTGGTGTTATTAGGACCATGCTCTAACCAACCATTCAAGACTGAATTCTGGACACAAAATCACGATGGGTAGTTTGTCATGCTAACAGTAAGAAGCCACAAACCATGGGAGGAAGTTTGAAGCGAAAGAACGGGCTCGTCCGGGATTTGAACCCGGGACCTCTCGCACCCTAAGCGAGAATCATACCCCTAGACCAACGAGCCACGTTGCATTAGCTGCTCTTCCCTACAAGCTCAAAACAAGTCTCATGACGTTGTGGCACTCAGCATGCCACGCCCACGTCCAGCTATTTCCAGTCATGCAATTACAGCTACTATCTACACGAATGGGAATATAAAGAAATCTTCAAACCTCTCTGGCAAGCATACATTTCAATAACATGTCAAAACACCAATAAATCCTAACAAAGATGCCAATCTAAAGTTTGCTTCTTTTGTCCCATTTCTCATGAAGCGCTCATTGCACAGTCATCTGCATCTATAGCTTTCTCAAAACACAAGTTTAATATGTTCTGAAGTTTCATTGGGTCACCACTGAAGTTCCTACGTCACCATATCACAATCCTCTTGGGTGCAAACCTCCTTGACTACAAAACTCTTTTTTGATACCGGATCACTACCTCGTGATACTTCTTGAACATTGTCTTTCTGATTATTGCAAGGTATTAAGGGTGGGGATGGGTAACTCCTGGATGCACAAATGAGGAACCAAAAAACGATTCAATCAAGGCTTGGTGAAAACATCCCTGTAGGGGAGTTAGCTAAAAATGCAGAGCGTTCGCTTAGCATGCGAGTGGTAGTGGGGTCGATCCTCTCATTCTCCTCCTGGGAGGTTTCCTTCTTAGTCCCCCATTCTCTAATGTGACAGACCTGGGCATCAAAATATGAAAGACATCTTATTTAGAATAAGCATGCCTCATTTAAATGTTTTGTTTTGGATATCCGCATTAAGAGAAAACTTATTCATAGCCCTTTCTGCAGGTTTCCATAACAAATTCATTTTGAGACCGACGAGATAACAGGCCGGTGTAATATACGGTAAGCAATATGTCAAGTACATTTTTGGAGCGAGGAGGAGGAGGAGAGATTATGGTTAAACATAGTTAAATCAATATACAGATGGTTAAAAAGCAAAGCAACAGTCTCATTTAAAACTCGCCTACATTTTTTTTCATCTATTCATCCTTCAGCCTCTTGTCTGCTTTTGTTGTGGACATAAATAATAGTGAATGCTCTAACTAAAATGCAGTGCAATCAGTGGCACGAGCGAGCAGAAGACAACAGTGGGAAAAGAAAGCGCATGTAGTTTATACAGAACTACGCATGTAGCTGCTCTTCCCTACAAGCTCAAAACAAGTCTCATGACGTTGTGGCACTCAGCATGCCACGCCCACGTCCAGCTATTTCCAGTCATGCAATTACAGCTACTATCTACATGAATGGGAATATAAAGAAATCTTCAAACCTCTTTGAATGAATTTTGGAGTCCATGCAGTCATTCACAAGCCTATGATTTTAAGATGAACTGCGATATATAAAGTGGGATGTATTAAGGAACATTTTTCCGTGCATAGGGACATTTTAAAATAATCTGCAGGAACACGTAGGAAATTATGCTACATTTACATTTGAGGTCATTTTACGAACATCTTTATAAATGAGGACACTGGCCATCAGACTATGAATGCTTTTCATACAGAAGATTCGGAGGCTAACTGCTTTTGAAAAGCCCTTCTGATTGGGTACTCCACACCTTTGCACAAAAGTTGCAGAAGGTCCCACTTAGATTTGAACTCGGATCGCTGGATTCAGAGTCACCATGGAACCATGGAACCAAGAATTGATTTCATTCAGCACCATGTAGGTGGAGCACATAATTGCTCTGTGGAAAGGGGCAGGATCTGGGCCATTGGCAGCCATGGACTGAAAACAGACAAAAGAGCCATGTGCCAAAGCACAGGACAGAACCAGGTACGTTTAGCACTTCAGAATAACACTTTCCCAACTGAGCTATTTCAGCCTAGTTGTTCTGTTTCACTTCTCTGTACAGATTTCTATGATTCCAGTGGGTACGTAAGAGGATAAGCCTATGATTTTAAGATGAACTGCGATATATAAAGTGGGATGTATTAAGGAACATTTTTCCGTGCATAGGGACATTTTATAAATAATCTGCAGGAACACGTAGGAAATTATGCTACATTTACATTTGAGGTCATTTTACGAACATCTTTATAAATGGGGACACTGGCCATCAGACTATGAATGCTTTTCATACAGAAGATTCGGAGGCTAACTGCTTTTGAAAAGCTCTTCTGATTGGGTACTCCACACCTTTGCGCAAAAGTTGCAAAAGGTCCCACTTAGATTTGAACTCGGATCGCTGGATTCAGAGTCACCATGGAACCAAGAATTGATTTCATTCAGCACCATGTAGGTGGAGCACATAATTGCTCTGTGGAAAGGGGCAGGATCTGGGCCATTGGCAGCCATGGACTGAAAACAGACAAAAGAGCCATGTGCCAAAGCACAGGACAGAACCAGGTACGTTTAGCACTTCAGAATAACACTTTCCCAACTGAGCTATTTCAGCCTAATTGTTTTGTTTCACTTCTCTGTACAGATTTCTATGATTCCAGTGGGTACGTAAGAGTAGAGCAGAAGATATATTCAGAACAAAACCCTACATGTTCCATATGGGGGATTGAAACTGCAACCCTGGTGTTATTAGGACCATGCTCTAACCAACCATTCAAGACTGAATTCTGGACACAAATTCCACATCACAATGGGTAGTTTGTCATGCTAACAGTAAGAAGCCACAAACCATGGGAGGAAGTTTGAAGCGAAAGAACGGGCTCGTCCGGGATTTGAACCCGGGACCTCTCGCACCCTAAGCGAGAATCATACCCCTAGACCAACGAGCCATGTTGCATTAGCTGCTCTTCCCTACAAGCTCAAAACAAGTCTCATGACGTTGTGGCACTCAGCATGCCACGCCCACGTCCAGCTATTTCCAGTCATGCAATTACAGCTACTATCTACACGAATGGGAATATAAAGAAATCTTCAAACCTCTCTGGCAAGCATACATTTCAATAACATGTCAAAACACCAATAAATCCTAACAAAGATGCCAATCTAAAGTTTGCTTCTTTTGTCCCATTTCTCATGAAGCGCTCATTGCACAGTCATCTGCATCTATAGCTTTCTCAAAACACAAGTTTAATATGTTCTGAAGTTTCATTGGGTCACCACTGAAGTTCCTACGTCACCATATCACAATCCTCTTGGGTGCAAACCTCCTTGACTACAAAACTCTTTTTTGATACCGGATCACTACCTCGTGATACTTCTTGAACATTGTCTTTCTGATTATTGCAAGGTATTAAGGGTGGGGATGGGTAACTCCTGGATGCACAAATGAGGAACCAAAAAACGATTCAATCAAGGCTTGGTGAAAACATCCCTGTAGGGGAGTTAGCTAAAAATGCAGAGCGTTCGCTTAGCATGCGAGTGGTAGTGGGGTCGATCCTCTCATTCTCCTCCTGGGAGGTTTCCTTCTTAGTCCCCCATTCTCTAATGTGACAGACCTGGGCATCAAAATATGAAAGACATCTTATTTAGAATAAGCATGCCTCATTTAAATGTTTTGTTTTGGATATCCGCATTAAGAGAAAACTTATTCATAGCCCTTTCTGCAGGTTTCCATAACAAATTCATTTTGAGACCGACGAGATAACAGGCCGGTGTAATATACGGTAAGCAATATGTCAAGTACATTTTTGGAGCGAGGAGGAGGAGGAGAGATTATGGTTAAACATAGTTAAATCAATATACAGATGGTTAAAAAGCAAAGCAACAGTCTCATTTAAAACTCGCCTACATTTTTTTTCATCTATTCATCCTTCAGCCTCTTGTCTGCTTTTGTTGTGGACATAAATAATAGTGAATGCTCTAACTAAAATGCAGTGCAATCAGTGGCACGAGCGAGCAGAAGACAACAGTGGGAAAAGAAAGCGCATGTAGTTTATACAGAACTACGCATGTAGCTGCTCTTCCCTACAAGCTCAAAACAAGTCTCATGACGTTGTGGCACTCAGCATGCCACGCCCACGTCCAGCTATTTCCAGTCATGCAATTACAGCTACTATCTACATGAATGGGAATATAAAGAAATCTTCAAACCTCTTTGAATGAATTTTGGAGTCCATGCAGTCATTCACAAGCCTATGATTTTAAGATGAACTGCGATATATAAAGTGGGATGTATTAAGGAACATTTTTCCGTGCATAGGGACATTTTAAAATAATCTGCAGGAACACGTAGGAAATTATGCTACATTTACATTTGAGGTCATTTTACGAACATCTTTATAAATGAGGACACTGGCCATCAGACTATGAATGCTTTTCATACAGAAGATTCGGAGGCTAACTGCTTTTGAAAAGCCCTTCTGATTGGGTACTCCACACCTTTGCACAAAAGTTGCAGAAGGTCCCACTTAGATTTGAACTCGGATCGCTGGATTCAGAGTCACCATGGAACCATGGAACCAAGAATTGATTTCATTCAGCACCATGTAGGTGGAGCACATAATTGCTCTGTGGAAAGGGGCAGGATCTGGGCCATTGGCAGCCATGGACTGAAAACAGACAAAAGAGCCATGTGCCAAAGCACAGGACAGAACCAGGTACGTTTAGCACTTCAGAATAACACTTTCCCAACTGAGCTATTTCAGCCTAGTTGTTCTGTTTCACTTCTCTGTACAGATTTCTATGATTCCAGTGGGTACGTAAGAGGATAAGCCTATGATTTTAAGATGAACTGCGATATATAAAGTGGGATGTATTAAGGAACATTTTTCCGTGCATAGGGACATTTTATAAATAATCTGCAGGAACACGTAGGAAATTATGCTACATTTACATTTGAGGTCATTTTACGAACATCTTTATAAATGGGGACACTGGCCATCAGACTATGAATGCTTTTCATACAGAAGATTCGGAGGCTAACTGCTTTTGAAAAGCTCTTCTGATTGGGTACTCCACACCTTTGCGCAAAAGTTGCAAAAGGTCCCACTTAGATTTGAACTCGGATCGCTGGATTCAGAGTCACCATGGAACCAAGAATTGATTTCATTCAGCACCATGTAGGTGGAGCACATAATTGCTCTGTGGAAAGGGGCAGGATCTGGGCCATTGGCAGCCATGGACTGAAAACAGACAAAAGAGCCATGTGCCAAAGCACAGGACAGAAACAGGAACGTTTAGCAGTTCAGAATAACACTTTCCCAACTGAGCTATTTCAGCCTAATTGTTTTGTTTCACTTCTCTGTACAGATTTCTATGATTCCAGTGGGTGTTCCATATGGGGGATTGAAACTGCAACCCTGGTGTTATTAGGACCATGCTCTAACCAACCATTCAAGACTGAATTCTGGACACAAATTCCACATCACAATGGGTAGTTTGTCATGCTAACAGTAAGAAGCCACAAACCATGGGAGGAAGTTTGAAGCGAAAGAACGGGCTCGTCCGGGATTTGAACCCGGGACCTCCCGCACCCTAAGCGAGAATCATACCCCTAGACCAACGAGCCACGTTGCATTAGCTGCTCTTCCCTACAAGCTCAAAACAAGTCTCATGACGTTGTGGCACTCAGCATGCCACGCCCACGTCCAGCTATTTCCAGTCATGCAATTACAGCTACTATCTACACGAATGGGAATATAAAGAAATCTTCAAACCTCTCTGGCAAGCATACATTTCAATAACATGTCAAAACACCAATAAATCCTAACAAAGATGCCAATCTAAAGTTTGCTTCTTTTGTCCCATTTCTCATGAAGCGCTCATTGCACAGTCATCTGCATCTATAGCTTTCTCAAAACACAAGTTTAATATGTTCTGAAGTTTCATTGGGTCACCACTGAAGTTCCTACGACACCATTTCACAATCCTCTTGGGTGCAAACCTACTTGACTACAAAACTCTTTTTTGATACCGGATCACTACCTCGTGATACTTCTTGAACATTGTCTTTCTGATTATTGCAAGGTATTAAGGGTGGGGATGGGTAACTCCTGGATGCACAAATGAGGAACCAAAAAACGATTCAATCAAGGCTTGGTGAAAACATCCCTGTAGGGGAGTTAGCTAAAAATGCAGAGCGTTCGCTTAGCATGCGAGTGGAACCAAGAACCATGGAACCAAGAATTGATTTCATTCAGCACCATGTAGGTGGAGCACATAATTGCTCTGTGGAAAAAGGCAGGATCTGGGCCATTGGCAGCCATGGACTGAAAACAGACAAAAGAGCCATGTGCCAAAGCACAGGACAGAACCAGGTACGTTTAGCACTTCAGAATAACACTTTCCCAACTGAGCTATTTCAGCCTAGTTGTTCTGTTTCACTTCTCTGTACAGATTTCTATGATTCCAGTGGGTACGTAAGAGGATAAGCCTATGATTTTAAGATGAACTGCGATATATAAAGTGGGATGTATTAAGGAACATTTTTCCGTGCATAGGGACATTTTATAAATAATCTGCAGGAACACGTAGGAAATTTTGCTACATTTACATTTGAGGTCATTTTACGAACATCTTTATAAATGGGGACACTGGCCATCAGACTATGAATGCTTTTCATACAGAAGATTCGGAGGCTAACTGCTTTTGAAAAGCTCTTCTGATTGGGTACTCCACACCTTTGCGCAAAAGTTGCAAAAGGTCCCACTTAGATTTGAACTCGGATCGCTGGATTCAGAGTCACCATGGAACCAAGAATTGATTTCATTCAGCACCATGTAGGTGGAGCACATAATTGCTCTGTGGAAAGGGGCAGGATCTGGGCCATTGGCAGCCATGGACTGAAAACAGACAAAAGAGCCATGTGCCAAAGCACAGGACAGAACCAGGTACGTTTAGCACTTCAGAATAACACTTTCCCAACTGAGCTATTTCAGCCTAATTGTTTTGTTTCACTTCTCTGTACAGATTTCTATGATTCCAGTGGGTACGTAAGAGTAGAGCAGAAGATATATTCAGAACAAAACCCTACATGTTCCATATGGGGGATTGAAACTGCAACCCTGGTGTTATTAGGACCATGCTCTAACCAACCATTCAAGACTGAATTCTGGACACAAATCCCACATCACAATGGGCAGTTTGTCATGCTAACAGTAAGAAGCCACAAACCATGGGAGGAAGTTTGAAGCGAAAGAACGGGCTCGTCCGGGATTTGAACCCGGGACCTCTCGCACCCTAAGCGAGAATCATACCCCTAGACCAACGAGCCACGTTGCATTAGCTGCTCTTCCCTACAAGCTCAAAACAAGTCTCATGACGTTGTGGCACTCAGCATGCCACGCCCACGTCCAGCTATTTCCAGTCATGCAATTACAGCTACTATCTACACGAATGGGAATATAAAGAAATCTTCAAACCTCTCTGACAAGCATACATTTCAATAACATGTCAAAACACCAATAAATCCTAACAAAGATGCCAATCTAAAGTTTGCTTCTTTTGTCCCATTTCTCATGAAGCGCTCATTGCACAGTCATCTGCATCTATAGCTTTCTCAAAACACAAGTTTAATATGTTCTGAAGTTTCATTGGGTCACCACTGAAGTTCCTACGTCACCATATCACAATCCTCTTGGGTGCAAACCTCCTTGACTACAAAACTCTTTTTTGATACCGGATCACTACCTCGTGATACTTCTTGAACATTGTCTTTCTGATTATTGCAAGGTATTAAGGGTGGGGATGGGTAACTCCTGGATGCACAAATGAGGAACCAAAAAACGATTCAATCAAGGCTTGGTGAAAACATCCCTGTAGGGGAGTTAGCTAAAAATGCAGAGCGTTCGCTTAGCATGCGAGTGGTAGTGGGGTCGATCCTCTCATTCTCCTCCTGGGAGGTTTCCTTCTTAGTCCCCCATTCTCTAATGTGACAGACCTGGGCATCAAAATATGAAAGACATCTTATTTAGAATAAGCATGCCTCATTTAAATGTTTTGTTTTGGATATCCGCATTAAGAGAAAACTTATTCATAGCCCTTTCTGCAGGTTTCCATAACAAATTCATTTTGAGACCGACGAGATAACAGGCCGGTGTAATATACGGTAAGCAATATGTCAAGTACATTTTTGGAGCGAGGAGGAGGAGGAGAGATTATGGTTAAACATAGTTAAATCAATATACAGATGGTTAAAAAGCAAAGCAACAGTCTCATTTAAAACTCGCCTACATTTTTTTTCATCTATTCATCCTTCAGCCTCTTGTCTGCTTTTGTTGTGGACATAAATAATAGTGAATGCTCTAACTAAAATGCAGTGCAATCAGTGGCACGAGCGAGCAGAAGACAACAGTGGGAAAAGAAAGCGCATGTAGTTTATACAGAACCCGACTGCCATGTAGACTATGCATATTTCATTATATATAAAAGAGCATGTAAACCTCTTTTCGGAATTAAGGTTTAGCAAGAATATGGACATTGGTTGAAAAATGGTGTGAATTTACAATAATTAATAATTAATAATTAATAATTTTCTTTATTTATCACACATTATACATTTGCACATATACAGTGAAATTCTTCTTTTTCACATATCCCAGCTAGGCTGGGGTCAGAGTGCAGGGTCAGCCATGATACGGCGCCCCTGGAGCAGATAGGGTCAAGGGCCTTGCTCAAGGGCCCAACAGTGGCATCTTGGCGGTGCTGGGGCTTGAACCCCCGACCTTCTGATCAGTAACCCAGAGCCTTAACCGCTGAGCCACCACTGCCCCTAAAATAAACGTGTAAAACAGTAAACGTGATCAATGATTGGATTTGTTATTGATAATGAAAATGAATAACTGATGAGTCTTTGAATAGGATGCATTTTATGGGCCAACACCATTAGCTGCACTCACTTTTATAGAAAAATTTGCCAACCGCACAAGAACATTCCATATGAATGAATGAATATCTTGCGAGTATGCTTTTATTGAATTCTGTCTCACTATTTTAAGATATTTGTGGATGTTCTATAGGTGGAGTCCATGCAGTCATTCACAAGCCTATGATTTTAAGATGAACTGCGATATATAAAGTGGGATGTATTAAGGAACATTTTTCCGTGCATAGGGACGTTTTATAAATAATCTGCAGGAACACGTAGGAAATTATGCTACATTTACATTTGAGGTCATTTTACGAACATCTTTATAAATGGGGACACTGGCCATCAGACTATGAATGCTTTTCATACAGAAGATTCGGAGGCTAACTGCTTTTGAAAAGCCCTTCTGATTGGGTACTCCACACCTTTGCGCAAAAGTTGCAAAAGGTCCCACTTAGATTTGAACTCGGATCGCTGGATTCAGAGTCACCATGGAACCATGGAACCAAGAATTGATTTCATTCAGCACCATGTAGGTGGAGCACATAATTGCTCTGTGGAAAGGGGCAGGATCTGGGCCATTGGCAGCCATGGACTGAAAACAGACAAAAGAGCCATGTGCCAAAGCACAGGACAGAACCTGGTACGTTTAACACTTCAGAATAACACTTTCCCAACTGAGCTATTTCAGCCTAATTGTTTTGTTTCACTTCTCTGTACAGATTTCTATGATTCCAGTGGGTACGTAAGAGTAGAGCAGAAGATATATTCAGAACAAAACCCTACATGTTCCATATGGGGGATTGAAACTGCAACCCTGGTGTTATTAGGACCATGCTCTAACCAACCATTCAAGACTGAATTCTGGACACAAAATCACGATGGGTAGTTTGTCATGCTAACAGTAAGAAGCCACAAACCATGGGAGGAAGTTTGAAGCGAAAGAACGGGCTCGTCCGGGATTTGAACCCGGGACCTCTCGCACCCTAAGCGAGAATCATACCCCTAGACCAACGAGCCACGTTGCATTAGCTGCTCTTCCCTACAAGCTCAAAACAAGTCTCATGACGTTGTGGCACTCAGCATGCCACGCCCACGTCCAGCTATTTCCAGTCATGCAATTACAGCTACTATCTACACGAATGGGAATATAAAGAAATCTTCAAACCTCTCTGGCAAGCATACATTTCAATAACATGTCAAAACACCAATAAATCCTAACAAAGATGCCAATCTAAAGTTTGCTTCTTTTGTCCCATTTCTCATGAAGCGCTCATTGCACAGTCATCTGCATCTATAGCTTTCTCAAAACACAAGTTTAATATGTTCTGAAGTTTCATTGGGTCACCACTGAAGTTCCTACGTCACCATATCACAATCCTCTTGGGTGCAAACCTCCTTGACTACAAAACTCTTTTTTGATACCGGATCACTACCTCGTGATACTTCTTGAACATTGTCTTTCTGATTATTGCAAGGTATTAAGGGTGGGGATGGGTAACTCCTGGATGCACAAATGAGGAACCAAAAAACGATTCAATCAAGGCTTGGTGAAAACATCCCTGTAGGGGAGTTAGCTAAAAATGCAGAGCGTTCGCTTAGCATGCGAGTGGTAGTGGGGTCGATCCTCTCATTCTCCTCCTGGGAGGTTTCCTTCTTAGTCCCCCATTCTCTAATGTGACAGACCTGGGCATCAAAATATGAAAGACATCTTATTTAGAATAAGCATGCCTCATTTAAATGTTTTGTTTTGGATATCCGCATTAAGAGAAAACTTATTCATAGCCCTTTCTGCAGGTTTCCATAACAAATTCATTTTGAGACCGACGAGATAACAGGCCGGTGTAATATACGGTAAGCAATATGTCAAGTACATTTTTGGAGCGAGGAGGAGGAGGAGAGATTATGGTTAAACATAGTTAAATCAATATACAGATGGTTAAAAAGCAAAGCAACAGTCTCATTTAAAACTCGCCTACATTTTTTTTCATCTATTCATCCTTCAGCCTCTTGTCTGCTTTTGTTGTGGACATAAATAATAGTGAATGCTCTAACTAAAATGCAGTGCAATCAGTGGCACGAGCGAGCAGAAGACAACAGTGGGAAAAGAAAGCGCATGTAGTTTATACAGAACTACGCATGTAGCTGCTCTTCCCTACAAGCTCAAAACAAGTCTCATGACGTTGTGGCACTCAGCATGCCACGCCCACGTCCAGCTATTTCCAGTCATGCAATTACAGCTACTATCTACATGAATGGGAATATAAAGAAATCTTCAAACCTCTTTGAATGAATTTTGGAGTCCATGCAGTCATTCACAAGCCTATGATTTTAAGATGAACTGCGATATATAAAGTGGGATGTATTAAGGAACATTTTTCCGTGCATAGGGACATTTTAAAATAATCTGCAGGAACACGTAGGAAATTATGCTACATTTACATTTGAGGTCATTTTACGAACATCTTTATAAATGAGGACACTGGCCATCAGACTATGAATGCTTTTCATACAGAAGATTCGGAGGCTAACTGCTTTTGAAAAGCCCTTCTGATTGGGTACTCCACACCTTTGCACAAAAGTTGCAGAAGGTCCCACTTAGATTTGAACTCGGATCGCTGGATTCAGAGTCACCATGGAACCATGGAACCAAGAATTGATTTCATTCAGCACCATGTAGGTGGAGCACATAATTGCTCTGTGGAAAGGGGCAGGATCTGGGCCATTGGCAGCCATGGACTGAAAACAGACAAAAGAGCCATGTGCCAAAGCACAGGACAGAACCAGGTACGTTTAGCACTTCAGAATAACACTTTCCCAACTGAGCTATTTCAGCCTAGTTGTTCTGTTTCACTTCTCTGTACAGATTTCTATGATTCCAGTGGGTACGTAAGAGGATAAGCCTATGATTTTAAGATGAACTGCGATATATAAAGTGGGATGTATTAAGGAACATTTTTCCGTGCATAGGGACATTTTATAAATAATCTGCAGGAACACGTAGGAAATTATGCTACATTTACATTTGAGGTCATTTTACGAACATCTTTATAAATGGGGACACTGGCCATCAGACTATGAATGCTTTTCATACAGAAGATTCGGAGGCTAACTGCTTTTGAAAAGCTCTTCTGATTGGGTACTCCACACCTTTGCGCAAAAGTTGCAAAAGGTCCCACTTAGATTTGAACTCGGATCGCTGGATTCAGAGTCACCATGGAACCAAGAATTGATTTCATTCAGCACCATGTAGGTGGAGCACATAATTGCTCTGTGGAAAGGGGCAGGATCTGGGCCATTGGCAGCCATGGACTGAAAACAGACAAAAGAGCCATGTGCCAAAGCACAGGACAGAACCAGGTACGTTTAGCACTTCAGAATAACACTTTCCCAACTGAGCTATTTCAGCCTAGTTGTTCTGTTTCACTTCTCTGTACAGATTTCTATGATTCCAGTGGGTACGTAAGAGGATAAGCCTATGATTTTAAGATGAACTGCGATATATAAAGTGGGATGTATTAAGGAACATTTTTCCGTGCATAGGGACATTTTATAAATAATCTGCAGGAACACGTAGGAAATTATGCTACATTTACATTTGAGGTCATTTTACGAACATCTTTATAAATGGGGACACTGGCCATCAGACTATGAATGCTTTTCATACAGAAGATTCGGAGGCTAACTGCTTTTGAAAAGCTCTTCTGATTGGGTACTCCACACCTTTGCGCAAAAGTTGCAAAAGGTCCCACTTAGATTTGAACTCGGATCGCTGGATTCAGAGTCACCATGGAACCAAGAATTGATTTCATTCAGCACCATGTAGGTGGAGCACATAATTGCTCTGTGGAAAGGGGCAGGATCTGGGCCATTGGCAGCCATGGACTGAAAACAGACAAAAGAGCCATGTGCCAAAGCACAGGACAGAACCAGGTACGTTTAGCACTTCAGAATAACACTTTCCCAACTGAGCTATTTCAGCCTAATTGTTTTGTTTCACTTCTCTGTACAGATTTCTATGATTCCAGTGGGTACGTAAGAGTAGAGCAGAAGATATATTCAGAACAAAACCCTACATGTTCCATATGGGGGATTGAAACTGCAACCCTGGTGTTATTAGGACCATGCTCTAACCAACCATTCAAGACTGAATTCTGGACACAAATTCCACATCACAATGGGTAGTTTGTCATGCTAACAGTAAGAAGCCACAAACCATGGGAGGAAGTTTGAAGCGAAAGAACGGGCTCGTCCGGGATTTGAACCCGGGACCTCTCGCACCCTAAGCGAGAATCATACCCCTAGACCAACGAGCCATGTTGCATTAGCTGCTCTTCCCTACAAGCTCAAAACAAGTCTCATGACGTTGTGGCACTCAGCATGCCACGCCCACGTCCAGCTATTTCCAGTCATGCAATTACAGCTACTATCTACACGAATGGGAATATAAAGAAATCTTCAAACCTCTCTGGCAAGCATACATTTCAATAACATGTCAAAACACCAATAAATCCTAACAAAGATGCCAATCTAAAGTTTGCTTCTTTTGTCCCATTTCTCATGAAGCGCTCATTGCACAGTCATCTGCATCTATAGCTTTCTCAAAACACAAGTTTAATATGTTCTGAAGTTTCATTGGGTCACCACTGAAGTTCCTACGTCACCATATCACAATCCTCTTGGGTGCAAACCTCCTTGACTACAAAACTCTTTTTTGATACCGGATCACTACCTCGTGATACTTCTTGAACATTGTCTTTCTGATTATTGCAAGGTATTAAGGGTGGGGATGGGTAACTCCTGGATGCACAAATGAGGAACCAAAAAACGATTCAATCAAGGCTTGGTGAAAACATCCCTGTAGGGGAGTTAGCTAAAAATGCAGAGCGTTCGCTTAGCATGCGAGTGGTAGTGGGGTCGATCCTCTCATTCTCCTCCTGGGAGGTTTCCTTCTTAGTCCCCCATTCTCTAATGTGACAGACCTGGGCATCAAAATATGAAAGACATCTTATTTAGAATAAGCATGCCTCATTTAAATGTTTTGTTTTGGATATCCGCATTAAGAGAAAACTTATTCATAGCCCTTTCTGCAGGTTTCCATAACAAATTCATTTTGAGACCGACGAGATAACAGGCCGGTGTAATATACGGTAAGCAATATGTCAAGTACATTTTTGGAGCGAGGAGGAGGAGGAGAGATTATGGTTAAACATAGTTAAATCAATATACAGATGGTTAAAAAGCAAAGCAACAGTCTCATTTAAAACTCGCCTACATTTTTTTTCATCTATTCATCCTTCAGCCTCTTGTCTGCTTTTGTTGTGGACATAAATAATAGTGAATGCTCTAACTAAAATGCAGTGCAATCAGTGGCACGAGCGAGCAGAAGACAACAGTGGGAAAAGAAAGCGCATGTAGTTTATACAGAACTACGCATGTAGCTGCTCTTCCCTACAAGCTCAAAACAAGTCTCATGACGTTGTGGCACTCAGCATGCCACGCCCACGTCCAGCTATTTCCAGTCATGCAATTACAGCTACTATCTACATGAATGGGAATATAAAGAAATCTTCAAACCTCTTTGAATGAATTTTGGAGTCCATGCAGTCATTCACAAGCCTATGATTTTAAGATGAACTGCGATATATAAAGTGGGATGTATTAAGGAACATTTTTCCGTGCATAGGGACATTTTAAAATAATCTGCAGGAACACGTAGGAAATTATGCTACATTTACATTTGAGGTCATTTTACGAACATCTTTATAAATGAGGACACTGGCCATCAGACTATGAATGCTTTTCATACAGAAGATTCGGAGGCTAACTGCTTTTGAAAAGCCCTTCTGATTGGGTACTCCACACCTTTGCACAAAAGTTGCAGAAGGTCCCACTTAGATTTGAACTCGGATCGCTGGATTCAGAGTCACCATGGAACCATGGAACCAAGAATTGATTTCATTCAGCACCATGTAGGTGGAGCACATAATTGCTCTGTGGAAAGGGGCAGGATCTGGGCCATTGGCAGCCATGGACTGAAAACAGACAAAAGAGCCATGTGCCAAAGCACAGGACAGAACCAGGTACGTTTAGCACTTCAGAATAACACTTTCCCAACTGAGCTATTTCAGCCTAGTTGTTCTGTTTCACTTCTCTGTACAGATTTCTATGATTCCAGTGGGTACGTAAGAGGATAAGCCTATGATTTTAAGATGAACTGCGATATATAAAGTGGGATGTATTAAGGAACATTTTTCCGTGCATAGGGACATTTTATAAATAATCTGCAGGAACACGTAGGAAATTATGCTACATTTACATTTGAGGTCATTTTACGAACATCTTTATAAATGGGGACACTGGCCATCAGACTATGAATGCTTTTCATACAGAAGATTCGGAGGCTAACTGCTTTTGAAAAGCTCTTCTGATTGGGTACTCCACACCTTTGCGCAAAAGTTGCAAAAGGTCCCACTTAGATTTGAACTCGGATCGCTGGATTCAGAGTCACCATGGAACCAAGAATTGATTTCATTCAGCACCATGTAGGTGGAGCACATAATTGCTCTGTGGAAAGGGGCAGGATCTGGGCCATTGGCAGCCATGGACTGAAAACAGACAAAAGAGCCATGTGCCAAAGCACAGGACAGAACCAGGTACGTTTAGCACTTCAGAATAACACTTTCCCAACTGAGCTATTTCAGCCTAGTTGTTCTGTTTCACTTCTCTGTACAGATTTCTATGATTCCAGTGGGTACGTAAGAGGATAAGCCTATGATTTTAAGATGAACTGCGATATATAAAGTGGGATGTATTAAGGAACATTTTTCCGTGCATAGGGACATTTTATAAATAATCTGCAGGAACACGTAGGAAATTATGCTACATTTACATTTGAGGTCATTTTACGAACATCTTTATAAATGGGGACACTGGCCATCAGACTATGAATGCTTTTCATACAGAAGATTCGGAGGCTAACTGCTTTTGAAAAGCTCTTCTGATTGGGTACTCCACACCTTTGCGCAAAAGTTGCAAAAGGTCCCACTTAGATTTGAACTCGGATCGCTGGATTCAGAGTCACCATGGAACCAAGAATTGATTTCATTCAGCACCATGTAGGTGGAGCACATAATTGCTCTGTGGAAAGGGGCAGGATCTGGGCCATTGGCAGCCATGGACTGAAAACAGACAAAAGAGCCATGTGCCAAAGCACAGGACAGAACCAGGTACGTTTAGCACTTCAGAATAACACTTTCCCAAATGAGCTATTTCAGCCTAATTGTTTTGTTTCACTTCTCTGTACAGATTTCTATGATTCCAGTGGGTACGTAAGAGTAGAGCAGAAGATATATTCAGAACAAAACCCTACATGTTCCATATGGGGGATTGAAACTGCAACCCTGGTGTTATTAGGACCATGCTCTAACCAACCATTCAAGACTGAATTCTGGACACAAATTCCACATCACAATGGGTAGTTTGTCATGCTAACAGTAAGAAGCCACAATCCATGGGAGGAAGTTTGAAGCGAAAGAACGGGCTCGTCCGGGATTTGAACCCGGGACCTCTCGCACCCTAAGCGAGAATCATACCCCTAGACCAACGAGCCACGTTGCATTAGCTGCTCTTCCCTACAAGCTCAAAACAAGTCTCATGACGTTGTGGCACTCAGCATGCCATGCCCACGTCCAGCTATTTCCAGTCATGCAATTACAGCTACTATCTACATGAATGGGAATATAAAGAAATCTTCAAACCTCTTTGAATGAATTTTGGAGTCCATGCAGTCATTCACAAGCCTATGATTTTAAGATGAACTGCGATATATAAAGTGGGATGTATTAAGGAACATTTTTCCGTGCATAGGGACATTTTAAAATAATCTGCAGGAACACGTAGGAAATTATGCTACATTTACATTTGAGGTCATTTTACGAACATCTTTATAAATGAGGACACTGGCCATCAGACTATGAATGCTTTTCATACAGAAGATTCGGAGGCTAACTGCTTTTGAAAAGCCCTTCTGATTGGGTACTCCACACCTTTGCACAAAAGTTGCAGAAGGTCCCACTTAGATTTGAACTCGGATCGCTGGATTCAGAGTCACCATGGAACCATGGAACCAAGAATTGATTTCATTCAGCACCATGTAGGTGGAGCACATAATTGCTCTGTGGAAAGGGGCAGGATCTGGGCCATTGGCAGCCATGGACTGAAAACAGACAAAAGAGCCATGTGCCAAAGCACAGGACAGAACCAGGTACGTTTAGCACTTCAGAATAACACTTTCCCAACTGAGCTATTTCAGCCTAGTTGTTCTGTTTCACTTCTCTGTACAGATTTCTATGATTCCAGTGGGTACGTAAGAGGATAAGCCTATGATTTTAAGATGAACTGCGATATATAAAGTGGGATGTATTAAGGAACATTTTTCCGTGCATAGGGACATTTTATAAATAATCTGCAGGAACACGTAGGAAATTATGCTACATTTACATTTGAGGTCATTTTACGAACATCTTTATAAATGGGGACACTGGCCATCAGACTATGAATGCTTTTCATACAGAAGATTCGGAGGCTAACTGCTTTTGAAAAGCTCTTCTGATTGGGTACTCCACACCTTTGCGCAAAAGTTGCAAAAGGTCCCACTTAGATTTGAACTCGGATCGCTGGATTCAGAGTCACCATGGAACCAAGAATTGATTTCATTCAGCACCATGTAGGTGGAGCACATAATTGCTCTGTGGAAAGGGGCAGGATCTGGGCCATTGGCAGCCATGGACTGAAAACAGACAAAAGAGCCATGTGCCAAAGCACAGGACAGAACCAGGTACGTTTAGCACTTCAGAATAACACTTTCCCAACTGAGCTATTTCAGCCTAATTGTTTTGTTTCACTTCTCTGTACAGATTTCTATGATTCCAGTGGGTACGTAAGAGTAGAGCAGAAGATATATTCAGAACAAAACCCTACATGTTCCATATGGGGGATTGAAACTGCAACCCTGGTGTTATTAGGACCATGCTCTAACCAACCATTCAAGACTGAATTCTGGACGCAAATTCCACATCACAATGGGTAGTTTGTCATGCTAACAGTAAGAAGCCACAAAGCATGGGAGGAAGTTTGAAGCGAAAGAACGGGCTCGTCCGGGATTTGAACCCGGGACCTCCCGCACCCTAAGCGAGAATCATACCCCTAGACCAACGAGCCACGTTGCATTAGCTGCTCTTCCCTACAAGCTCAAAACAAGTCTCATGACGTTGTGGCACTCAGCATGCCACGCCCACGTCCAGCTATTTCCAGTCATGCAATTACAGCTACTATCTACACGAATGGGAATATAAAGAAATCTTCAAACCTCTCTGGCAAGCATACATTTCAATAACATGTCAAAACACCAATAAATCCTAACAAAGATGCCAATCTAAAGTTTGCTTCTTTTGTCCCATTTCTCATGAAGCGCTCATTGCACAGTCATCTGCATCTATAGCTTTCTCAAAACACAAGTTTAATATGTTCTGAAGTTTCATTGGGTCACCACTGAAGTTCCTACGTCACCATATCACAATCCTCTTGGGTGCAAACCTCCTTGACTACAAAACTCTTTTTTGATACCGGATCACTACCTCGTGATACTTCTTGAACATTGTCTTTCTGATTATTGCAAGGTATTAAGGGTGGGGATGGGTAACTCCTGGATGCACAAATGAGGAACCAAAAAACGATTCAATCAAGGCTTGGTGAAAACATCCCTGTAGGGGAGTTAGCTAAAAATGCAGAGCGTTCGCTTAGCATGCGAGTGGAACCAAGAACCATGGAACCAAGAATTGATTTCATTCAGCACCATGTAGGTGGAGCACATAATTGCTCTGTGGAAAAAGGCAGGATCTGGGCCATTGGCAGCCATGGACTGAAAACAGACAAAAGAGCCATGTGCCAAAGCACAGGACAGAACCAGGTACGTTTAGCACTTCAGAATAACACTTTCCCAACTGAGCTATTTCAGCCTAGTTGTTCTGTTTCACTTCTCTGTACAGATTTCTATGATTCCAGTGGGTACGTAAGAGGATAAGCCTATGATTTTAAGATGAACTGCGATATATAAAGTGGGATGTATTAAGGAACATTTTTCCGTGCATAGGGACATTTTATAAATAATCTGCAGGAACACGTAGGAAATTTTGCTACATTTACATTTGAGGTCATTTTACGAACATCTTTATAAATGGGGACACTGGCCATCAGACTATGAATGCTTTTCATACAGAAGATTCGGAGGCTAACTGCTTTTGAAAAGCTCTTCTGATTGGGTACTCCACACCTTTGCGCAAAAGTTGCAAAAGGTCCCACTTAGATTTGAACTCGGATCGCTGGATTCAGAGTCACCATGGAACCAAGAATTGATTTCATTCAGCACCATGTAGGTGGAGCACATAATTGCTCTGTGGAAAGGGGCAGGATCTGGGCCATTGGCAGCCATGGACTGAAAACAGACAAAAGAGCCATGTGCCAAAGCACAGGACAGAACCAGGTACGTTTAGCACTTCAGAATAACACTTTCCCAACTGAGCTATTTCAGCCTAATTGTTTTGTTTCACTTCTCTGTACAGATTTCTATGATTCCAGTGGGTACGTAAGAGTAGAGCAGAAGATATATTCAGAACAAAACCCTACATGTTCCATATGGGGGATTGAAACTGCAACCCTGGTGTTATTAGGACCATGCTCTAACCAACCATTCAAGACTGAATTCTGGACACAAATCCCACATCACAATGGGCAGTTTGTCATGCTAACAGTAAGAAGCCACAAACCATGGGAGGAAGTTTGAAGCGAAAGAACGGGCTCGTCCGGGATTTGAACCCGGGACCTCTCGCACCCTAAGCGAGAATCATACCCCTAGACCAACGAGCCACGTTGCATTAGCTGCTCTTCCCTACAAGCTCAAAACAAGTCTCATGACGTTGTGGCACTCAGCATGCCACGCCCACGTCCAGCTATTTCCAGTCATGCAATTACAGCTACTATCTACACGAATGGGAATATAAAGAAATCTTCAAACCTCTCTGACAAGCATACATTTCAATAACATGTCAAAACACCAATAAATCCTAACAAAGATGCCAATCTAAAGTTTGCTTCTTTTGTCCCATTTCTCATGAAGCGCTCATTGCACAGTCATCTGCATCTATAGCTTTCTCAAAACACAAGTTTAATATGTTCTGAAGTTTCATTGGGTCACCACTGAAGTTCCTACGTCACCATATCACAATCCTCTTGGGTGCAAACCTCCTTGACTACAAAACTCTTTTTTGATACCGGATCACTACCTCGTGATACTTCTTGAACATTGTCTTTCTGATTATTGCAAGGTATTAAGGGTGGGGATGGGTAACTCCTGGATGCACAAATGAGGAACCAAAAAACGATTCAATCAAGGCTTGGTGAAAACATCCCTGTAGGGGAGTTAGCTAAAAATGCAGAGCGTTCGCTTAGCATGCGAGTGGTAGTGGGGTCGATCCTCTCATTCTCCTCCTGGGAGGTTTCCTTCTTAGTCCCCCATTCTCTAATGTGACAGACCTGGGCATCAAAATATGAAAGACATCTTATTTAGAATAAGCATGCCTCATTTAAATGTTTTGTTTTGGATATCCGCATTAAGAGAAAACTTATTCATAGCCCTTTCTGCAGGTTTCCATAACAAATTCATTTTGAGACCGACGAGATAACAGGCCGGTGTAATATACGGTAAGCAATATGTCAAGTACATTTTTGGAGCGAGGAGGAGGAGGAGAGATTATGGTTAAACATAGTTAAATCAATATACAGATGGTTAAAAAGCAAAGCAACAGTCTCATTTAAAACTCGCCTACATTTTTTTTCATCTATTCATCCTTCAGCCTCTTGTCTGCTTTTGTTGTGGACATAAATAATAGTGAATGCTCTAACTAAAATGCAGTGCAATCAGTGGCACGAGCGAGCAGAAGACAACAGTGGGAAAAGAAAGCGCATGTAGTTTATACAGAACCCGACTGCCATGTAGACTATGCATATTTCATTATATATAAAAGAGCATGTAAACCTCTTTTCGGAATTAAGGTTTAGCAAGAATATGGACATTGGTTGAAAAATGGTGTGAATTTACAGTAAACGTGATCAATGATTGGATTTGTTATTGATAATGAAAATGAATAACTGATGAGTCTTTGAATAGGATGCATTTTATGGGCCAACACCATTAGCTGCACTCACTTTTATAGAAAAATTTGCCAACCGCACAAGAACATTCCATATGAATGAATGAATATCTTGCGAGTATGCTTTTATTGAATTCTGTCTCACTATTTTAAGATATTTGTGGATGTTCTGTAGGTGGAGTCCATGCAGTCATTCACAAGCCTATGATTTTAAGATGAACTGCGATATATAAAGTGGGATGTATTAAGGAACATTTTTCCGTGCATAGGGACGTTTTATAAATAATCTGCAGGAACACGTAGGAAATTATGCTACATTTACATTTGAGGTCATTTTACGAACATCTTTATAAATGGGGACACTGGCCATCAGACTATGAATGCTTTTCATACAGAAGATTCGGAGGCTAACTGCTTTTGAAAAGCCCTTCTGATTGGGTACTCCACACCTTTGCGCAAAAGTTGCAAAAGGTCCCACTTAGATTTGAACTCGGATCGCTGGATTCAGAGTCACCATGGAACCAAGAATTGATTTCATTCAGCACCATGTAGGTGGAGCACATAATTGCTCTGTGGAAAGGGGCAGGATCTGGGCCATTGGCAGCCATGGACTGAAAACAGACAAAAGAGCCATGTGCCAAAGCACAGGACAGAACCAGGTACGTTTAGCACTTCAGAATAACACTTTCCCAACTGAGCTATTTCAGCCTAATTGTTTTGTTTCACTTCTCTGTACAGATTTCTATGATTCCAGTGGGTACGTAAGAGTAGAGCAGAAGATATATTCAGAACAAAACCCTACATGTTCCATATGGGGGATTGAAACTGCAACCCTGGTGTTATTAGGACCATGCTCTAACCAACCATTCAAGACTGAATTCTGGACACAAATCCCACATCACAATGGGCAGTTTGTCATGCTAACAGTAAGAAGCCACAAACCATGGGAGGAAGTTTGAAGCGAAAGAACGGGCTCGTCCGGGATTTGAACCCGGGACCTCTCGCACCCTAAGCGAGAATCATACCCCTAGACCAACGAGCCACGTTGCATTAGCTGCTCTTCCCTACAAGCTCAAAACAAGTCTCATGACGTTGTGGCACTCAGCATGCCACGCCCACGTCCAGCTATTTCCAGTCATGCAATTACAGCTACTATCTACACGAATGGGAATATAAAGAAATCTTCAAACCTCTCTGACAAGCATACATTTCAATAACATGTCAAAACACCAATAAATCCTAACAAAGATGCCAATCTAAAGTTTGCTTCTTTTGTCCCATTTCTCATGAAGCGCTCATTGCACAGTCATCTGCATCTATAGCTTTCTCAAAACACAAGTTTAATATGTTCTGAAGTTTCATTGGGTCACCACTGAAGTTCCTACGTCACCATATCACAATCCTCTTGGGTGCAAACCTCCTTGACTACAAAACTCTTTTTTGATACCGGATCACTACCTCGTGATACTTCTTGAACATTGTCTTTCTGATTATTGCAAGGTATTAAGGGTGGGGATGGGTAACTCCTGGATGCACAAATGAGGAACCAAAAAACGATTCAATCAAGGCTTGGTGAAAACATCCCTGTAGGGGAGTTAGCTAAAAATGCAGAGCGTTCGCTTAGCATGCGAGTGGTAGTGGGGTCGATCCTCTCATTCTCCTCCTGGGAGGTTTCCTTCTTAGTCCCCCATTCTCTAATGTGACAGACCTGGGCATCAAAATATGAAAGACATCTTATTTAGAATAAGCATGCCTCATTTAAATGTTTTGTTTTGGATATCCGCATTAAGAGAAAACTTATTCATAGCCCTTTCTGCAGGTTTCCATAACAAATTCATTTTGAGACCGACGAGATAACAGGCCGGTGTAATATACGGTAAGCAATATGTCAAGTACATTTTTGGAGCGAGGAGGAGGAGGAGAGATTATGGTTAAACATAGTTAAATCAATATACAGATGGTTAAAAAGCAAAGCAACAGTCTCATTTAAAACTCGCCTACATTTTTTTTTCATCTATTCATCCTTCAGCCTCTTGTCTGCTTTTGTTGTGGACATAAATAATAGTGAATGCTCTAACTAAAATGCAGTGCAATCAGTGGCACGAGCGAGCAGAAGACAACAGTGGGAAAAGAAAGCGCATGTAGTTTATACAGAACCCGACTGCCATGTAGACTATGCATATTTCATTATATATAAAAGAGCATGTAAACCTCTTTTCGGAATTAAGGTTTAGCAAGAATATGGACATTGGTTGAAAAATGGTGTGAATTTACAGTAAACGTGATCAATGATTGGATTTGTTATTGATAATGAAAATGAATAACTGATGAGTCTTTGAATAGGATGCATTTTATGGGCCAACACCATTAGCTGCACTCACTTTTATAGAAAAATTTGCCAACCGCACAAGAACATTCCATATGAATGAATGAATATCTTGCGAGTATGCTTTTATTGAATTCTGTCTCACTATTTTAAGATATTTGTGGATGTTCTGTAGGTGGAGTCCATGCAGTCATTCACAAGCCTATGATTTTAAGATGAACTGCGATATATAAAGTGGGATGTATTAAGGAACATTTTTCCGTGCATAGGGACGTTTTATAAATAATCTGCAGGAACACGTAGGAAATTATGCTACATTTACATTTGAGGTCATTTTACGAACATCTTTATAAATGGGGACACTGGCCATCAGACTATGAATGCTTTTCATACAGAAGATTCGGAGGCTAACTGCTTTTGAAAAGCCCTTCTGATTGGGTACTCCACACCTTTGCGCAAAAGTTGCAAAAGGTCCCACTTAGATTTGAACTCGGATCGCTGGATTCAGAGTCACCATGGAACCAAGAATTGATTTCATTCAGCACCATGTAGGTGGAGCACATAATTGCTCTGTGGAAAGGGGCAGGATCTAGGCCATTGGCAGCCATGGACTGAAAACAGACAAAAGAGCCATGTGCCAAAGCACAGGACAGAACCAGGTACGTTTAGCACTTCAGAATAACACTTTCCCAACTGAGCTATTTCAGCCTAATTGTTTTGTTTCACTTCTCTGTACAGATTTCTATGATTCCAGTGGGTACGTAAGAGTAGAGCAGAAGATATATTCAGAACAAAACCCTACATGTTCCATATGGGGGATTGAAACTGCAACCCTGGTGTTATTAGGACCATGCTCTAACCAACCATTCAAGACTGAATTCTGGACACAAATCCCACATCACAATGGGCAGTTTGTCATGCTAACAGTAAGAAGCCACAAACCATGGGAGGAAGTTTGAAGCGAAAGAACGGGCTCGTCCGGGATTTGAACCCGGGACCTCTCGCACCCTAAGCGAGAATCATACCCCTAGACCAACGAGCCACGTTGCATTAGCTGCTCTTCCCTACAAGCTCAAAACAAGTCTCATGACGTTGTGGCACTCAGCATGCCACGCCCACGTCCAGCTATTTCCAGTCATGCAATTACAGCTACTATCTACACGAATGGGAATATAAAGAAATCTTCAAACCTCTCTGACAAGCATACATTTCAATAACATGTCAAAACACCAATAAATCCTAACAAAGATGCCAATCTAAAGTTTGCTTCTTTTGTCCCATTTCTCATGAAGCGCTCATTGCACAGTCATCTGCATCTATAGCTTTCTCAAAACACAAGTTTAATATGTTCTGAAGTTTCATTGGGTCACCACTGAAGTTCCTACGTCACCATATCACAATCCTCTTGGGTGCAAACCTCCTTGACTACAAAACTCTTTTTTGATACCGGATCACTACCTCGTGATACTTCTTGAACATTGTCTTTCTGATTATTGCAAGGTATTAAGGGTGGGGATGGGTAACTCCTGGATGCACAAATGAGGAACCAAAAAACGATTCAATCAAGGCTTGGTGAAAACATCCCTGTAGGGGAGTTAGCTAAAAATGCAGAGCGTTCGCTTAGCATGCGAGTGGTAGTGGGGTCGATCCTCTCATTCTCCTCCTGGGAGGTTTCCTTCTTAGTCCCCCATTCTCTAATGTGACAGACCTGGGCATCAAAATATGAAAGACATCTTATTTAGAATAAGCATGCCTCATTTAAATGTTTTGTTTTGGATATCCGCATTAAGAGAAAACTTATTCATAGCCCTTTCTGCAGGTTTCCATAACAAATTCATTTTGAGACCGACGAGATAACAGGCCGGTGTAATATACGGTAAGCAATATGTCAAGTACATTTTTGGAGCGAGGAGGAGGAGGAGAGATTATGGTTAAACATAGTTAAATCAATATACAGATGGTTAAAAAGCAAAGCAACAGTCTCATTTAAAACTCGCCTACATTTTTTTTCATCTATTCATCCTTCAGCCTCTTGTCTGCTTTTGTTGTGGACATAAATAATAGTGAATGCTCTAACTAAAATGCAGTGCAATCAGTGGCACGAGCGAGCAGAAGACAACAGTGGGGAAAGTTAGGGGCAGTGGTAGCTCAGAGGTTAAGGCTCTGGGTTACTGATCAGAAGGTTGGGGGTTCAAGCCCCAGCACTGCCAAGATGCCACTGTTGGGCCCTTGAGCAAGGCCCTTGACCCTGTCTGCTCCAGGGGTGCTGTATCATGGCTGACCCTGCACTCTGACCCCAGCCTAGCTGGGATATGTGAAAAAGAAGAATTTCATTGTATAATGTGTGATAAATAAAGAAAATTATAATTACAAAATTATAATTAATTATAAGTTGTTGCAAATATTATTTTGCAAATATGGCGCCGAACACACAACCAGAAGTTCATGCACTTAAAACAGTAGTCCCGTCATTAAAATAATGATGTAGTCAACTGCTTTTAAACCCTCCAAAATGCCTTGCCCCTTAGATTTCCATTTACACGACATTACTGTACATGTACAATTAAGTACGAGTCTAAATAATTGTCTATGCTGATCAACAGCATGGCAGAGATGCTGTCCATAGAACTAAAGTTTTACTGAATACAGAACATTCCTTTAAAAATAATGTTTATATAAGGCAAACAGCAATCCTGCATGTTCCTAAAGTTGTGTGCTATTAATGCATTATAGGAGTTCCATACAAATTAAGCTCAACTGACAGCGTTTGTGGCATAATGTAAAATTTGCACACAAAAAAAAAAAAAAAAAAAAAAAAAAAAGAAAGAAATATATAACTATATGGACAAAAGTATTGGGACACCTACACATTACACCTGCAGGAGTTTTTATGACATCCCATTCTAAATCCATAGGCATTAATATCGAGTTGGTCCCCCCTTTGCAGCTACAACAGCTTCCATGGGAAGGCTTTCTACAAGATTTTGGAGTGTGTCTGTTGGAATTTTTGCCCATTTTTCCAGAAGAGCATTTGTGAGGTCAGACACTGATGTTGGACGAGAGGGCCTGACTCGCAATCTCCGTTCTAGTTCATCCCAAAGGTATTCGATACGGCTGAGGTCAGGGCTCTGTGCAGGCCAGTCAAGTTCTTCCACACCAAACTCATCCAACCATGCCTTTATGGACCTTGCTTTGTGCACTGGGGCACAGTCATGCTGGAACAGAAAAGGGCCTTCCCCAAACTGTTTCCACAAAGTTGGAAGCATAGAAATTTCCGAAATGTTAATGCCTCAGCTTACCAAGATATTTTGGAAAATTCTGTGCTTCCAACTTTTTGGAAACAGTTTGGGGAAGGCCCTTTTCTGTTCCAGCATGACTGT